>NC_090808.1:42674094-43294094 GCF_036512215.1 Solanum lycopersicum | reverse complement strand
TAGGCACGTCAACATCTTTTTAGTTTTATCTTCTACTTCACCATTAACCTCTATCACTTTATCACTATATTTTGTCACCTTTTTCTCATTAGACGGAATAGGTGGGTAAATGGTTTTCTTACCACCGCGAGTAGTGATTACCATAAAATGTCCATCATTTTTTGGATTTTGGATAGTGTTGCTAGGAAGAGTGCCCGATTTCCGTCTGTTAATAGTCGGAGATAGTTGGGCCATTTAAAACTCAATCTGCTTAATCGATATTGCATGTGTATTGACTTTCTGCCCAATACCCGCTAAATCCCTCCTTAACTCTTTAATGTGCTCATCACTAGCATCGAACCTCCTCATCATTTTGTCCAACTTATCATAAGGTCGTACAATATCCACCATCCCTATGAGTAACTTCACGATTTTGAAGAAGGACATAGGGCCCATTCCATAATTACCCCTGTTGATGTTTTTGTCGCGGTTTTAGTTTCCATCTCGGACGTAATGACCCTCATGGTTATAGTTACCATAGATTCGATCTCGGACGTAATGACCCTCATGTTTTTGTCGCGGTTTTAGTTTCCTCCTGATTTGAGCCTTGGGCACTCGGTTAAAAGCCCCCTGTCTGTTCATTTACCTCATAGGAATTCTCTTGATAATAACATTTATCATTTGGTGGTCGTGGTTTAGACAATTAGTTAACTGCATTTTTCTTTTCTGCACCCCAGTGATATGTTTTAGTAACAATCCAAGCACAGTTATCATCTAAGACATTTCTTCACGAATCTCATTGTGGTTGGGTTTTGAGTGGATTGCACTGCGAAGGTGTTTCTCCCAATATCTGACTTCGTAATACTCCAAGCTTTATTGTCCAGAAGACTTTCTCTAACTTTTTGGCAATCTCAGCATAAGGACACTCTCCCTAAGAACCACCCGCTATAGTATCCAACACCGCTTTATTATTATCATCCTATCCCCGATAGAAATATTCCTTCGGTGACTCATCATCTATGCGGTGATTGGGGATGTTTCTAAAAAATGAGGTGAATCTATCTCAAGAACTACTAACTGACTCTCCTTGTTGTGCCACAAAGTTGTTAACTCTTTCTTTGTGGTTTAGTTTCTTTGAGACCGGATAGTAGCGTGTTAAGAAAATGTCCCTTAGTTGGTTCCAAGTGAAAATTTAGTTACAAGGGAGCTCAGTGAACCAAATATTAGCCTTTCCCGTCAGTGAGAGAGGAAATACTCTTAGCCCTATTACATCCAAATCCAAATCAGTACTCCCTACACAACTTTTACACACTTCCCTTAACATAGCTATATGGGCATGTGGGTCCTCAGAAGGTAGCCCTGAAAACAAACTTCTACCGCTGAGCATTTGCATCAGACAACTAGTTACCACAAAGGTGTGGCCTGGTGGTAGAGAGGGCAAGACAAGTGTCCCATCAGAGTCTTCTATATTATCATAGCCTCTGTAATATTCTTGAGGGCGTGGAGCATGATTCTGTCCCCTTTGCTAATTTTCACCCAGATCATCGGGTAGTAACTCACCATGAACATCAACCGGAGCTGGGTTGTTCTGGATTGGATCATCATCATTTAATACCAAAGTTTCAATTCATATTGCATACTGTACGCTCTAATTCGTGATCGTAGGAAAACAAGGATTCTCTTCCTCTCTGTGTATTCGACATACAAGGAAGATAGTTCTGCAAGAATCAAAAATAATAAAAAAAAGTAAAATTAAGAAAATATCGACTAAACTATAGTAATAAGTTTAAGTTAATCTAAAATCTACTTTCCCCGGCAGCGGTGCCAAAATTTGATAAGCTCAAACTTACTTCTCAAATAAGAAGTAAAGCGGTCGTATCAAGTAAAGAACCCAACTAATGAGGTTGGGGTCGTTCTCACGAGGAAAATAGGTCAACTTAACTTTAATCTATTATTACTATTATTTAGTCAATTATTTCCTTTAAAAAAAGACAATAAAAAGGGGGTTTTTATTTCTAAATTAGTAAGATAACTAACTAAATTAAAGTAACCAACTAACATAATCAAACCTTGGAGTTTAATCAATTAATAAAAGTAACAAGGGTTTAAGTGTTCCCCACAGGTTCATAACTTAATAATTCTAACTATAACAATTCTTTCCTAGTATCTTGTATGCAAAGTGATAAGTTGTGTATTTCTAAATCCTTCGTCCGGCATCTAGAAAATTTCACTCCGCACCTTGGTCCGGCTACGTGTGTTGCTATACTAACCCTTACCTTTACCTCATATTAAGAATTGTATTTGATATTTGACTTAGTTATTAATTCGTACTAATCAATACTATCCTATTAGATAGTCTACACTAAATCTATGTTGATAATTCTTTTCCCGTTATCTACCTCCTTGGTCCGGAAAGTAGCATTAAGGAGAGTTCTTACGTTGGCCATCCGTTAAAAAGACTCCTAAACAAAAGAATTATCAATACATGCAAGACACTATTCTAGAATTGTTATTTTAGTTAGGTTTTACCTCATTATTCGCCTATGGTTACCACAACCCTAGTTATGGAGTTTAGTTACCCATAGTCATAATCACACTATTCATATATGTAATACAAGAATTTATGCACTTACTTCAATGAGAAAGAATGAAATCTAGAAGTTCACTTGATTAATCAACAAACGCACCAACATTCAATTCAAGAAAAAGTGTCTCAATTACTGAAATTCATCGAGGACTAAAGATTCTTCAAAAGTATAACACAATCACAAAGTCTACTAACAAAGAGTCTAACATAGGAGAATCTAATCAACAAAGAGTCTAACACCAAAAATGAGGTTTTACAACTATTTATATAAACCAAAAACCTAATAAAAGAAGGACTCTAATTGCTGAAAATCTTTCAAAATGCGGCTGGGTCGATGGACTTTGTGATGGGCCGTCGTGGTCACGACGGGCCTTCATGTTCACGATGGGACGTCATGGCCTCTGTCATCCTATACTTTACAAATCCTTCTGCTGCTTTCTTCATTACCCTCGACGAATAGGTATGACAGACCATTTCGAGCACGACGTTCCATCGAGGGTCTCTGTTCCATAACACTTAAACTTCTTGGGATTTGGATACTGGGATTACTACTTTGATCATCACTATGAACTAGCAGGACGGACCGCCGTTGCTATGACAGTCCGTCATAATTCTTCGTAATCCCACACTTGGGTCATACATCCCCATCTTCCTTCACCAACTTCACTACGATGCCACCTACGGGCCGTCACAAGCTCGACGGACCGTCACAGGCCCCGTAGATGGTAACTTTTCTTCATTTCGCGCTCAAAAACTTTCGGGTTCATCTTTAGATAGATTTCCTGCAAATAAAGAAAAACTCGCATAAAAATCAATACAAAAAGGCTTTGGACACACACTTAACTTAAGTAAAAAGCATCAAAAATACCGTGAAACCACGGTATAAGAAATTTCAATAACATTGTTAATTCTTAATTTTATATCTGAAAGTCTCCTAGCAATATGATTTTTGTCACTACTTATCATTAACCCTTCATTTAAAAAGTCTTTGCTAATTGATATCCAATATAGGCTTTTATAATCTCTTGATGGATTAAACTTAACTCACCTTGTGGATTCTATCAAATGAATATCAACATGGTCATCTATCCATCCAACTTAAAATATTTAAATTATCTTCAGTATACTTCCACTATAAAGGATAAAAAGAAAATCCCTCATACAAATTTGTAACAAGTCTTACCCTCTCAAACATTATTAGAAGTAATCACATTTTATGTCCTTGTCCTCACTCAACTTCTACACATAGCCTTACTATGATCATTATCCTCTTATTTGATCAAATGATATTTCTAATCCTACACTTCTCTTAAACATATCAACATTATACCACTTCAGTACTTAATTATTTATCAATCATAGACACGAGTTTTAAGAATGTCCAAGTAAACTCAAATAAAATTCAAGTATCCTTGTCTAAATTACAGCTTAAGCAAACCATTCTAACTATTTCAAACCTTGTCAAATTCATTCTTTACAATCGAAAAGCTTGTTACTAGAATAGTTTGTTAACCAGGAAACATCTATATTAAATCACACAATGACATCCCCTTTCACTGACGTAAAACCTAAAAATGTTCCCTCACTATTGTGGATATAATGGAATAAAGTTTTGACCTTAAATGAAATCAGCTACGCAATGATAAATTAAATAATAGAAATTTCCTAAAGTCCTATAGCATCTCGAAGATAAGTAACGAACGTCTCTGCAACGATCCGCAAGAGTCTACTAGACTCAACTCTTGTACTCGTGAGACTGATGAACCAATGGCTCTGATACCATGTTCTTCCAAATTGTAAAAACCTAATGCAACCGATCATTCCTTACCTTTTTCAGTTCATACCCTGACAAAATATACTACCACGAATGTAGACTCTGAACGAAAAAAACTTGAATTCTGATCAAAATTATGTAGCACAATCCATCTATCTTTCAAAGATTTTCTCATACATTGAAGAATTTTATGAACTCATGTATCTTAGCTTATCATAAATCGTCTCTCTACCAACCTTATAATATCCTTCTCTAAAAATCCAATCATACTCATATTTCAAACTCAAAATCACAAAAAAAAATTATTATCGCAATTCAAGTTGAAAGTCTGTACACTCGTTTCTCAAGTCTTATCCAATAGTTTTTAACTAATCAGATGAACCTGTGACACTATTACCATAACAAGAGGAAAATGGGTGAAACCATGCATCTATGAGCCTAATTCTCTATATACCTCTTTCGCCCTTGATATTAGTTAATATAGTCAAGTTCTCATCCCTTTTAGAAAGCTACACTACATCCCATTTTTTTTCATTATGACTTTAGCTCCTTTCATCTATTCAAGCGATGTGCCAGTGTCTCTTAAGACATTTCATACAACCAATTTACTACCCAAGTAGTAGAAAATTACAACCTTAGATATTCACAATTGTTATTACTACACAAAATTCGTTTAACCAACAATCCTTATTATATAGTTGCATCTCAATTAGAATCCCTCACAAACTCTTATTACCATCGTGTTTAGTTAGCTCTTTTTATCACCACGAAGTCAACTTTTTCATTAATATCCTTATTATGGATTCATCACCTAACTCAACCTATTCAAATTACTAAACATTTTGAATCCGACTACACATCCGTTTCATAAGTCTATAACATTTGCCTTAAATCTAGGTCTAATGTTCAAGTCATACAAGACACCAACTGCTAACATAAGGATCTACGCACGATTCATCACTATATGTGAGAGTAAATGGAGTGAAGCAATAAAATCAAATCATATCAAGACTATTTTCATAATTAAATATTAAAACGGAATAGACAATGGGTAAAGGGGAAAGATGGGGGTCTCACATGGATAGTGTGATAGGCATTGGTAAAATTACTAGTGATATAAAGGGAAAGATGATTACTATAGTATGCGGATTGTAATCAGAGAATGCCAAAGAATATGGGTATTATGTCACGACAGGGAAGCACCTCTTAGAAGTAACATGGCTCACTTGACCTCTCGGAGGTCTTGTACAAGAACATAGACATCATTAATCGCATTGCCATAAGAAATTTAACGAAAATTTTCAAACTTTTCCTAGCACATCGTATGCTAGAAACATCACTTCGTATATATAAAATATCATAGTACATAGTTGGACTCTAAGTCTCTCTTGCCATATTAGACTCAACATCAATAGAGTAGAATAGAGACACGACCCTTATCAACATATGATAATAACTATGTTATTACATAACTTTTGAACATAAACCGGACATATGAAATCTTGAAGTATAAGGATCCCTTTATTGAGATCAGGAAACATATATAGATCCCTTCACTTTAGAGACATCCTTTAAGCATCCATTACCTACACATTGTGCAAAAAGGTGAAGAAGAATGTGTTACAGTCTAAAATGAACTAAGATAGCTAGATCATCACATGTGCCTAATAAGGGTAATAACATGATTAATAAATTGTTTGCATCGTGTATTATTTATTTGAGGAGATTTGGAGGTCAAACGTCCAAGACGTTCAAAAGTTGGTATAGCCGTGCTAGTGTGTTCTTGTATGTTTGCCTTGTTTTTATATGTTGTTTAGAATCTAAAAACAGTTTAGTTGACTCTATTATCTTAATACACATGTTAAGGGTCAAAAATTCCAGTAATGAATCACCGAGAACCATCCTAAGCCCCCCCGAAGAGGACCCAAACGTTGGACAATGAGGCTGCTCAAGACAGAGTATAGCAGCTAGATTTGGGGCTGCCCTGGCATCGCACTCCTAGAACTGAATGTGCCTGTGCGACACACACCCAACACGCACCCCACTGCCTCAAAAATTATTTGAAGCAAGAATCATAGGATGCCTCCACGATGTGCAGCCACTTCCCTAATCTGATTACGTAGTTTTAATGTCAATTTTTACATGTCTAAAAGTCTCAATTAGTATGGGGTATTTTGGTAACTTGGGGGGAAGTTTCTGAACTATTTTTAGGACCTATTTAACACATTTCCAATGTAAAAATCCCAAAAACCATTAAGAACTCCAAAACCCCAAAACCCTCTTCTCTTCCAAAAAATTCCAAAACCTCCATTGAAGACCAAGCTCAAGAACAAGCTATGTAGGTGGATTCTTGGAGATTTCTTCACAGATTTTCATTGGATTTATAATGTATAAGGTATGGTAAATCGTCATACATAGATAACCATTAATCAATGGAGTCCTTTTAAAGTTTTTCCAAACATGATTCTAACTCAAAAATCCTATCTTTCAGTCTAGCCATGGATTCTTTCTCAAATTAATTTCAAAAGTATTATAATGATGAATATATGTTTAGATACTGATTTGATGATGAATTTCTATCCAGTTTTATGAAGAGCCCACGATCCTCTTAATTTTTCTAAATTGGCCTATAATGTGGGTCTTGTGATCTTGATTTCATGTTTATAGAATTTTGATTAGATTGTATTGAATTGCTTATTTCTATAACTATCTATATCAGATTAAATATGAATTGTGGAGGAAATATCAAAGATGATAATTAGATTGGAGATTTGGTAAATTGACCTATTGCCTTTAATTATCTTAGAATGTATATTGAATTGTGTTGATTGGTATGGTCCACTTATGGGGGCGCTGTTTACATTCTTGTATATGTTTATGTGTTAAGACCATGGCCTTGAAGGCATTAGATGCAAGATGATTGATGTGATTATTTCTATGTTTAGGAAGTTAAAGGATTTAGCATTGATTCTAATATCATGTTCTAAATGAATTGATATTATGTGAAGTTATATGATTAGTCTTTAGGTGTGTGAATGATGTTGTATATCTGTGAATGATAATGTTAGGGTGTGGTGTGATCTATGTGGCTAATGATGATGAATACTCTTATAATATTATCCTTACATATATGAACTTTATATGAATGTGCGATCAAAGTATGCTAGGAATATTTTATTCTGATGTTGAATATGTTTCCTATGATGTAATGTGAGTGTGTGTAGTCTATTGTCCTTAATACTCTATATATGTGTAGTACTTGATACTTGAAGATTATTGTACATGTGTTGTGATCTTTAGAGGGTGGCTTCCTCAATGTTAGGTGTTAAGACATTATGTGATCATGTTTACCAATGTACACACACACTTTATGCATATCGATGAGTAGGGTAGATTCATGATGATTAAGGAAAGGATAGTTCTCCTATGGATCCTTACCTATTTCTATGCATGTGAAGTATATGATTAATGAAGTTATGAACATGTGTGATTAGAGGTGTTATGTGAAAGTAGATCTCATATTGTATGTAACACACATGATGTATGATTGTATGAACATGTGAAAGGACATTCTCACATGAAGTAGGGTCTATGACGAAAGTACATTTTCATCATAGAATCCTTTGAGTAATATGATGTATGAAGGAGCAACTAAAGCCTTCTTTATGAAATAATGCACTTATGGCTGAAATATATTTAGAAGGGGAGTTAGATCCTACCACCGAGTACACATGACAAATGAGAGTGGGGGCTTCACTTTAGTAAGTCTGGCTTCCTAACCTAGATGTTGTCTCATGAGATGGAAACCTCCACGCTAGTAAGTCAAGGTTTCTAGAAGCAATCTCTATGTTCCATAACTACATGCACCCGTAGGTTATATATTGTGGTTTCCACCTAGATAGATATATACGAGTGGTTGAACCTTAGGAAAGTGTTAACCCCCCTCTTTTCAGCGTGGGAGTAGAACACCAGATTCAATGTAGCTCACATGGTCTGTGTTAGTTATGGCTATGTGTCCTGAAGGTTAATAAATTAACTAAGATAATAATATGAATTCTAATCTAAATTCCTTGAGAAGTGTAGTTACTATTGGGAGGACTATGGACCCTACCTATGCATTGCACTAGATGACTTCAAGAAAGGATAGTTTTGAGCCTCTTATGAAGTAAAGATTTATGTTATGTATGACTTGTATGAATGCATGTTTAAGTGACTTTGCTATGTTAAGACATGAATTATGACTATTCATGGGATTTAAATTTATGGCTTCTAAATAAGTTTACTTAGTATATGTGGGTGTATGCGACTCCATGTGTACATTGCACAAGTAAGCTTTTGAAGGGTTTATGAGGGTTGTTTACCTATGATATGAACTAAATAAGTTATGACTAAGATGGTATTAAAGGAAAGAGTCCTTATTTGTGATGCTATGGACTATGTGGCCTTATGTCCAGTTGTAAATGAAAGTGTTATGTCTTTTTAAGAAAGTTATACCTAGTCTAGGGTGACTTCTTAGCTAAACTTTGTGGAAGTAGTATTATGGGATGCTACCTACACATTACATTAGTGTGATTTAGGAGTTGTTTTAGGTAATGGTCCTTATGTGAATTTGATGTATATGATGTGCTTATGTGTGTTTGTGTTTATGAAGCATATCTATGAAAGAATATTGTAAGGTGACCTCAAGGTGATACAGTGTGCTAAGTACACTTGAGGGTTACTTAAGGAAAGAAGTAAGATAAAATAGAGGTAATGAATTGTATGTATTGAATATGTCTCTAAGTATGATAAATGGTTTTATTATGATATTATGAGTACTATCCATGTCTATATGATGTACGTGAACTATATTAAGCTTATATGTTACTATGTATATGAAGTTTACTAAAAAGACATGTTGCATGATTTCAAATGAAATGTACTTTTTAAATGCATGTTTTTTTGATGGTTGTCATACTTAGTGAATTCTTGTACTAATATCATTCTTCTTCATCATTTTACACAAAGTATAGGTGTTGATGGCTTTATGATGTCTTGTAATTGAATAACTTGTATAGATCTCCCAAGTTCAAGTAAGTCAGCCCTTATGATTCAAGGGTTGCTATGTCAAGATGTTCTTTAAGTTCATGTAATAGTTTTGACTTATATTTTGTGTTGTATAAGGTCGTTTCCCCATTATATTCTATGGAGTTGTGTCTTGAGATGACAAAGAGACTTACAGTCTAAGTATGTATTATGATATTTTATATATACATATATATATATATATATATATATATATATATATATACTTACATTCGTTCATATATATATATATATATATGTATATATGTGTATATATATATATCTGTGTGTGTGTGTGTGAAGTATTGACCAAGAATACAATGTGCTATGAAAACATTAAGTTTTTCCGCTATTTTTACAATTATGCAATGAAAGATGTCTAAAGGATTGTCTTAGACCTTCAAGAGGTCAATGTTGCCGTGTGACGATTTGAGGATACCATAACTTCTAGGGTATACCCTCGGGTCTTAACGGAACGATACCAGTACAATAATGCACTAAGTATGACAACCATGCAAAATAATGCATTTAAAGAGGACATTTGGTTAGAAAACCATGCATCATGCCTTTTAGCAAAACTTCATAAAACCTAAATACAATAAGTACATTATAACTCATATACTACATATATGCATAGACATTAATCATAACATCACATATAATCATATAATTCATTTAAATCTCATTTATCATTTCATAATATAATCTTCGTTTTTACTGTAAGTCTCTTACCCTAAGTAACCCTCTAGTAATACTTGTGCAATGCATGAATAGTGTTCCGTTCCACAACCTACACTCAAGCATCACCTTAAGGTCACCAAGGTGAACATTCATACAACCTTCATTAGCTTAAACCCTTACTTTTACATAAGTACAACATATAATGAAATACATAGTAAACACTACCAACAACATAATAAGAAGTAATATTCAACAATAGAATACTTGGAATATATTTCATTTAACAACATCAGACCTTAGAATCCCAATCTTATCCTACTAGTGTAATGTACATGTGAAGTCCCATAACGTCACACATACTTAGTAAACTCACAAGGACACCACAAGCATACCATTTACTACATACATCAACATGACAACCATAGTCAAATACATACATAAGTAGGGCCTTCATAATATGACAACTAAGACGAACATCATGCATATTCAAGGTAAGACCTCGTTATATAGTCAATAAGCCCAACATCATGCACATAAAGTGAGACCTCATCAAATAGACACCATATGACTCATACTATGCATATTATCATAAGAAATGGTCAATATAATAATGTCATGCATAAAGGGCATATACATATTCATTTACATATAGAACACCTTCCTAGAACTCCCTTCAAGAGCTACTTGTGCAAAGTATAGGTAAAGTCCCGTGCTCTCACCTACACTAAGGAACTTCTCCTAGGTTATCCTAGTTAGGATTTCTTATTTTACTTACACTAGCCATTTTCCTTTTGGGAAATCCTAGCCTCAACCTACAATAGGACCATGTAACTAAATATCAAATCCGGTGTCGTCCTCTCACACCAAGAGAGGGTACCTTACTTGCCAAGGTAAGACATGAATATCATTCCAGCAATTTAGGTGGATCCACTTGGTAGGTTGTGTGGGGCAACATAGTTAAGGAACTAGGAAATGTATATTGATATACCCAGTTTGTGCCCTTGACCATCATAATTTCCAACTTATGAGAAACCATGGGGGAATCTCCCTCCAAGGGAAGTCAACACCTTATTTGGAACCATAGGTGAATCTCTCTCCAAGGGAAGTCAACACCTTATAAGAAACCATTGGTTAACAAGACCTCCTCATTATGAAGGGGCACCTCTTATTTGTCAAGTTCATTCCGTGCTAAGCTAAGTTCCCTTTTTAAAAAAGACTTTATTATCTTTTTTTCAAAAAAAAACAGGCTTTAGAAGTATTAACCAATCCTATGCTTAGCTCATAGGTTAAAGATGAGAATTGTCCTTCAATCAACCTATATCATGTGAGAAACCTTTCACATTGACATAGAATAATAAATCATAGTCTAGCTTAGAGTATAGTTGAGAATACCTTTCAAAAGACCCTACTTTACTAGAATGTCATACATACTTCATTATTCATTCATTCATATGTTTGTACATGTTCATATATGAGGAAACCTTTCAGATACAACATTTAGACACTACACATATGAATACTTCATTATATCATATACTTTCACATTCATAGCTTAATCACGCATTCATATTCATATACATAGAGTAATCACCCTAGGAGTTATTTTGTCAAGGTAGACATGTGCAATGTATAGGCATAGTCTCATACCCTTACCTAGACTAGTTCACCTATCAAGTTATCTTAGTTAATATATGTAATCATATTTTCATGGACAAGTACTTTACATGCATAGTAGTAGACAAATAGTGCATATGAGAACCCCTTTCATTAGACACCGTAAACCTATACTACTTATAGACATGCATGAGGTGTATGTACATTGGACAACATTATCACATAATGTATAGACACATAACATTGAGGCAGCCACCCTATTAAGACCACAATACACATTCATGCATAGACAACACACCACATCATAGCATAGGAGACAAGACACCTTCAACATTGCATCAAATTCTCCTAAAATATGCTAAGAGTACACATTCATATGGGGGTACATAGATAGGAGGTCATTCACCATTTATACTTGATCATTGGCAGAACTTAGACTATACTTAACCCTAACAAGTTTATTTAAATGGAGAAGATATCACCAATACACCTACAACATGATACTAGATTAAGAGACTATGCTTAATACTTCATATTGGGTTATCATTATAACAACACTTCATAATTCATAACTTGCCTTCAATACCATGATCAGCATATATATATAATGACAAGAAATTAAACACCGCCACCGTAACTGAACCATACCACACGATACCAAACAAGGACAATTCAACTATCAATTCTATAGAAAAGTAGAGAGATATCGCAATCTTACCAATTTTTAACGCTTTGATCATCATTCTTCAATTCCCATAATTCATCAACAATTCACTGCAAAAAAAGTATCTAAAGGTACAATAACATACACGAAATCAACAATTCAATGATCATAGGTTTAAGATCACATTGCCCACATTATAGTCTAAATTGGGATTTTGGGAGGAACATGGGTTCATCATGAAATTGGATTGAAATCAATATAACAAACAGTATTAAATCATCAATTTATCATTAGCATGCTTTTGAAATCAATTTGAGAAAAAACTCATGGCTAGATTGAAAGATATAGAGTTTGATCATGAAATCTCTTTGGAAACCTTTGGAAGAACTCCTTAGATGAATGGATAACTAAGGATGAAGGACTACCATACCTCATTACATGAAGAAGACACTAAAAGATGATGAAGAATATATGGAAATTGAACCCCAAAGCTGACCTTGAGCTTCATCTCCGGTGGAGGTTTCTAGAGAGGATTTGTTTTGAGAGGGAAGGTGAAATTTTGAAGAATTAATTGGGAATGGTTTTTTTTATTAATATTAGCTAATTTAATGTACGTAAAATACCCCATAATAACCATCCACCCTATTTTTGGAATGTGGGGTGAATTTACTAATTCACCCCTTGCATGGCAGCGTTTTAGACGTGTTCAGGTCTCATTGACGGAGGACAGTCGACGGACCATTGTTTGGTCGACATCACGTACTGCTGCTTCATAAATGCTGACTGAGACATAGATTTTTGGGGGCTAATATCACACGTCTAAGTGTTGATAAATTCCCCCAATCGACGGGGCGTAGAATGGAATACGGTCCATCGTTTCCTTGGGTGTATATTGACAATGCCAATGCCTAGGCAGCGTTTGGGTCCTCCTAAAGGACCCCTTGGTGGTCTTTGGGGATTCTTTACTGGACGTTTTGAACGTAAATACAATCATAAACATGTTAAGGATCTTCTCTATTAATTTGAGGATAAACAACATGTAAAACATACCAAAGAACAGAACAACACACTAGCACGTTTAAGGTCCACGTCTCAGACATTTGACCTCCAAATCACTTCAAATCAAGTATCCACATTGTAAAACACTATATTAAAATATTATTAAACTTTTTAGGCACATGATTCTCTAGAAACCTGACTTCATTTTTGGGAGACCTTACAATATCCCCCACTTGGGAACATTTTTCCTCGAATGTCATTTGAGACATTTCAAACACATAAAATAATTGAATGAACCATAAAGCAGATCAGAACATTCAGCATATCATCACATAATAGTAAATGCACCAAACTACAAATGAACACAAACTTCAAACCATTTTGCAATCAATGCGACATAAGCAAGAAAAAACCTATATTTACTCACTCCTTAATGCATCAAGCACATAGGCACTTCTCATATTCATAGGAGGAACATCCTTCTCCTAATCATGACAGGGTCTTTACATATCATTTCATTAAGAGATCATCATGCAACAACCCTTAAGTTACACGTAGGAATATTCAACTCAAGAAGCAAACAACTAAGTCACACTAGATGCACATAGATCATGAGAAATGTAGATCAAAACATACCCTAGCATTTAGACATAATACCTTTTTGGCCATATTTAACATAATCATGCTTTTTTATGTTTAAAGAGGAATGTCCTTCTTCTTAACATACTCACATGTTATCATGAGTTCATACACAACTAATGCACAAAGGTCAATTCATTTTAAAGAGGACTTCTCCACTTTTGAACCAAAGCATTCTCATACTCTCTTCCTAATGAAGTCAAAATGGTAAATCACACCACACACATCACAACAATACAAAGTCATTACACATAGTTTCAAGTCATAGCATGACCCTAGTTTCATAAACATACATCAATTTAGGAAATTCTTGCAATTTATAGGCACTCATCAAGATCACTAGCTAAACATACTATCACTTCTCAAGAATGAGCCTACATTAACACTTACCAAATCAGAAAAGTCACATATTCCTAAGAGATTTCATTTACAGGGAGCTCAAATTCTCATTGTTGGCGTAAAAATCCACACCTTAAAAGTGACATCAATCATGCTCCTTACCTCCGCTCATGAAGTCTAATGAATATTTATCATACCAAGAGGCACAACAACATGAGAAAACATGAGTTTAATAAAAAAAATCCATTTACATTTTATGTAAATCCTTTTAGAACATGCACAACATAGTGTCATTCAAGACATGCATAACATATAGAGAACATGCAACTCATACTTATATGGAAAGTTCCCATCCTGATCAAGCTACTAGGAACTTTGTAATTTCAAACTTGAGTTGAAATATAAGGACAAGGTACAAATATCTATTATCTTACTGCTCATATCATCATTCCATACTTAGGGTGAAACCATTTTAGAGGGACTTGTCTCAACCTTTAAGAGGTACCATCTATATATCATCATTCCTTTAAGTCTAACACCTATAGGAAACGCATGTAAATCAAGCTAGGTCATGCGACCCAACCACATAAGTCCTTAACTACACCATGAATACCAAGGGTCTTGAAAACCTTAGGGGAATCAATAGATGAAACTTGGCCATAAAGGTCTCTTTCTTTTCTTCAACACTAGGCAAGGTAACTTCTATGTCATTTCAACCCATATTATCACCTTTGGAGAAAACTTACAAAACCCAAGCACATCCTTTACTGGTCATACTTAAAGCCACCCTCAATGGACCACTAACCACTTCTAGGTAGGTCAACATCAATACTCTCCTTCTCATTAAGGTTTAAGGGATAGATACTACCCTCCCCCCAAGTCAACCTTAGGCCGAACATAGTTACAATCTATGGACCAAAACCATTTCTTCCATTTTTTCCACTCTTAGAATAAGTTCAAAGGGAAACTAACCTACTAGGCATAAATGTTCTCCCATTAACTAGCATACTCTAAAATCACCTTACAAGGAAAGCATACTACCTTCACTTCTAGGATAAAGCTTATACCAAATACTCCAACCACACAAGGCAACTATAAAGCACTTCTCAAATAACAAGGCAATAATGAAACCTTTAAACATATACAAGGGTGACATTTAAATCATTCACCTATATAAAGGCAACATGAATCTTTATCTATTTATCACATACCATCAAAGCATTTTTTTTAAGTACCCTTGGGGGGGTAAGGAGCTGAGCAACACCCCCAGGCCTTAACATTAATAAAAGTAAAAGATACAAGGAGGGGGGCATAAACCTTACCTCCGATCCTAAGATGGTTCAGAAGTCAACTTTCCTAAAAAGGAAGTTCGACTCATCCCCTTACAATAAAAGAGAAACCAAAATACTAAGCACCTAGAAGAGAGGACTCCTCTCAATACAAAATATGTAGGAAACATAAATAAGGGAGACTCTCCCCTTACAAGAGTAAGACGAGAATAAAGGTGTATCCTATTCAACGAGACTTTACCAAATAGCATAGTCTAAGTGAATAGGCTCCTAACCAAAAACGATATAAGAACTATACCATAACAGAGAAGATCATGGAGGTTTCTTGATGCTTTTCAATTTCTTTCTCCTGAAATTAGCCATGCCAAGTTTTTCTATAATGAAGCTTCCTCTTGCAAGAGTAGGTAATTGATCCTTGATGTAAAAGTGTTGAACAATGTCTGTGTTGTGACTATATTTGGATAGCCGATCAGCCGTGTTGTTTGCCTCCCTGTAGACATGAGTAATCTTGAATCTTTCCAACTGATGCACTATTCTGTGGATTTCCCGGATGTATGGTTGTAGGTTCCATGGGTAGTTGGTTTGATTCGAAAGCAAATGAATGACCAATTCTAAATCCACTTCCAAGTGTATTTTTCTATATCGATGTTGAATGCACCAATCTAAACCATGGCTAACTGCTTGAATTTTCTCTTGGTTGTTGGTACCAATACCCAAAGGAATAGTAAATGCATATATCATATTACCTTGATAATCTCTTACTATTCCTCCTCCTCCATTTCTCCCGGGGTTGTTAAGGGCACTCCCATCAGTGTTGAGCTTGAGGAATGGTTGTTGAGGTTTCTCCCACGTTACTTCTTTAACCATAATAGCATGTTTGTAACTTGTCACCATTTCGATAAGAGAGTTCCAATTGTGAGGCCATTCGATGTATGGATAGGTTGTGTTGAGGAGATGGTTGAAGTCTTTGACTATGAGGAATTTTAATCGAGCTGTGTTGGATTTCTTTGCTCCGTATTTTGATGCGCAGCGATTTTTCCAGAGATTTCAGAGAATGATGACTGGCAGCACCCTGGTTGCCAGCTTCTGCAAATCAGTTGCCTGCGCCAGGTTCCTCCATTTCTGCAGTAGTGTGTGAATTGTGGAGTGCTCATTTTGCAGCCCTGCAGCTGCAGAAAAGAACCTCCAAATATTGTTATCAAAATGACCAGTTACAAATATATGATCTATGGTGTCTTCCCCAGGGCTGTAACAGCAGGAACATTGGGCTGCCTCCCTCCCAAATTTAATAATTCTTTCGTTAGTGGGGAGCTTACAACGCAATGTCCTCCACACTAACAAAGAAATTTTAAACAGGATTAACTTATGCCAGATGTTCTTACTACAATTATTTTTCTCCTTCCTATGACGAATGTGTTCCCAGGCAGTAGCACAGGAGAACTGCCCTTTCTCAGAAGTTTTCCTGACTCTCTCGTCCAGCATGTGTTCCTGAAACTTAATGTCAATATTCAAAACTTTTGAAATCAGTAATGGAGGAACCCATTGTCGAAGCAATGTTTCGTTCCAACTTCCATTAATTAGAAAAGGAGAAATAGTGGTGTTGTTTAGGCTCGTGATATGATTGCATTGAGGAGTAAGAGGGTCATCTCCTAACCAATCATCCCACCAAAATGAGCTGATGCCAGAGTTGATTCTCCATTGAATTTGGGATTCGGCAATGGCTTTATTTTTCATCATAAAATTCCAAACCAAAGATTGCCCCGTGCGTAGTTTTTTTGCTACTGGATGAGCCCTTTGACAGTATTTTACTCTCAAGAATCGACCCCATAATGTCTCCTTGCTTCTGAAAATCCACCACAGTTAATGTTGTAATTAAACACACACATCTTCAAGACCTCTTATACCAATACCTCCCTCATCCAAAGGAAGGCACATCGTATCCCAAGAGGCCCAATGATACTTTCTTTTTTCCTTGTCCCAACCCCAAAATAAATCTGTCATGGCTTTCTTGATATACCGGATAGTTGTTTTAAGAGGAAAGGTAGTTGACATTGTGTGGATAGGAATGGATTGTAGAACATGTTTGATCATAGTAGCCTTCCCACAAAAACTAAGAATCCTTGATTGCCATCCCGTGATCCTTTTGGTGATCTTTGCGACTAAATCTGAATAGTAAATGATTCTTTGACCAACAATATCAAGGGGCACCCCAGTTAGATAATGGGACTGTTTTTCTGAGTGAAGCCTGTGATTTCTCCAAATACATTGAAGACCTCAGGGGGCGTTCGATGGGACCATGAAATGACTCTTGTCTTTGTTTATGAGTTGATCTAAGACAGACACATATGTGGCAAGAGTTTTCATAATCATATGGAGAGTATCTCTAGTGGTGGAAGAGAAGATAATGATATCATCCGCAAAGCTGAGATGATTAATCTGTGGCCCTCTACTTTCCATTTGAAAATTCTTGTAATGCTGTTGTTGATGAAGCATATTAAGCATCCGAGACACCACCTCTTCCCCTAAAATAAATAAGGACGGCGATAACGGATCACCTTGTTTGAGACCCCT
The DNA here is from genome assembly GCF_036512215.1 of Solanum lycopersicum. Classification (NCBI taxonomy): domain Eukaryota; kingdom Viridiplantae; phylum Streptophyta; class Magnoliopsida; order Solanales; family Solanaceae; genus Solanum; species Solanum lycopersicum. The sequence goes on along the minus strand of NC_090808.1, from coordinate 43,275,894 downwards.
TGTTGACTTGAAAAAATCATGCCTGTACCCATTAATAATAACAGAATACCAGTTGTTGCGCATTATTCTCCACACAAGGTCAATAAAATTCTCACCAAAACCCATTTTTTGCAAAACCAAACAAGTATACGACCATGACACTCTATCCTATGCCTTGGCCATATCGAGTTTGATTACCACATTGTCACCTTTATTGGGTTGTTTGATACGATGAGTGATCTCTTGAGCCAACATAATGTTTTCCGGGATACTTCTTCCCTTAACAAATCCCGACTGATTCTCAGAAATAAACTGAGGTAAAATACCTGCTAATCTGAAACAAAATATCTTGGGAATAATTTTGTTGGAGAAATTACTCAAGCTGATGGGTCTGAACACTGAAAATTTATTGGGATGATCAATTTTAGGAAGAAGAACAAGACAAGCATGTGAAAAATATTTAGGCAAAATATTTCCACAAAATAAATGTTGCACAACCTTTAGAACATCTTCCTTAATAATATCCCAACATTATTGATAAAATTTCCCTCCAAACCCATCCGGACCTGGAGACGAGTTAGGATTCATGGAGAAAACAACCTTTTATAATTCCTCCATATTAGGCATTTGTTGAAGAAGTTGGTTCTACTCATCTGTAACCATTCGGGGAATACAGTCAAGAACCTCCTCACTGATTCTGTCAGATTTCCCAGTGAAAATATTTTGAAATTACATACAAGCTTCTTTTGCAATGTTCTCATCTCCCTGTATCCAAGTATCCTCATCTGTGCAAATTCTGTGGATAAACAACTTCCTTCTCCTTCCTCTCATCATAGAATGAAAGTATTTGGAATTGGTATCCCCTTCTTTGAACCATTGGAGCTGAGTTTTTTGCTTGGGTATGGAAGTTTCCAACTTCATGGATTTGATGTAATGAGCATTAATAAGATGAAATCTTGCTCTGTTTTCCTCTGAATTATTTTGTATGACATTCTCCTCCGCTTTTTTAACCTGTTCTTCAAAATCTATCACCATTGAAAAGATGTTGCCATATTCACTCTTAGACCATGTACTCAAGGTAGAAGCCAATTTCTTCATTTTCTGATGAAGTTTCCACATAGGATCACCACTTACTTCCTCTTGCCAAGAGCTTTGTACAATATCCTTGAAATTTTCATTTTCAGTCCAACAGTGCAAAAACTTAAAATATTTTACTTTTTGGGATATTCTCACCTCCATTTCCATTAATAAAGGGCAATGGTCCGAGCCAACAGCAGGAAGATGAGAGATAGTAGTTTGTGGCATACATTCCAACCATTTATCGTTAACCATGGCTCGATCCAATCTTTTCCACAATCTTGCTTCACCGGATCTTTGATTACACCAAGTGTAATATTGACCACTGTAGCCTATGTCCATAATACAACAAGCCTCAATGATATCAATAAATTCCAGACTTTTGTTCATATTATAGGGTATGCCACCATCTTTTTCATCAGTTGACGTAATGACATTAATGTCTCCAATCGTACACCATGGGTTATCCATATTGGAGATATGATAAAGTCTTCCCCAAAGAGGTCTTCTTAAGTGTTCCTTATACTTAGCATAAATAAGAGAAAAAATAAATTTCTCATTGTGTTCAACATGTTTGGCCCAACAAGTGATATGTTGATCATGAATTTCCAAAATATCACATTCCATATCATTGGTCCAAAAAGCCAAATTTTGCCATTATTATTACAAAGAGCATTATCCATAGACAAAAGAAGCTTGTATTTGTTGATTTGACAGTTATCTGCAAACGGTTCAAGAATAGCAATCATAGACAAATTATGCATTTTCTTGAGATTTTGGAGTCTTTCCAAAGAGCCTTGGGTGTTGATGCTCCTAGCATTCCAACATATTTTACTGATCATTAAAAAACTTTACTTCGTGACCTGGTGTTGAATCTACTAGTATTAGCAGATGTGCTTGTTGTGACGGTGTTGTTATATTGTCTGACTTCCTTTCTACCCCTTGGAGATAAACCTTGTGGAGTAGTGACTTCATGGATTTTAGACTCAAACTCACTTTGGAAAGTAGAACCAAAAGCGTTGATCAACTGTGCACTAGTTTCATCCTCTTCCTCTTCTCCTTCCTTTTCATTGAGAGATTGAATATCTTCGTCAAATCCATTTTCTAAATTTATAACTTCATAATCTGAGTTGTCATGGCACTGTTTTGGAGATTTATTTTCTCTTTGAATCTGCTCATTATCACCATGCAAACCTACCGCTCTTTGAATTCTTCTTTTAATTGCTTCTCTTTTCTTTTTGCTAGGTATGCCTTGTGATCTATTGTTTTGTTTTTCGATAGGAGTTTTATCTCCCTGCTGCTGATTCTCAAAATTAATAGTATATTTTTGATTTCCAGCAGCATTTATACCCCCAGGTTCTTGATTTTCAGCTCTTTTCAAACTCTGATCAGCCTCATAATTTTGCCATTGACTTGAATTTTTCTGCTGCCCCTGATTGCTGGAATTTGGAGACTTATTTTCTGCGGCTCTAAGGTCTCTCCTATGGTCCAAGTGATCAAAAACCAGAGTTTCTTTCCCACCGCCCCCTTTGGATACCTTCATCCTGTAGATTAGTGGGCTTCTCCTGACACCCTCCATCCATACCTCCATCAACTTCAACAGCCAACCCAACATTCACAATATTATCAGCAGCATTTACAGGGGATTGCTGGGGTGTGGGGAGAGATAAGTCAAAACCTGTTCTCTTGTTATTATTGGCTTGTGTGAGTTGTGTTTGATGTTGCTGCAGGTTTGTTCTTTGATTTGTTCATGGTGAAACAATATTTGTTTCTTCATTTTGTTGTGTATCACTGTCTGCATCCCCTTTCCTTTCTGAATTGTCCATGTGCAGGTTTTGGACATTTGTTGTTTGTGTTGTTGGTGATGATGCAGTAACTGGCTCTTGGATTAGTTGGATATTGCTGTCTGCAGCACCTTTCTTTCCTGATGTGTCCAGCTGCAGCTCCTGAACAGCCTGCTCCTGCACTTCTAAGTCACTATAAACATTATGAGTTGTAATGGAAGGAGGTATGCCTGCTGCCTGCTGGCTGTCATCAATGACTTTCTTGTGTTGTGGTGAGTGTGCTCTCCATGTTGTTTTGGGTTGAACTTGCTCCAAGTTTTTTGATTGTTTTCTTCTTTGTATCTGCCACTGCTCCTCTTTTTCTGAAACTTCTTGAACATAATTTCTTTCACCCTGATTTCTGGTCTCTTGTTTTTTTCCTTCTTGGTGGTTTCCTTTTTTATTTTGCTTAACATTTTCCTCTATTACATCTCCACCTTCATGCTGATCTCCTCTTGATTTATCTATTTTTCAGACTCCATTTCTTTCCTCTTGTTAACCCTCTTCATCTCTTCTTTTTATAGTGCAATCATAGTCCATATGCCCTTGATGTTTACAATACATACAATAGTCGGGGATACCTTCGTATTGAACCTTCAACCATCTCCCCTTGTTGGGGTCTGAATTTTTGAATCCCAACCATACATGTTCAGGCCTTTTCTTAGTGAGATCAACTTGAAATTTCACCCTAGTAGTGCTACCTCTAGTCTTTTGAGAAGTCGGAGAATCTAGATATAAGACCTTCCCGATAGATTCCAAGATAGTAGTCAATAGAACTTTATTATAACAATGCCATGATAAGCCTGGTACAACAACCCAAATAGGAACAATAGGAGTCTCTTCCTTGGGGGTAAAATCAGGGGTCCAAGCTTAAATTCTCATCAACTGCCCTTCAATAGTCATCCTCAATTTTTTCCATACAGTTATATAATCGAATTCATTATCAAGATCAATATACACATGCCTAGAGTTAAAGTGAGTAATCTTCACCCCTCCAGTAAGTGGAGTTTGAAGGGTAAAGCTCTTTCTAATAAACTCCATTTTAGGCATTGTATTGGTGAATTTTCCCACAAGTGTATACTTACAACATTCAGCCAATTTCACATAATTGTCATTTTCATCTAAGAGCACAGCAGGATAGCCTTGTCTAGTAGTATGTATGGGGTCATTCAACACAATTGGGATCTCATTCTTAGACTGATTATACCTCAGGCGGGCTGCAAAGGATTGAACAACAGTGTATAGAGAAGGTTCTGAAATTTTACCTTCTTTAACATTGTTACTAATGTTTTGCCCTTGTTGTTGGATGTTAGGAGGTCTAGCATTTCCTTGCGCAGCATTGTTCATCTGTTTATTTCTATCTATTTGAGAGTTAGGGTCATACCTAGTGAAGTTGTTGAAGATCTTTGGGAAATTGCTTTGGAAATTCATGGTTGTCCTGTTGCTTTGATTTGCTGAATTTGTTTCTCCTTGTTGATTGTTTTCCTGTCTTTGGGCCTGAGTTGATCTTGGTTTGTGAATTTGTTGGCTTTCCTTACCATTTGCAGCATTCCTTTGATCATTTGTTCTTTGGTGCATTTCCATGCCTGCAAAGTGACTTGCTTGTTCTTGCCTTTGAGGCTGTGTTTGTCCTTTCTCTTCTCCCTTGTCATTTTCATTTGGCCTGACCTGTGAAGCATCAACAATAATGTGAGGAGTTAGATAGGATGAGTTACCTGTAATTCCAAAGGAAAAGTTTGAGGATTGTTCAGCATTCGATGAGGCCACTGTATGCAACTTCATGTTGTTGGTGGTAGTATTCTGTTTTCTCAATCAAATTTCCCCCAGGTTGTGTCTTGCTTCCTTCTCCCATTGTTGGTGTTCGAATTGCTTGAACCTCCCACACATTGTGTTGTTCTGCATTTCGACTAGAGACAGATTCATGTTCTTCATTATCTTGTCTCCCCTGTTGCAGTTTGAGTGTAGAATCATAGTGGGATAACGAATTGTTGTTGAAGTTGTTTCTTCCTTCAATATTGTTAGAAGAATCTGCTAAGTGAACGTCAATAGACTGAAAGTTAGTCCCCATTATCGATTTTCCATGGTTTCAGGTGTTTTGAGCTTCTCGTACGCTGGACTTCTCACACCGGCAATTCCCCCGTCTCTTTTGCTTGAAATTTCAATGGGATGCTCCTTATCAACAGGGGGGTAAACCCCAGTACTCAATACATTACAACATTGGCTCGAAGTTGCTCAAATTTCAGTTTGCCGCCCAGGCGATTCCCTCACGATTCTCACCAAATTCATTTCTCGATTCCTTTCAATTGGTAAAGTGGAATAGATCGTGAGTAGTATTATCCAGTTCCACTATCGATTTTCCTCGATTCCACACAGAAATACCCTGGGAAATATTTTCTCGTTCTCGATCAAACTCCTCTGGAAACGCAGCATTCTTCACATTTGTATCTATTGAATTCGAGGAATTGAGAGATGAATCATAGTGCGTGCCATACTGGGGTTTTTTGCCATCTTCATGGCTCCCCATTTGGCTTTCTTCTTGTGTTTTTTGGAGGTCCACCGGCGGCGCACGCGCCAGCGCAGCAGCGCGCGTTTCAGATATTTCTGTAGCCGTTGTAAGAGTAGGCGGGAGCGTCTGAAGAGAGAGAGATTAATATGCACGTTTGGAGTCATCAAAGCATTTCAAGTCTAAACCAAAGAATTATATTTTCATCGTATCATGTCATATATCAATCTATCATTCTAAGGGAGCTCCATTCAACCATAACAACTATTAGCAAGTTATAACCATATAATGAAACAAATCTTCACATAACATATCATTCTCATAAACCACATATATAGTTATAAATGGCACCACATTAACATATATTCAAAATTCACCTTCACACATACTTTTTACACCATAAACCAAGTAAGCATTAAAATCACTTTTTTCTCCCTCAAGCACAGATATACAATCTCATCCAAGAAATCAAATCTAAAAGACCAATGGACACGAAAATATAAGACAGAAAGATCATATAGAGTTAAAATTTATAGCACAACATAAGAGTAGTGCAAAAAATGAAACTCTATCGTCTTATAGCCTCTTGCTCATAGATGTATCGTGACTCACCACCAATGAACATTACTCTACTAGACGTGGTAATATGAGACTTTTGAACCCTAAAACCACTTTTATTACCTCATGATCGATACCATATTTGTCACGACCGGGGAGCACCCCGTATTAGTAACATGGCGTACTTGACCTTTAAAAGTTCTTATTCAAGCCCATAGACATCATTCATCGCATTGTCATATGAATTTAGCGAAAAATTTAAAACTTTTCATAACACATCGTATGCTAGAAACTTCACTTCATATATATGAAATATCATAATACATAGTTAGACTCTAAGTCTCTTTTTCCATCTTAGACTCAACATCAATAAAATAGAATAGAGACATGACCCTTCTCAATATATAACAATAATTAAGCTATTACATAACTTTGAACATAAACAGGACATAGGAAATCCATGAATCATAAGGATCTCTTTCTTCGGCTTGGGAAACATATATCAAGCCCTTCACTTTAGAGACACCTTTAAGCATCCATTACCTACACTTTGTGTAAAAAAATGAAGAAGAATAGTATTAGTACAAGAATTCACTAATTATTGTAACCATGCAAAAAAATGCATTTAAAGAGGACATTTGGTTAGAAAACCATGCATCATACCTTTTATAAAAACATCATCAAAACATTAATAAATAAACATAATATAAATCATATACTTAATAATATAGGCATAGACACTATTCATAACATCACATACAGTCATATAATTCATTTAAAGCTCATTTATCATTTCATAACATAATCTTCCTTTTTAATGTAAGTCTTTTACCCCAAAGTAACCCTCTAGAAAACATGGTGCAATGCATGAATAGTATCTAAGTCCACTACCAACACTCAAGAATCATTTTAAGATCACCAAGTTCAACATTCATACAACCTTCATTGACTTAAAACCACACTTTCACATAAGTACAACATATCATGAAACAAATACTTTATATATGACCTAACATACATCATAAACCATATATAAGACTCATTTCAAAACCATATGTAAGTCAACACTACCAACAACATCATAAGAAGTAATAGTCAACAATAGAATACTTGTACTTCATTTTATTTAACATCATACGAGTTAACTCACAATCCCAACCCAAGCCTACTTGTGCAATGTACATGTGAAGTCCAAAAACCACATACATAGTAAACTCACAAGGGGACTACAAGCATACCATTTAGTATATGCATACACATGACAACCATACTCAACTACATACATAAGTAGGACCTTCATCATATGAAAAGTAAGACCAACATCATGCATATCAAGGTAAGACCTCATCATATAGTTAACAAGACCAACATTATTCACAGAAAGTGATACCTCATCAAATAGACACCACAGGACTCATACTATGCATATTATCATAACATGTGACCTAATCCAATAGACACCACATGACTCATACTATTCATATTATCATAAAAATTGTCAATATAACAATGTCAAGAGATACTTGTACAATGCATAGGTAAAATCTCTATTCAAGAGATACTTGTACAATGCATAGGTAAAATCTCATAGCCTCACTTACACTAAGAAACTTCTCTTAGTTTATGCTAGTTAGGTTTATTACTTTACTTCAATTGTCCATTTTACTTTAGGGAAATCTAGACTTAACCAACAATAAGACCATGTAACTAAACATAATATCTGGTATCATCCCCTCACACCAAAAGAGGGTATCTTACTTTCCAAGGTTAGACATGAGTATCATTTTAGCAGTTTAGGTGGATCCACTTGCTATGTCTTATGGGCAACATAGTTAAGGAACTAGGAGTTGTATTGAAACCCTCCTTATTCCCTTAGTCATTAAGGTTTACACCTCATAAGAAACCATGGGTGAATCTCCCTCCAAGGGTAGTCAACACCTCATGTGGAACCATAAGTAAATTTCCCTCCAAGGAAAGTCAACACCTAATGAGAAACCATTGGCGAACAAGACCTCCTTATTAGGAAGGTGCACCTCTAATTTGTCAAATTCACTCGGTCCGAAACTGAGTTCACTTTTTAGAAAAGTGTTTATTAACTTTATTTCATAAAAATAGGGTTTAGGAGTATTAACCTCTCATATGCTTAGCTCATAGGTTATAGATGAGAATTGTTCTTTCATCAAACTAAATAATGCGAGAAAACCTTTCACATGGACATAGAATATTGAAGAATAGTCTAGTTTAGAGTACAATTCAGAATACCTTTCAAGAGACCCTACTTTACTAGAAATCGTTCATACTTCATTATGCATTTATTTATGTGTCTGTACATGTTAATATATGAGGAAACCTTTCATTTACAACATTTAGACGCTACACATATGCATACTTCATCATTTCATTTACTTTCATATTCATAGCTTAATCACACATTCATATTCATAATATAGAGTATAACCCTAGAAGTTATTCTATCAAGGTAGACATGTTCAATGTATTGGCAAAGTCTCATACCCTTACCTATACTAGTTAACCTGTCAAGTCATCCTAGTAAAAATCCATATTCATACTTTCATGGACAAGTACTTTACATGCATAATAGTAGAAAATAGTGCATATAATAACCCCTTTAATTAGACACCATAAATATATGCAACTTATAGACATGCATAAGGTGTGTGTGTACATTGGAAAACTTTATCACATAATGGATAGAAACAAAACATTGAGGCAGCCACCCTTTTAAGACCACAATACGCGTTCATGCATTGACCACACACCAAATCATAGTATAGGAGACAAGACACCTTCAACATTACATCCAAGACTTCTAACATTAGCTAAGATCACAGATTCATATGGGCGTACATAGGTAGGGGGTCACAATTTATACTTCATTGTTGGCATCACAACGATCATCCCTAACCCTAATAAGTTTATTTAAATGGAGAATTTATCATCAATACAACTAGAACATGATACTAGATTGATATACTAGGCATAACACTTCATGTTGGGTGATCATAATAACCATAGTTCATAATTCATAACTTTCCTTCAAGGCCATGATCAACATATATAGAGAATGAAAAGAAAGTAAACACCGCTACCATAAGTGGACCATGCCAAACAATACCATACAAGACCAGTTCATCTATCAATTTTATTGAAAAGTAGATGAATATGGCAATCTTACCAATTTCCATGCTTTGATCACCATTGATAAATTCCCATAATTCATCAAAAATTCATATAAAAAACAATAGCTAAAGGTATAATAATCTAAAAAAAATTCCAGAATTCAATCATCATAGGTTCAAGATCACATTACCCACATTATAGTATAAATTGAGATTTTGGGAGGACCATGGTTTCATCATGAAATTGTATTGAAATAAACATCATAATAGTATCAAATAATCAATTTATCATAAGTATACTTCTGAAATCAGTTTCGGAAAGAACCCAAGGCTAGATTGAAAGATATAGAGTTTGATCATGAAATCTCTTTGAAAACCTTTTGAAAGAACTCCTTAGATGAATGGATAACTTAGGATGAAGGATCACAATATCTCATTTCATGAAGAAGACACGAAATTTTTTGAAGAATTAATAAATAGTACCCCTAAGCTGAGCTTGAGCTTCATCTCCGATAGAGGTTTCTATAGAGAATTTGTTTTAAGAGGGAATGTGAAACTTTGAATAATGAATCAACGATGGGGTTTTTTATAATATTAAGTAACTTAATTTACCTAAAATACCAAATAATAACCATCCATAAAAGTTTTGGTACATAGGGTGAATTTCCCGATTCACCTCTTATATGGCAACGTTTTAGACAGTGTTGCAGGTCTCACTGACGAAGGACAGTCGACGGACCGTCGTCTGGTCGACGGCGCCGTACTATTGTTCCGTATATTGTGACTGAGACCTCCATTTTGGGGGATGAGATCACACTTCTAAGTTTTGAGAAACACCCTTAATCGACAATGCATAGAATGGAGTACGGTACGTCGTTTCCTTGGGCGTAGATTGACACTGCTTAGGCACTGCCCAGGTAGTGTTGGGTCCTCCTCAAGGACCCCTTGGGTGGTTCTTGGGGAGTCGTGCTCAGAGGTTTAAAATGTATATATGGCAATAAACATGTTAAGTATCTTCCATATCAGTTTGAGCATCAAAAGACATGTATTCCATACCAATGCACACTAGAACACACTAGCACGTCTAAGGTCTAACTGTCGAATGTCTCGGATATTCTTGGACGTTTGACCTCCAAATCACTTCAAATCAAGTATACACACTGTAAAATACTTAATTAATGTATTATTAACCTTTTTAGGTACATGAGTCTCTAGAAACCTTACTTTTTTTGGGAGACCTTACACATAACTGATATATGACTGATTTATTATGTCTGATTGTGTTATTATTTGAACCTGTATAGTTTTGATAGTTGAGGATCTTATGGTTTATGTTGATATTTGATTTGATTAACATGCACCATCATTCCCTTCATTTAAATTATATGTGTACATGTATTGACATGAAATTGAGTATAAGTTAGGCACATGGAGATCATTCCTGTTGAGGATGGTGAGATATTAAGATTATAATTTCGGCACGTGGAGACCGTCCATGCAGATACTGTTTGATTTTATGATAATGCATTTAGATATTTTCCACAGACACATGGAAATCGTTCGTATCAGTATATAGACTTTTCGAGTCCCCCATGGGTCATGAACTTTCAATGTATTTCACAGGTGTATCTTGAATATACAGTTGACAGAGTACTGATATTCTGAGTCATATCATTTCATGGTGTCATATTGCACTGCATATCATGACATCCTTCATTCTTTATGATTATGTGTTTTATTAGTGCTTAGAAAGTAATTGATATTTGGTTATCTCTATTTGATAAAACTCGACCCGTAAGTGTAATATAGACGTGTATAATTAAATAATTAATTTTTCTTATTAAACTCCCGTCACTACTTCTGCGTTGTTGGTCAATGAGATATACTGGGTACATGTGGTTTCATACTCACAACATTTGTTGAACATTTTTGTTGTGCAGATTGGATTATAAATTCGAGCATGTTCTTGGGGATTTTAATATTATTTGGATTATCTAAGACTTCAAGTGCGCTGCTCGGGATATTCAGCGGCTGCACCTTCAATATTCCTGTGTCTATTAGGTAATTTTTGTATACTGATAGGATATTTCGTATGTTTATATTTTCACTTTGGTTTAGACTTATATCCTATTGTAGAAGATCTTGTACTTATGACACTACATCTTGGGGTTGTAATTTAGGTTTTCGTAGTTCATACTTTTCAATGACTTAGTGATTGTATAGTATGTTTTTGCTTATCTTTCTACTTTAAATATTGAATTGAATTGGTGAAAGTATTAGATTGGCTTACCTATCGGTTGGGAACATAAGTGCTATCACAACTTAGATCGACTCATGAAGCTATCATATTTTCAAAATTTGATTTAAAATCAGGTTATTGGAAAATTCAAGTTTCAGAAGAAGATAAATATAAGACAACCTTTCACGTGTCTGTGGGACAATATGAATGGATTATTATGCCTTTTTTATTAAAAAATTCTCTTTCGGAATTTCAAAAAGTTATGAATGATATTTTTAACACCTATAGTAATTTTATCGTCAGATACATACATACATACATACATATATATATCTTTTGTGTGTGTATATATATATATATATATATATATATATATATTAAACATCTTGATCTGTTTAAGAAAATTATTAATTAAAATGATCTGGTTATATCTAGTCCGAAATGCATATATTCCAAACAAATTTTATGTTCTTAGGTTATAATATTGATAAGCGAAAAATTATCCCCATCCAAATAAGCATTGAGTTTGCATAAAAATTTCCTAATAATATTACTGATAAAACTCAGGTCCAATGATTATTGGGAATTTTAAATTATATTTCTCCTTTAATAAAAGATCTGGCAAAGGACACAACTATGTTATACGATAGACATAGAAAAAACCCTAAACATCGCACTGATAATCATACTAAAGCAGTTAAAAACATAAAGACAAAGGTTAATAACCTACAATGCCTCACTTTAGCCAATCCAAATTGGCAGAAGATAGTGGAAATAAATACCTCTGATATTGGCTAGGAGGGAATTTTAAAACAAATTTCTCCTAATGAAAATAAGAATACCTTACACAATTCTATTCTTGAAAACGGAGTAATAATTGAAAAAAATTATTTTAAAATTAAAAGGAGATTTATATAATAAAAAATTTATCATAAAAACTGATTGTCAAACAGCAAAAATTAATCTTTAATAAAGATGTAAAAGATGATGTTTCAAAACATATGTTTGCAAGATGGAAAACTTTATTAGCACCGTACGATTTTGAAATACACTATAAGAAGGGAACATATAATAGTCTTCCCGATTTTCTTACTAGAGAATATTTAAGTTAATAACTCTCTGTCTATTAATAACAGGAGTGATGCGTCCATCTGGCAGTTCTTCCTCTAATAGAGGAAGAGAAAGAGGAAAAGCACCCATGGAGAGAAATATTATCTTGGCCCAAATAGGAAATAAAAAGCTAATAGCTTCAAAAATTACAGGAGCATATACATGCACATTGGGACATAACACTGAACATCCAATGTAAAAAGAATTTATAAATTTTATACAATCCAAACAAGCTCAAGGTAATAATTCACCGTCCTATTCCTCAGCCGTTACTGTCGAAGGAATTGAAAATATTGAATTATATGATAAAAATGAAAAAAGATGAAGTAATACATCTTCTGGAGCCCATAGATATACAATGGAAAGATGATCCATGGCGGATTATGACGAGGTATTTTGATACAGCATCATATGTTGTCCCAACTTATAAATACAGAATGCATTATGAGATAATACTCTCATCTTTTGTATCATCTAAATTTTAGCACTTTTCCCCACACAATACTAAAAAGGTTTATTACTTTTCAAAATTCATTATAAAAAAGATATTCACCCAGAAGAATGGGAAATAATCACGATGAAGGAAAGGGAATACAGCCAGAACAAAATTTTTTAGTCAAGTTCAATTACTAGAATTATATCAAGAGCTTTAATATAACCTTGTTATATGAAAATTCTAATAAAAAAATTCGTGGTTTTTAAAAATATGCCCTCATGTTTATAAACAACATATACCAAAGTGGCTTTGCAAGTGGTGGATTTTATATGGTCCATCTTTAAATATTCTCCCAGAGGAATTCAATAAATTATATTCTGAATGGGTTGATGTATCACCCGAATTAATAAAGTTACAAAAGTATGATATATTTTTTAAAGAAATGCCATTGATGTACTTTTTTTTATAGAATTCATTGTTCCGTGATAATTAAATGGATAGTCGAAGTCCAAATAAATGAACACGGATTTACTTGCTTAAAGAGTAAATTTCATACAAAACTTTACAGTAAACTAATCAACAAGGATGCTGAAGGAAAAATCCATGGACAGGAGATTATAAAATCAATTAAAAACTCCATCGACATCAAAAAAACTTTACACAGACGTTATACAAGGCCAAAATGATATTAGTCCTTTCAAACAAATAACCAGAAGTTTGCAGACGAAGAGACATGCCATCTAAAAATCGGAACTTCTTGCATCATATATGTAAGAAGTTAGAATAGATTTAATAAAAAATATTGGCATAGAATTTGCGGATAATATATTTATGGCTACCTCAAATAAAGAAGAAGACACATGTATAGCAGAAGAATCACAAAGCGCTCATAGTATAGAAGAGATGGAAATTGAAGCATTTCTTCAACAGTTCATGAATAAGATAGAAGAAACTTCTAATTCATACACGCTAAAGGTAAATACGGTTTGAAAAGACTAGTTGATAAGACATTAACTTTTATAAAAGTTAGAATAATTTTATGTTTTTGTAAAGTTTAGGACCCAAATGTCGGTCCAATAATGTAATAGGGCGTAAGACCTTACGTCATATATTTTAGACTTTTCCTCAGGTCCTTTCATATAAGGATCCTTCGTAGAATGTAGGGGGCAAACTTTGGCCAACCTCTCTTGTATTACTACTACTTCATTTTCACTATCATAAAAATAAAGTTGTTATTATTTCTATTTAGAAGAATTATTGCAGAGAATCTGCTCTAATTAAGGCATTATTTTTCTCTCTTTTACTATTAATTTAAACGTTTTTATTATTTAAAAAGCCTAAATAATAGGATAAATACTTCATGTTGGACTAACATCAACTTTAACTATTACGAAATGGTAAGTAAAGGACTGTTCGATGTTTCTAAGGTCAAGTAATGTAGTCCAGGGATGGGAAGAGCTTGGCTCAGTCTGGTGTTTTTGATAAGGCCCATGTTATTTGTGAGTAAGGCTTTGTGTTGGTCGTGTTGGAACTGTAAAAGTTCTTTCCATCCTTAGATTTCATGAACTGTAAACGAACATTTAGTTACATTGAAGCGATCCTTTATAAATTTGTTTAGTTACATCAAAGCATCCCGCATAAATATTGGTATCAGGGCCATAATGGTGATAGGGATAGGTGGTGTGAGTCCGAAATAATTTTATTAATATGAACATTATGAAGAAACATAGTACTGTTAAAACAGTAGAAAAGAGGAATATGATCGACCTCAACAACTAGATTTTCTAAATAAATAGACTATTCCTAAAATCCAACTCAAGGTTATATACAAAAAGGGTACTTTTGAAAAAATGGTATTTGAACGAATTGTTAAAACCATCGAATAAATCTCTTATAGGGACAGTTCAAACAAATTTGACATATGACCTTGTCTATTTTAATGCCTATCCTAATATGCAAATCTCTTTGAATGATGAAAATTCGCTAAATACTTTAATTTTAAGTATAAAATTGCACGGTTATGATTATATATCGGGTACAGAAGTTACATATATTTGTTAACATAATTTGCTACAAACTGTTATACACTTTAAATCCTATGTATAATATTATGGATTTTAAAAATGAAACAATTTTAATAGAAACAAACTATAGCAAGTCTAAAGTTATAACTACAAGACCTATTAAATAGGCTGAAATTGATTTTCCTAATGTATGGGTTATAGAAGAAGTAGTTCCACCCAAAAATAATATAAATCTTGATATTTCCGATACTGAGCAAACTCCTAATGGGATGGTAAGAATAAATTCAAAAATTTATTAATGAGTTATGCTAATAATATAGGTTTTCCTTCAAGAATGCTTAAAACTAACTCATCTTATATATCTCCTATTGATTATATTGTTGATATGCCTTCTAGAGCATCTACTTCTCAGATTAGAGAGTAAGATAATTCTAGAGTATCCACCACTTATATGAGAGAAGAAAAAAGAGTTGATAATATCAAGATTGAAAATCATATACTTACTCTTGATATGGACCCTACGTTGTCCGAAATAGACTTTCCAGGTGTTTACATCAATAGATCAAAACTTAATGATTTTTGACCGGGGTCGCCAGTAAGAAAGAAAATTTCAAATGAATTTTTTCAGCCCAAATGGTAATCATTTAGAAAAGGATTTTTCAAAAAATTTGATAATAGCCAACATTCATTTTTCCAAAAAGATTTTCATAATGATCTTTATAAAACAAATAAAGCTATTGTTTTTGTATAATGTTTCATGACGAAATATGTTTATAACTATATTTATATGTAAGAAAAAGATTGTAAATTTTATGATGGTACAATTACCAAATCTCGTCTACCTCCTCAATAATCTGTTAAAATTGAAAAAGATAATAAGACGGTATATTTTACTACTTCTGTAGAATTTTTGATTATAATTACACTATTATTATTACTCCTAAGCATGTTAAAACATTAATAAGACAGCAATAATTACACAAATATTTATGTGAGCATTTTAGGAGAGCATATTACTTCTTTGCATGAAAAAATTAGTCATTTATGCTCAGAATTAGAGAAATCTAAAATTTTATATAAAGGAAAGGAGAAGGCCACTCCTACTATTCAACCCCCTCCGGAAAATTAAGGACTTCAAATTATCAAAGCCTAATAATATTGAAAGATCACTTCAAGAACGATTCCAAGGGTTAAATATTAATCCCTTCCAACTAAGTGAGCAAGATATCACTGATCGGAATAATATTCAAGATGAGATTAATAAAATCTTATAGAAACATGCTAGAAAACCGGTCCAAAGGATGTACTACTATCCTAGGCCGACTCCTCAAGATACTCTTTTCGAGGAGCAAGAATATTATGTTTCGAATAGTTTTAGTGGGACAAAGATTTATGAGTGGAATATTAATAGATTTACTGATATACAAATTTATACTCTAGCTCATAAAATACTTATGTATAACACAATCTGTAAGACAAATAAGAATTTCAAAAAAGACATAACCAACATGATTATCGCTGAATTTACAGCCAATTATAGGGTTGGTGGGATAAATATCTCTCAGAATCCCAACAAATGGCCATTTTAACTGCCGTTAAGCAAAAAATGGGATAATCCCAAATGTAGTTTACACTTTGGTTTTAATCATTATAGAACATTTTTCTGGAAGACGGTCGGATAATAGTGAATTTATTAGGACTATGCTCCAAAACCTTAGATGCAAAACTCTTACTTCCTTTAGATGGTACAAAGATATTTTTCTTTCAAGGGTTATGGAATTACCAAAATGTAATAACTCTCATTGGAAATCTAAGTTTATAGATGGCTCCCTTCTTTGTTTGCACGAAGGGTTAGGAAAGCCCTTAGAAGAGATGCAGTGAGTATAAATTATGATGATTATACTTATGGAAAACTTATAAGTGTCTGTACTCAACAAGGTCTCTCTTTATGTAATGATATCAAGTTTAATTAACAAATTAAAAGATATCATTTAAATGAGAAATAACAATTAGGGAAATTTTGTGAACGGTTTGCAATTGATATGCCTGAATCCTCTAAGAAGTCTAGTAGACATAAAACGAAAAAAATTATAAAGAAAAGCCTCATAGGCAGTACAAAAAAAAAAGACACGATTACACAATCTTGAAAAAAGGAAAATGAATCAGAAGGATAAAAGAGAGTTCTATAAGAATAATAAATCAAATGTGTGCTACAAATGTGGAAGAATAGGTCATTATGCAAGAGATTGCAAGATAAAGGATAAGATTAAAAGCCTTGATCTAGAGGATAATATTAAGGATTCTTTATTTAAAATGCTTCTCAATTCCTCTTTGAAAAATTCAAGCTACAATAACAGTGACAAAGAGGAATCCTCTACTAGTGATGACCTAAAAGTTCTCAATGAAGAAGACTACATATCCCATCAGAGGAAAAATATACGTCTTGCAAGATTGACTAACCTTGTGATAAAGATAAAGATGAATTTTATCAGTTGTATACTCACTTCAAGGACTTAAATATCAATGTTATAAGTAATGATAATTGGGTCGAGATGCTTTAGATGATTGATGATCCAACGTTAAGGTCCCAAATTATCAACAAAATTAGTAACACCAGCACCTTTACTAGTAATACTATAATTCCTAAAGGTTAAATAAAAATTTTATATTTAACTTGTTACTTAATATAGAAATGTGTCATTCTTATTAGGATTAACTAAAAAGGAAAGTAAGTCAGATAAATTGGAACTGAGGGTGTAAAAATTGATGGAGATTTCATTGTCATCCTAGTATATGTAGTTTAAGCTTAAAGAATATTCTTGAACGATTGGGTCAAAATCAACACATGGGTACAACGAAAAACAAGTTGATCTATTCACGAAGGGTCCATGCAAGACTCAACATATTTTTCGGTTCATAACCAAGAATAAAAAGTTCATTTTAATCATTAATATGAAGAAAAAGACATGAATTTGAATAGTTGTAATTATTAATTTCCTATGGTTTTTGAGAAATATTTTTAGAAGGATATATTTTAGCATTTTGCATTTCTTTTAAGGGCATAGAGATTTATTACAACCAAACAAACTGATTCCGGGTAGATTCTTGATAAAAAAGAGGTAGTATTACCCAAAATTGCTTCTAATATATATAGCCGCAGAAAACGACTATGTTTAATATTCTTTGATCATAAGAACAAATTTTTAATGTGTATTTTTAATTTTCGAACAAATAGGGTTGTTGGATTGGCTTAAAACTCCTCGACTCCTAGGGTCTAAGTGAAATTATGGGCATGCCCAACTCAACTCAAGGATTTCGATGTATGATATATGGTAATCGATATTATGAAATGAATATAGTTTCAAAAAGGGTTAGGAACTCAATACTCAAGTTCATAGAACTTTGAAATACTAGTTCTCTCTAAGAGGATTAGTTTGTGGAGTTCTTGCGTAGTTATAGACATCAGCAACTCGACTCAAGGGTATTAATGAAAATATAGAAATCATGAGTACAACTCTTCTCCATCCCATACTTCTTCCTCAAACTTAGCTCAAATCGTTAGTTAATCTCAAAGGAGTGAGAATTTAACTCTAGGACTTTCTTGAACTCTACTCTTGACTTTTTCTTGAATTTGAATTATGAATTCAAGAGTTATAACTTTGATAGTCCTGATCTCTCAAGGATAAATTGAATGTTTTATTTGTGAATATCAAGTATAAAACTTAGGTACAATTCGAGGGAATTCTTGCGGAAATAAGGGAAGAGGTGTAGGGACCTCGAAATTCTAGCGCACTAAGTGGTGCAGGGCGCTATACCCTGTCATACACACCACTGGTTAGGGCACTGTGAGTGGTGGGGTGAACCCATCCCATACCCAGAAAACAAATGAACTTTCTTTCTCAAATTCATGCAACTCTTTTGGATCCTTAAGCTCAACATAATTACAAAAAATGCTACACCAAAACCCACAAAGAACAACACTAATTCACAACTCTCACCTTAAGAACTCGACAAGAATTTCATTATCGAAAAGTGAAGTATAAGACCTCGATAACTCAACAACATTATAAATATAATCAATCTCATGGATGAAATTAGTAAAAGAAACTCATGATTTTCATGTGACAAAACAATCCAGACACTATGGAAGCTTACATACCTCAAAAAACTAGGTTTTTGGTGAAATCCATAATTTCTCGAAGCTACTTGAGGAACTTAGAAGAACATGCAAGACAAGTATCCCTAATTATTTGTGGATTCAGGTACTACTCATTTCCTTCCTTGGCCTATTTTTTTAAAAGTTTGTCACTCTGGGACGAGTGATGGATAAATTGGTATCTATTGTAACGACTGGATTATGTCGTTATAGAAAGACTACATAGAAAAATTTATGGTTGAAATTTTTTTTCATAGTGACTGTGAATTATGCAACCTAGCCCAGATTTGGACGAAATCTGAGTCATTAATGTTTAGGGAAATATGGTAATTTGGGAAATCTAATTATGATATTGACCACATGATTAGATAGATAATTCATTAAAAGACTCGTATGTCTTTACAAAATCGAATTCAGGCGAGTAGAACTTCTGAAATCAATCTTGGCGTGAATGGGTAGTTTTTGAGTGTTGTTGAGTGAAGGTGTGTTGTGAAATGAGGGTATTGGAATTGTTAAAATAGCTCACTATCTCCATGAAAGCCTTTGAGGCGGGACTTCTGCTGCCAGGGCAGCGCCGTTGTAGCGGGGTAGTTGCCGTTGTGGCGGGGCAAACATGACTTATAGTCGGAAATAAACCCCAGAAAATATTTTATTTTGCAATTTCAAACTTGAGAGATAAGGAAAGAACCCACTGGTTTTGTTGATAGATTATCACCATTCTTGAGGCTAAATGTAAGATTTTAACTCCCTGATCCATTTTTTTCCCGTAGAACGTAATCTAGTAGGTAATTATTGATAATGAAGAATTTTGATCTGGAATTAATTATGGTGAAGAAAGTCCTAATCCTTGCATGAGGATCATGGGTATGATCTAGGGTTGATAGAATTTTTAATAATTTGGATTATTAATTATTGTTTATTGATTTTTGTATTATATTGGTAGTTTGTAGACCAAGAACAGGTGGAACAAATCCAGAAAAGAAAATATCAAGTTTCTTAGGGGATTAAAGCTTTATCAAGGTAGGTAATGATTGTGATTCTATGATTGTGTGATGCATATTTGTTCTTATTCAATACGATACATCATATGTATGAGAATGTTGCATTACTGATCATACTTGTTGTAAATGAGATGGATTAACGAAGAAATCCATGAATCATTACTTGATTGTATGATCTTGAGAATATACTTGTGATTATGATTGTGTCTTGTTTAATGAATCGGGTGTTGCATTTTGATACATTAACTTGAATTTATTGCCACGTTCCGACATAACTATGGGATCGGTTGTAATGTTCTGGCATAAACATTTGATTGGGTATCCCGTTGCGATATACTAACAGCTTGGGTTTGGGTTCCATGAGAGGACCAATGACTTAATATAATTATTGTATTTGAGAATTGTGAAATGCTTCGTTGTTAGTTATGATGAGGATATTGTATATGTTCGGTGTATGCATGTTATATATTTTGTTGTATTGACTTATATATGTTGCATTTAGTGGGATAATCGTGTGATCCTACCAGTATACTTTGATTGTGTACTGATACTGCACTCTCTCCTTATTTGTTGAGTATAGGGAATCTTTAGACGATTATTGATAGGCCTGGCTTAGAAGATTAGTGATCGCTGATCCAATTCAAGGGTGAGCCACATCTTACCAGGTCCCATGAGTTTTCTTTCCTCTGTATCCATCATCGCGGACTTGGACTTTCTAGTTAGTTATTTGTGCATTAGTTTGGGGTTTTGACCCTTCTTGTTTATACTTATGATTGTTGTTAGAGTTTTGGTACATTAAATTTAAGGTTCTAGGAGTATTTTACCATTTGTTTAGTTGTTAGATCTTTTGGAAGTTTATGGTAATTTAATTTTTTGCCATTTAACTTGCTTCATATTCTAATTGTGGTTTAGAACTCAACCATCTCTATAGGCTGAGTTTGTGAAGGCTAAGTACTACTCAAATGTACACGGTGTGTCTAAATCATAGATTTGTGGTATTTCGCAAGCTTTAGAAGTTTTTAGTTGAAGCTACATAAGATGCAGAGCACAACATTCCATAGAAGATAAATTGCGGTTCTTGTAATATGTGGTGGTGCATTTTGTGAAAGAAACTCTCCCTTGCAAAACCATGTCATAATTGTATGAACACTGCTTACCATTCTACCAAGATATGGATATGCTTATATTGTGCTATATGAATATTGACTGTAGATAGTGTTTACTCTAAAATATGTGCTTGACAAAGCAAAGAGAGGTTACACAAAAATCCTTATGCAACTATAATGACAACACAAATATTACACATGAAAGCTGATAAATGACTTGAATTTTCTTATTTAGGACCTTTGCAACTGCAATGACAAAACATTTACTAATGATAATGTTAGTTGTCTAACGAAGATGCTTACTAATTTTCTCAAAATGACTCCAAGGGACGACACAGATAAATTGAAGGAAAATCTCCAGATAAATCGACTTTTGTAGATTTCTAAGAAGGGCTGTAGGAGTTGATGATACTTTGAATATATTTTTTCCCAAAGTAGTTTAGCTTCAATGACGGAGTTGTATGTCCATAAGATTGAAGGATGTTTTCCCTTTTGTACTTGAGTTGGCGACAAGGTTATCACATGCTTTAGAATTGACTGTGCAATTAGTTGAGTTTATATAGTTATCAGATAGTGATGTGCGTGATTTTATCAAGTTTATGTATCCGATAAAGTGTGCAATACAACATCTTTAAACATTTTGTAGTTCAGTCAGTTTCTCTTCCTTGATAAAAGGTGAAACAGGAAATGAAAGATTTGAAATTGAAGGAATGCATCATGTTTTTTCTAACTTTCTGGAGAATTGGAGTTATGTCTGAAGAAACTTGAAAGACAAATGGATTTGTTAAACAAAGAAGAGGAGAGTCTATTCTACACTGTTGGTTCCACTATTATAATTCTTAAGGAGCTAGAAAGCATTTCAGTGAATATCTTTGAAATACAGAGCTTTTGTACTTATAATGATAGTAGGTAAAAATAGTACTATCTTCCAAACCGTAACAACATCTTTCAATTTAATATCTAAATTTCTATGATTTGAAACTATACTCAAAGACTTCAGAAACTTTGCCCACAACAAAAAAAATCACCAATTTCTCTTCAAGCTCAAGTTTCTTGTAGCCTTTCACCTTTAAGGGCTTTAGCTTTTAAAATTCCATTTGGCAATTCTCAAATTTTTCCTTTGCACCAAAGTTCTAATAGCTTCCTTCTTCCATTACATAATTACCAAACTGCATAATTTTTATTAATTATTAACTATTTCACAAATAATTAACAATATCTAAAAAAAATTAAAACATTTAAAAGTTTCAAATTAATATACTTACATTGATAAGAAGTCTTTCAATTTTCGGACAGTTAATACAATATTGAAAGATCCTTTATCGATGTAAGTATATTAATTTGAATATTTTAAATCTTTTTAAAAAAATTGGTATTGGTATTTATTTTTGAAGTTGTTATTAATAATTAAAATTATGCAGTTTAGTGATAATGCAATGGAAGAAGAAATGTATTATAAAATTGTGGCAAATAAAAAATTTGAGAATTGACAAATTGAATTTTCAAAGCTAAAACTCTTAATGGTGAAAGGATACAAGAAACTTGAGCTTGAAGAGAAATTAGTGAATTTTTTTTAGCAGGCAATGTTTCTGGAGAGATTGATTATAGTTTAAGATGATAGACATTTAGAAATTAAATCAAAGGATGTTGTTACGGTTTCAAAGATAGTTACTATTGTTACTTACTATCATTAATTATAAGGACCTAAGCATTCCAGTCTATCATCTATACGACTTTGAAATACTTTCTAACTCTTTTATAATTAAAAGATAATAGGACAAACAGTGTACAATTGACTCACCTCCTTCTTTGTATACTGAACCACGCTTACATTTTAGTCTATTTAGAGTTAACTCCAATTTTTTCCAGCAAGTCAAAAAACATGATGCACACCCTTAATCTCAAATCTTTCATTTTCCTGCTCCATCTTGAATCAAGGAAGAAAAACCTTTCGGTATGAAAAATGCTTATTGATTCTGTATTGCACACATTACCGGATGCATAAACTTAATAAACTCACGCACTTTGCTATCTGATAAATGTATAAACTTAGGTGATTGCTCGCTCAACACTAAAGCATATAATAACCTTCTTACTAATTTCCTCTAGGCTAGTTCATTCCCGGAAAAGAAAACTAGTTGAATTAGCGAGGATCCTTAAGAAAGCGGGTGCCATTCTGTCCCTCTTTGTGATAGCTGAGAAGCGTTCTAAATACTTTTCGACAAGGAGAGAGTTCCAACAAAAACACGATCTTCTGCAACGGAAGCTAACGTGGATGTTCCACCTACTCTTAACGGGCAAAGCGAGCCCCTTTATTCTGAATTAAAGAATTAGGAATCAATCAAATCTCCCCAAGTAGGATTCGAACCTACGACCAAACTAACGACTAAAAGGGAAAACATCCTGCAATTTTGACACACATTTAACATCATGGACTTACCACTTCATTATTTCCGCTAAACTACACCGTCAAAATATATACAAAGTATCATAAACAGCCACAACCCCTCTTAGAATCTTACAAAACTCAAACATAGAGGAGAAAACTTCATATATACGGCTATAGGGTTGGTGAAAAGTGTCTTACAAAGAAAATAATGTCCAAAAAGGTACAACAGAGTTCAGCCTTTCACTTTTTATCAAATTCACCTCTCTTTCCTGTTTCACTAGGCACAACTATAATTTTTCCAAGTTACATAATACATGATACACATCTTCAATCTATTTTTTTAATTGTGCATCTAAAAATTCTCTCTTGCTTCAATGAAGGGAAACGAATCATACAACCTAATTCTTCTTGATGGCATAATTCACACTTCACAGGAAGTATAAACTCGATAAACTCATGCACATCACAACCTCATAACCCTATAAATTGAACTGACCACACACTCTATTAAACTTGTTTCCAACTCGCAAACAAATGGAAATATCATGTTATAATAACACATTCCTAACATTGTACCACTCCATCTTAGGTTCTAAACTACTACGAAATAATATATAGGGAAAATACACAAGTACTCCCTCAACCTATGCCCGAAATCCCAGAGACACACTTATACTATAGTAAAGTCCTATTACCCCCCTAAACTTATTTTATATGTAATTTTCTACCCCTTTTTAGCCTACGTGGCACTAGTTCGAAAAAAAAGTAAACCATCGTTGGGCCAACAAGATAGTGCCACATAAGCTAAAAAGGGGTAAAAAACTATTAATAAAATAAGTTCAGGGGGATAATAGGACCTTAGTATAGTATAAGTGTGTCTCTGAGATTTCGGACATAGGTTGAGGGGGTACTTGGGCATTATTCCTAATATATACAAAGAACTATGAACACCAGCAACCCCTCTAAAAAGTATTCAAAACTCTAAAAAATAGGAGCACTGCCAAGACCTAACCTACTAGGCCGTGCAGGCACCTATTCTAATACCAACATAGAAGAAATTTTACGTGCAATTTGAAATACGCAATGTAGAAGTAAAAAAATATATAAACTAATCACCTTATTGTAAATAAAAAATAAATCCCAAAATAGATTAAATAAAGTATTTTTTGTAAATAATACACGAAACCCTCTCAAGGAACTGATCTAGACAAGTACATGAGTGTCTAAGAGAGTAATATATTGTGAAAGAGATACAACACAACTCCAACCACCGGACTCATCATATCTTTCAAGTAACCAATACCACTAAGCATGACATCAGCTACAATGTTTAACATCTAATTTCGATCTATGCAGGAGTCGTCCCAATAATTATTCACAAAACTCATGAAAACAGTCCGGCCCTTGATCAATTCAGCAAACTTTCTACAAGACTCTTACACGACCGCATAATTCAATACTTCTTATCAATTATGTCCCAATCCACAAAGGCAGACAATGTAGTACAATGTTTGTTAATAAGCTGATGTCATCATCATCACACGGACTTAACATTCACAAATAACATGATCAACAATGCTACAACAAGAAATAGTTAATTCATCATGTCTTTCAAGTAACACATACCAACAAGAATCTCTAAGACATCATGTATAGTGTTTAACATGTAATTATGGTCTAAACAAGAAACATCTAATACTTAAACACAAATCACGGTCACCCATTGACAAACATGTAACAATCTCATTACGAAGTAGTAAACCTAGTTCTCTCATGAAATTACACATACAAGATGTTTATAAAAAATGTACAAGGCATGCTACCCAAGACAACCATTAGTTATTTTGACCCGCATGGTACCCGAGCCAACTGCTACTACATACCACGCATGTTACCCTAGCATACCATATAAATATTTTGTAACTAGAACGGTACTCGAGACAACCATTAATCTCACAAACAAAACCACAATCACAATGAAATACTAACAGAATTGTAAAACTTGAGTAATAACAAAGTACCTTCACTGCATAAGATAGTTAATAATTCATCACTTCATATTAAGACCCTACAATTCCCTAACATGAAATTATACATGTTTCACTATATAGATCGTTAGAATGCATACATAAATAAACATGGGAAAACAATAACCAACATTTACACTCGGACACTCTTTCCATACAATTTTCCACTGGGAACCCAATATAACACCACACAGTTTCCCTTAACATCCCGTCCAAAATCATCACAGGGTTAACATTTGTTAATCAAACTCGCTATAATCTTAAATCATAACTAACTCAATATTAAGTCATTCATACTCCATGATCGAAGGCCTATACATGTAATCTCTAACAATTTACAAAGTACAAAGTAAGTGGAGATCTAACTACTTAGTCAAAACCTAGCCTATATGGACGCCAAGAAAGCATAGAAGAACTCTGAATATTTGGTGTAGAATCCTCAAGATTGTAGATAAAATATTTGTGGGTATGACCCACCTTCCGCTAGCATCCTCTTTCTCCCCTATCCTCAAGCTTTGAATAGTTTTTGGGAGGATTCTTGGAGTAACCATATGTTGTTTTACCACTAGAGAGATCGAGAACAATTTTTAAAAAAAATACATTTTTGAGTTTCTTCCTCGCTGACCCCTCCATAGAGGTTATCACGCTGCCATAGTGAGAAAGCTCATGCAATGGAGGGATAACATCAACTGGAGTCTAATTATTCTATTACTTAGGGGGTTTTTTCATGTCATCCCAATTTTAAATTTGCACATCATTTTAAAAAAATATTTAGACTCCGCACGAGATGTCATTTGAATAACGATGGATCAGGTTTTTACAAGGACACTCTCAATATATTGTTATGAGGTTGGGGAAAAGTTTCTTACATAAATCTATAAATTGGCAAATGCATCCATGAGCAACTTGTTTTCTAATATAAAAGGAATTATAGAAACCTTTGACAGAGGCATGAAAATAGAAGTATAAATAAATACTAGGAGATGCAGTTTCACAGATCATGAATATGTGAGTTTAATTTATTTACCTACATCCACGTGTGAGGATGGTGTGCGCTTCACGTTTTCCGGAAAAGTGGTTGAGTGTCACTGATTTGGATATAATGCTCTGCTTTAATTTTGGAAAATTGATGTTTTTTCCGACCATAGAGTAATGGATGCTCCATAGATGATACTCAAAAGATCAATTTGATTGATAAGATTTCGGTGATTTAGTCGATTTTCTGATGACATGATGCAACTAGTTGATTGAATTACCTTAAAGGACTAGGGTTTCTCCGCCATAAAACATACACACGAAGAATTGAATAAGTTGACAAATAAAGAAAGACGATTT
Source organism: Solanum lycopersicum (assembly GCF_036512215.1). Lineage (NCBI taxonomy): Eukaryota > Viridiplantae > Streptophyta > Magnoliopsida > Solanales > Solanaceae > Solanum > Solanum lycopersicum. The sequence goes on along the minus strand of NC_090808.1, from coordinate 43,248,991 downwards.
CATGTTTTTACACCCTCACGTCAACGGCATAATCATCAAACTTGTGTTTGATGTTGTGCTTTGGTGTAACTAATACTCCATTGGAAATTGGGAGCATAAAGAATTGTTTGAGTTTGAGATTTGATATGTTTAAGGAAATGATATATATATTGTAGAGTCTCCAATTAGGGAGTCAAAAACTTTATTTTGTAAAACTAGTAAAATTTGTCAAAATTCCTTCACCATCCTCCTTGACTGTCCTATTAAGTATCCCCTACTATCCCTTGCATCCATTCCTCCCTCTACCTCTATTCATGCAAAATCATGTAATAAATCCTCCCCTTCGTGATTCGTGTAGAAAAATATGATAAATATATTCTAATGAAATTGACACATAATAATTATTTGAAGATCATATGAAATGACCCTTGTCGCCTTTACCTATACTTTAAAAGAGGCCTTTTTTTTTAATAAAAAGAAATTTCTCATGTATTTTATAGTTTTTTTTTTCCTTTTGACCTAACAATTAGTAATCGACCTTTTTGTTGATATTGTTATTTCTCTAATAATTCTTTTACTTTTCACAATATATCTATGAAGTCTTTCTTAAGACATTATCTAGGACCCTCTTCTTAGATATCATTTTATTTCTGTATAATGCTAATTGTAAAATATAATTAATAGATAGTATATACTTAAATGTGAATATATATATATATATATATATAGGCTTAAGTCATATGCGGCCTCCTAAAGTTGTCTGCATATTTCACTTAGACACCTTAACTTATTATTGTACCTATTGAACATTTAAATCTTAACAAATTTATATCTATTTGACACCAAATGTGAATCAATAAAAATAAAAATATGTGTGCATCTCAAACGCTTATACATAACAAATGGACCACAGAAACGATGACACATGGCAATTGAATTAATTTAATGAATAACTCTATATAAAAATAATCAAAAAACAATTTAAAAAACAACAAATTATTTTTAAAATTAATCCACTCCACCCCACCCCTACCCACCCACCTTTCTTCTTCTTCTTTTTTCTTCTTCTCTATCGTAACTTACTTTCATGTCCATTAATTCACGCCGCCTGCCAGTAAACCATCAAATCACGGTGTTTCTTCTTCTTCTTCTTCTTCTTCTTCTTCTTCTTCTTCTTCTTCTTCTTCTTCTTCTTCTTCTCCTCCATTCCCTTTTCAGTCTTCTGCGCCTCCATACCTTTCTTAATTCTTTCTCATCGAATTTTATCACTTTTATCATAGTCGATAATATATCATTATTGTCCATCTAAGCTAATCCTTTATTTACATTTCATTCTAATAGCATTAAGACCTTCCACTCATTGTCTTCATCTTCTTAACACTAGCAATCATTTATCACAATACAAAAAATAGATAATGAAGTTTTACAAAAAATATAGTCAATTGTTTCACTGGAATATTATAAATGATAAAATTTTGCTTAAATAATTAAGATTTTAATTAAATTATCATATAAAAAAAATCACGAGAAAAATTGAAGAGGGTGATAGAGATGATGAACAGTTGCATCCTGCACAAGATGTTTCTTCCTTTTTTTTATTATTAATTATTGTTATTATATTATCCATTAATTTAAGTGTATAAGTGGAAAAGGAAAAAAATAAATGTTAATTTTAATGTCTTTATGCGCTTAAAAGAGTGTGAATTACATTTTTTTTGCCAGGTCATCATTTGTGCTCAATAGGAATTATTTTGAACAAATATGGTGTTCAATAGGTTCAACGATAAGTTAAAGTGTTTAAATGAAATATGCAAATAACTTTAGGGGGTCGTATATGACTTAAGACATATATATATAAAGTTACCAACACAAAAATTTATGTGTATAATGATAAGTTAAATCTATAAACATATTGCTAGAATTTTATGATTTTATTTTAAAATAAAATCTTACTTCTTGAATTTTCTTACAGCAATGTATGAAAGAAAAAAATGATTAATTTCATTTTTTAATGTCCTCATATTGTATTTTTTATTAGAATAAATCACTTTTGCAAAAAAAAATCGAGTACAAACTATACTACAAGAAACCAAAAAGAAAAAGAAATATATGTTGTAAAACTAAAGAAAAATAAGACAAGAAATATAGAAAATAAAACAATTGAAATAGGGAGATAGAAGATGAGAGCATTTATTATTCATCATACGATTCATCAAATCTTCAAGTGTATACAATATATACCGTTATGCCTCTATTTATAGTGTAACATAGAGTCATACAAAAGGTTAGTCATAAACATGACATTAACATGAATATAATGGAGGATGTTATGAAAGTTAAAGGTTACCAGAGTAATGATTATAAAGTTGGAGGTTATGATTATCTTCATAATGAAAGAAAGTAATGGATATAATGGGTGAGTAACTTGTTGGTGATGTGTACATCCATACTATAATATTTTATAGAACTCCCCTTTTGATGTCCATATTTAATTTTATTTTTATAAAACCATACTAGGAAAAAACCCCGTGTAAAAAAATCCTAATGAAGGAAAGAGAGTACACATATCTTTTGATACGCTTGAATGTTGCCTCATAATATTTTTCTAGGAAAACCCATTTGGTAAAAAATCATGGTTAAGCAAAAGTGTACAACACGTTATTTTCTCCTCCGATAAAGAATTTACTTTATATCTCGGAGACTATGCATTTCAATCTTATATCACAACTTCTCAAATATTGATGTTGACAATATTAGTGAATAATTTGACAATATTATCACTTGAGTAAAACTTTAAACATCTATCTCACCATTGTATTGAAGATCATGTGTGAAAATGACTTTTGGTGAAATATATTTTGTCTGATATCTTTTGATTATATCCCCCCTTTAGTTTAGCTATATATTATTTTCGTATATGGTGGCTGGAATATCCTTTGACAAAGGAAAATCACATATTTTTGAATATTATAGATCATGATTCCAACCAGCACACCCCTGACTTATTTCAGACATCAGTATTATTTCTACATGATTTGAAGAAGTGGTAACAACTGTTTGTTGAATATCAAGATATTGTTGTGCCTCCATATGTAAGCAAATAGATCATTTGTGATCGAGCTTTATGCAGATCAAATACATATTTTGCATCTACATGATCGAATAATTTCTGGCTCATGAGAGACTGATCAATTTTATTGAAGCTCGTCTTTTTTTCTCAAAGAAAATCACATCTTCTAGCATTTGCATAACCAGCAGTCTCTCAGTGCACCAATTGCACTAACACATGATATTTTTAATCATTTTCATGATGTTGAGATGTTATTTCTTTGTGATAATCAATCTTAAAACAATTCTGTACTCAATGAAATTGGTTTGAGACCTTTCAACTTCTTCAAGGATTTTCATATAATATTAATCGTCTAGTTAGACGTAATAATCAATCATTATGCATATTCAAGTATTTCATCTCTTGCTAGGCTGAAAAAGTCTTATTGCATCCACCACTAGAGAATATATCTCCAAATAATAATGTCAAGATTTTTTCGAAAATCTTTTATGCCTCGAGGCACAAACCGTACGTTATGTCTTATGGTTATACTTTCGCACAATAATTCATTTGTACTCCATTGACATATATTTTGATCTATGAACTATAAGTTAAAAAATATCACTTTACTAAGTGAAACAAAATATACTTGAATAGTGTATTTTATTTGGCTAATCATTTATGTGTCCACACTATATGACAAATTTGAATTTAAGATCATCATAACCTTTTATAGCATTTAGTGCTACTTCATATCTAATATATCGTTGACGACCATTTTGATATCGATTCCAATACGACATATTTTATCTAGATCTTTTCATTATTTTCATCATTTTCAGGTACCTGAACCATTTTAATAATTTTCTCCTCTCCTTTCTCAAGGAGTTTTATATTTGGAATCAATTGGTCTATAACGCTTTTGGCATACCATAGACTTTTTCCTCCGAGAACTATTTAGTTGAGCATTTTTAGCTTAATCAAAATATTGGGTCCGCAAAAACATCTACCAAATAATTTGCAACATTTTTCAAATGAATTATCTCTTGAAGTTTTAGTTCACTTTTGTTTTCTTTAAGCAAGGATCTATATAATACCTTCCACACACAATATGAGTTGTTAAACATATCTCCCGCTAATGTTAGGATATCTAACATTCATCCCCAATCTCATTTGGGGATCCATCTTTGTGCATTGTGGAGTAGTAAAATCATATATGCACACATCAGATTTTTAGATGGAAATTATTTGATTCCTGATCTGAACCAATCGTTATAGGATAACTTTGTTGGATTGATGCATATATGTTAAATAAACTCATTTCATACCAAATTTTATTTGAGATATTTGGAGCAAACAACTTTACAAAAACAAAATTTGTAAGTTGATACAAATGCACATGTGACCATACCATAGATGCATCTATTAAATCATAATAGTAAGCGGTCCACATGGCAGGTGAAGGGGCCCATATTCACCTTTTTATATATTCCAAATAATTTTAGGGGATACAATCTCAACGTTAACTGATACAATGATTATTTTCTCATGAGAACAAGCAACACATGAGAATTTTTTAAGAATCTTTTCTTTATTCAACATATAACCACATGAATTCTCAATTCTTTTGCATCAAATTTGAAACAAAATGGTCGACCAGTTATGCCAACTTATAATTATTCTAGTAAACTTTTAGTTTATATTTGCATGTGATTTCATCGTCATCTGTCAGGTATTTATATACAACAAACAAGAGAAAGGCGGGTAAACTTGTATATTAATATTCATAACCTGTTTTGATTGTAGTAATTCGAAAAAATTTCAGCTTCCAGTAATTTACAGTCTCTGTATAATATATTTTTCAATTCCTCGAAACTTAAAAAAATTCTTTTCAGACTTACTATAACCTCAATATTATGAACTATTTTCATTTGTGGATGGTAAATAAATTAGTTCTTCCAGAACTCTTAATTCAGTTTTTGTTCTACCACAAATTTCATAATTCCATTCTTATGGTGACTATCTCCTTCAAGGAGAAAATTTTTAGTATTGTCATGGTTAAAATTATTACATGTCAGACATATTTCTTGACGATCCATTACAAATTTGTGTTGCCACACAACACTATTTATTTTGGTCATGACCATGACCTTTATAGAAAATAGTTCTTTCTTTTTTTGTACCAATAGTTCATGATAGAACATACCACAATATTTGTTATATACTCAAAGTATATGCACCTATAATCTTTTATATCAAAGTATTTCTTTTCAATATCTCAAACATCCCATAGAGGTGACATGTGATATTTGTCCAACAATACATGAACAAGCTCTATCCCAAATGAACACAAGTTACATTTTCTTCAAGACATGGACTATAACCATTTGTACATGTTCGATAAGTTTTTATTAGAAAGTCATTGTCATATTTTTGATGTGACTCAACTCAACATCACTTTAAGAGGTCAAATGTACCAAATGTAGTACCACTTTATATTTCTTTATTTTGTGTGGAGGATTTACAAAACTTTTCAAATTGGGTTGCATCAACAACAATGTGCCCAATATCTTTTTCTACCACTTTTATAAATATAAATTACTTTTAACAATTACCTGACATTTAAAGGACTATCTTAAGAAACAATGTGTCCAATAACTTTGTATACAAATTTAATGGACAAAATTACCTACACATTTGAAGGAAAATCTCAAGAACCCATAATGCTCTTCCTTTTAATTACCACAATGATGATCATTAACATTTTACCATAACCAATTTATACATTCAACCACTCGTCATTTTTCACATATATTAATACATTGTTACCACATTCACATAAGAGAATGGAGTAAATTAATTGATTAATTTTATGACTCCAGTCAAAAGTAAAAAACTTTATGTTATTCATCATTATAGTGCATTAGGACTTAAACTTAATGCCTTAATATTTCATGACTTTCACTCAAAATTACAAAACTTTATGTTAGTCAGCATCATATCATTACTACAGTGCATTAGGACTTAAACCCAATGTCTTACCATATGAAGACACTTTTGGTAATAAATCAGTTGGACATAAACCCAATGTCTTACCCATATGAAGACACCTTTTGTCAAAAATTAATTGGACTTGAACCCAACTTCTTATTATCATGGTGTACCAAGACTTTTACTCGATGACTTACCCACTTGGTGCGGTGAAATCTGAATTCACCATCTTACCCTCAATCAATGCCTTAATAAACCAAATGCATTACCAAAAAAATAATTATCAAAAATTATAAATATAATCTGAACATGACTTGATATACAAGAAAAATAAACAAAATCAATTAATTAGAACAACATGTTAGAATCATATAAAAGTCTCAAGTTAAAATAAATTCAAACATTTTAATAGTTCCTCTCAACATTGTTATGAAAATAATTATAATTTACTAACCATTTTAGAATAACTATAAAACAAGTTTTGTTACTACAAATAATATATAGGATATGAAGTATGCCTTTAAACCAAAGAATTATAGGATAATTCATAAAAATCAAGAAATACCTATCATTTATTCTTGACAGAGAATGAGCTACTCATGCTGATAACGTATTGTAAAACTAGAGCAGAATAAGACAAGAAATATGAAAGATAAAGCAATCAAAATAGGGAGACAAAAGATGAGAGCATTTCTTATTCATCAAATCTTAAAGTGTATAAAATGTGAACTGTTATGTCTCTATTTATAGTGTAACGTAGAGACATACAAAAGGTTTGTCAAAAATATGACATTAACATAAATATAATGGAGGAAGTTATGAAAGTGAAAGGTCACAAGAGTAATGTTATAAATTTTGAGGTTATGGAGATTATGATTATCTTCATAATGGAAGAAAGTAATGTAAATAATGGGTGAGTAACTTCTTGGTGTAGTGATCATCCACACAATACTATTTTATAACTATATCAAGATAGATTTAAATTATACCCTTAAACTGTCCAACTCCCACCATTAATCACATGGTTAATAGTAGTTCTCTTTCCGATAATAATCTTTCTCTCTATTTCCTATTGAAAGTGAATTACTTTATAAACCACTAAATATAAAACATGGAACTTATTAGAAAAAAAGATAGGCCTCAACTACTGTCACAACTATAAACACAACTATAACTTTAACGATATAATCCGAAATATGGAAAAGAAAAACAAAAAGTCAAAATTATAATTAAAATTGTTAAAAACACATAGTTGCAACTAAAACTTTCACCATCAAAAAATATTTTTAAAAATTAGTCATGTTTATGATTGTCACAATCACAAGTTATAACTAAGGAAAAAGTCATAGTCATACTTATAACTTTCATATTTACAGTTAAGAAAAAAAATAATAGTCGCTATTATGATTTTCATAGAACTATTATAAAAAAAAGTTCATAATCATCATTAGTTGTGCATTTAAAAATTCAAACTTAACGAGTATTAATCTGAATGTAGCATAAATCCAATATCAGTCCTAACATTATAATAGTTATATTATAAATTAATTTTTTCTAATTAATTAAAATTTTGACTTCTATGATTATCGTGTCTAAATGAGTTGATTCATTATATGCATATCTCCACTCTATTTTTTCTCCATTCATTCCACTTTCTTAAATCTCTTATTATTTTTTTCTCCCTCTCATTTCATTATTTATTCTTTTTAATTTAATCTTATATTCTATCAATGTCACAACCCAAAATGAGTCGTCAGTGGACCAACACTTAACCTCCTAAGTAGCGAACCAAGGAATCTAAACCCTAACATACGTCAATACTTCAACTACGAATAACATTAAAAATGTGAAAGTTCAAATTTTTTTAAAGTAACTCATCAAATCGACCTCTAAAGTCTATTACACATTATTCCCAAATCTTAAAGACATCACATCAAGGGCATCACATCAAATCGACCTCTAAAGTCTTATGTGCTGGATATTGTCTAGAGCTGAGGGAGAATCAAAGTCGAGGGTACACTTGCTGCAGTCCAAAAAAGAACAACAAAGAAAATACAAGTAGGGATCAGTACAAGGAACATGTACTGAGTAGGTATCATTAGCCAACCTAAAATAGAACCCAATATATATTTAATAATAATAATATTATAAAATCAACTACAATAATTGGCAAGTAATAGGAACAATCAACATAAACCAGGGACAAATACACCATAGTAGGTACATAATCAATCACAATATCAAGCACACCTATAAAGACTCATGCCTCCACATCATACTCATTTGCAAAATGGGTTCTTTGAGATTGAGTATATTAAGTTAATTCAAGATTCTTTTCCTTTAATGTTATCATGTTAGAACGTGACACTCCGATCCCATATATCTAGTGTTGAAACATGACATTTCGATCTCATAATACCCTGTCAGAACGTGATACTCTGATCCAATAATATTATGTCAGAACGTGATACTCTGATTCAATCATGTCATTAATTTATTTCATTAAACCTTCTTTATTCAAGGCGTCATTTCAATAGAGAGGGTTCAAGATTATAAACATATGTGTCTCAGAATTTTAGGCCAACCACAAACCACAAAACCAAAATATACAACCAGACAATCAAGTACATAGGAAACTTCACAATATAACTCAATACATATCAATCGCTATTGAGAGTCCATCTATCAAATAGAAATAACAATAACCTACCTCCACCAAAGAATTGAATTCAAACAAAGTACTTCTCCAATACTTTTCCTTTCTTCAATGGTTCCAAAACTTTCTAATCTATCAAGTATATATGTACAATTTGTACGTTAACGAGTCTATAAATATTGATATCTTGTTGTGTCCTATCCTAGACCCAAAAATTGATCTAATTCTATGGTCAATTTTCTAAACTTCAAACCTAAGGGTAAGTCTTAATCCTCATCAACATAACTTTAATGTAATTCATATAATATAGTACATCTTATATTTAATTACCTTTCTTAATATGTCAAATTTTAATTTATAATATCGTAAACTGAAACCACTGATCACCATACCAATGACAGTCCACACATGAAACCCATTCCAAAAGATGAACGTAACAGTAACTATTCAATTTTATACAATTTTCACCTGCAATCCACTCTTTAACTCAATAAACAAAAATTTGTTTAAGCCAACAACCAGCAACTAACCGTTAGCCCTCATTAATTATTTTCTCCACTAACTGTAACATCATATGCACATATATACATTTAGGACCAATATCATTGACCCTTGATAATTCTCATTATTATCCTAAAGTTGATCACTTGGAATATTTGTTTTTAATGACAGTCAGGCCAGGTAGACTAAACAATAAAAATTTCTATCGAAGTTTTCTAACCCATTATTCAACAGGCGACAATAATCAACACCCACAATTTTCCTTACGGTTCAACCACAATTCATCTCTATATTACTACACTTGCAGTATATAATTCTCTTACATCACCACTCCGATTCTAATCATAATTAAACTACACACATATAATACATATAGAGAAAAAATTGAAGAGAACTATCACCTGACGGTCGTTCTTAAAATTGGTTTTCCCCCAAATTGTGCGGCTCCGTTTTTTTCTTCTTATAATTTTACTACTTGTCAAAAGATGTGTTATCACCCTAATTATCTTATAATCAATTTTAAAAAGCGGTAAAAGTGATTCACTATTTATTTTACTGTTATTTTCTTTAACGACCAACTAAATAATTATTAAGATTACCCCACTAATTTCATAACTATAATCACGAATAGTCCAAAATACCCATTTGGAATCTATCAAAAACTCTTTTGTGAAATAAAAAAGTTGTAGAACTCAAAACAACGAAAAAGGAATCATTACAATCAAAATATATCTCTTTTATTTGTTTATGTAATTGTTTTTTTATTGAATATGATATATACCAATTTCAGTTCAAAATATGTGATATATATTATATGTATACTGACATAATGTATTTAAAATAAATGAATATTGTATGTACTAATATATAATAATATGTTTATGTACAATTTCATTACATATAAATTGAAAAGAATATGTTTAGAGTGATATGTTTTAATATCTATGGCAGTGTAATTATACTATATCATCATTATATCATATCATATCGTATTAAAACGGGAAAACCCAAACACGAAAAGTTGAATTACCAAATTACCTATCAACTATTGAAAAACTATTTATCCTTTGAAAACATAAAAAGTTAAGGTGTCAACTCTAATATTCGCATCCCATTTCATTTTTCCATTTTCCACGATAACTTCCATGATTTATATCATAAATCCAATTGTCTTTATTAAAAATATAATTGTTTGTTGATGTCGTGTATTACAAACCAAGGAGATATATATATATATATATATATATATATATATATATATATATATATATGGAAATGTAATAACAATGGCAATGGCAATTATGCATGTGTCGGTGCAAGGTTAAGTTAAAAGGATATAAATTTAGAGTGTTCTCTAATCAAAAAGTTCTTTTATGTATGAGGCATATATATGACATGATAGAAAAAACTTGTATGAGACTCTACATATAGTTTGTCAAGAAGGTAGTTGGGCTCTATTTCATAAAATGGCCCAAACTATCATTTCTGTCTCTTCCCTTATACAATTTTTTCTCTATTTCTTACCTTTTACTTGTTTTTTCTTTGATTTCTTTCTAACCATTTTTCTAATTGCACTTCTATTAGTTAATAGTTTCTGATTTCGTTTTTAACATTGTCATATTATTTTTATATTTTTATATTGATTATTTAAATTGCATAAAATATTTTGAATGGAATTTTGATATTTGCTCCTCTTTAGATAAGCAATAAAAGATATATCTGACGTCGCTTTTTATGGAGTTATAAGATATTGGAATATTTACTTAAGAATCATAACGATTATACACTTTAACTAAAAAGAGTTCTAATGGGTAATTTTTTCCACCATATACAACTTTTATTAGTTTGATAAAATGTAATATGCAGTAATTTTTATATACAACTACTTGAATAGACAATGCATTTTTCATTTTTTATCATGCAATTCTTCAAAGTTTCTAGTATTTTAATGTGGTTAAATTGTTTTGTATTCTAATAAAAGTGAAAGTACAATAGTAAGGAACACAATACAAGGAAATTTACTTGAAATATGAAATTATAAGCCTAGAATTGGGTTGAGAAGATAGAAGAAGAGGATGAGAATATTCTGAATCATAATTAACTTTCTCCCCTTTATCTACCCACATTCTCTCACTTTTATAAAACTTACATGACAACCTCTAGCTTTGCGCACGTGGCTTTTATCCAGCCCAAAAAGTAATAGTCTAGCCTTTTAGGTGGAATTATACTTCTAGTACTCCTATGTGGCTTGTAAATGCAAAAATCTCTAGTCGCATTGTCCTTATAATTCAGTAGTCGCATTGTGTTTTTATGGATTTAAATAGACTCCTAGACAGTGGAACTTGAAGCTTAAAGCGACTGTACTTGATATGGAGTTTGTTGAATGTCATTATGACTACTCTTTGTTCAACTACTCCCCGTCCTATTTCTTATGAGGTAGTTTGAAAATTTTTATCATGCATGAAATACGCCAAGTCATACTTGTATAAGATATCATGAATAAGTTAATTTAATTTATTTACCATCCTCCACATGTGAGGATGGTGTTTCCTTTACTTTTCCCGATAAAGTTGTTGGGTGTCACCGATTTGAATATAACACTCTCACCTGTAACACTCTGAAAGTCCATGACTTGGTCTAGATTCTCACATGATGAAATAAGCTATAAAACATTGTTTATAAGATCACAATAATGTATTGAAACTAATAAGGTATATCATTAGAGTCAAAACGTCAAGGGACAACCATGACGTCCCGAAACTAGTGCAATTGAACTAGTAAGCATCCTTAGGTCTTGAGAAGGTTTGGAAGTGTTGTATTGAGTATAAAACATATAATTAATGTTAATTAGGTAAAATTATGCATATAGGGTGAAAAAGTCAAGGTCCGACCCCCTAAGGACCGCCTTAGGGGTCCTTAAACCCCACCCTTTGCCAAATAAGTTGCCAAAGGCAGCAATAAATTGTATTACCAAGAAACCAGTCCGCATTGTGAACATGGCTCACCATGGACCAAAAATATTGGTCCACATTGCACATACATAGCGAACTCTACTGTCTCAAAAATTTATTTCAGAAATCTTGCAGGAACAGCTCCTCGACGTGGACTTGCTCCTAATGAAAAATCTAAAATTAGAATTCAAGTTTGACTTTTCACTAAAAAATTAACTTAAGTGAGGGGTCATTTTGGTAATTTACGGGAGGGTTATTCATTGATTTAAAATCAGTTTTACCTCACATTAAATTAATCAAATCAAATCCCCAAATCAAAATTCAAAATCTCTCACCTCTCTCTACTTTCTCTTTCTATTCAACCTCCATTGAAGGAATCAAGAAGCTTGAAGAATAAGACCTAATCCCTCAAGTTTTCTTCTCAAATTATGAATAAAGTCTTCATAAGGCATGGACTCTTTCGTTCTTGGGAGTCCTTTCCCAAGAGGTACATTCAAAGTTGATTTCTAAATTACCCAATTCCAAGGGTTTTGCTCTACGAATGAGTTTTCTTCTATACTTGAAATTGATGATTAATTATGATTAATTGGGATTACCTATGGCTAATTAAGTTATATTGTTTAATAGTTGATGTTTATTAATATGATTTTCGTGTATTTCGTGTCATTTCCCCAATTTCCTCAAATCTTGGATCTTGCTTATGAATTGATGGGAATTGATTAATTTTTTGATTGTTAGATTAGTTTTAAATATTCTATTTTGTTTATGGACTGTCTAAGGTCATATATTTTTGGGATTGTATCTATTTCTTGAAGAATTCATGGATGAACCTTTTTCCTTAACCCTACCTATAAATAGGGTTGTTGGAATTGATTAAGTTATTGTTTAATTCAATATATTATGATTATGTTGAGTGGATCGTTGGTTAATTGTGATGAATTGAGGGTATGATCTTGAAGAAGGTTTTTGAGGCTTATTGGTAAGACCTTTATGATCTTGAGTTCTTTACTTCAATGATGATGGTTTACACTTATTTATGATGTTCAATTGAACTATTTTATGTGATTATATAAATAATATGATGATATGATGATTATGATGAAATGTCTTGACATGTGAATCGTGAGATCATGTTAAGGTTATGACAATACAATGTTGAATGTGAATCACTTGTGTGTCTTACTATGATATGATTATGATGTGTTTATCTAAAAAAATGAAGGGGTTAATATCCTATGTCCTATATTAATCTATGATGATTAAGAATTAGAGACATTTCAAAAACTAGCTTAACACCGAGTGAACTTGACAGTGAGAGGTGGTGAGTCCACATAGAAGGGAGATTCACCAAATGTTCTCATCAAATGAGGACTCCAATTGATAATGATCATGTAAAGGGTTCAAGACATATTTCCTAGTTCCTTAACTATGTTGCCTCCATAGGAATACTAGCTAGTGGATCAACCTAAAATTCTATGTTCATGTTTTGGTCCTACCTTGGCAAGTAGACCACCTTCTTTCGGTGTAGGGTTAGATGACATTGGATTCTATGTTTAGATCACGTGGTCTATTATCGATTTAGATGATTTTTCCCTAAAGTAAAATGAAATTATTGAAGTGAATAGTAACTAGGGTGACTTGAGGGATTATACTTAGTGTAGGTAGGGGTATGGGATTCTACTTATACATTGCATAAATTGGACTTGAGGGAGGTCTTAGAAGGTTGCTCTTATCTACTTATGATATCAATGAATTACATATATGACTTTATATGTTAATGATCCTATATGATATTAGTTTCATTGATAATATTCTATTAGTCTAAATTGACATATATGATGCATAATATGCATAATATGGAGGTATATGAATTGTTGACAGTGCTTATGATCCTTTGTTTGGTTTACTTGATTATGTAGGGTTATGAGATTTCATATAAGCGTTGCACCTGTAGGCTTGGGAAGGTGTTGTGAGTAAGGGTCTTATATGCTCTTGTACATGAATTGTTGCTAGGACACTATGTTGGAGTTGTTAGGCTTATATGATCTTAATGTGATCACATGCATATTGATATGACCTTATGTTGATAATGTCCATGTTGACTTAACTTTTTTATGGTATTGGTCTTGTGTTCGCTATGGACTTATCTTTAGTAATGTTATGTGTATTGGCCTATATATGTTCTTAATTGTGCATAAAAGCTTTTGGAAAGTGACTTAGAATGGTTTTGAAAAAAAATGCCCTTTTAAGCATGATTTCAAATGGTTTATGTTCATATATCCATACTTATTACAAGTGGTTGTACTAACCCATATTCTTTATGATTCTACACATATGTAGGTTTGGGTCGTTGCAGTCTCAAGGTTGTTTTGCAAGAAGACATGGACTTCTCCTCAAGTTTTGGTAGGTCCTCTAGTCCTAGGAAGGTGCCACGTGTTCTACCTTAGTAGAATCGATATTGTCTGAATACATTTATATCTTTCCTATTCTTGAAGACATTTGTTTCATCCTCTACTTATGGGAATGCTACTTCGAGAAATGTTGTTCCAGGATAAACTAGATATGTTGCGAGAGAAATTGGATATTTTCCTATGGCTTGGACCCTTTCACTATGCCTTATGTGGAAAATATGAATTTGTATAAGGGCTAGGACCGAATGTCCTACTTCTCTTTAGATGGATTAATGTGAGACAATTTTATTATACTAAATTCTTACTTATTGGTTATTTTGACTAAACGAGAAGCCTACGCAAGCTCGTATGTGAGGAGTCTAACTAAACTCCATATATAATATGTGAGAGGTTTACGTATACCTCAATATATAAAAATTATTAATTTTTCCGCAATTAGACCTATGATATGTTATGACGAATGCTAAGGGCTACTCTAAGTCCTCTCCGAGTGCGACCACGTTGGTTACATCTAGGGGTGCTCCCCGGCTGTGACATCATCGATTTGGATATAACACTACTATCTTTTTTGGAAATTAAAGTTTTTTCTTACCATAAAGTAATCGATGCTCCATATATGATACTCTGAAGGTCTATTGGATTGATCGGATTTATCGATTCTTAGATGACATGATGTAACTAGTTGATCAAATCATTTTGAAAGACGTGGTTTTCTCTGCCATAAAATATAGGCACGAAGAACATAATAAAGTTGACAAATAAATAAAGATGATTTCATCTTTTTACACCTTCACATCAATGGAATAATCATCAAACTTCTGTTTGATCTTGTTTTGTGGTGTAATTGATACTCCATTGGAAGTTGGGAGTAGAAAGAGTTGTTTGAGTTTGAGATCTGAGGTGTTTAGGAAAGTGATACATATGTTGTAGAGTCTCCAATTAGGGAGTCAACAACTCTATTTTGTAAAACTAGTGAAATGTCGACATCATTTCCCCCACCCCTCCCTTAGTTTCCGATTAAGTCTCCCCTACTATCCCTAGTATTTTTTCCTCCCTCTAACTTTATGCATGCAAAATCAAGTGAAAAATCCTTCCCTTAATGATTTGTGTACAAAGTACAATAACTATATTCTAATGTAAAAAGTAAGAAAAAGGAAAAAACTTTATAAGGGAAGAGAGAGAAATGATAGTTTGGGCCATTTTCTTAAATGGAACCCAATTTACGCACTTGACAAAGTAAAACATGAGTATGATACAAGTGTTTTCTACCACGTCTTCTATATGCCTCATACAAAGCAAAATATTCTGAGGTATTTTTATTCTATACGAAGTTTAAGAAAGAAAGTAAGATTTTAAAATCATGTGGTCCAAACAAATGATATAAATTTGTGTGACTATAGCTAATTTCATTAAAGGTAAAATAAACATTGTATAGTTAATTTGTTACTTAATATAGAAATGTGTCGTTCTTATTAGGATTAACAAAAATGGAAAGTAAGTCAGATAAATTGGAACAAGAACAGAGGGAATATAAAATTGATAGAGATTCCATTGTCATCCTAGTATATGTAGTTTTTGCTTAAAGAAGATTCTTTAAGGATTGGTTCAAACTCAACACATGGTCACTACGAACAACAAGTTGATCCATTCACGAAGGATCTATTCAAGACTCAACATATTTTTTTGGTTGATAAGCTACAATAAAAGTTCATTTCTTTCTTTAATATGAAGATAAAGTCACCGTCCATGTGACTTAGAATAATTGTAACCATTAGTTTCCTATAATTTTTGAAGCATTTTTTTAGAATGATAATTTTAGTATTTTGCATTTCTTTAAGGGTTTAGAAATTTAGTCAAACCAAACAAACTGATTCCGGATAGATTGCCGAAAAAGAAGAGGTAGTATCATTCAAAATTGCTTTTGATATATAAAGCCACAGAAAAAGGCTACTGGGTTTATTATTCTATGATTTTAAATAACGAAGTCTTATTGTGTAGTTTTAATTATCGAACAAAGAGGGTAGTTGGATTGGCTTAAACTACTCGACTCATAGGGTCCAAGTGAAATTATGGGCATGCCCAATAAACTCAAGGATCTCCACGTATGATATATGGTAATCCATAATTATGAAATAAATATAGTTTCAAAAAGGGTTAGGAACTTAATACTCAAGAACTTAGAACTAAAAGATACTACTCCTCTCTAAGATGCTTAGTTTATGGAGTTCATGCTGAGTTATGGACATGAGCAACTCAAGGGATAAATGAAAATATAGAACTAATGGGTACAACTCTTCTCCATCCCATACTTGATAAAACTTAGCTCAAATCGATAGTTAATCTCAAAGGAGTCAGAATTTAACTCAAGGACTTTCTTGAACTCTACTCTTCACTCCTTGAATTAGAATTATGAATTCAAGAGTTATAATTTTGATAGGCGTGATATCTCAAGGTTAAAATGAATGTTTTATTTGTGAATATAAAGTATTAAACATAGGTACAATTTGAGGGAACTCTTGCGGAAAGAAGGGCAGAGGTGTAGAGACCTCGAAAATCATGCGCAGTGAGTGGTGCAGGGCGATAAACCATACCATACACACCACTGGTTAGGGCGCACTGAGTGGCGGGATTCCCCCATCCTATACCTATAAAAGCGATGAACTTTCTCTCTCAAATTCATGCAACTCTTTTGGATCCTTAAAACCAACATAATTTCAGAAAATGCTACACCAAAACCCACCAAAAATAACACTCATTCACAACTCTCACCTCAAGAACTCAAAAAGAATTTCATTATCAAAAAGTGAAGTTTAAAACCTCAAGAACTCAACAATATTATTAATATAATCAATCTCATAGATCTAATTAATAAAATAAACTCATGATTGACTTATGAGAAAACAAGACAAAAACTATGGAAGCTTACATACCTTAAAAAACTAGGTTCTTAGTTAAATCTTGAATTTCTCAAAGCTACTTGAGAAACATAGAAGGACATGCAAGACAAGTATCCCTAATTATTTGTTGATTCAAGTACTACTCATTTACTTCCTTGGCCTATTTTTCCTAAAATTTTCACTTGGAGAAGAGTGCTGGGTAATTTGGTATCTAGTGTAACCACTGGATTGCGTCGTTATATAAAAGGTGACATAGAAAAATTTATGGGCGAAAAACTTTTTTTGTAGTCACTTGGAATTATGCAACCTAGCCCAAATTTGGACGAAATATGAGTCATTAAATTCTAGGGTAATATGGTAGTAATTGGGATTCTAATTATGATATGACCACAATATTAGATAGATAATTCATTAAGAAACTGTTATGACTTTATGGAATCAAACTCAGGCGAGTAGAACTCTCGGAATCTATCTTGGTGTGAACGAGTAGTTTCTGAGATTTGTTGATTGAAGGTGGTTGTGAAATGAGGGCATTGGAATTGTTAAGATATCTCACTATCTCCGTGCAAGCCCATGAGTTGGGATTTCAACCACCAGGGGGGCGCTGCTCTAGCAAGGTGGGTGTTGTCGTGGTGTGGCAGACGTGACTTATAATCAGAAATAAACCCCGAAAAATATTTTATTTTGCAATTTCAAACTTGAGATATAAGGAACGAACCTAGTGGTTTTCATGGTAGATTATCATCATTCTTGAGGCTAAATGTAATAATTTCCACATCCATATTTTTCCATGAAACGTAATCTAATGGGTAATTATCGATAAGGAAGATTTTTTATCTGGAATTAATAATGGTGATGAATGTCCTAATCTTCGCATGAGGATCATAGGTATGATATCGCGTTGATAGAATTTTTAATAATTTTGATTATTAATTATTGAGTATCATGTGATGAATGTTTGTTCTTACTTTAGTACGATACATCATATGTATGTGGATGTTGCATTATTGATCATACTTGTTGTAAATGAGATAGATAAATGATGAAATCCATGAATCATAATGTAACACCCCGTATCTTAAATAAACCAGAAATCAGCTTTTTAGAAATCTGCACGTGCAATCGATGGTTATTATCGGCGTAGTAGCCTGACCCATGGCCCGTCAGTCCAGGTCATCATTTGGTCCGTTAGCAATTAACTCAAGTGTCTTTTGGTATTTTCCCACTTGGTTTAAACCCTAAGATACGTCATTTTTACCCTAAATCATAATATTTTAGTCAGTTTAAGCCTAGAAACATAACTAAAACTCACCTAAGTCAAATCATTAAGAAAAAAACTTAAAAAATTAGAAGCAAGAAAGAAGAAAGAGGTCAAGAACCTTAATTAAAGAACGCAACAAGGTTTCATCAGTTCCAGCTCCGAAATCCAAAAATTTCTCCATGTATGTCATCACCATGTATGGTGGATTTCAAT
Source organism: Solanum lycopersicum (assembly GCF_036512215.1). NCBI lineage: Eukaryota > Viridiplantae > Streptophyta > Magnoliopsida > Solanales > Solanaceae > Solanum > Solanum lycopersicum. The sequence continues at coordinate 43,230,082 of NC_090808.1, read as the reverse complement.
AGTAGGTTCCTTTCACCCATTGGATCCCTAGTTTTCAGTCAGATTCCTGATTCACATATCATGATTAGACCTAAGGTTTATAGAACTTTAACAGAACTTCATGAATTAATTATTATATGTTCCAAATAAGATTTCCATGTTCTTATTCAGTTTACCGCTGATTTTCAGAACCCTAACTATTTATATCTTTAGTTCTTGAATTACACAAGCTAGGTTATATATTTCAGTTACTTCAGATATACATGTCTCAGTTATAAATAATTAATTACTAGATTAATTGTTGCATTCTCATTTTGCATGTTCAATTTTGAGCTATCCAGTATTTATAGAAACTCAATCATAATTAGTTTATTACATAATTCATTTGGAGTAGCATAATATCGAATTGGATTATGGTTCAACATACCCAATGAGTCCCAGAACTACTAGCCAAGTAGATTGTAAGTCCCCTCTGTGGGTAATCAGTTTACTGATCACGCCAGCATGCCATTATACCTGTGGCAGGGTATATTGGGTCCTCTTGATGGGGCGTATACATCGGACTCCACATTTTTCTTATGTGATTTATTATCGGTTATTAGTAGCTCCCACTATTAAGTCAAACTATACTACATTGACCATTTATCAGAATATTTAGTATTCAGTCCCTGCTTGTTATAAATTAATCATTGCATTCAGTTACCTCAACATCCAATATGTCTTGTTTAGATTATTATACTTGCTTTAGTGCTTGTTCAATTATTTTTTATTTCAGATTTATTCTATCCTACATGCTTAGACCTTCTAATTACTGATGCATACGTGCGATACGTCTTTTCGTGATGTAGGCTCAGGTTCTCAGCATCCAAATCGCACTTAGATCGATTTTTGATCTTCAGTTTAGCAGATTCAGTGGTGAGTCCTCATTCTCCAAGGACAATAGTCATGAGTTCATTTCATTCCTTTAGTCATTTAGTTTCTGTTTTTTCTATACTTAGCTGGGGCATGTCCCAGCGTTTTTGGTCATTTCAAAGATTCTTTCAAAAATAGTTAGTTTCAACTTAGTATTGAGTTAATAACTTCTTTGTATTAAACTCATCAATATTTCATTTATCTCTGTTATAGTATCTGGGTATTCCCTATCTTTTTAGATTAATTATTACTTAGCTTCCACATTTAGCTTATTATATTTAGTATGCTCATGATCATGCCAGCAGTCTTAGCTTAGGATCACTTGCGGTCCTAAGTTCTGTGTATGAGTCTTGGGGGTAGCTCGAGGTGTGAAAAAACTTGGTATAAGATAACTAGATTTATGAGTCCTAGGATGTCTGAAAAGCTGCATTAAGCAGAGTTCTTTTCATGGGTGTGAAGTGCACCACATCTAATGAGAGAGAGGCTACAAAGTGTTTTAGGAAAACATCACTTTCTTGTTACTCTTATAATGCGTGTGGTACGATCTTATTCCACTCTAACTTGACGTTCTACACTTTATATCATGCCTCTACCTAGAGTTAATGCTAGGAATGAAAATGTCAAGAATGCAAATGCAGCTCCTCCAGTGCCAGATCAGGAAGTCCCCAATGTTCAGTTCAGGAGTGCCATACAGATATTGTCTCAGAGTATGACCAACTAGAAAAAATTGGTTCATGCTCCGGTGAATGCAAATGGTTGATCAGCAGCAGTAAGGGTCTGTGACGTTGTTCGGATGAATCCGCATGAGTTCTTGGGATCACAAACTAATGAGGATCCTCAAAATTTATTGGATTAGATCAAGAAAATCTTTGAAGTAATGCAAGTCACTCTTATCTGGTTGAGTTGGCATCACACAAATTGAATAATGTTGCTCATAACTGGTACACTCAGTAGAAGGAAAATAGGGGTACAGATGCAACTCCTATTAGTTGGGACTCCTTTAGTGAGACCTTTCTAGACATGATTGTCCCTAAAGAGTTGAGAGAATCAAAGACTCAGGAATTTATGAACTTGAGGCAGGGAAAGATGACAGTCCTAGAGTATGGGTTGAAGTTTAAAAAACTCTCCAAGTATGCTCCTCTTATGGTTGCTAACACTAGGGCTCACATGAATAAGTTCTTGTATGGAGTGTCAGATTTTGTGAAAAATGAGTGCAGAAATGCTATGTTAGTGGGAGATATGAACGTCTCTAAGCTTATGACTCGTGCTCAGCAGGTTGAGGGTGATAAGCTTAGTAAACATGCCAAGAAGAACAAAAAGGCTAGGACTGGGAATTATGACTATTCTCAATGGAAATCGGGTGGCGCAAATCCCTCGCAGAGTCAGCAAAAGTTTTCTTGTCCAGCCCCTTCGTCAGCTAGTGTTCCATCCTCCCAGAATAGGTATGACCAAAAGGTTAGAGAACCAGTATCTAAGTCTCAAGGAAGTGTTTCAGGCACCAAAAGATACCAACTTGCCCTATGTGTGGTAAGAACCATCCAGGTGAGTGTCTTGTAGGAAAAGAAGCATTTTTTGGGTGCAGTCAATTTGGTCAAAGGTTGTGGGATCGTCCTTATGTAGAAGGTCAAGGCGGTGGTAATGGTAGAGTTGAGTCTACATCTTAATAAGCACTAGCAAGTCATCCAACTCAACAAGGTAACTCATCTGGTACAGGTGGCGGTTAGCACCAGAACAGATTGTATGCTCTTCAGGCTCGCCAGGATCTGGAAGGTTCTCCTGATATAGTCACTGGAATGTTATGATTCTTTGACCTTTAAGTTTATGCATTGTTATATCCAAGGGATACTCTTTCCTTTATAAATTCTTACGTAGTAGTCCAATTCAGTGTTAATATAGAAACTCTATCAGAACCTCTCTCAGTCTCTACTCTAGTCGGTTACCCAGTTTTAGCTAGACAGGTATACAAAAATTGCCCTGTCACAGTATCTCAAAAAGTCACCTCACCAGATCTTGTAGAGTTAGAAATGGTAGACTTTGATGTCATTTTACGCATGGATTGAATACATTCCTGTTATTCCTTAGTCTATTGTAGATTTAGGATTGTTCATTTTCAGTTTCCAGATGAACCAATCTTAGAATGAAAGGGTAGTAGCTTAGTGCCTATGGGTCGATTCATTTCATACCTTAAGGCCAGAAAGATGATCTCTAAGGGTTATCTCTATCATGTAGTTTGTGTTAAGGATTCTACCTCTAAAACCCAAAATCTTGAGTCAGTTCCAGTATTCTGTGAGTTTCCAGAAGTATTTCCAGAAGATCTACCTGGAAACCCTCCCGAAAGGGAAATCGACTTTGGATTTGATGTCCTTCAAGATACCTACTCTATTCCTATTCCTCCTTATAGAATGGCTCTAGCAGAGTTTAATGAATTGAAAGAGCAGTTGAAAGATCTTCCAGATAAGGGCTTCATCAAACCTAGTATTTCACCATGGGGTGCACCAGTTTTGTTCGTAAAGGAAAATGATGGTTCTTTCAGAATGTGCATTGACTAGAGATAGTTGAACAAGGTCACAATCAAGAATAAGTACCCCATCCCCATGATTGATGACTTGTTTGACCAACTTCAAGGCGTTATCCATTTCTCAATGATAGACCTCAGATCGGGTTATCATCAGTTTAGAGTTAGACATACTGACATTCCCAAGACAACCTTCAGGAATCAATGTCGTCATTATGAATTTGTAGTTATGTCATTTGGACTAACCAATGCTCCTACAACTTTCATGGATTTGATTAATAGAGTGTTCAACAGTACTTAGGCTTGTTCGTTGTCGTCTTTATTTATGATATTATCATCTACTCTAAGAATAAGGAAGAATATGCAAGTCATCTGATAGTTATTCTATAGACTCTCAAGGATCGCTAGTTATTTTCTATGTTTAGCAAATATGAATTCTGGTTGCAATATGTTGCTTTCCTTTGTCACATTGTATCTAGCGGAGGGATCAGAGTGGATTTATAGAAGATAGAAGCAGTGAAACAATGGCCCAGACCTACCTCTGCTATAGATATCAGAAGTTTCATAGGTCTAGCAGGTTATTATACAAGGTTGTTAGAAGGATTTTCATTCATAGCCTCATCATTGACTAGGTTAACTCAGAAGATGGTTTTGACTAGGTTAACTGAGAAGATGCTCAATTTTAAATGGTCAGATGATTATGAGAAAAGCTTCACAAAATTGAAAACAAGATTGACTACAGCTCCTGTCTTGACTCTACCAAAGGGTTCACATGGTTTTGTGATCTAGTGTAATGCATCCTGATGCAGCGAGATAATGTCATAGCTTATGTTTCTAGACAACTTAAGATTCATGGGAAGAACTATCCAACTCATGACCTCGAGCTTTAAGTAGTAGTATTTGCACTCAAGATATGGAGACACTATTTGTATGGTGTTCATGTAGATGATTTCACTGATTATAAGAGCCTTTAGTATGTGTTCACCCAGAATGAATTGAATCTTTACTAGAGGAGATGGCTTTAATTCCTTTAGGATTATGATATGAGTGTGCATTACCATCCTGGTACGACAAATGTAGTAGCAGATTATCTATGGGTAGTGTAGCCCATATTGAGAAAGAAAAGAAGGAGCTTGTGAAGGATGTTCACTGGCTTGCTCGCTTGGGAGTTCACCTTATGAGCATATCAGACAGTGGTGGAACAGTTCAGAATGGGGAAGAATCTTCTTTGGTAGTGGAGGTAAAGGAAAAGCAAGACAGTGACCCAATCTTTGTTCGACTTAATGGTGCAGTCCACAATCAGAGAGAGTGGAGGTATTCTCCCAAGGTGGAGATGGAGTAATTCGTTACCATGGTAGATTGTATGTTCTTGATGTAGGCGAGTTGAGACAGCTTATTCTTGCCGAATCCCATAACTCCAGATATTCTATCCATCCAGATTCCACTAAGATGTACCGTGATCTGCTGGAAGTCTATTGGGGGATTGGCATGAAGAGGGATATAACAGGTTTTGTGAGTAACTGCCCCAATATCCATCAAATCAAGGTATAACATCAAAAACCAAGAGGTTTGACTCAAGATATCGATATTCCTACTTGGAAGTAGGATGTGATGAATATGAATTTCATCACAGGGTTACCTCGGTACTCGCAGAAAGCATGACTTCATTTGGATTATAGTGGATAGTATTACTAAGTCTTCTCGCTTTTTGGCAGTCAAGACTACAAACTCGGAAGAAGACTATGCAAAGTTTTACATTTATGAAATTGTGAGGTTGCATAAAGTTCCTTCGATGATTATATATATTTTTTGTTTATTTTGTTAATATTTTTTTCTATTTGATTTAAGTAATCAATAGTTGTTATGTAAGTTTTAGTTTATAAAATTATGATGTAAGTAATTACTTAATCCAAACAATTATTTTTTAAAAAAAAAGTAAAAATAAAAGTCGTACAATCAAAATTATAGTTTTTTTTAATAATTTCTTTAAAAACGTGTAAGGAAAGAAGATAAACAAAATATTTATTAAATTTCACCTAGCTTGGATTTCAAGAATAAAAAAGTCATATAAATTGACAAAAAGAATATGTATTTATGTAGGTGCTTATGGATATTTTTTTATTTTTGAATTTCAGGAAAATAGTATCAAAATGTATGTAATTATTTGTTAATATCATTGGTGCTCTTTCTGTTATATTTTCTGAAGAGATTTTGCTGAATTTAATTGCTTTTGAAAACATAAAAATTGTTGACAGAAGAATAAAAGAACGAATAAATTTTATACCTTTTCTTTTCATATTAATAGTCTATATTTCTTTTTACAAAATTCTTAAGAAATCATAAATAAAATATTAGTTTTACTAATTTGCACCTTTATTTTTTCTTACTTTATAAATTTTATTTAAACTTCCAAAAAGAATTGATTACTATAATAAAATAAATAATTGTAATTAATCAAATATTAATTAATAAATTAAGAAATAATTTTATATAACTATTTTTAACAATTTAAATAATCAAAATAAAAACATAAAAATAATATCAAAATGTCAGAAACAGAATGAAAAACTATTAAACAATAGAAGTGCAAAATTTTGAACAATAGTTTGAAAAGAAAGCAAAGAAAAAAAGTAAAAAGTAATAAAGAGGAAAAAACTTTATAATAGAAGAGAGAGAAAAGATACATTGGGCCATTTTCTGAAATCGAACCCAATTATGCACTCGGCAATGTACAAGTGGAGTATGAACATGCTTGAAGGATTGGTTCAAACTCAACAAATAGGAACTACAAACAATAAGTTGATCTATTCACGAAGGGTCTATGCAAGACTGAACATATCCATCGGCTGTTTTACAACTAGAGAGACAGAGAACAATTAAAAATAATACATTATTGAGTTTCTTCCTCGCTGACCCCTCCAAAGAGGTTATCACGCTGCCATACTGAGAAAGTTCTTATTATGGAGGGATAACATCAACTGGAGTCTAATTTTCAAATTCTTAAAGTTTTTTTTTCATGCTATCCTAATTTTAAATTGGCATATCAGTTTTTTAAAACAAATTGGGACTCCGCATGAGATATCCTTTGAATAACGATTGACCAGGTTGTTACAAGCCCACTCCCAATATATTGTTATGGGGATGGGGAAAACTTTCTTACTTAAAACTATAAATTGGCAAATGCATCCATGAGCAACTTGTTTTGTAATATAAAAGCAAATATATAAATCTTTTCATGAGGCATGGAAATAGAAGTATAAATAAATACTAGGAAATACAGTTTCATATATTATTTATAATTGAGTTTAACTTATTTACCAGACTCTACGTGTAAGGATGGTGTGTGCTTTCTATTTCCCATAACGATGTTGGGTGTCCCCGATTTGGATATAAACTCCCACCGATTCGGATATAACGCTCTGTTACCACTTTTGGGAATAGAATTTTTTTCTGACAATAGAGCAATCAATTCTCCAAAGAGGATACTCTTAAGGTTAATTGGATTTATCAGGTTTTGGCTGATTTATTTGATTCTTTGATGCAATGATGCAACTAGTTGATGGAACTACCTTGAAGGACGAGGGTTTCTCCGGCGTAAAACATACTCACGAAGAAAAAAAAAGTTGACAAATAAAGAAAGATGATTTCATATTTTTACACCTTCACGTCAACGACATAATCATCAAACTTGTGTTTGATGTTGTATTATGGTGTAACTGATACCCTATTGGAAGGTTGGAGCAAAAAGAGTTGTTTGATTTTGAGATCTGATATGTGTAAGGCAGTGATATGAAGGATTCAACAACTATATTTTGTATAACTAGTGAAATTGTCAACATCCCTTTCCCCACCGCTCCCTGAGTTTCCTATTAAGTCTGCCCTACTATCCCTTATATCCCTTCCTCCCTCTACCTCTATGCAAGCAAAATCAATTGAAAAATCCTCCCTGTCATGATTCCTGTAGCAAATTACAATAAATATATTCTAATGTAAAAGTTAAGAAAGGAGGGAAAAAACTTTATAAGGTAAGAGGGGGAAAGATAGTTTCGACCATCTTATGAAATGGAAACCAATTATGTACTTGGCAAAGTATAAGTTGAGTAATGATAGAATTTTTGTCTTGTAACATCTTTTAATTTGAAATATCTGGGAATGAGCTAAGAAACTAAAATTTATCACTTTTGGAAAGAAAAAAGAAAATCTGGAAAATTTCCTAATTTCAAATAGTGAGATTTGGTCATTTAAAAATCGCCATAACTTCTAGATCATAATGAGTTTGAGGTAGTTCTTGTTATGGTTGGGAATCCCTCAAAAAGAAATGTCCAACGATGCCAGGTTTTCACAATTTTGATATCGTATGAGGGAGATACGCCTTTCAGAAGCTGGGTTGTTGAAGTAAGGGAAGTCCTATTTCAAATTCAATAAGGGCAAAGTAGTTTTTTTACCCATTTCTTCCATAAATAATTTTAAGGGTTTAATTGGGTAAAAAGAAGATTTATTAAGATTAGAACAAGTATTTTCACGTTTAGGGCTTGGAAAAAAGAGAAGAGAATAAGAAGAAGAAGAAGGGAGAAAGAGAAAGATTTCACCAAGAACGCCAAAAGATTCTAGTGGAATTGTCGGGGTGATCCATGTTGAGGTATGTGAGATATTTCGTGTTGGATCAATTCATCCACACATCAATGTTTATTCAATTTTGTAGTTTTGGAGTTGTTCGTTTGATTTTAAAGTGAGTCAATGAAAAATCATGTCAAATCCCTTTTAGTTGAGTTAATTGAATACCCATTGATGTTGGTAGTAGTTTTTAATGTCGTTTTTGAGTTAGATCTATTGGGTATTGATAGTGTTGATGATCCTAACATTTTGGGGAGAGAACTATGGGGTTTAGGTGTTTGAGATTTGAAAACGAGTTAAAAAATCTGTTAGACGCACCTGGGCAATCTAGGCAAGTCGCGCCTACAGTGCCCCATAAGTTTGCCTCAATCAACTGAAGCCTGGAGTGGTACGCCACCAGTGCGCCATAACCAAGCCTAAAACAACTGAGGCTAGTGCGGCGAGCCACTATTACGCGCAACCTGGTGTTTTTCGTCTAGTTTTTTTTCTTTAGTCATTTTAAGTTATTCCAAGATACATAACCATCTTCAAATAATTATGATTATTTAAAATGATTTCTAAAAACCTAGAATTCATCAAAGAACTCAAATTATAACATTGAATCTATAATTCAATTTAAGCAAATTTAAGGTCAAAGTCAAGAAAGTTAAGAAGTCAAGCCTAAAGCTAAAAAGTAAGTTAAAGTAAAGTCCTAAAGGTTTTCAAGAGTCTTATTTAAACATTTTAACTTTATTTTAAGAAGCAAGTTCAAGCTAAGTAAAGAGTAAGTTGAAGTTCTTTCCTTCAAAAGTATATGGGGACTAAGTTTTCCCAAAGAGACTTAAAATGTTACAACATTTAACTAGTTTGGAAACTTTTATTTCCAAAGATCCTAAGGTCAAGTTTTCATAAAGGAACTAAAGCTTTCTAGAAGAAGAAAGCAGGGAAACAATGATTCCCAAGACAACCTTAAACTAAGTATTTTGAGCACTAATCTCAAAACCACAGATTCAATATGTTTTTATAACACAATAGCCAACATATTTTGGGAGTAGTATTGAGAACCAATATTGGGGAGAGCTCACACAACTCACAGCCCCTATAAACCAGGTAGCCATCATGGGAAGAAAAGGTTCATACTTTTTATATGAACTATTTTCATAGTAGACTAGTACTTCCATTAGGCAGTTTAGGTCTTATACCTTTGGCCGGGTATAGGATGCCCTGGCACCATAAAATAGATGGTTGTATCATCATTGTAGCTCTTAAGTGATGGTTGTCAATTAGAAAAACTCTTATAGAAGTTGTCGTATTTTTATATACATCATTTTATTTGTATTTTATATACATCTCATAGTTAAATAGTATCTCGCATACATTAAAATGATTTCAACATGTTTCAGACAGTTCTCTTTATATTGCACTTACTTTTAAAATTGCATCCTATTGAATGAGTTAAGTTATTCTTCAATTAAGCAGAACCAAGGTAAGTATTCCTTCTTAATCCTTTTAAAACATAAGTGGTGCTAGCATTCCAACTCGCATACTCGTACATTCAATGTACTGATGCCAGTTGACCTGCATCGTATTATGATTCAGTCGCAGGTAACTAGGATCAGCATTCAGTTCACTGTTGATCCATTGAGATTCTCAGAGTCAGTTGGTAATCATCCCTTCATTCTGGAGAATTTTTTTAGCTTTTAGTTACTTGCTGTAGTATTTAGTTGTTAGGATGATTGGGGGTCCTGTCCCAACATCCATCTTTATTTAAGAGGCTTTATAGACATATGGTAGCAGTTTTCTTAGTCTTTCATTTAACTTGTACTGGACAAAGCGATTAGGTTTCCATTTTTTAAAATTATTACTTTAAAGATACTATCTTGAGTCATATGTCATTCTTAAGTCTTCTGCTAAGTTAGGTTAGCCAAGCCAAGGGTTTGCTCAAGGCCAACAATGGTCATTAGGTGCCGACCACGTCCAGGGTGTAGGCCTGTGTGTTATAAACTTGGTATTACAGCATAGAGTTCGAGAGTTCTATGGAGTCTATGAAGTCGTCTCCGTTGAGTCTTAGTCAACGGTGTGAAGCGCGCCACATCTATGATTAGGATTCTATAACATATAGGAATTTCTCACCTATTTCATATTCCTTTTTGTGCGTTAATGTTTATCTCTAAAAGTATATCTCTAGTGCATGCTTGCGCGTGTTTCAGGTAAGCATGCCTCCAAGAAGAGCAGTAAGAGGCCACCAGCTAGAAGGAATGTTGAACCACAAGAATAGGAATTAACCGTTGCATATGAAGTGTAACATCAAGGGGAAATTACCAACACTGAATTTTGTGAAGCTATTAGGATGCTGAGTCAAGCTGTGACTAACAAAGTTGGTCAAAAAAGAGGAGCTTGATAAGAAGTGGCTGACACTTTGAGAATTTGGGATTTCTCGTGGATGAATCCCTCAAGTTTCACTGGTTCGAGCGTTACTGAGGATCTAGAGAACTTCATTGAGGAACTGAAAAATGTGTTTTAGGTGATGCATGTTGTGGACACTAAGAGAGTTGAGCTAGCTGCTTGTCAACTCAACGGCATTGCTAGAACTTAGTTTGATAAGTTGAAAGAGGGTAGATATTAAGATGGACCACTTGCGGGTTGGACTTGTTTTGAGGAGGCCTTCTTGGGGCGTTTCTTTCCCCAAGAACTGAAAGAGGTCAAGGTTCGTGAGTTCCTCACCCTTAACCAGGACTCGCTTAGTGTGCATGAGTATGGGTTGAAATTCACCCAACTATCTCGTTATGCGTCGAAGATAGTTAAGGACATGAGGAATAGGATGAGTTTGTTCATTTTTGTATTAGGTCTCTCTTCAAGAAAAGAGATTCGGGTTGTAATGCTTATTGGAGACATGAACATTTTGAGGTTGATGATCTATGTACAATACGGGAGAGAAAGAAAAGTTGAGAGACCAAGAAGAGTAAACAAGAAATCTATGAATATGAATGAGTCAGGGATGTATAAAAGTGGGTCGAATCAGCCACAATTTAGGATAGAAGGGGCCTGCACCATCATCTAGTAGTGCACCTGCGCCCAGAGACAGACTAAGCATCATGGTCGGAACTCCCGAGCTAAGCCTGCATATTCACGGGGTAGTGTGGCACATGGAGGTAGTAAGCCTCCTGCATGCACCAAGTGTGGTAGAAATTACTTCGATGTTTGTCATAAAGGCTTCACAGGTTGCTTTGTGGTCAAACTGGGCATTTCAAGAGAGAGTGTCAAAAGACCAAGCAAGGTGGTGGTAATGGGGGGAAACAAATCTTACTCTTCATCAGTTGCTCCACCAGATAGGCTGCACTTAGGGGAACTACTTTTGGTGCAGGCGGAGGGACAAACCTCTTGGATTCTCTCAACAATCGCCAAGAACATGAGAATTCGCCAGAAATTGTCACTAGTATGGTTCATGTCTTTGACTATACTTATTATGCATTGGTAAACCCAGGAGCGAGTTTATCTTTTGTAACTCTATTGTTTCTATTAATTTTGATATCATTTATGAGTAACTTAGTGAACCATTTAGTGTTTCCACGCCTGTTGGTGAATCCATTCTAGCCGAAAGAGTTTATCATGACTGTCCCATCTCCGTCAGTCACTAGAGTACCATGGCTAACTTAGTTGAGTTAGACACGGTAGACTTTGATGTCATTCATTGTATGGACTTGTTTTATGTCTGTTATGCCTCAGTTGATGTAGGACTCGGGTAGTCAAGTTAGAGTTTCCAAATGAGCCAGTCTTAGAGCGGAAAAATAGTTCAGCAATGCCTAAGGGTCAATTCATTTCGTATCTTAATGCAAGGAAGTTAGTTTCTAAGGGTTGCATCTATCACTTAATCCGAGTAAATGACTCTAGTGTTGAGATACCTTCTATTATGTTAGTCCAGCAGTGAAAGAGTTTCAAGAACACTTTCCAGATGATCTTCCCAGAGTCCCTCTTGAAAGAGATAGACTTCGGTATAGATCTTCTTCCATATACTCGGCCTATCTCTATTATTCTATATAGAATAGAACCAGGATAGTTAAGAAAATTGAAAGAAAAGATGAAAGATCTCTTAGATAAAGGTTTTATCCGACAAAGTGTCTCACCTTGGGTTGCTCAGTCTTATTTGTGACAAAGAAGGAAGGTTCCCTTAGGATGTGTATAGACTACCACAAATTGTATAAGGTTACCATCAAGAATAAGTATTCTTTTCCAATGATAGATGACCTTTTCGACCATCTTCAGAGTGCTTCCTCGTTCTCGAAAATTGATTCAAATTAGGCTAGCATCAGTTGAAAATTAGGGATGTGATATTCCAAAGACACTTTGAAAAGCTAGATATGACCATTATGAGTTTTTAGTCATTTTATTGGGGTTGACCAATGCAGCAGAAGCGTTCATGCATCTTCTGAAAAGAGTCTTCAAACCTTATTTAGATCTGTATGTTATCTCGTCTTCATTGATGACATAATAATCAATTCAAAAAATGAAAAATATTAAGCTAGTCACTTCCAAATAGTTCTTCGGACTTTGAAAGATAAGGAGTTATATGCCAAGTTCTCCAAGTGTGACTTTTAGCTTAAGTTTGTGGCATTCTTGGGCAAAATTGTTTATTGGTGATAGAATTCGAGTTGATACACAAAAGATAGAAGTAGTTCAAAGTTGTCCTAGACCCACATCTCCAATCGATAAAAGGAATTTTTTTCTTTGGATTGCTACTACAGAAGATTTGTTAAGGGTTGTAATCTATCTCGTCTCCTTTGACCAACTTAACTCAGAAAATAATTAAGTTTCAATGCTCTGAAACTTGTGAGAAGGCTTTCAAGAGTTGAAAAAGAGGTTGACTACTTCTTCGGTATTGACCTTACCATAGGGAGCTCAATGTTTTTTGGTGTACAATGATGCATTAAGAGTTGGTTTGGTCTGCGTGTTTATGCAGAATGACTAGGTTATAACTTGTGCGTCCAGACAGTTGAAGGTTTACGAGAAGAATTATCCAACCCATGACATAGAGTTGGCTGTGGTAATATTCGCCTTAAAAATATGGCGTCACTACTTTTATGGTGTTCATGTGGACATATTCACTGACCACAAGATCTTATAATATGTGTTCACCCAGAAAGAGCTCGTTCTCTAACCGAGGAGGTGGTTAGAATTACTCAAGGATTACGAAATGAGTATTCTCTACCACCCAGGTAAGGCCAATGTGGTTGTTGATGCATAAAGCAGGTTATCCATGGGGTGTATTGCGAACGTTTAAGAAGAAAAGAGGGAGCTAGCCAAAGATATGCACAGACTTGCAAACATGAGAGTAAAACTTATTGATTACACAAAAGGATGAATAGTAGTGACCAATGGGGCTGATTCATCACTAGTGTCAAAAGTGAAAGAGAAGCATGACCAAGACCTCATTTTTCTTTACTTGAAGGCAAATGTTCATAAGTAAAATGTTTTTGCTTTTGAACAAAGGGGAGATGATGTGTTGAAGGATCAAGGTAGGTTTTGTGTACCTAGGGTGTATGGAATCCTAGATCATAGAGGAAGCTCATAGATCCATGTATTCCATTCATCCAAGTTCCACAAATATGTATTGCAATTTGAAAGAGATTTACTGGTGGGAAGGCATGAAGAAGGGTATTGCAGAGTTTGTTGCCAAATGCTGGAATTGCCAATAAGTGAAAGTAGAGCAATAAATTCATAGAGGTTTGTCTCAATATATAAAAATTCTGGAATGGAAGTGGGAGATGATCAACATAGACTTCATCATAGGATAGCCAAGGTATCGTAGACAACATGATTAGATTTGGGTAATTGTAGAATGAAAAAAATTAGCACATAAGGCCACTCATTTGGTAGAAGATTATACAAAGTTATACATTAAGGAAGTGGCGAGACTTCATGCATTCCTATTTTAAGTCATTTCAAATAGAGGTGTACAATTCACTGCACAGTTTTGGAAGTCTTCCTTAAAAGGTTTTGAGTTCAAAGGTGAACTTAAGCACTATTTTTCATCCTCGGACGGATGGACAAGAGGAATGTACTATCCAGACCTTAGAAGATATGTTTAGAGCTTCTGTGAGTGATTTCAAAGGAAATTGGGATGATGACCTACCTCTCATTGGGTTCTCTTACAACAATAGTTACCATTCTAGCATCCAAATAGCTCCATATGAAACTCTTTATGGGTAAAGATGAAAATATCCTACTTGGTAGTTTGAAGTTGGTGAATCGGGGTTGATAGGAACAAATTTAGTTCACAAAGCCATGGAAAGGTGAAGGTTATCCAAGAGATATTGAAAATGGCACAAAGTCGTCAGAAATCCTACACAGATGTTAGGAGAAGGCCGTTGGAGTTTGAGGTGGATGAATGGGTATTTCTTAATGTTTCACCCATGAAAGTTTTAATTAGGTTTGTTAAGAAGAGGAAACTTAGTCCCCGATTTATTGGATCTTATAGGATATCCAAGAGAGTTGGCATTGTAGGTTATGATTTGGAGCTACAACAAGAATTAGCAATCATTCATATGGTATTTCATGTTTTCATGTTGAAAATGTGCATAGGTGATCTTTAATTGATTGTACCAACTGAAAATGTTAGGATTAAGGATAGCTTATCCTTTAAAGAAATTCAGGTGTAGAATTTTGATCTTCAAGTTGGCATGTTGAGAACAAAGGAAGTTGCAATAGTGAAGGTCCGTTGGTGGAACAAATTTGTTTAGAATGCAACTTGGAAAGATGAAGAGGATATGAAGAAGACATATCCACATCTATTTGAATCCGAAGGAAATATAGATCAAGGTATCGATTCTCTTCTCAATACTTTATACACCATGTGTAAGCATGTTGTTGAGTGCTACTATTGTTATTATTCCTAGCTTAGTGAAAAAAATTTCATTCGAGGCTGAATGTTACCAAAGGGGAGATATTGGAACATCTCGTAATTCGTAATAGCTAGTGATGAGCTAAAAACCTAAAATTTATCACTTTGGGAAAGAAAAGGGAAAATCTAGAAAATTTCATTATTGCAAATAGTGAGATTTGGTCATTTTAAAACGATCATAACTTCTAGCAGATGATGAGTTAGAGGTTGTTGATGTTATGGTTGGAAATCCGTCAAAAATATATTTCCAACGGCTTAAGTTTGGACAATTTTGATATCTTAAGAGTGAGATATTCCAAAGTTGGGCATTGAAGTAAGGGAAGTCCGATTCCAGATTTTAGTAAGGGCAAAGTAGTCTTTTCACCCATTTCATTCCTAAATCCTTGTAATGGTTTAATTGGTGTAAAAATAAGTTTAGGTAAGATTACAAAAAGTATTTTCATTCTTAGGGCTTGGGAGAAAGGAAAAAAGAAGAAGAAGAAGAAGGGAGAAAGAGAAAAATTTCGCCAAGAACGCCCATAGATTCTAGTGGAATTATTCTGGGGTGATCCCTATTGAGGTATTTGAGCTTTTTTGTGTTGGATTAATTCATACCCACATCAATATTGCTGCATTTTTATAGTTTTGGAGTTTTTTGTATATGTTTTAAAGCGAGTTCTTGATAAATCTTGTCGAATCCCTTTTGGTTGAGTTGATTGAATACACATTAATATTGATTAGTAGTTTTCAATGTCATTTTTGAGTTAGATATGTTGTGTATTGATAGTATTTATGATCCTAAGGTTTGGGAATAAATCTATGGAGGTTTAGGCGTTTTTACATATGAAAATGAGTAGAAAAATCCGTCAGAAGCACCTGGGCAAGCAGTCATGCTGATCCTGCAGTGCGCCAAAAGTTGGCTTCAGTCAACTCATGCCTAGCATGCCGCCACATCTATGCGCCATAACCAATCCTCACTCAAATGAGGTTTGTGCAGCGCACCACCAGTACACCCAATCCAGCCTTTTTCGTCTAGTTTTCGTAGTTTAATCCTTTTAAGTATTTCCAAGGTACATTAACAACTTCCAATGATTCTTATTACTTCAAATGATTTCTAAAGACCTAGATTCATCAAATAACCCAAATTATAACCTTGAATAAATAATTCAATTAAGGAAGGCTAAG
Source organism: Solanum lycopersicum (assembly GCF_036512215.1). Taxonomy (NCBI): domain Eukaryota; kingdom Viridiplantae; phylum Streptophyta; class Magnoliopsida; order Solanales; family Solanaceae; genus Solanum; species Solanum lycopersicum. The sequence goes on along the minus strand of NC_090808.1, from coordinate 43,214,021 downwards.
GTCAAAGTCAAGGAAGTTAAGAAGTAAAATCTAAAGCTAAGTAGTAAGTTAAAGTAAAGTTCTTAAAGGTTTTCAAGAGTTTTATTTAAACAAATTAACTTTATTCTAAGACTCAAGTTCAATATAAGTAAAGAGTAAGTTGAAGTTCTTTCCTTCAAAGGTATATGGGGACTAAGTATTCCCAAAGATACTAAAAATGTTATAACATTTATCTAGGAAGGAAACTTTTATTTCCAAAGAGCCTTAGGGCAAGTTTTCGGAAAGGAAGTAAATCTTTCTAAAAGAAGCAAGAAGGGAAACTATGATTTCCAAGATAGCCTTGAGCTAAGTATTGTGAGCACTAATCACAAAACCATATATTCAGTATATTTATAAATCATAGAAGCAAACATATTTTGGGAGTAGTATTGAGCATCAGTATGTGGGAGAGTTCAAACAATCGAATAACCCCCTAAACCATGTAGCCACCATGGGTAGAGAAGGTTAAAATTTTTTATATGAACCCCTTTTACAGTAGACTAGTGCATCCATTAGGCAATTACGGTATTATTCCTTTTTGGTCGGGTATAGGATCGCTGTAACCATGAGGTAGATCGTTGCACCGTCATTATAGCTCTTAAGTGATGGTTGTAGGTTAAAGAAACTCCCACATAAGTTATTGAACTTTTATATACATCTGTTCATTTGTATTTTATATAAATATTAGAATTAAATTGTATGTTGCATACATTTAGTGATTTCAGCATGTTTCAGAGTTTTCTTTATATTGCACTTACTTTTAAATTGCATTATATTGAATGAGGGAATTTGTTCATGAGTTGAGGAGAGTCAAGGTAAGTGTTTTTTGTTACTCCTTTTCAAGCTCAACTATTGTAAGCCTTACAACTCGCATACTTGTACATTTAATGCACTAATGTTTGTTGTCCTGCATTGCATTATCATGCATACGCGAGTAACTAGGATCAGCATTCGGTGCACCATTTTTCGGTGAGGAACTCAGAGTCAGTTCGTGAGCCTCCAGTTATTCCGGAGGACATATTAAGCTTTTATTTACTTGCTTTAGTATTCAGTTGTTAGGATGACTTGGGGTCATGCCCCAACATCCATCTTTATTTTAGAGGTTTCATAGACAAATGGTAGTAGTGTTTTTAGTCTTTTCCTTTCACTTGTAATTGACTAACACGTCGAGTTGATATTTTGGCTAATTATTACTTTAAGCTATTTTTGTGAGCTTCCATTGAGTTAGGTAAGTCACAACAAGGATTCCCTCAAGGCCAACTATGGTCACTAGGTGTCGACCACATCCAGGGTGTAGGCTGGAGGTGTGATATGTCTGCCACGTTCTACATATGCCTCATATATAGTAAACATTTTTGAGGTAGTTTGATTTGACACAGTTTAAAAAAGAAAGGAAGATGATTTTTAAAACTTGTCCAAACAAATGATAGATATTTGTGTGACAGTAACTAATTTCATTAGCGGTAAAATAATTTTTTTATAGTTAACTTGTTAATTAACATAGAAATCTGTCATTCGTTTTAGGACTAACTAAAAAGAAAAGTAAGTCAAATAAATTGGAGCAGGGGGAGTAAAAAGTTAATGGAGATTTCATTGTCATCCTAGTATATGTAGTTTAAGCTTAATGCATATGCTTGAAGGATTGGTTCAAACTCAACACATAGGCACTACGAACAACAAGATCTATTTACGTAGGGTCTATGCAAGACTCAACATATTTTTTTCGGTTGATAATCTAGAATAAAATTTTCATTTTAATATTTGAAGACAAAGACACCGCCCATATGACTTAAAAAAATTTCATCATTAGTAAACTATGGTTTTTGAGAAATTCTTTTAGAAGCACAAATTTTACCATTTTGCATATCTTTTAAGGAAATTTATTTACAATCAAACAAAATGATTCCGGATAGATTCTTGGAAAATAAGAGGTAGTATCACTAAAAATTTGTTTTGATATATATAGACGCAGAAAAAGACTATTGGTTTGTTATTATCTAATTCTCAAACGATGTTTTAATGAAATTTTGAATTCTCAAACAAAGAGGGTAGTTTGATTGGCATAAATCTCCTCGACTCATAGGGTCCAAGTGTGGAGAGCTTATATGGAATGCAAGTCTTCTGTTTTACCTCCACTTACTTGAACCCAGTTTCATTCTATGTGCTTAGAGAAATATCTATCTAGGAATTTCAGAGATCCCAAGAAGGATGAGTTATTTTCATTGGAGCAAGGTGGTATGTTTCTGGCTGCTTATGAGCCCAAGTTTGATGTGGTATGTTTGTCGCTGCTTATGAGCCCAAGTTTGATGTGTTGTCTAGATATGCTCTGTAGTTTGTGACTACTGAGGAAGAGAGGACCTGTTTATTTATTAACGGAATAAATTTTGAGTTGTAGGCATTATTTTTTTATATGACCTCTGACGGAGGAGCTTTAATGCGGTAACCGACTTTATCTGTTCATATGACCTCCGTACAGGACTAAATTTTGAGTTGTAGGTATATCTGTAGGACCATCTTTCCTTTTATAAACTCGACATAATATTAAAAAATAAGTAACCATTAAACAAATGGCTATCTAGAAATATCTCATTTTCTAACTGTGGTTTAGAACTCAACCATCTCTGTAAGATGAGTTTGTGAAGGCTAAGTATTAATTCAGTGTCCACCGTGTGTCTAAATCATAGATTTGTGGTAATTTGCAAGCTTTGGAATTTTTTAGTTAAAGCTACAGATGATGTAGAGCACAACATTCCATGGAAGATAAATTATGGATGTTGTAATATGTGGTGGTGTAATTTGTAAGTTGTAATATATCATAATGGTATGAATAGTTCTAAGCAATCTACAAAGATATGGATATGCATATATTATGCTATATGAATATTGACTGCATATAGTTTTTACTTTGACAGATGTTCTTGACAAAGCAAAGAGAGGTTACACACAAATCCTTCTACAACTACAATGACAACACAAATATTACACATGAAAGCTGAGAAATGACTTGAATTTTCTTATTCAGGACCTTTGAAACTTCAATGACAACACATATATTAATGATAATGTTAGTCGTCTGATGAAGTTTATCCATTTTCTCGAAATGACCCCAAAAGATGACACAGATAAATCGGAGGAACATATCTCAATAAATTGAGTTTTGTAGGTTTCAAAGAGAAGCTGTGGGTGTTGATGATACTTTGTATATAATTTCCCATAGTAGTTTATCTGCAATGATTGAGTAGTGTATCCATGATGCTATGTGTTAAGATTGAAGGATGTTTTCCCTTTTCTACTTGAGTTGGAGATAAGGTTATCACATGCTTTAGAATTGAGTTTGCAATTACTGGAGTTTATATAGTTATCAGATAGTAATGTGCATGACTTTATCAAGTTTATGAATTCAATAAAGTGTGCAATACAACACCAAGAAATATTTTGTAGTTCGGTCAGTTTCTCTTCATTGATGCAAGGTTAATCAGGCATAAAAGACTTGAGATTGAAGGAATGCATTGTGTTTTTTTTAACTTTCTGGAAAATTGGAGTTATATATGAAGGAACTTGAAAGAGGTGAGTTTATTCTACGTTGTTGGTTCCAGCAATATAATTCTAAAGGTGTTAGAAAGCATCTCAGTATACTATCTTTGAAATACAGGCTTTTGTACTTATAGTGATAGTAGGTAAAAACAGTAACTATATTTGAAACCACAACAACATCCTTGGATTTAATAGCTAAATCTCTATTATTTGAAAATATACTCAAAGACTCCAGAAACTTTGTCTGATACAACAAAGAATCACCAATATCTCTTCAAGCTCAAGTTTCTTGTATCCTTTATTCTTTAAGGGCTTTTGCATTTAAAATTCCATTAGGAAATTCTAAAATTTTTCCTTTGCGACAAAGTTCTAGTAGATTCCTGCTTCCATTAGATAATCATTTAACTGCATATTTTAATTATTTATTTATTACTTCACAAATTATTAATGATAGCTAAAAAAATTATAACATTTAAAAGTTTCAAATTAATACATTTACATTGATAATGAGTCTTTTAATTTTGGGACATTTCTATACAATATTGAAAGATCCTTTATCGATGTAAGTATTTTAATTTGAATCTTTTAAATAATTTTTAAAATATAGATATTGTTAATTACTAGTGAAGTAATTAATAATAATTAATATTATGCAGTTTAGTGATTATGCAATTGAAGAATAAAGATATTATTAAACTGTTGCAAAGGAAAACATTGAGAATTGCCAAATAGAATTTTCAAAGCTAAAGCTCTTAAAGGTGAATGTATACAAGAAACATGAGCTTGAAGAGAAATTGGTGATCTTTTTTTTCTGCGGGCAATATTTCTGCAGACTTTGATTATAGTTGAAAAGGATAGACATTTACAAATTAAATCAAAGGATGTTTTTACGGTTTCAAAGATAGTTATTATTTCTACCTACTATTATCAATTATAAGGACCAAAAAATAGCAGTCTATTATCTATACAACTTTGAAATGATTTCTAACTCTTTTATACTTAAAATATACCAGAACCAATAGTTTATAATCGACTCACATCATTCTTTGTTCACCGAACTCGGGTGACTCTTAAGCCTATTTAGACACAACTCCAATTTTTTCCAGCAACTCAAAAAAATATGATGCACGCCCTCAATCTCAAACCTTTCATGTTCCTAATCCATCTTGAATCAAGGAAGAAAACCTGATCGGTCTGACAAATGCTTCATGATTCTTTATTGCACACATCACCGGATGCTTAAAATTAATAAACTCACGCACTTGCCTATGTGCTAGTTGTATAAACTTAGTTGATTGCTCACTCAATACTTATGTTTGTGATAACCTTGTTCCTAACTCAAGACTAAAAGGGAAAACATCCTGCAATTTTAACACACATCTAACATCATGGACCTACCACTTCATTACTTCCGCTAAAATACTCCGGAAAAATATATAAAAAGTATCGTTAACATCCACAACCCCTCTTAGAATATTATAAAACTCAAACAATAGAGGATCAAACTTCCTATATACTGCTATAGGGTTGGTGAAAAGTGTCTTGCAAAGAAAATAATGACCAAAAAAGTACAATGGGTTCACCCCTTAATTTTTTTTATCAAATCCATCTCTATCTCATGTTTCACTAGATACAACTCAATTTTTCCAAGTTACATAGTACATGAACCATACCTTCAATTTATTTTTGTAATTGTCTGTCTCAAAATTCCTTCATGCTTCACTCTTACCCTTTTTCAATGAAGGGAAACTAATCATACAACATAATTCTTCTTGAGGGTTTCACAGGAAGTATAAACTAAATAAACTCATGCACATCACAACCTCATAACCCTATAAAATAGACTGATCACACATATGTCACGCCCGAGCCTACACCCTGGACGTGGCCAGCACCTAATGACAATTGTTGACCTTTAGAAAATCCTTGACCTGGCTTACTTAACTCAGCGGAAGACTTAATTCAATGATTAAATAAGACACATTCTCATAAATACTTAAATCAATGTCTTGACATAATGACGCATAAGTCTCAAAATATAACATCTGAAATAAAAGAGACTCAATTTAACTAACTGACTATCCATCTATGAAGACTTTAAAAATACATTGATGAATGTTGGGACAGACCCCACAAAGTTCTGAAAGAGAAAGCCTGGAAAACATAAAAAGGATCTTCTGGAATGCAAGGAGGCTCACCACTGCTCTGAGTGCTCAAACTAGTTCAATGCTGCATCGGATGTTGATCCCGCTTACATATGTTTGCATCATAAGACAATGCAGACCAACTGATATTAGCACATCGAATGTAGGAGTATGCGAGTTGGAATGCTAAACAACAACTTAAGTGTGATGAAAATAGGATGAACTTACCTTTGTCCTACTCTACTTAAGAACTGCTTAACTCAATGTATGTATATAAAGTAAATCAAATACATGCAATATATATATGCTTTGTAAAACACAAAAATGACTTAGTTCATAAAATAAATGCAATAATAGACACAACTTTAATTATACATGACAAACAACCACCACTATGAACCTAAGTGGTGATACATCGTCTTGCCCACGGTGCCTGAATTGTCATATATTTTATCGTTGCAAAGGACTCCTTACCTTAGTGGAAATACTAGCTTCACTTATGTGATCATGTAAAAAGTATGACTCATTAATACCCATGATGGCTATATGGTTTACATGGAGACTTAACATATGAAATCTCATCCCCACATCTGTACTCTTTACTACTCCAAAAATTTACTTTTTCTCATGCTTTTATAAAAACTTTCTTTCTTAAAAATGAGACAATTGCTAACACTTGGCTTAAAAAAAAGCTCTCTTAGAATCAATTGTACCCTTTTCTTGTTCATAACTCTTTTGGGGAATTCTTAATTTCCTCTAAACTTAAATGTAAATTTTTTTATAAACTTATATCTTTTAAGAAATGAACTTTGCCTGACTTCAAACTTTTGATCTTAATCAACTCTTTAGGTAATACTTACTTCCGTTATACTTCTTTGAATGAAAGACTTCATCTTTCACTGTTTGTTTAACTCGAAATTTGAGCCCTTAAATGAGGTTAAATTTTTTAAGTAAGAGTCTTGGAAACTTTACGGAACTTTTCTTTTACTTACTTTATAGATTTAGACTTGACTCCTAACTTCCTTGACTTTGATCTTAACTCTCCTTGAATTGAATTATGGATTCAAGGTTCATTATCTCATGTTTATGGATGATTTCATGATGTTTATATGTATCTTAGAGTGTTGGAATTGACTAAGAATTGTAGGTACATCACATAGGAACAAGTACGAAAAGATGGAAAAAAAAATGGGATCTTCAGGTAAACCTAGAAATCTAATAGGCGAGGGGCACTAGATCCTGACAGATAGAGGTTGTTCTGAGAGGCTCTGGATAGCGTGGCGTGCCATGCCCTATCGGACAAAACCTACCCTGAGAGGCTCTGCAGGTGCGGCGCCCCAAGGCTTGTCAGACAGGATCTTCATCTTTTCTTCTCAATTTTCAACTCTAAACCTTCTAAAGCCCGATGGATATTCCCCTAAACACTTAGTATCACTTGCACCCTCAATACCCAATAGATTCGACTCGAAAAATAGCCTGGAAACATGGAAACACGAATCAAATAAAAAAATTCATGCTACCACTCAACCAACAAGATTCGACCATTGTTCTTAAAAAACTGCAATTTTTCATATTCAATCGATTCAAAACTCACTGAATTAAATAGGTGTGTGCGTGTTAGAACTAACCCAACAAAGAAAGATCTCACATACCTACATAGGGATAACCTCCGACGAATTCACTAGACGATCTTGGCATTTTTATTAAATTCATTGTTTTTTTCCTCTCTCCTTCTTCTCTTCTCTTTTCTCCTAAGCCCTAAGCTTGAATAACTTTTTCATAACTGACTTAAGTCTTAGTTTTAACCCGAAAAAAAAAACTTAAAACAAATTAGGAAATAGTTGGATGAAAAGAAAACTATACCCTCACTAAAATCCCGATGGAGACCTTCCTCAATCCAATAGCCCAACTTCTGATAGGTATATCTCCCTCATATGATATAAAAAATATACAAACTCAATAGAGTTGGAAATATTTCTCCAAGGGCTTTCCAGTCATGTGATCAAAAGACTCTAATGCATAATTATCTAGAAGTTATGTCCATTTGAAAATAACCAAAAAACACTTTATTTGAATTTAGGAGATCTTTCAGATTTTTCCTATTCCCTTCAAAAAATGATTAATTTTAGTTTCTTAGCTTATTCTTGTATATTACAAACTACGAGATGTTACAATATCTCCCCTTTTAGAGCATTCATCCTCGAATGATACTTCATTCAATATGGTAATAAAAGTGACGTCAAGTTTAACACTCAACAATTCAAAAGCAAATAACAATCATGCTTACCCATAGTTCATTAAGTATTAAGAAGAGAATTAGTACCTTGATCTGCATTCTCTCTAGGTTCAAAGAGATGTGGATATATGTTCTTCATATTCTCGTCATCTTCCGAAGTCGCTTCTTCAACAAATTGTTTCCTCAAAAGAACCTTGACTGATGCAACTTATTTTGTCCTAGAATAGAGAACTTGACAATAGAAAATTTGAACCGGAATCTTTTCATAGGATAAATTTTCCTTCATCCCAACTTTCTCAATTGGTAAAATAAAAAAAATATTACCCATATACTTCTTAAACATAGAAATATGGATTCTTACTCTATTGGTAGCTCCACCTCAAAAGATACAGTGCCAACTTTCTTGGATATTCTATAAGGTATAATATATCGGGGACTAACTTTCCCCTTATTACTAAAGCCTCATGAAACCCTTCATGGGTGAAACCTTAAGATATACCCAATCGTCCACCTCAAACTGTAACGGTCTTCTTCTAACATACGTGTAAAACTTTTGGTGACTCTATGTCGTCTTCAACCTCTATTAAATCATTTTCACTTTGTCCATGGCTTAGTAACCTAGATCTGGTCCTATATACCCTGCTTCATCAACATATCTTCTAAGGTTTGGTTAGTCCACTCTGCTTGTTTATCTGTCTAAAGATGAAAAGCAGTGCTTAAGTTCACATTTCAACCCTTGGAAAGATTTCTAGAACTAATAGTAAATTGTGCACATAATGGAGACCGGGACTCCATTAATTCTTAAAACATATTGAATGTAAAACTTATCATAATCCTCGGCCAAATGGGTAGTCTTTACCGGAAAAAGTATGGTGATTTTGTCATTCTATCGGCAATTACCTAAATAGATTCATCTTGTCTGCGAGTCATTGGAAAGCCCTTTATTAGCTCCATATTAATTATTTCCCACTTCTATTTTGGAAGTTATATCTTCTAAGACAACCCACCAAGCCATTGGTGTTCCACTTTCACTTGCTAGCAATTCGGATACTTGGCGACAAACTCATCAATGTTTTTTTCATACCTACCCACCAGTATACCTCTCTCAAATTGCATTACATCTTGCTGGAACCCGGATGAATGGAACATCTGTTGCTATGAGCCTTTTCCACGAACCTATCTTGGAGTCCATCCACCCTAGGTAGACACAATCTACCTTGGTACTCGAATACACCATCTCCCCCTTATTTAAAAAGCCAATACAATTTTCTTATGAACATTTTCCTTCACATCAAGAAAAATGGGGTATTGATCTTGATTTTGTTTTACCTCAGAAAGTAATGATGATTCAGCCCCATTAGTAACCACAATCCCTCCTTCTGTGCAATCCATAGGCCTGACTTGCAGAAGTGAAAGTATATGCACATCTTTAGCATCCCTCTTTTCTTTTGCAACATGAACGGTACTCCCAATGGATAACCTGCGTAAAGCACCAGCAACTATATTAGCCTTACCTGGGTGGTAAAGAATAGTCATATGTCATAATCCTTGAGTAGTTCTAACAAGCTCCTTTGTTTGAGATTGAGCTCATTCTAGGTACACATATATTGTAGGCTCTTTTGGTCAGTGAATATATCCACATGAACTCCGTAAAAATAGTGACACCATATTTTCAAGGAAAAAACCACAACAACTAACTCTAAGTCATGGGTTGGGTAGTTCTTGTAATGAACTTTCAATTGTCTAGAGGAATAAGATATGAACTTGCTGCTATTATGCATCAACACACAGACCAAACCAACTCTTAATGTATCACATTACACCACAAAGACTTGAGTACCCTCTGGTAAAGTCAAAAACGGGACAATAGTCAACCTCTTTTTAAATTGCTGAAAGCTTTTCTAACAAGCTTCAAACAGTTGAAACTTAACAGTCTACTGAATCAACTTGGTCAACGGAGATGAGATAGATGAAAACTCGTCAACAAACCTTCTCTAGTAGCCAGTCAAAACCCAAGAAACTACTAATATCAGTTGTACACGTGGGTCTAGGCCAACACTGAACTGCTTCTATCATTTGGGTATGGACTCTAATCCCATCACTAGAAACTATGTGGTCCAAGAATGCCATAGAATTAAGCCAAAACTAATACTTAGATAATTTGACATACAACTCCTTTTCTTTCAAAGTCTGAAGTACTATCCTGAGGTGATTAACATGATCTTCTTCATTCCTTGAATAAATTAGTATATCATATATGAAGACGATAACAAACATATCAAAGTAAGTATTGAAGACTTTGTTCATAAGATCCATGAATGCTACTGGTGCATTTGTCAATCCAAAATATATAACCAAAAACTCATGATGCCTATATCTGGTTGTAAATGCTGTCTTTGGAATGTCACATTCTCTAACTCTTAACTGATGGTAGAAAGATCTGAGAACAATTTTTGAGAAATAATTGGCACCTTGAAGTTGGTCAAAAAGATCATCTTTCCTTGGATGAGGATACTTATTCTTGATGCTAACCTTATTCAATTGGCAGTAGTCTCTACACATCCTAATGAAACCATCTTTGTTTTTTACAAACAAGACCGGAGCGCCCCAATATGAAACACTTGGTATAATAAAACCTTTATCTAACAGATCTTTCAGCTGTTCTTTCAACTACTTTAACTATGTTGGTGCCATTCTACATGACGGAACAATAATAGGATGAGTATCTTGAATGATATGTATGTCGAAGTCTATTTTTCTCTCAGGAGGGCTCTGGGTAGATCATTAGGAAAAACTTATGGGAACTCTTTTACTATACAAATTGACTGAAGGAAAGGTACCTCATCACTTGAGTCATTAACTCGAACTAAGTGATAGATAAACCCCTTTGAAACTAACTTACTCGCCTTAAGGTGTGAAATAAAACAACCCTTAAACACTGCTGAACTACTACTCCATTTTTTATGACTAGGAATTTGAAACTTGACAATTCGGGTTTTACAGTCCATTGATGCATAAAAGTCATGAAGCCAATCCATACCTATAATGACATTAAAATCTACAATATCTAACTCTACTAGATTAGCTATGGTGCTTTTTTATTGATAGAAATATGACCAACACGATAAACTCTTTCTACTAGAATAGACTCTCCAACAGGGGTAGAAACATAGAAAAGCTTAGAAACTATATCAGGAAGAATCTCAAACTGATTTGCAACATAAGGATTTACAAAAGATAAACTTGCTCCTGGGTCTAGCAAAGAATAAAAATCAAAAGTAAAGAGTTTGATCAGACTCGTGACAACATCTGGTGAGTTCTCTAGCTCTTGGCGGACAGTGATTGCATAGATACGGTTTGCCCCTCTGCCAGTACCAGAAGTGGCTCCTCTAGGTTTAACCATGTATCATGGAGCTATTCATGAAGATTGAGCTCTATTGCCCGGATCTCCACCATGTTGTTTATTATTAGGGAAATCTCTCATGAAGTAACCCTCTTGACCACTCTTGAAGCAACCTGTCTAGTCCATCACGACATTTAACTGGGTGGGTTTTACCATACTTAGCACATACAGGAGCCCAACTACCCCCCCTTTCCACCCTTTCTTGAGACTCTGCTAGCCTAACTCTGTAATTCTGTGAATTTTGGCCACTATGCTCACCTTTGTTTCTGGGTGTAGAAGCACTAGAAAATGCTGGTGCAGGCCTTTTTTTATTTCTTGAAGTGTGGCCGATTGGAACAATCTTTTTTCTGTCCAGACTCATTCCTAGTCTTGAATTTCTTGTTTCTATACTCTTCTCTATCCATGAACTTTTCCTTATCAATTTGTTGCACATAAACCATCAATCGGGATATGTCCATGTCCCCGATCAGAATTGTCTCTCTACCCTCTTTACTAGATTCACTTTTTCTACTCCTCATATCCTTAACCAATTTTGGAGCCTAGTAAGGTAGTTGGGTGAATTTCAGCCCATACTCATGAACATTGAATGAGTCCAATTTAAGAGTAAGGAACTCTCGTACCTTTGCCTCCTTTAGTTCTCGGGGAAAGAAATGCCACAAGAAAGCCTCTTTGAAACAAGACCAACTCGGATGTGGTGCATCCTCATATCTACCCTCCTTCCACTGATTGAACCAAGTCCTAGCCACATACTTCAGTTGGTATGCAACTAGCTCAACACTTTCCCTATCAACCACATTAATCATATCAAACACCTTCTTCAACTCTTCCACAAAGTTTTATGGATCCTCATTAGTGCTCTAACTGGTGAAACTGGGAGGATTTGTTCTCATAAACTCATGAATTCTAGAGTTGTCAACCTCTTCTCGCCGAGCTCCACTTTGTTTACCAAAACTTCGTTAGTCACCATTTCACTTAGCATTCAGAGGCATAGCCTCATGTAACTCAGCATTGGTGACCTATCCTTTAGGTTGCACATTTAGTGCATTCGATACCTCTGGCTCCTCTACATTTCTGTTGGCTGAAAGATCTCTAACTTCTATTCATGGAGGCATTATGATTTGAAATGTACAAAATCACAAATTAGAGAGAGACTTTTTAGTGATAAATTCTAACGCACGTAAAAAAGATGAAGAAAGTGAGAAATTCCTAAATGTTGTCGTCTCCTGATCATAGATGTGGCGCGCTTCACACTAATGACAAAGACTGTACAAACACAACTACATAGACTTCCTAAGACTCTTGAACCTTGTGCTCTGATACCAATCTTATCATGCTCGAGCCTACACCTTGGAAGTGAACGGAACCTAATGATCATTGCTGGCCTTGAGCGAACCCTTGGCCTTACTTACTTAAATCTGTGAAATACTTAACCCAATCATAAAATTAGGCACATTCTTATAAATACTGAAATCAACGTCTAGGACAAACTGGCATGTAAGAATCAAAATATAACATCTGAAATAAAAGAGATTCAATTGAATTAACTAACTATCCATCTATGAAGCCTCTAAAAATACTTTGATTAATATTGGGACATACCCTATAACATTATGAAAGAGAAAGATTGGAACAAATAAAAAGGATCCTCCGAAATGCTAGGAGTCTCACCACTTATTCTGAGTTCTCAAATGGGATCAACGTTGCACCGGATGTTGATCCTTGTTACCTGTATCTGCATCATAAGACGATGCAGACCAACTGACATTAGTACATTGAATATACGAGTATGCGAGTTGAAATGCAAAACAACAACTTAAGCTTGATGAGAATAGGATATAATTACCTTGGCCCTGCTCAACTCATCTCTTTCATGTAACCCTGTTTTGATCCGATTTTGAAAAATAAAGATTTCGAAACCAATTTTGCAACTTTGGCAATTTTCTCAAGTTTTGTTGAAAAATTTCTAATTTAGGAGTCGCCAATCAATTTTTTAGGATAAATTAAGAAAACCATAATGAATTTTTTGAAAGAAAACAATTTAAATGATATCAGAGTCGGGTAAGGGCTTAAACAATTCTCTAACGAAGAGTTTAGGCCAGAATCCGCTAACCTGCAATTGACCGACGTATTTGAAAGTTTGGTTAATTTTTAAAGAGAACTTAAATTACTAAAGAAAAGTCTTGTTGACAACTTGAATGAAAATCTTTTGACACTTCTAAAAATCTTAAGAATAAATCTAACTTGAATCTTTTATCCATAGTCATGTTTTGAGCCATACAATTAATTCAAACTAACCAACATGGATCAAGGGACCTTGTTTAACAACAATGAAAGGATATCGAAAATCCTTTAGTCATTCATCCAAAGTCTTAAGTTAAATTAAAAGACACCATAATTAAGAAACTTAACAATTTTATTCTATTAAAAATTTGAAACAAATAGTTAGTTCAAACTCAGAAACGTGGATTCAATGTTTTTCAATAACTATGAAAGAACATAAAAGGTTCTCAAGTTATTCTATAAGCTTACATTAGCTAAATTAAAATGAATTTCGAGTTTGAAAACTTGAATAAAAATATCTCCTCGAGGATTCCCTGAATTAATAAAGGGTAGTAAACAAATAATATAATAGATATCACACGTCCAACACATTAAAATGACAAAATTCAAGAGATTTTGGACTTTTGGTCCAGGAACGATTAGTCACCATTACTACTTCTTTATTCAAATTGGCTTTCTTCTATGTACAATTTTCAAGCCCTTTTAGGCTATTGATGTTGCTGTCTTCTTGGGTTTTAACCCAATAATAATAGCTTCTTTCTTCATCCGACTTCAGAGAGATTGACTCAGAAAGAGGAAAATGCGAGAGAGGAGATTCCATCGGACTCATTCGGATGAGAGTTCATGAAAAATAGAGAAAAGGGAGAAGAATTAGCCTATGTGTAGTAGATACTTTCACATTCAAACACAATCAAAACAGAGATACCTTGAATGAATAGAAATAAAGTTCAGCAAGCCAATTATGTTCTGTGACAGAAAGGTACACTAGCAACCATAAAATTGAGGGAGACAGGCAGATTAACATAAGACTATTCAAATGATATTTTACAAGAATGAAGCAGCCACCATTAAGAAACAAACAAAACTAAGACACCCTTATGGGGACATAGAGCAAAGGTTTGGAAAAGAGACAGTTAAAAGGGATAAACATATAAAAGAACAATAACTCTTTATACAACAAGCAATAAAATAGCAAATATAAATTAAGAACTTTGGAACATCTCATTTAAATTGATTCTCTAACAATGGATTAGAACATAGAAAAATTGGTCTTGTTGGAAGCAAGAATAAAATTAGAAATCAATTGTATTAACTAGTGGTGGATTCATATATGTAAAGGTCACAGATAGGAAAAACTCACATCATAGAGTTTAAATATGCAAACTTAGTGAAATTAGTTCAAACAAGACAATAATAAGCTAACAAACTTCATGTGAGAGCTAATCTAAAAAATATGAAAGAGACAATAATCTTGCTTAATTCACATGAACAATCAAAATAAAGAAATTAACCACATGTCTAGCTTGATCAAAATAATAAAACTAATTTAAATGTGTTAGTGAAAAACCTTACTAGATAACAAAAACTACAATATTACAATTGAAAAGAAAATAAAGAAAATAAATTTCTTCAAGGCTGAGGCGCGGACATCTCGCTCTCTTTAATGAGATTCAAGTCCAATGCAACAAATATTTTTCATCGTTCCAGCAATAGTTCTCTTTGACTTGTATCCTCCAGGATACAACAACCTATCAACAACTCTGAACAAGATTTGATTCTAAAACTCCACAAAACGAACACCTCCCTTCAATTAATAATAACTCTCTTTTTTACTTACTCTTTCACTCTATATTTTTCTCTTGTCTGTTGTGTGTACCAAATAAAATGAAGACCGCCACTATTTTAAATACAAGAAGTCTTCCTAGCAATTAATAGGAAGATAATGGAGGTAGTAAATAGCTAAGATAATGGCCTTAGGAGTTTCATAGGTTACAGTAGGACTTACATCGGTTACATAGATTACAAAGAGTAATTGAAGAATTAAGAATGAAATAAAGTGATGGATAACCAATGCTAATGGATGATGTAGAAGTCATCAATTCCAATGTTTATTGGAATGTTTTTTTCTCATAATGGATTCAGCCAATAAAGCTAAAAGTAATTGCTTTACATGGCTACCAAGTCAAAGATGAATACCATTATTAAATTGGTAGTTTAAGACACAAATGCCTACCAACGGTCATGCTTATAACTACAAAATAAACTAATTTAATATGTTAAATATTAAGATTAAAATGTCAATAGCCTAACAATCCCCACTCATTTTAATATTTTTATAAAAGAGTATATCAGTTGAAGGAAGAGCACTATGCATAATGAAGGTGTGGTCTGCATTGAACCTCTACTTAGTGAAACAGTAACTTTTACTGCAGAGTCGTAGTGGTCTCAGACTTGAAGTATGACTGCTTAAGGGAAATAAAATATCACTGCTCACACATAATAATCAAAGTGTTTACATGAGCTTTGACAGCCAACACATTATGGTCATGTGCTATCCCGGTTTCATGAGTGCATTTGAATGTAAGCCCCATTCTCATAGGAAGTGACCTACTTCCACACATCACATAGGTGAAATTTGTCGAGAGTGCTCCTGTAATATTAACACTCTACCAATACAACCTACATATATTCATTAAGAGTTTTATCAACTCAACCTTCATAAACTACAAGAAACAATGCACTCACATCATAGAGAGGGAATAAAAAGATAGTGCATTTTTCACAATAAGTCATCATATGATTAGTTTTTTCCTTTGAACCTGGTAATAGGATCTCTAGTACCCAAGTTCGGTTTCCTCATATATGACTCAAGGAATTATAGTCTTCAACCCCATCCCCCTCGATGTGACCAAAAATTTTCTCTTGTTAATGCCTTAGTAAGAGGATCTACAAGATTATTACATGATTTGACATAATTAAGAGTAATGGTACCATTTGTCAAATATAATCTTACATTACTGTGTTTCCTCCTTATATGTATGGATTTACCGTTGTAACAACGGTCTTGAACTCTATAAATTGCAGCGGTGCTATCACAATGAATTAAAATAGGAGGAATTGGTTCTTCAAAATAAGGAATTGAAACCAATAAATATCTTAACCAATTCGCTTCCTCACTAGCTGAAGCTAAAGAAATTAGTTTAGCCTCCACGGTAGAGATAGCCATTATAGTTTGTTTTTTTGACCTCCAACAAACAGCACCACCACCTAACGTAAATACATAACTAGTGATAGAATAGGAATCACATGATAAAGTGTTTCAATCTGCATCACAAAAGCCTTTAAATACACTAGGATTTTTGTAAAAAAAATAAACCACATTTTTTTGTTCCAATCAAATATCTCATAACTCTTATTAAAAAATGTCAATGTTCATTACCTGGCTTGCTTGTAAACCTGCCAAGTTCTCCTACTGCATATGCAATATCAAGCCTAGTGCAATCAATCACATATCTCAAACTTACGATTATACTAGCATATTACTTTTGATTTATCACATCATTTATATTTTCAATAGGAAATAAGTGAATCCTTGAATCAAAAGGAGTAACACCATGCTTTCAATCATGCAAGTTATATTTTTGAAAATATTTTCTCAATATAATGTGATTGGTCAAGGAAAATCCTCTCACGTGTTCTTGTTATTTTTATTCCAAGAATAAAATTTGTCTCACCAAGATCTTTCATATCAAAATGACTTCTAAGAACACTTTTAACTTCATCAATAACATTCAAGTTAGAGCCAAAGATCAACAAATCATCAACATATAGGCAAATAATCACATGTGAATTATTCAAAGACTTGTGATATACGCACTTATCACACTCAATTGTTTTAAAACCATATTTAATCATGCAGGAATCAAACTTATCAAGTTGTTGTTTTTGTGCTTGTTTCAAGACATATATGGATTTATTAAGTTTACATACTTTGCTTTCATGGCCTGCTTCAACAAAACGCTCGGGTTAATCCATTTAAATTTCTTCAATTTATGTCTCCATTTAGAAAAGCAGTTTTTACATCCATTTGACGAATTTGCAAATCAAAAATTGCAGGCATAGGCAACTAAAAGTCTAATGGATTTAATTCTTGTAACCGTAGAAAAAGTATAAAAAATAATAGGCCTTCTAGTTGTTTAAAACCTTTTGCAACTAGCCTAGACTTTTATTTATCAATAGAATCATCCGGTTTCAACTTTTTCCTTAAGACCCATTTGCAACAAATTATTTTACAACTCGGTGGTAAATCAACTAATTTCAAAGTTTTATTAGAAATTAGAAATTACATTCTATCATTTACAGCCTCTTTCCAAAAAATAGAATCATGTAATGCTTCTTTCAAAGTTAGATGGTCATTTTCAACATTAAACACATAGGAAACTACACAAAAATATTTTTTTACTCTATCTCTTTTACTTCTTTTTATCTCAAAATCATCAACTTCTTTAATTTTCAAAGTAGAAGTAGAAGAACTCAGTAGTGACAAAATATTTTGTTCAATTCCTTGACCCCCACTATTTTTAGAATCAAAAGGAAACTTGTTCTCAAGAAAAATAGCATCACATAATTCTATCACAATATTATCTTCAAGATTAAAAAATATATAGGCTACACTATTTGAAGCATAACCAAGAAAAACACAAGTAGTAACTTTCTTAGCCAACTTTGTAATCTTGGGATCCATTAGCCTCACAAAGGCTAGACAACCTCAAACTCTTAGATATCCTAAACTTGACTTGTAACCTTTCCATAATTCAAAAGGTGTCAATTAAGACTTTTTATGAGGCACACGATTCAACACATAACAAATAGTAAAGAAAGATTTACCCCAAAAATTTAAAGGGGCGTGTGACTCAACAAGCATGGCATTAGTCCATTCAACAAAAGTTCTATTTTTCCTTTCTGCTACTCCATTAGATGAAAGAGAGTAAGGAGTAGTAGTTTCATGAATTATTCTCAATGATCTTACAAAAGAATTATACTCATTTTCTTCAAATTCACTACTTCTATCACTACTAGTTCTTTTTATTTTTCTTCCAAATTAATTTTCAACCTCATTGAGATAAGTTTTGAAATTTTCAAAAGCATTACTTTTAATTTTCATCAAGTAGAATATGTAAACTTAGAAAAATAATCAATGAAAGTGATAAAATATATATTACCTCCACGAGTTTGAACCAAGTTCACAAATATCAGTGTGAACTAAATTTAACAAATCAATTTTTATTTCAACTTGAAAATGAGGCCTTTTAGTG
Source organism: Solanum lycopersicum (assembly GCF_036512215.1). NCBI lineage: Eukaryota > Viridiplantae > Streptophyta > Magnoliopsida > Solanales > Solanaceae > Solanum > Solanum lycopersicum. The sequence continues at coordinate 43,195,310 of NC_090808.1, read as the reverse complement.
ATCTTGGCTTTACTACAAGCCTCACACTTTTCAAAAAAAAATTTAACCATTGGGATTAATCATAAACTACTCATGATTCCAACATAACGATCATTAATATTACACAAACGAGCATGCCAAAAATTAGTAGAAGAAAGCATATGAAAAGAAGTAGAAGTTTTTTTTCATTTCAACATTCAACTTAAACATACCATCACATGCATACCCCTTACCCACAAAAATACCTTTATTCACTATTACATATTGATCAGATTCAATAATTTGTTTAAGCCTTCTTTATTAAGAAGAAAACTAGACATCAAATTTTTTCTCATAGAAGGAGTATAAAGTACATCTTTCAATGTTAATACCCTTCCAGAAGTAAAACACAATTCAACATCTCTCTTTCCAAGCACTTGAGTAGTGTGAGCATCACCAAGCATGATGGTTTTGGGCTCCTCAAAATGAGTATATTTTTAAAACCAGTCTTTGTCATAATAGACATGACAGTTTGCACCTGAATCAGTCCACCATCCATCAACATTCTCAACCATGTTTATATCGGTAATCACCGCCACAAAAGCTTATTCGATAACGTTTGCCTGAGGTTTAGGATCACATTTTTGGAATTCGCAAAATCTAGCAATATGCCCACTCTTGCCACAAACAAAGCATGGTACCTTTTCTTGAACTTGTTGATTTTGTGCTTGGTGATTTTCCCCGTTATTTTTCTTGGGAGGTCTACCACTATTTGTATTGAATTTTTTATTCTTAGTCTTCTAAGAAGTATTTTTGTGAGTTTTAGAAGTAGCATTATTCGAAGTAATTAAATTTACCTTCGTTGTGATATTGTGCTTTTCTGTTTGTAAAAGTGCATCTTCGCCCCTTGCTTCTTCTTCCATGCTGATTTTCATTATCAAGGTTTCAAGAAAAGTTTTCGTTTGTTTGGGGCACATAGTTTTTTGAAATTTCTTCCAAGAAGGTTAAAGTTTATCTACTATGCCACAAAAAATAAGGTTATCCTCAATTTTAACCTCTTCGGACCTAAGCTCTCCAACAATCATGATAAAGTCTTGAGCTTGCTCTACCACTGATTTATTGTCCACCATTTGGAAATGAAAAAAGATCTACTAGCCGCATTTTTTTCGCTCCCGCCTCTTCGGTATCATACTTACTATGCAATGCTTTCCAAATTTTCTTTGCACTAGAGTAAGTTCTGTCATAATAATCATAAAAATTATCAGACAGCCAATTAAGAATATAATACCAACACTTACAAGAATCTCCATTACACTTTTTCACTTTTTCTAGATGAGAAATAGTTTCATCATCATTCATAGAAATTTTGTCTTATTTATTAGGAGTCTTCTTAGTTAATACATAAGAAATATTGAGAAGAATTAAGTAGAAAAGTACTTTACCCTTCCATCTCTTAAAATGGTTACCATTGAACAGAATTGACTTGTTAAGGTCTCCCATCTTGACTTCCACGATTTTTTCAATTGTAGCCATCTTTGAATTCACCTTAAAATTATTAGTGAAAAAACTTACTAGGTTACAAAAAATACAAGATTACAATTGAAAATAAAATGAAAAAAATAAATCTCTTCAAGGATGAGGCGCGGACATCTCGCTCTCTTTAAGGAGACTCAAGTCCACTGCAACAAATGTTTTTCACTGGTCCAGCAGTAGTTCTCTTTGACTTGTCCCCTCCAGGATACAACAGCCTATGCACAAAAGATAACTCAACAACTCTGGACAAGAGTTGAGACTAAAGCTCCACAAAAAGAACACGTCCCTTCAACTAATAATAACTATCTTTTTGACCTACTCTTTCACTCTATATTTTTCTCTTGTGTGTTGTGTGTACCAAAAAAAAATGAATACCACCATTATTTATAGTACACGAAGTCTTCCTAGCAATGAATATGAAGATAATGGAGGTAGTAAATAGTGAAGATAATGACCTTAGGAGTTTCATAGGTTACAATAGGAGTTACATAGATTACATAGGTTTCAAAGAGTAATGGAGGAATTAAGATTGAAATAAAGTGATGGATAACCAATGTTAATGGATGATGTAGAAGTTATCAATTTCAATATTTATTGGAATGTTTTTATCTCACAATTAATTCAGCCAATAAAGCCAAAACTAATGGCATTAGATGGCTACCAAGTCAATGATGAATAGCATAGTTGGTAGTTTAAGACACAAATGTCTACCAACGTTCATTCTTATAACTCCAAAATAAAGCAATTTAATATGTTAAATATTAATATTAAAATGTTAATAACCTAACAAAATGTAAGAAGCATTCCGAACCTTGATCAATACAAGAGAAAGCTACCAGCTAATGCTAACACAAACAAACTCAATTTTATTCAAAAGTCATCATTTGGACAGAATCGATCTTTGATTAATACTGCCAGCAAGATGTTACTTTTTTTAAAAAAAAAAAAATGGATCAGTAGATGCTCCAACTTAAGGCTTGTAAAACAGATTGGAGAAATCAGGCTTTGACAGAAAGGATAGGTGATAGTCTTTCTTAATACAGAAGATGACTTTTAAGGAAGAAAAAACATCTTAACATTGACATGGATCCTTAAGTATAACCACTGAACATATTTCAGAGGATTACACATACAAATCGTATGACTACCTCACTCAATGACATACAATTTAATCAGAACTAGCACAAGTCCATAATCAATGGATAGAAGAAATAAAAACAATTTCAGCTTAATCTTGACCAAGTAAACTACACGTTCATATAAACCAAAAGAGGAAAGAAACATAACATTTAAGCATCATAAAAAATGTAATTAAACTACTTTACAAATATACAACCCAAATGATAAACTATACCAAAACGGAGCAAAAAAAAAAGAAAGAAGATTACCTTGTTTTGGTAAGCGAACCGGACAACAAGTTTGGACGGAGTTGATTCCACCTCTTCAAATCGAACAAACTTAAAAGTTTCAAACTTTTAAACTGCTAAGAAAAGAATTCCAAAACCTTTTTAGGGGAACTCTCAAATGTCAAAGTCCGTCCTTGAATAGTGAGGAGAAGGACTTCCATAGCACCCAAAATCTCCATATTCTGAGTGTATTTTCGACGTGAGAGGATCAATTTTTTTAAAAAATTTCTTTAGGGATAAGGCTCTAGTGAGCTGGAAACATACGAACAGTACAAATTTATAACGAAACTGGAAAAGAAAATCGCAATTGGAAGGATAGTTCCGTTGATAAATGCATTGCTTGAAGCTTGAAGTGTCTTTCGGCTCGTGCTACGCATGCGGAGAATACGATTTAGAGGAGAAAAGAGGAAAACGAATGATGAAATTGGGAATTAGTGATCATTCTTGTTGGAGTTGTGCGGGTTTGGGGGTTGTTGTTTGTTGTTGAAGAAGAAGAGGAAGAGTGGAAAAGAGGGGCGCGTAAAACTGAGTCGCTGCGTTCTTTTGGAAAGAAAATAAGTATAGTTGGCACGTGAGGAAAACAGGGAAATAACTAGATGTGTGGGGTGATTTATTGAGAAAGTAGACCTAAATATTGGACCCAAATAAATGTATTTTCTCAAGAAATTGAATTTGAAGAAAACGTTTCGAAACGAATTAAAATTATTTAAACGAGCTACTTAATTTAACAAGATAAAATAATTACTTTGAAATTAAAGATTGGCTATACCAATAAATTCATGAATTAGTCAATTTTTTTAGAGAAATAAATTATACTCAATTAAAACTACTATTCCTTTTTTTTTTTTTTGGTAAATTGATTTTTCTTAAATATTCATAAAAAATGATAAATATATAAATACACATATCATAAATACAAAAATATATAATCTATATGAAAAATGACAAAAATGCCTTTAAAATAAATTTCGAAAGAATTTTTTATTTTCCAAAACAATTATTTTAATTTTTTTTGAAATTGGAGAAGCTTGAGAATAAATTAAATTATGGAGGGTCGAAATTGGGTGTCAACACATACCATCAAGAATCTCTAAGACATCATCTACAGTGTTAAACATGTAATTCCGGTCTAAACGGGAACCATCCCAGTATTTAAACACAAATCACGGCCACTCATGGACAAACATGTAACAATCTCATTAAGAAGTAGTAAACATAGTTCTCTCATGAAACCACACATACAAAAGGTTGATATGAAATGTACAAGGCGTGCTACCAAAGACAACCATTAATTATTTTGACCCCCATGGTACCCAATCCAACTATTACTACACACAACACATGGTGACGAGCCTACAATATGAATATTTTGTACCAAGAATGGTACTCGAGATAACCATTCAAACCCAATCGTAAAACTTGAGTAAGCAAAGTACCTTCATCGCATGACATAGTCAATAATTAATAACTTCACATTAAGCCCCTACAATTCCCCTAACATGAAATTATACAAGTTTCACTATAGAGATAGTTAGAATGCATACATAAAAAAAATGGAAAACAATAACCATCATTCACACTCGGAAGCTCTTTCCAAGAAGCTTTCCACTTGGAACCCGATTACACACCACTCATTATCCCTCAACATCCCACCCGAAATCATCGAAAGGTTAAAATTAGTTAATGAAACTCCTTATCATCTTAAACCATAACTAACGCTGTATTAAGTCATTCAAACTCCAAGATCTAAGGCCTATACATGTAATCTCCAACAATTTACAAGGTACAAACTAAGTGAAGATAGATCTAACTACTTTGTAAAAATCTAGCCTATATGGATGTCAAGAAATCGTAGAAGAACTTTAAACACGAGTTTCTAGCTCCGTGGGAGAGAATCCTCAAGATCGTAGATAAAATATTTGTGGGTATCACCCACCTTACGCTCGCATCCTCTCTCTCCCGCATCCTCAAGCATTGAATAGTTTTTGGGAGGGTCTTTGGAGTGACCATCAATTGTTTTACCACTACAGAGACAGAGAACAATTAAAATAAATACATTTCTGAGTTTCTTCCTCGATGACCCCTACATAGTGGATATCACGCTTCCATACTGAGAAAGCTCTTACTATGGAGGAATAACTTTTTCGGAGTGTAATTTTGTAATTCTTAGGTTTTTTTATGTCATTCCAATTTTAAATTGACACATCGTTTAAAGGAAATATTGGGACTCCGCTCTAGATGTCCTTTAAATAGCGATGAATGAGGTTGTTACAAGAACAGTCCCAATATATTGTTATGGGATTGAGGAAAAATTTCTTACATAAATCTAGAAATAGGCAAATGCATTTATGATCAACTTGTATTCCAATATAAAAGAAAATATATAAATCTTTGCCAGAGGCATGGAAATAGAAATGTAAATCAATACTAGGAGATGCAGTTTCATAGATCATGAATAAATGAATTTAATTTATACGAGACTTCACGTGTGAGGAAGGTGTATGCTTCATGTTTTCTCGAAAAAGTTTTTGGGTATCACTGATTTGGATATAATACTCTCACCGATTTGGATATTATGGTATGTTGTCATTTTGGGAACTGAAGTTTTTTCCGACCATAGAGTAATCAATGCTCCATAGATGATACTTTGAAGGTCAATTAGATTGATCGAATTTCGGTGATTTAATCGATTTCCTGATGAAAACATGCAACTAGTTGATGGGGTTAAATTGAAAGACTAGGGTTTCTTCGCCTTAAACATACACACGAAGAATTGGAGAAAGTTTACAAATAAAGAAAGATGATTTCGTCTTTTTGCACCCTCATGTCAACGGCACAATCATCAAACTTGTGTTTGATATTGTGTTATGGTGTAACTCATACTCCATTGGAAGTTGGGAGTAGAAAGAATTTTTTGAGTTTGAGATCTGATATGTTTAAGGCAATGATATATATGTTTTAAAGTCTCCAATTAGGGAGTCAACAACTTTATTTTGTAAAAATATTGAAATTTATTGCATTCATTCCCCACCCCTCCCTAAGTTTCTTAGTAAGTCTCCCCTACTATCCCTTGTATCCCTTCCTCCCTCTACCTCTATGTGTAGAAAATCAATTGAAAAATCCTTCCCATCATGATTCATGAAGTAAAATACAATAAATATATTCTAATGTAATTGACACGTGATAATCGTTTGAAGATCATATGAGATGACACTTGTGGCCTAATTCATTTATATATATATATATATATATATATATATATATATATATATATATATATATATATATACCAACACCAAAATTTAAATATATTATAATAAGTTAAAACCATAAACGTATTGCTAGAAGATAATAATTTTACTTAAAAATAAAATCTTACTGCTTGAATTTCATTCTTAAGACATTATCTAGGATCCTCTTCTTAGATATATTCAAATTAATTTCTATTTTTCATTTTAGTTTTGTGTAATGTTATATATATATATATATATATATATATATATATATATATGAAAGAAAAAATGATTAATTTACTTTTTTGGTGTCCTCGCCCTTGAATAAATCACTTTAGTAAAAAAAAATCAAGTACTAACTATACTACAAGAAAAAATCAAGTACCCATAAATTGTCCAACTCCCACTATGAATCACATGGTTAATAGTAGTTTTCTTTTCAACTTAAATCGTGCACTTTATTTCCTATTGAAAGTGAATTACTTTAGAAACAAGTAAAGATGAAACTTGGAATTTATTAGAAAAACGATAGGCATAAATAGTGAAACAACTATAAACACAACTATAACTTTAACGATATGATCCCAAATATGCAACAGAAAAAACAAAAAGTTAGAATCATAATTATAATTATTAAAAACACATAGTTGTAACTAAAACTTTCACAATCAAAAAATATTTTTTAAAATTAGACATTTTTTATGATTATCATAATCACAAGTTAACTAGGGGAAAACTCATAGTTTCAATTACAACTTTCATAATTACAATTATGAAAGAAATAATAGTCGCGATTGTGATTTTCATATAACTATATGAAAAAATTCATAATCATCTTTAGTTGTGGATTTAAAAAAATGAGTATTAATCTCAATAGCGTAAATCCAATATCAGTCCCAACATTATAATAGTTATATTATAAATTAATTTTGTCTAATTAATTAAAATTTTAATTTCTATGAATATCATGTCTAAATGAGTTGATTCAATATACGCATATCTCCACTCCATCTTTTCTCCGTTCATTCAACTTTCTTAAATCTCTTATTACTTGTCTTCCCTATCATTTCACTATTTCAATCTTTTTAACATAATCTTCTATTCTATCAAAATATCTCTCTTTTATTTGCTTATATGTACTTTTTTTTATATTGAATATGATAATATACACCAATTTCAATTAAAAATATGTGATATACATTATATGTTTACTAATGTATTGAATTTAAAATAAATGAATATTGAATGTACTAATATATAATGATATGTATATGTACAATTTCATGTATATATACACACATACACACACACTTGGGAAATATGGTATGTGCCAGCACAGGCCCAACATTATCAAAATTGATATTACTACCTTTTATTTAACTATTGAATATTTCATTACATATATATTGGAAAGAATATATTTATAGTCATATGTTTTTATATCTATGGTGGTATAATTACATTGTAACATCATCTTATCATATTAAAAGTGGGAAACCTAAACATGAAAAGTTGAATTACCAAATTACCTATTAAATATTGAAAAACTATTTATCCTTTTAAAACTTAAAAAGTTAAGTTGTCAACTTTAATTTGCATCCCATTTCATTTTTCATTTTTCCACTATAACTTCAATTCAATTTACGTCATAAATCTAATGGTCGTTATTAAAAATATAATAGTTTGTTAAAGTCGTGCATTACAAACCAAAGAGATACATATGGAAATGTAATGACAATGACAATGTCAATTATGCATGTGTCTGTGAGGGTTAAGTACAAGGATCTAAAATTAGAGTGTTTTCTAATCGAAAAATTTTAATATGTATGAGGCATATATATGATGTGACCGACAAAACTTGTATGAGACTCTACGTATAATTTGTCAAGAAGATAATTCGGTTCCATTTCAGAAAATGATTCAAACTATCCTTTCTCTCTCTTCCCTTATAAAGTATTTCCCCTCTTTCTTACTTTTTACTTGTTTTTTCTTTGATTTCTTTCCAATCATTTGTCTAATTGAACTTCTATTATTTAATAGTTTTTCATCCTGTTTCTAACATTGTGATATTATTTTTTTATACTTATATTGATTATTTAAATTGCTAAAAAATAATTAGAATGGAATTTTTATATTTGCTCCTCTTTAAATAAGCAATACAAGATATGTCTGATGTCATATCATATTGTAGCATCTATTTTTTATGAATAATAATAATAACACATAATAACTAAGAAGAGTTCTAATGGATCATTTTTTCCTTGATATACAACTTTTATTAGTTTGATAAAATGTAACGTGCAGTAATTTATATATATATATATATATATATATATATATACACTTGAATGGACAGTGACTTTTCCATTTTTTATTTTGCAATTCTTTAAGTTTCTACTAATTGAATGTGGTTCAATTGTTTTGTATTCTAATAAAAGTGAAATCACAAGCTTAAGGAACACAAATTAAAGGAAATACACTTGAAATCTTAAACTAAAAGCCAAGAATTGGGTTGAGAAGACGGAAGAAGAGTGTAACAATATTAAGAATCATAATTGACTATCTCCCATTTATCTACCCACAATCTCACACTTTTATACAACTTACATAACAACCTAAAGTCTTGCTCACGTGACTCTTTTCCTGCACAAAAAGTAATTGTCCAACCTTTTAGGTGGAATTATACTTCTAGTACTTCTACGTGGCTTGTCAATTCTTAAATCTCTACTCACATTGTCCTTATCATACACTAGTCGCATTGTCCTTGTATGAATTTAAATAGATTCCTAGTCAGTGGAACTTGAAGGTTAAAAGGAACCTAACTTGATATGGAGTTTGTTCAATGTCATTATGACTACTCTTTGTTCAACTACTCCCCATTCTATTTCATATGAGGTAGTTTAAAATTTTTTTATCATGCATGAGGTATGCCAAGTAATACTTGAATGAGATATCATTTGATTGAAAAGTGGACATGGCTGAAATTATCATTAAGTCCCTTCCACCTCTGATTTGGTTTTTATGCCTGATAGTATTTTTTGTTTCTACTTTTTAAAAGATATTTTTTTGCATTTTTAGCTAATATAACTCGTTTATGTATTTTCTCTTTTACATAGTGAATAAATTCTACGATGATTATATTTATTTTTAGATTATTTTGTTAATATAGTTTTAAATTATTTTGTTAATATTGTTTCTATTCTATTTTATTTATTTATATTGTCATAAATAGCTGTTATTTAATTTTTATTTTATAAATTAAGATATATGAAATTATTTGATCCAAACATTTTTTTAAAAAAAATATATATATAAAATTTATACACTCAAACTTGTAGTGTTTTTTTATAACTTCTTAAGAACATATAAGAAAAGTAGATAAACAATATATTTATTAAATTTCACCTATCTTGAATTTAAAAGATAAAAATATCATACAAATTGACAAAAAGAATATGTATTTATGTAGTTATTTACGGATGCTTTTTTATTTTTGAATTTCAGGAAAATGGTATCAAATCTTATGTAATTATTTGTTAAGATCATTGATGTTCGTTCCCTTATACTGACTGAAGCGTATTTAATGGATTCAAGTGCTTTTTGAAAACATGAAATTGTTGAGAGAAGAATAAAAGAATAAATAAATTTTATACCTATTTCTTTTCATAGTCATAGTCTATATTTATTTTTACAAAATTCTTAAGAAATCATAAATAAAATATTAGTTTTACTAATTTGCACCTTTATTTTTTTTAACTTTATAAATTTTATTTACACTTCCAAAAAGAATTTATTATCATTATAAAATAGAAAATTATAATTAATTATATCTTAATTCATAAATTAAGAAATAATTTTTTATAACTATTTTTAGCAATTTAAATAATCAATATCAAAACATAAAAATAACATCACAATATTAGAAGCAGAATGAAAACCTATTAAAGAATAGAAGTGCAAAATTTAGAACAATAGTTGGAAAAGAAAGCAAAGCCAAAAAAGAAAGAAAGTAAAGATTAAAAAAGAGGAAAAAAACATTATAAGGGAAGAGAGAGAAATGATAGTTTGGACTATTTTCTGGAATTGAACCCAATTATGCACTTGGCAAAGTATAAGTGGAGTACGATACAAGTTTTATCTACCACGTCATATATATGCCTCACACATAATAAATATTTTTGAGGTAGTTTGATTGGACACGATGTTTAAGAAAGAATAAAAGATTTTTAAAACTTGTGGTTCAAGCAAATTGTAGAAATTTGTGTGGATGTAATTAATTTCATTAAAGGTAAAATAAGTATTGTATAGTTAACTTGTTACTTAATACAAAAATGTGTAATTCTTTTTAGTATTAACTAAAAAGGAAATGTATTCAGATAAATTGGAGCAGAGGAATAAAAAATTGATGGAGATTTCATTATCATCTTAGTATATGTTGTTTAAGCTTAAAGAAGTTTCTTGAAGGATTGGAAAAAACTCAACACATAGGCGTTACGAAAATAAGTTGATCTATTCATGAAGGGTCTATGCAAGACTCAACATATCCATCGGCTGTTTTACCACTAGAGAGACAAAGAACCATAAAAAAATACATGTATGAGTTTCTTCTAACTTGACCCCTCCATAGTAGCTATCACTCGGCCATACTGAAAAAGTTCTTACTATAGAGGGATACCATCAACTAGAGTCTAACTTTTTAATTTTTTGGGTTTTATATGTCATCCCAATTACATTCGCACACCATTTTAAAGAAATATTGAGATTCCGCACGAGATGTCCTTTGAATAACGATGGATCATATTGTTACGAGAACCCTCCCAATATATTGTTATGGGGTTGGGGAAAATCTTCCTACATCAATCCATAAATTAGCAAATACATCCATGAGCAATTTGTTTTCCAATATAAAAGGAAATATATAAATCTTTGCCAGAGAGGCATGGAAATAGAAATATAAATAAATACTTGGAGATGCAGTTTCATAGATCATGAATAACTGAGTTTATTTTATTTACCAGCCTCCACGTGTGAGGATGGTATGTGCTTCACGTTTTCCCATACAGTTATTAGGTGTCACCGATTTGGATATAACACTCTCACCGATTTGGATATAACACTCTATCATTTAGGGAAGCTAAAGTTTTTTCCGATCATAGAGTAATCGATGCTCCATAGATGATACTCTGAAGGTCAATTGGATTGATCGGATTTCAATGATTTATTCAATTCTATTATGACATGATGCGTGTTGATGGAATTACCTTCAAGTACTAGAGTTTATACCTCGTAAAACATATACACAAAGAATCGAATAAAGAAAGATTACTTCGTCTCTTTGCACCCTCATACCAACGGCATAATCATCAAATGTGTGTTTGATGTTGTTTTATGGTGAAACTAATACTCCATTGGAAGTTTAGAGCAGAAAGAGTTCTTTGAGTTTGATATCTGATATGTTTAAGGCAATGGTGTATATGTTGTAGAGTTTTCAATTAGGAAGTCAAAAATTTTATTTGTGTAAAACTAGTGAAATTTGTCGACATCCATTCTCCCTCCCTTCCCTAAGATTCCTATCAAGTCTCCCCTACTATCCCTTATATCCCTTCATCCCTCTACCCCTATGCATACAAAATCAAGTTAAATTCGTGTAGTAAAATACAATATATATTCTAATGTAAGAATTAAGAAAGAGGATAAAAACTTTATAAGCGAAGAGAGAGAAATGATAATTTGGTCCCTTTTTTGAAATGGAACCCAACTATGCACGTGACAAAGTATAAGTGGAGTATTATACAAGTTTTTCTACAACTTCATATATATGACTTATACATAGTAAAATTTTTTGAGATAGTTTGATTTATCACGAAGTTTAAGAAAGAAATGAAGATTTTTGAAACTTGTGGTCCAAACAAATGATAGAAATTTATGTAACTGTAATTATTTTAATTAAAGGTAAAACAAATATTTTATAGTTAACTTGTAACTTAGTATATAAATATGTCATTCTTTTTAGGATTAACGAACAAGGAAAGTAGATCTGATAAATATGAACAAAGGCAGTAAAAAATTGATGAAGATTTCATTGTCATCCTAGTATATGTAGTTTAAGCTTAAAGAAGATTCTTGAAGGATTGGTTCAAACTCAACACATAGGCACTATTAACAACAAGTTGATCTATTTAAGAAAGCTCTATGCAAGACTCAACATATTTTTTTCGGGTGATAAGCTAGAATAAAAAGTTCATATCAATCTTTAATATGAAGAAAAAGAAACTGTCCATATGACTTAGAATAATTGTAATAATTAGGTTGCTATGGTTTTTGACACATCTTTTACAAGGATAATTTTAGCATTTTGCTTTTCTTTTAAGGATTTAGAAATTTATTACAACCAAATAAACTAATTCCGTAATGATTCTTGAAAAGGAAAAGGTAGTACACTCAAAGTTGCTTTTGATATATAAAGCCGCAGAAAAAGACTACGAGATTTATTATTCTATGATTTTAAAGAATCAAATTTTAATGAGTAGTTTGAATTCTCGATTCAAGAGAGTAGGTGGATTGTCTTAAAACTCCTTGACTCATGGGGTCCACGTGAAATTATGGGCATGCCAAACTAAACTCAAGGACCTCCATTTATGTTATATGGTAATCCATAATTATGAAATAAATATAGTTGCAGAAAGGTCTAGGAACTCAATACTCAAGAACATAGAACTCAGAGATACTACTCCTCTCTAAGATGTTGAATTTATGGAGTTCATGCGGAGTTATGGATATGAGCAACTCGACTCAAGAGTATCAATGAAAATGTAGAACTAATGGGTACAACTCTTCTCCATCCCCTACTTCCTCAAACATAGCTCATACCGATAGTTGATCTCACAGGAGTCAGAATTTAACTAAAGGACTTTGTTGAACTCTACTCTTGACTCTTTCTTGAATTTGAATTATGAATTGAAGACTTATGACTTTGATAGGCGTGATCTCTCAATGATAAAATGAATATTTTAATTGTGAATATCTAGTAGAAAACATAGGTACGATTCGAGGGAACTCTTGCGAAAAGAAGGAAAGAGGGGTAGGGACCTAGAAACTGTAGCGCACTTAGTGGTGCAGGGTGCTAGACCCTATCCTACGCACTACTGTTTAAGGCGCAGTGAGTGGCGAGGTGCCCCCGTTTCCTACCCAAAAAATCGATGAAATTTTTTTTTCTCAAATTCATGCAACTCTTTGGATCATTACACACAAAAAAAATTACATCAAATGCTACACCGAAACCCACCAAGAACAACATTCATTCACAACTCTCACCTCAAGAACTCGACAAGAATTTCATTATGAAAAATTGAAGTAGAAAACCTCAAGAACTAAACATGATTATTAATATACTCAATCTCATTGATGAAATTCGTAAAAGAACTGATGATTGACTTGTAAGAAAACAAGTCCAACACTATGGAAGCTTACATACCTCAAAGAACTAGGTTCTTGGTGAAATCCTGAATTTGTTGAAGCTACTAAGGAATCTTAGAAGGACATGCAAGACAAGTATCTTTAATTATTTGTCGATTTAGGTACTACTCATTTCCTTCCTTGGCCTATTTTTCCTAAGACTGTCGCTCGGGGATGAGTGATAGGTAAATTGGTATCAATCGTAACAACTGGATTTCATCTTTATAGAAAAAACGACAAGGAAAATTTTAGGGTCGAAAAACTTTTTGTAGTGACTTGAAATTTTGCAACCTAGTCAAATTTTGGATGAAATCTAAATCATTAAAGACTAAGGAAATATGGTTATAATTGGGAAATCTAATTATGAATTTGATCACATAAGTAGATAGATAATTTGTTAAGAAACCCGTACGACTTTACAAAATTGAATTCGGGCGAGTAGAACTTCCGGAATAGATCTTGGCGTGAATGGTAGTTTCTAAGTGTCGTTGGTTGAAGGTGTGACGTGAAATAAGGGTCTCAGAATTATTAAAATAGCTCAATATTTCCGTGAAAACCTCTGAGGTGAGATTTCTGCAGCCAGGACTAGGCCACTATAGCGGGGTGGGTTCCACCGTGGCGGGGCAGACACGATTTAAAGTCGGAAATAAACCCCCAAAAATGTTTTATTTGAAAATTTAAAACTTGAGAGATAATGAACGAACCCAAGGGTTTTCTTGATATATTATCACTATTCTTGAGGCTACATGTAAGATTTTAACTTACAGATCAATTTTTTAATTATTAGAACATAATATAATGGGTTATTATTGATAAGAAAGAGTTTTTATCTGGAATTAATTATGATGAAGAGTATCCTAATCGGGGCATGGGGATTATGGATATTATCTAGGGTTGGTACAATGTATAATAATTTGTATTATTAGTTATTATTTATTGATTTCCGTATTATATTGATCGTTTATAGACCAAGAACAAGTGGAACAAATCCAGAAAGGAAAAATCAAGTTTCTTAGGGGATGCAAGCTTTGTTCAAGGTAAGTAATGTTTGAGATTCTATGATTGTGTTATGCATTTTGTTCTTGTTTCATTATGATACATCATATGTATGAGATTGTTTCATTATCGATCATACTTGTTATAAATGAGATAGATGAATGATGAAAGCCATGAATCATGGCTTGATTTTATTATCTTGAAAATATACTAGTGATTGTGATTGTGTCTTGTTGAACGGACCGGGTGTTGCATTATGACACATTAACTGGGATTTGTTGCCACATTCCGACATAATAATGAGATCGATTGTCAGTTCTAGAATAAACATTTGATTGGGTATCACGCTCCGGTATGCTAATAGTTTATGTTTAGGTTCCATGTGAGGACCAATGACTTAAAAATTCTGGTATATGAGAATAGTGAAATGCTTCATTGTTCGTAAATTATGAGGATATTGTATATGTTTGATTGTAATAACTCCGAAAGTCGAAGATGTGTTCTAAAGCATAATATAGGTGTCAAAAGGTTTAGAAACTCTTTTAAGGTCAATTATAATGTATTTGAATCATTTAGAAAATCTAGAAATCAAAACGTCAAGGAACGTCCATGACGTCCGGAAACTAGTTTAATGAAGTGCTAGAGTGCCTTAGCCTATTTCACTAAGTCTTAGGAGTTGGAAAATGATTAAATTTGGTGGAAGGGTATCTAATACGTATTGAAGTTAATTTATAGTCAAAACGTCTGGGAACGACACCCCAAGGACCAACAAAGGTCCCTTGAGCAGGACCCTTGCATTTGTGTCGATGGCTGCCTAAGGTAGTCTCCACAAACGCCTTGCCATCAATAGATCGTGGTCCAGTAGATGGGGCGTCAACTGAATCTGTTGAAGGACACTTAGAATATTTACAAGGAATGGATTTTAACCAGTATCTGACCAAAATGACGGACCAACAGGACAAAGGGTCCTGTAGTCGTCGATTAAGAAATGTGGCGTCGACGTGGTTTTGTCTTTGAGACCACTGGTTTGCTGCTCGTTTTTAGATTGATTAAATTAATTAATTAAGTGGTTTTTTAATTAGTTAGGGGTTAAGGGAGGTCTAATTTTAATTTAATTAATAATCTATATAAAGACTCTAATCTAATTAAGCTAACCTAACACTTATAAATCCCAAAACACAAATACTCTTTCTTCTCTCTTCTTTCTCTCTCCCAAGAAGAAGAACACCATAGAAGGTCAAATTCAAGGAGATTATAGGACTGAAAAACTCAAAATTTATCCATCAATCTTCATCAAACATCAAGGTATGTGATTCTTTTCACCTTTGGGATCTCTTTCCCCAAAGGGTTCTTCCAAATTGATTTCAAAAGTTGATTTCTAAGTGGATTTTCTTCCAATACGAAATTAATCTTGTGAATCAATTTGTTTATGATTCCTTTTGGATATTCTGAGTAGATTAACATGTATTCTAACTTAATTATGCTACTTCTTGATATATTGGTCTCAATTGTAGAAGATGACCTATTCCCCTTAACCCTAGGTTGTGATCTTGAATTAAATTATATAGTATTGACTTAATTGGTTTGGTTAGTGTGTGAATTACTATTATATGTTGTGATTATGCTAATTATGAGTATATTTTGATACATTTGTAATCCAATTATGCTATTTCTTGAGTAATTGACCCTGATGGTGAAGTAGACTATCAACTTGATCTTAGTCTGTAATTCTAGGCTATGACTAGTGATGAATTGTTTTATAATGATTCAATTGGCCTTGTTATTTTGTTGATTATTATGGTGTGATGATATTACACCCATTGTTTGGTTGATTTGAGGGTTGATTACAAGACCTCGATGATAGCATGGTGAAGGAAATCAAGTAAGTCTTGTGATATCTATTCTTTACTACAATTGTGGTTACGTGTGATTAAGTGATGATGTTGTATTGAAGTATACCTTATATTAAGATTGATAGGGTTGATATGATATTGAATTTAAATGTATTGACTATGGTTTGTGAGTGTTGTCTAAGATGTAAATGTTATAAGGATGGTGATAACTTATCAATGTGCTGTTTTATGAAGTGATATGTAAATGTGCTAACCTCCCTTGTGTTAATTCTAATGAAAGGATAATACTAATGCAATTCTTATTGAACTATGATGATGATTAATAAAGGTATTAAAGACATTTCAAAAGGAACTCTAGCTTAGCACCGAGTCAACTAGAGTGAGGAGTGTCCCTTCCCACATAGGAAAGGTAGGATCATCGAAGTACTCTTGAGATGGGAGACTATAATGCATGTAGTATAAAGAGGATCCCAACTATATATCCTAGTTCTCAAACTATGTTGCCCCCATACGAATACTAGCTAGTGGATCCATGTAGTTTTTATGTTGATGTTTTGGTACTACCTTAGCAAGTAGTCCGCCTTCCTTCGGTGTAGGGTTCCATGACACCGGATTCCACATTGTCTCACGTCGTCTATGTCTGTTAAGGAAAGATTTTCCCGAGAGTAAAAAGTAACAAAATGGACTCTAACTATGATAACTTTATAGGGGTGACTTAGTCTAGGTAGGGGTATGGGACTCTACCTATACATTGCACTATTTAGCCTTGAGGAAATTCTTAGGAGGATGTTCTTATATTTGTATATGGTTATAAATGTAAATGATATGCATATGATGATTCGTACATGATGGAGATACTGTATGATATTGGTTTCACTTGCAAATATGTGTTTGGTCTCTATTTCTAAAAGTATGATGGTGATGTTTACTCTTAATTATATGCTATGTGAAGTTAGACATTGGTTATGGTTCTAATTAGGTTTACTTGATTGAGTAAGGTTATGGGGCTTTGCTTAGTTACTACAATAGTGAACTTAATGATGGTTCATGAGTAAATTGTCTTGCTTTGGTAATGTTGAAATGAAATCTTCTCCATGCTTGTTGACATTATAAATTGATAATAGAGTTGTCTTGATTGTATATTCAAGTATGTTTATATGCTTATTGACTTGACTAGACTTAGTAATGTTTGTCTTGTGGTGTATATGATATTTACTTAATGAATATGCCTTATTGAATTGATATGGTCTTCTTGTATGTGCATAAAGTTTTTTCAAAGAAAATTACATACTTTAATGAAATGTCCGTTTTTAGCATGATCTTATGTTGTGTGTGCATATGTCTCATACTTAGTACAAGTGGTGTACTAACCCCATTTTCTCCTTTTCCCCAACATTTTAGATTTCGGTCGTTGAAGGGATTTTGAGACAACTTTGAAGAAAGACTTGGAATTCTTACTCATCCAATTTGGGTAGGTCCTCATTTTTTAAGGACAATGCCACTATTAAGCTACTGATGTTGTTCTAGTTATAATACTTCTACTTCTTTCCTTTTCATTTGAGTACTAAATATTGTATAGCCTACATGTGGCCTTATTACTTTGATAAATTGGATATTCCCAAGTAATATAATCTAGATTTAGATGGTTATGAGATGAGACATCCGGTTTTAAGACTGTTATATTTTATATGTGTATGCGTAATAAAAGTAGAAGACTAAGTAATCTTCTTATACGAAAGGTCTATGTATACTCGATATGAATATTTTATATGTATGCGAGAGGTCTATGTAAACCTTAAGATAGATGTAAAAAAAATTAAATTTTCCGCGATTTAACCTATGAATGTAATGATGTAGGATAAGAGGCTAGTCTTAATCCTTGATGACGAAGCCGACGTTAGTTTCTTCTAAAAGGTTCTCTCCAAATGTGACATCGGTGTATGCATGTTATTATTTTGTTGTATTGACTTATATATGTTGCATTTAGTGGGTTAATCGTGTGATCCTACCAGTATACTGTGGTTGTGTACTAATACTACACTCTTTGTTTCTTTGTTGAGTATATAGCGTCTTTAGGAAATTATTGATAGGTCTCACTGAGAAGATCACTGATCGCGAATCCAATTCAAGGGTGAGCTAGTTCTTACGAGCTTCCATCAATTCTCTTTAGTCTGTATCCATCATTGCGTACTTGGACTTTTCAGTTAATCATTTGTGCATTACTTTAGGGTTGTGACCCTTCTTGTTTAGATTATGGGTCTTGTTAGAGTTTTGGTACATTGACTTTCAAGCTCTAGGCATATTTTTCCAATTGTTTAGTTATTAGATCTTTTGGAAGTTTATGGAACTTTAACTTTTTGTTATTTAACTTGCTTCAGTAACTTAATTACTTTCGTATTTTATTAGAGTTGGTTAACTAATTTGTATTAATGGTTCTCCCACTAGAGAGTTAGTGTGGGTGTCAATGACGATAGTCTGAGTCTTGATAAAGTTGGTATCAGAGCCTAGGATAGCTGATCTCGATGTACCGAAATAAGTCTAGTAGAGTCTTGAGGAACGGTACGGAAACGTCTGTACTTTTCTGCAAGATGATATAGTACTTTAGGAAATCACTTTGTTTTATCTTATCTTCTTCATGCTATAACTTGATTCCAGTTGGTAATTATCAATTCTAATTGGTATCTAATCTCCTTCACTCTTATGTCTATAGATGGTTAACACTAGATTTGACTGTGTTAGGCCAATAGCTCGGGTCAATGCTTTAGCTGAAACATCTGCAGCGAGAGGTCACAGTCGAGATAGTGGTAGAGGGAGAGCTATGGGTAGAGGTCGAGGAAGAGCGACAACTACTACAATGAGGTATCAGTCGAAAATACTCCCCAAAAAAATGCCTCTGCCATACATCATAAAGCGATAGAGGATAATGGTGAGGTTGAAAATTTTGATGAGGTTGGAAAAGAGGAAGAGATAAGGCTGAGAATACATGTCTTCTCTTATAGACCCAATGCTAGGTCAACAAACTATATCATTCTTGAAAGGGTTGGTTGGTCCATAAGTTCTTCGTTCTTCTCTTATTACTATCATTGTCCCCAAGATGGGAGGGAATGTAGGTAATGATGTATTTTTCCATCCTTTGTTGGGTCCTATTATGACTGGTAACGAGCATGAAATGTTGACTATGTTTTTGAAGCTAAATCCTCCTGTATTTTTTGTCTGAGAGTGAGGATGCTTATGAGTTTATTTTAGATTTATATGAGACGCTAATAAGTTGGGAATTTTCCATCACCATGGGATTGAGTTCGTGACTTTACAGCTTCAGAGGCTAAGAAGTGGTGGAGAACTTATATGGAATGCAAATCTTCAATTTTACCTCTATTTAGTTGGACCTAGTTTCATGCCATGTTCTTAGAGAAATATGTGCCAAGGACTTTGAGAGATCGCAGGAAGAATGAATTCATGTCATTGGAGATAGGTGGTATTAATGGGGTTGCTTATGAGGCCAAGTTTCATGTCTTATTTAGATATGCTACACAGTCGGTGACTATAGAGTAAGAGATGATTTACTTATTATGGAACTAAATTTTGATTTATACGTATTATCTGTTCATATTACCTCTGCACGGACGAGTTGTATGCGGTAACATACATTATTTGTTCATATGACCTCTGCACAGGACAAAATTCTTAGTTGTACGTATATTTGTAGGACAAACTTTCCTTTATAAACTCCACATAATTATATAAAAGGGAACAATTAAACAAATGACTATATATGAATATCTCATTTTCTAACAGTGGTTTAGAGTTCAACCATCTCTCTAGGCTGAGTTTGTGAAGGCTCAGTACTATTCAATGTCCACTGTGTGTCTAAATCATTGATTTGTGTTAATTCGCAAGCTTTGGAATTTTTTACTTAAAGCTATAGATGGTATAAAGCACAACATTCCTCGGAAGATAAATTGTGGTTGTTGTAATATGTGGTGGCGTAATTTGTGTGAGAAACTCTTCATTTCACAACTATATCTTAATTGTATGAACAGTGCTAAGCATTCTAACAAGATATAGATATGCTTATATTGTCCTATATGAATATTGAATGTAGATAGATTTTACTCTAAAATATGTGCTTGACAAAGCAAGGAGAGTTACATAGAAATTATTCTGCAACTACAATGACAACACAAATATTACACCTGAAAGCTGATATATGACTTGAATTTTCTTATTAAGTTCTTTGCAACCTCAATGACAACACATATATTAATGATAATGTTAGTCGTTTGAAGAGGATGCTTACAAATTTTCTCAAAATGACCCCACCGGATGACATAGATAAATCAGAGAAATATATCCCGATAAATTGAGTTTTGTAGGTTTCTAAGAGGGGTTGCGAGTGTTGATGATACTTGTATATATTTAACCCAGAGTAATTTATCTGCAATGATGGAGTGGTAGTCCATGATGCTAAGTGTGTTTTAAGATTGAAGGTTGTTTTCCCTTTGGAGTTGGCGACAAGGTTATCACATGCTTCAGAATTGACAGTGCAATTAGTTGAGTTTATATAATTATCAGATAGTGGTGTGGGTGATCTTATCAAGTTTATGCATCCGATAAAAGTGTGCAATACAACATCAAGAAACATTTTGTAATTCGGTCATTTTCTCTTCCTTTATACAAAAAGAAGCAGGAAATGAAATATTTGAGATTGAAGGAATGCATCATGTTTTTTCTAACTTTCTAGAAAATTGGAGTTGTGTCTGAAGGAACCGAAATACAAATAGGCTTGGTAAACAAAGAAAGTGGTAAGTTTATTCTAGAGTGTTGGTTCCAGTATTATAATTCTAAAGGAGTTAGAAAGCATTTTTGTGTACTATATTTGAAATACAGAGCTTTTATACATATAATGATAGTAGGTAAAGCTACAAACTATCTTTGAAACCGTAACAACATCCTTCGATTTAATATCTAAATGTCTATTATTTGAAACTATACTAAAAGACTCCAGAAACTTTGCCTGCAACAACAAAAATTCATCAATTTCTCTTCAAGCTCAAGTTTCTTGTATCCTTTCACCATTAAGGGCTTTAGCTTTTTAAATCCCATTTAGCAATTCTCAAATTTTTCCTTTGCCCCAAAGTTCTAATAGTTTCCTGCTTCCATTACATAATCACCAAACTGCATAACTTTAAATAATTATTAATTACTTCACAAATAATTAACAATAGCTAAAAAAATTAAAACATTTAAAAGTTTAAAATTAATATACTTACATCGATAAAGAGTCTTTCAATTTTCAGACAGTTCTATACAATAGTGAAAGATCTTTTATGAATGTAAGTATATTAATTTGAATCTTTTAAATATTTTTTTTAAAAAAATGCTATTGATAATTATTTGTGAAGTAATTAATAATAATGTAAATTATGTTGTTTAGTGAATATGCAATGGAAGCAGAAAGATATCATAAAATTGTGGCAAAGGAAAAATTTAAGAATTGGCAAATAAAATTTTCAAAACTTAAGCTCTTAAGGTTAAAGGATACAAGAACTTGAGCTTGAAGAGAAATTGGTAAAAACTGTTTTTCCGCGGACAATGTTTATGGAGACTTTGATTATAGTTTAAAAGAATAGACATTTAGAAATTAAATCAAAGGATGTTGTTACAATTTCAAAGATAGTAACTATTTCTACCTACTATCATTAATTATAAAAATAAAAGCATTTCAGTCTATTATGTATTCAATTTTGAAATGCTTTCTAACTAGTTTATAATTTCAAGATACCAGGCCAAGAGTGTACAATCGATACACCTCTTTCGTTGTTTATCGAACCCGACTGACTTTTCAGTCTCTTTAGACATAACTCTAATTTTTTTCAGCAAGTCAAAAAACCATGATGAACGCCCTCAATCTCACATTTTTCATTTTCCTGCTCCATCTTGCATCAAGTAAGAAAAACTGATCGGTCTGACAAATGCTTCTTGATTTTACATTGCACACATTACCAGATGCATAAACTTAATAAACTCACGCACTTCGCTATCTGATAATTGTATAAACTCAGTACTGCTCACTCAATACTAAATCATGTGATAACCTTGTTACTAAATCACGATTATAAGGGAAAATATCCTGCAGTTTTAACAAACATTTAACATGATGGATCTACCACTTCATCATTTCTGCTAAATTACTCCGGCAAAGTATATACAAAGTATCATCAACATCCACAACCTCTCATAGAATCTTACAAAACTCAAACAATAGAGGAGAAAACTTCCTATGTATGGCTATAGGGTTGATTAAAAGTGTCTCACAGAGAAAATAATGACCAAAAAAGTACAACGGCTTCACCCCTTCATTTTTATCAAATTCACCTCTCTTTGTTGTTTCACAACTCAAATTTGTCCAATTACATGGTACATGTTGCATAGCTTAAATCGATTTTTGAAATTGTGTGTCTCAAAATTCCTTCGTGATTCACTCTGACCTTGCTTCCTTGAAGGGAAACTAATCATACAACCTAATTCTTCTTGAGGGTACATTGCACACTTCACAAGAAGTATAAACTCGATAAACTCATGCACATCACAACCTCATAACCTTATAAACTGAACTGATTGCACACTCAATTAAGCTTGTTTCCAACTCACGAACAAATGGAAATATCGTCTTATATTAACTCCATTGTAGCTTCTAATTTACTACTAGAAAATATATACAAAGATTATGAAAACCAGCAACCCCTCTACTCTAATACCTACATCTTACGTGCAATTTTAATATGCAATGTAGAAGTAAAAATTATAAACTGATCACTTTATCGTAAATAAAAAATGACTCCCAAACTTGATTGAATAAAGTATTTTTTGTAAAGAATACACTTAACTCTCTCAAGGGACTGATCTAAACAAGTATTTGAACTTCTAAGAGAGTAAAATACTATGAAAGAGACACAAAACAACTCCAACCACCTGACTCATCACATCATCCAAGTAACTCATACCACCAAGAATCTCTAAATCAACATTAACAATGTTTAACATTTAATTTCGATCAAAACAGGAGTTGTCCCAACATTTAAGCACAAATCTCATGAAAATACCCTGGACCTTGATCAATTCAATAAACCTCCTACAAGACTCTTACTCTACCACATTAATTCAATACTTCTTATCAATTATGTCCCAATCAACAAAGGCTGGCAATATAGTACAATCTGTGTTAATAAGTTAAAGTCATAATCACCACACAGACTTAAATTCACAAATAACATGATCAATGATGCTACAACAAGAAACATTTTATTCATCACGTCTTTCAAGTAACCTATACCATCAAGAATAAGTAAGAAATCATCTATAGTGTTTAACATGTAATTCCGGTCTAAACAGGAACCATCCGAGTATTTAAACATCAATCATGGTCACTCATGGAAAAACATGTAACAAGCTCATTATTAAGTAGTAAACCTAGTTCTCTCATGAAACCACACATACAAAAGGTTCATAAAAATGTACAAGGCGTGCTAGCTAAGACAACCATTAGTTATTTTGACCCACATGGTACCGAGCCAACTGTTACTACAAATCACGCAAGTTCCCGAGCCTACCATATGAATATTTTGTACCAAGAGTTGTACTCGAGAAAACCATTATTCTCAGAAACAAAACCACAATCACAATGAAATACAAACACAATTTAAAAACTTGAGTAAAGAAAGCACCTTCATCGCATAAGTTAGTCAATAATTCATCATTTGTAATTTAGCCCCTACAATTCCCCGGGCATGAAATTATACAAGTTACACTATAGATATAGATAGAATGCATATATAAATAAAAATGGAAAACAATAACCATTATTTATACTCGGACACTCTTTCTAGACAATTTTCCTCTTGGAACCTTATTACACACCACTCATTTTCCGTGAACATCCTGCCCAAATATCACAAGGTAAACATTGGTTAATCAAACTCGTTATTTTCTTACACCATAACTAGCTCCAAATTAAGTCATTTAAACTCAATGATCGAAGGCCTATACATGTAATCTCCAACAATTTAAAAGGTACAAAGTAAGTGCAGAGTGATCTAACTACTTTGTAAAAACACAGCCTGTGTGGACGCCAAGAAACCGTAGAAGAACTCTGAACATGAGTTTCTAGCTTTGTTTGGGATAATCCTCAAGGTCGTAGATAAAATATTTGTTGGTATAACCCACCTTACGCTTGCATCCTCTCTCTCCCCTATCCTCAAGCTTTGAACAATATTTGGGAGGTTCTTTGCAGTCACCATCAGTTGTTTTACCACTAGAGAGACAACGAACAATTTGAAAAAACACATTTATGAGTTTCTTCCTCTCGTTGCCCCTCCATAGAGGCTATCACGATGTCATACTGAAAAAGATCTTACAATGGAGGGATAACATCAACCGGAGTTTAATTTTCTAAGTCTTAGGACTTTTTTCATGTCGTCCCAATTTATATTTGGTACATCGTTTTAAAGAAATATTGGGACTCCGCACGGGATGTCCTTTGAATAACGATCGATCAGGTTGTTACAAGCACACTCCCAATATATTGTTATGGGGTTGTGGAAAATTTTCTTACATAAATCTATAAATTGGCAAATGCATCCATGAACAACTTGTTTTCTAATATAAAAGAAATAAATAAATCTTTGTCAGAGGCATGGAAATAGAAGTATAAATGAATACTAGGAGTTGCAGTTTCATATATCATGAATAAGTGAGTTTAATTTATTTACCTGCCTTATGTGTGAGGATGGTTTGTGCTTCATATTTTCCCGAAAAGTTGTTGGGTTTAACTGATTTGTATGTAACACTCTCACTGATTTGGATATAATGCTCTGCTAGCATTTTGTGAAATTGAAGTTTTTTCCGATCATAGGGTAATTGATGCTCCATAGATGATACTCCAAAGGTCAATTGGACTGGTTGGATATTGGTGATTTGTTTGATTCTCTGATGACATGATGCAACTAGTTGATGGGATTACTTTGAAGGACTAGGATCTTTCCACCGTAAAACACATACACGGAGAATTGAATAATTTTGACAAATAAAGAAAGTTGATTTCGTCTTTTGCACCCTCATATCAACGGCATAATAATCAAAATTGTGTTTGATGTTGTGTTATGGTATAACTGATACTCCATTGGAAGTGGGGGCATAAAGAATTGTTCTGATATGTTTAAGGCAATGATATATATGTAGCAAAACACAAGAAATATATTCTAATGTAATTAACACGTAATAATTGTTTGAAGATCATATGAAATGACACTTGTGGCCTATACCTAAACTTTATAAGAGGCCTTACTTTTATTTTTGAAAAAAAGAAAAAGAAATTTCTCATGTATTTTAATTTTTTTTGGCCTTTTGACCTAAAAGTTAGTAATCGTCTTTTTCCTTGATATAGTTATTTCTCTAATAATTCTTTTAATATTCAAAGTATAGCTATGAAATCTCTTAAGACATTGTCTAGGATCCTCTTGTATTCAAATTCATTTCTCTTTTTCATTTTAGTTTTGTGTAATGCTATTCATATTTTCTAGTTAATAAATTTGAATTCTAAAATATAATTAAAAGTATATGCTAGTATATCCTTATGCTAGGTAATTTACCCACGCTTTACGCGGGCAAAAATAATCTTTCTTAAGTTTAGAATAACCTTTCCAATAATCGACTATTATTAGAAAGAAGAAAGAAGTAAACTTTAAAAGGTTTTAAGAAAATTTCAATAGAAATATAATAATTTGACATTATCACATATATGAAGAATTGTAAATATATAATGAATGATTAAAATATCTTGGTACTAATTATTTTTATCTTTTAAATAATTTATCATAATATATGTTTACTAATATAATTGTCTTGTTAAAATTGAGTGACATTTTTATGTAGCAATGAAGCATCACTTTTTTTTATATGAAAAATACAGAATCTGGTAATTCTATGATTAGAAGACCATTAAAAATATGCATCACAACAACATAAATTTTTTTATTATAGAGAAAATCTATTTGTTAGAGTTCAATTGTTGAACTCATTTCGTTATTTTTACTCTACTGCTTTGAAGACCCTTCTAAATGGTTCATCAGTGCAATTTTACGACCATTTCAGAAATATGTACACATAATTGTTGCATTATGAAAGTACAAGTAGATCAAAATTTTTGATTGCAGACTCATATAAAAGAAATATTCTTGAAGATGAAAAAAATAAAAATGGGTCTAACCTATTTAACTCAAATGTTCAACAATAACTTGGGACATGAAGGTCAACAAATCTATGTTAATAGACATATATTTTGTAGCATCGGGTATTACATTTATTTATAGTATGTTTGCTTTCATATTTGTCACATTAAGCTTGCCGAACAAAAAATATTTAGAAGAGTTGAATAAGAGAAAAAAGAAAAACATTAAAAGGATGAACTTTGTCAAAGTGAGATCATATTAAATACTTCAATAAACTTTTAATCCTTAAAGTACACATAATACTCACTGATAAAATTTAGTAAAAATAGATACTTTACAATACAAAAGCCAAAAAATATTGTCATGCAAGGCTATTAACTCTCAAATGATTTTTTAATTACTAAAAAATCTCATCCTTGTATGTGAAGAAATGACGTTTTCGATTTTAAAAAAATAGAGATTTCTGGAGACGCTTTTACCGTACCTTCCACAATTCCGGTAGAAAAAACTTACCCCGATAGTCAATTAACACTTGTTATTTAATATGTACTAAAAATAATTATAACAATAAATTTATATTAACATAAACAACAAAGTTTAAAACATTTAGTCAAAGATACAATTAATAATATAAGCATAAATGAAGGACTATAAAAAGCAAATTAGGATATGTATCAATAGAATGAAACAAAATTGAAAAAATCAAGCCCACCGAATGCACATTGTCCTCTAAGGGAATTATTCTCCTTTAGTACTCGAGGTTTAAGGGAATAGATCATCTCATGAAAGAACGATTTTATTCTCCAGTTTATTGATACAAAACAATGGTGTTAATGAGTCACAAAGCAGGAGGAAAGTTCATAAATATATAACTATCGAGAAGAAGAACAACAAGTTCAGCTTTTTTGTTGTTTTATAATAAGACAAAATTACTCTATTTACAGACAACATAGAGTAGTGCGAACAAATGTTTATTGTGCCTTATCGGAAAGGTCAGAGCTCTTTGGAAAGATTACTACCCTTCAAAAAGGTTACAACCTTTTATAATCTGTACAACTTTTAATAAAAAAAAGAAGGTTATTTTTGAAAATAAATAATTAAAAGGGATTCTTCCTTATGGTGGCGCCACATAGGCGGACTTACGATTCTCTTTTATATAAATATATTATGTGAATATATATATATACATATATATATATTTACCAACCCCAAAATTTAAATATATAATAATAAGTTAAAACCGTAAAAGTATTGCTTCTAGTTGATACTTTTATTTTAAAATAAAATCTTACTGCTTGAATTTGCTTACTGCAATGTATGAAAAAAAAGAATGAATAATTAAAGTTTTTATGTCCTCACCCTTGTATTTTTTTTTGGAATAAATCACTTTTGTAAAAATAAATTAATCCAAACTATATTACAAGAAAAAAAAAGATAATTATCACGATAGATTTATATTATATCCTTAAATTGTCCAACTCCCACAATTAATCACATTGTTAAAAGTAGTTCTATTTCCAACAAATTTTTTGCTCTTTATTTCCTATTGAAAGTGAATTACTTTGAAAACTAATAATTATATAACTTATAATTTATTTTAAAAAAAAAGGATAGGCCTCAACTACTGATACAACTATAACTTTAAAGATATAATCCGAAATATGGAAAAGAAAAAAAAAAGTGATAAATTGTTAAAAACACATAGTTATAACTAAAACTTTCACAAACAAAAAATATTTTAAAAAATTACTCATATTTATGATTATCACAGCCACAAGTTATAAGTACGAAAAAGTCATAGTCAAAATTACAACTTTCATAATTACAATTATGAAAAAAAGATAATAATCGCAATTGTGATTTTAATGTAACTATTATGAAAAAATGTCATAATCATCATTAGTTGTGGAGTTAAAAATTTAAATTTAACGAGCACTAATCTCAATTTAGCATAAATCCAATATCAGCCCCAACATTATAAGAGTGATATTATAAATTAATTTTGTCTAATTAATTAAAATTTTTATTTCTATGATCATCGTGTCTAAATGAGTTGATTCAATATATGCATATCTCCTCCACTCTATATTTCTCCGTTCATTCCACTTTCTTAAATCTCTTATTATTTTTTTTCTCCCTCTCATTTCATTATTTTAATCTTTTAATTAAATCTTCGATTCTATCAAAATATCTCTATTTTATTTGTTTATGATTTTTTTTTATTGAATATGATAATGTATACCAATTTTAGTTCAAAAATATGTGATATACATTATGTGTATACTAACATAATTTATTTACAATAAATGAATATTGTACGTATTAATATATAATAATGTGTATATGTACAATTTCACGTACTACATATATATGCACACACTTGGGAGTATGGTATGTGCCAGCACAGTCCCAATATTGTCAAAATTGATACTAGTACCTTTTATTTAACTCTTGACTATAAATTGGAAAGAATATATTTACAGTGATATGCTTTTATAGCTATGGCAGTATAATTATACTATATAATTATTATATCATATTAAAACTGGGAAATCAAAATATGGAAAGTTGAATTACCAAATAACCTATTAGTTATTGAAAAACTATTTATCTTTTCAAAACTTAAAAAGTTAAGGTGTCAACTCTAATATTCACATCCCTTTTCAATTTTCATTTTTCCACTATAACTTCCATTAAATTTATGTCATAAATTCAATGGTCTTTCTAAAAAAAAAATTATTTTTTGAAGTCGTGTATTACAAACCAAAGATATATATATATGGAAATGTAATGACAATGGCAATGTCAATTATGCATGTGTGAGCGCAAGGTTAAGTTACAACGATCTAATATTTGAGTGTTTTTTAATCGAAAAGTTTTATTATGTATGAGGCATATATAAGACGTGACAGAGAAAACTTGTATGAGACTCTACTTATAGTTTGTCGAGCAGATAATTTGGTTCCATTTCAGAAAATGGCTCAAACTATCCTTTTTCTCTCTTCCCTTATAATGTTTTGCCCACATTCTTGTTTTTGACTTGTTTTTTCTTTGGTTTGTTTTCCAACCATTTTTCTAATTACACTTCTATTATTTGATAGTTCTTTATTCTTTTTCCAACATTGTGATAGTATTTTTATATTTTTATATTGATTATTTATTTTGCTAAAAATAATTTGAATGGAATTTAGATATTTGTTCTTCTTTAAATATGCTATACAAAATATGTCTGACGTTCTTTATCTTAGAGTTATATGATATTATAATATTTATTTAAGAATCATAATGATAATACATGTTAAGTAAAAAGAGTTCTAATGGATCTTTTTTTTTTTCGATAGACAACTTTTATTAGTTTGATAAAATGTAATATGCAGTAATTTTTATGTATATATAATTGCATGGAGAGTGAGTTTTCCATTTTTTATTTTGCAATTCTTTTTAAAGTTTCTATTCTTTAATGTGGTATAATTGTTTTATATTCTAATAAAAGTGAAAGCACAACCGTAAGAAACACAAATACAATTAAATACAGTTGAAATCTAGAACTAAAAGCCTAGAATTGGTTGAAAAGACAGAAGAAGAGGGTGATAATATAAGAATCATAATTAACTTTCTCCCCTTTATCTACCCACGTTCTCACAGTTTTATACAACTTACATAACAATCTATAGCCTTGATCACGTGACTTTTTTCCTGCCCAAAAAGTAATTGTCCAACCTTTTAGGTGGAATTATACTTCTAATACTCCTATGTGACTTGTCAATGCGAAAATCTCTAGTCGCATTGTCCTTATCATTCAGTAGTCGCATTGTCCTTGTATGGATTTAAATAGACTACTAGGGAGTGGAACTTGAATCTTAAAGCGACCTCACTTGATATGGAGTTAGTTCAATGTCATTGTAACTACTTTTCGTTCAACTACTCTCCGTCCCATTTCATGTGAGATAGTTTAGAAATTTCTATCATGGATGAGGTACGCTAAGTTATAGTTGTATGAGATATCATTTGATTGATAAGTGGACATGACTGAAACTATCTTTAAGTTCCCTCCACCTTTGGTTTGTTTTTTACGCCTGATGTATTTTTTCTTTCTAATTTTAAAATATTTATTTTTGCATTATTAGCTAATATAACTAGTTTATGCTGTTTCTTTTTACGTAGTGAATAAATTTTTATAATGATTATATATATTTTTAGTTTATTTTGTTATATTTTTTTCTGTTCAATTTTATTTATTTGTATTGTAATAAATAGGTTTTATTTAATTTTTAGTTTATAACAGATATAAGTAATTATTTAATCCAAACAATTTTTTTAATAAAAATATATAAATAAAATTTGTGCAGTCAAAATTATAGTTTTTTTTAATAATTTCTTAAAAACCGTGTAAAAGTAGATAAACAAAATTTTTATGAAATTTCACCTAGCTTGAATTTTAAGTATAAAAATATCATATAAATTGACAGAAAGAATATGTATTTCTGTAGATGTTTATGGATGCTTTTTATTTTTGAATTCAAGGAAAACAATATCAAAACTTATGAAATTATTTGTTAAGATCATTGATGCTCTTGCCGTTATATTTTCTGAAGTGTATTTTGGTGGATTTAGGTTCTTTTGGAAACATGATATTGTTGAAAGAAGAAGGAAAAAAGAACGAATAAATTTTATACTTTTTTTCTTTTTATATTAATAATATATCTTTCTTTTTTACAAAATTCTTAAGAAATCATAAATAATATATTAGTTTTACTAATTTGTACCTTCTTTTTTAATTTTATAAATTTCATTTATACTTCCAAAAAGAATTGATTATTTTAACAAAATAAAAAATAGTAATTAATTATATCTTAATTCATAAATTAAGAAACAATTTTATATAAGTATTTTTAGCAAGTAAATAATCAATATCAAAAAACAAAAATAATATCACAATGTTAGAAGTAGAATTAAAAACTATTAAAGAGTAGAAGTGCAAAATTTAGAACAATAGTTAGAAATGAAAGGAAGTAAAAAATAAAGTAAAAAGTAAAATAGAGGAGAAAAAACTTTATAAGGGAAGGGAGAGAAATGATAGTTTGGGTTATTTTCTGAAATGGAACCCAATTATACAATTGAAAAAGTATAAATGGAGTTCAATATAAGTTTTATCTACCACGTTATATATATGTCCCATACATAATGAATTTTTTTTGAGGTAGTTTGATTCGACACGAAGATTAGGAAAGAAAGGAAGATTTTTAAAACTTATGATCCAAAAAAATGAAAGAGATTTATGTGATTGTAACTAATTTCATTAAAGGTAAAATAAATATTTTTAGTTAACTTGCTACTTAATATATAAATGTGTAATTCTTTTAAGGATTAACTAAAAAACAAAGTAAGTCAGATAAATTGGAGCATAGGGATAAAAAATTGATGGAGATTTCTTTGTCATCCTAGTATATGTAGTTTAAGCTTAAAGAAGATTCTTGAAGGATTGATTCAAACTAAACACATAGGCACTACGAACAACAAGTTGATCTATTCACAAAGTGTCTATGTAAGACTCAACATATCGATCGGTTGTTTTACCGCAAAAGAGACAAACAACAATTTTAAAAAATACATTTATGAGTTTCCTACTCACTGAACCCTCCATAGAGCTATCACGCTGCCATACATAGAAAGTTATTACTATAGAGGGATAACATCAGCTGGAATCCAATTTTCTAATTCTTTGGATTTTTTTACATGTCATTCCAATTTTAAATTGGCACATCATCTTAAAGAAATATTGCGACTCTGCACGAGATGTCCTTTGAATAAAGATGGATCATGTTGTTACAAGAACACTCCCAATATATTGTTATGGGGTTAAGGAAAAGTTTCTTACATAAATGTATTAATTGACAAATACATCCATGAGCAACTTGTTTTCAAATATAAAAGGAAATATATAAATCTTTGCCAGAGACATAGAAATAGAAGTATCATATATTATTATAAGAGGGAAGCTCCAAAGTAGAAAATTTGAATTACAATTTTACCCTTATGCTAAATTCAAGTGTTATTAAATAAATAATTAATTAAATAGTAAATAGTAGAATTTCTATAATATTTTTATTTAATTGATATACATGTGAGTAAATTAAATAGAACAAAAATTAAAAATAAGAGTTATCCCTTTGAATAGATACATGTATGTGTTTCATCTTCCAAATTAATTTATATTTTTAATTAATATTTGTCTTTAATTTGTAATAATACTTGACCTTTCAAATTTGTAAGTGAATCTTCATATTCCAAAACTATATTTTTTCCCTATAAATACAAATCTTTCTATAAAAATTTTTTAATTGTATTTTCATAGAAAGATTTAAACATGATACAATTTTTGTGTGTGGAAGACAAAAGAGGCTTTAATCAAGTGAAGAAAATTTCAAGGCAAAGAGGATTTCTGTCAAGATTACAAGACGTAATGTGATTATAGTATGAATAACACTTCCATTACTAGAATATCGGAGTTTGATGTATTTGTTTTTGTAATTTGCGGAGATTAGAACTATGATAAGACCCCTCCATTTATGTAGTTGAATGTCGCTTTTGTTAACTTTTCTTCCAAAACTTTTAAATTTTTTATGTTCACAGGTTGAATGTTTATTACTATAGATTTTTTTCCGATTTGCATTATCAATAAAAAAATAGGGAAAGGAATGTCTTAAAAATAGGGAAATGAATGTCTTCAATTTACATTATCAATTTGCATTTTCGTTGGTATCCTTATGCTAAACTTGATCCCATATTTGATAAAAAAAATTTTATTTGTAATTTTATTTTATGAATGTATTTTATTGAATGATGTATTTTCGTATGGATTTTTTAATACTTAGTCATAATGATTTTCCATTACAGATTTAGTATATTTGAATTCTTTTATATATTTTATTCTTAGATTTCAATTTTGTTTACGTAGTACATTTAAATTTTATAAATTTTTTAATTAATTAAATATTAATATTAAATATTAAATAGTAAATCATCATATTAGTATACATAATTTACCATCTACTTGTAAATGTATGTAACTCTCACTAATTATATTCATTATGTTCATTACTCTCATTTCTCATCGATAATCTCAAATGGATTAATATTTATTTATGACAATTCTTTGTATTTGTCAATGCTATCCAATAATAAATAGTGACACTTCACACAATAATATATAAACTTAAACCAATTGAAAAAAATGATAAAATCTCTATGCTCTCTTTTTTTTCGTCTCTTTTTATTTATTTAGTTTAACATTTATGTTTCTTGCTTGTTGTTATTTTACAACGTACATTCTATGGTTGTGTTATTATTATTGATAATTTACTATGGCATGTTGCTTTGTATACATTAACCTATCATGTTGTATTTTAATATCTTCATTGGAATATTGAATTTGTATGATAGTTATTTTTACTTTATGCACTTTTAGTCAATTTTATAATTAAAGATATAATATTTTTACTAGGAAGATATATATAGTTTCTATCGAAACAATGATAAATATTACGATACAAAATTTATATGAAATATCTTGGGATAAACGTGCAACGCACGTTGCTGAATCTAGTAAATAAATACTAGGAGATGAAGTTTCATCGATCATGAATAAGTGAGTTTAATTTATTTACCAGCCTCCACATGACTAATGTAAAGTTGACAAATAAAGAAAAAGATAATTTTGTCTTTTTTGCACCCTCACGTCAACAATATAATCATCAAACTTGTTATTGATGTTGTAGTTATGGTGTATCTGATACTCTATTGGAAGTTGGTTGCATAAAGAGTTGTTTGAGTTTGAGATCTGAGATGTTTAAGGCAATGATATATATATTTTGTACAGTCTCCAATTAGGGAGTCAAATATTTTATTTTGTAAAACTAGTGAAATATGTGGACATCCTTTCCCCCACCCCTCCCTGGTTTCCTATTGAGTCTCTCGTACTATCCCTTGAATCCCTTCCTCCCTCTACCTCTATGCATGCAAAATCAAGTGAAAAATCCTCCCCGTCATGTTTTATGTAGAAAAATAAAATAAATATATTCTAATGTAAAAAGTAAGAAAGACGGAAAAAAAACGTTATAAGGGAAGAGAGAGAAAGGATAGTATGGGCCATTTTCTGAAATGGGCCAAATTATGCACTTGGAATAGTATAAGTGGAGTATGATACAAGTTTTATCAACCACGTCATATATAAGCATCATACATACTAAAAGTTTTTGAGGTAGTTTGATTAGACACGAAGTTTAAGAAAGAAAGGAAGATTTTAAACTTGTGGACCAAACAAATGATAGAAATTTGTGTGACTACAACTTATTTCATTAAAGGTAATATAAACATTTTATATTTAACTTGTTACTTAATATAGAACTGTGCCATTCTTTTTAGGATTAACTAAAAATAAAAGTATGTTAGATAAATTGGAATAAAGGGAGTAAAATTTTGATGGAGATTTTATTATCATCCTAGTATATGTAGATTAAGCTTAAAGAAGATCCTTGAAGGATTAGTTCGAACTCAACACATAGGCACTACGAACAACAAGTTGATATATTCATGAAGGGTCTATGCAAGATTGAACATATACATTAGTTGTTTTACAACTAGAGAGGCAGAGAACAATTTTAAGAAATACATTTTTGAGTAATTCCTTGTTGACCCCTCCATAGAGGCTATTACGCTACCATTGTGAGGAAGTTCTTACTATAGAGGGATAACATCATCCGAAGTCTAATTTTCTATTTCTTAGGGTTTTTTATTTCATGTCATCCCAATTTTGAATTGACACATCATTTTAAAGAAATATTGGGACTCTGCACGAGATGTCCTTTGAATAAGGATGGATTAGGTTGTTGCAAGCACACTTCTAATATATTTTTATGGGGTTGGGGAAAAGTTTCTTACATAAATCAATAAATTGAAAAATGCATCCATGAGAAACTTGTTTTCGAATATAAAAGGAAATATATAAATATTTGTTAAAGGCATGAAGATAGAAGTATAAATAAATACTAGGAGATGCAGTTTCATAAATCATGAATAAGTGAGTTTAAGTTATTTACCAGCCTCCGTGTGTGAGGATTGTGTGTGCTATATTCCCAAAAAGTTGTTAGGTGTCACTTATCTGTATATAACACTTTCATCATAACGCTTTGCTATCATTTTGGGAAATTGAAGTTTTTCCGATCATAGAGTAATTGATGCTCCATAGATGATACTCTGAAGGTTAATTTTATTGATCGGATTTTGGTGATTTATTCAATTCTCCGATGATATGATGCAACTAGTTGATGAAATTACCTTGAAGGACTAGGTTTCTTCGCCGTAAAACATACATACAGAGAATAGAATAAAGTTGACAACTAAATAAAGGAGATTTTGTATTTTTGTACCCTCCCGTCAACAACATATCATCAAACTTGTGTTTAATGTTGTGTTATGGTGTAATTGATACTCCATTGGAAGTTGGGAGCAGAGAATTGTTTAAATTTTCGATATGATATGTTTAAGGAAATTATATATGTGTTGTAGAGTCTCCAATTAGGGAGTCAAATACTTTATTTTTGTAAAACTAGTGAAATTTGTCAACATCCCTTTCCCCACCCCTCTCCGAGTTTCCTATTTAGTCTCTTCCTCCCTCTACTTCTATGCATGCAAAATAATGTGAAAAATCCTCTCCGTCATGATTAGTGTAGCAAAATACAATAAATATATTCTAATGTAAAAAGTAAGAATCAGGAAAAAAAACTTTATACAGGAAGAGAGAGAGGATAGTTTGGGCCATTTCCCGAAATTGAACCCAATTATGCAATTGGCGAAGTGTTTGTGGAGTATGATACAAGTTTTGTCTACCACGTAATATATATGTCTGATACATAGTAAAACTTTTTGAGATAGTTTGATTTGACATGAAGTTCAAAAAAGAAAAGAAGATTATTAAAACTTGTAGTCTAAATAAATGATAAAATTAGTGTAACTGTAACTAATTTTATTAAAGGTAAAATAAACATTTTATAGTTAAATTGTTGATTAATAAAGAAATGTTTCATTCTTTTTAGGATCAACTCAAAAAGAAAGTAAGTCAGATAAATTGGAACAAAGGGAGTAAAAAATTGATGAAGATTTCATTGTCATCCTAGTATATGTAGTTTAAGCTTAAAGAAGATTCTTGAAGGATTGGTTCAAACTCAACACATAGGCACTACGAACAACAAGTTGATCTATTCACGAAGGGTCTATGCAAGAATCAACAAATTTTTTGGTTGATAAGCTTAAATAAAAAGTTCATTTAAATCTTTACTATGAAGACAAAGACACCATTCATATTACTTAGAATAATTGTAATAATTAGTTTCCTATGGTTTTTGATAATTTATTTAGAAGAATACATTTTAGAATTTTGCATTTCTTTAAAGGGTTTAGAAATTTATTAAAACTAAACAAGTTGATTCCGAATAGATATTTTGAAAAGGAAGAGGTAGTATCACCCAAAAGTTCTTTCGATATATATAGCCGCAGAGAAAGACTTCTAGATTTATTATTCTATGTTTTTAAAGAACAGAGTTTTAATTAGTAGTTTTAATTCTCAAACCAAGAGGGTAGTTAGATTGGCTTAAAACTCCTTAACTCATAGGGTCAAAGTGAAATTATGGGCATGCCCCACTCAACTTAAGGATTTCCATATAAGATATATGGTAATATATAATTATTAAATAAATATAGTTGCAAAAAGTTTTAGGAACTCAATACTCAAGAACTTAGAACTAAGAGATACTAGTCCTCTCTAAGATGCTCAGTTTATGGAGTTCATGCGGAGTTATGGACATGTGAAACTCGACTAAAGGGCATGAATGAAAATATAAAACTCATGGGTACAAATCTTCTCCATCCCATACTTACTTCCTCAAAATTTGGCTCATATCAATAGTTGATCACAAAGGAGTCAGAATTTAATTCAAGGACTTTTTTGGGCTCTACTCTTAACTCTTTCTTGAATTTGAATTATGAATTCAATAGTTATAACTTTGATATCCACAATCTCTCAAGGATTAAAATAATATTTTAATTGTGAATATCAAGTATAAAGCATAGGTACGATTCGAGGGAACTCTTGCGAAAAGAAGGGTAGGGGTTTAGGGACTTAAAAACTCTAGTGCACTGAGTGGTGCAGGGCGCTAGACCCTATTCTACACACCACTGGTTAGGGCGTTGTGAGTGGCGGGGTGCCCCCATACCCTACCTAGAAAACTGATGAACTTTCTTGCTCAAATTCATGCAACTCTTTTAGATTCTTAAACCTAACATAATTACAACAAATGATACACCAAAACCCACCAAGAATAAAACTCATTCACAACTCTCACCTCAAGAAGTCGACAAGAATTTTTTTATCGAAAAGTGAAGCACAAAACCTCAAGAACTCAACAATATTATCAATATACTTAATCTCATGGATGAATTTCGTAAAAGGAACTCATGATTTGTTTGTGAGAAAACAAGTGAGACGCTATGGAAGCTTACATACCACAAAGAACTAGGTTCTTGGTAAAATCCTGAATTTGTTGAAGCTACTAGAGAAACTTAGAAGGAAATGCGAGACATGTATCCCTAATTATTTGTCGATTCAGGTAGTACTCATTTCCTTCCTTGGCTTATTTTTCCTAAGTTTAGCACTCGGAGACGATTTATATGTAAAATAATATCTATTGTAACGACTGGATTCTTGTTAAAAAAAAGACGACGGGGAAAAAATTGGGTCAAAATACTTTTTCATACTGACTTGGAATTTCACAACCTAGTCAAGATTTGAACGAAATCTAAATTATTAAATTCTAGGGAAATCTGGTAATACTTAGGCAATATAGTTATGAATTTTACCACATAATTAGATAGACAATTTGTTAAGAAATTCATACGATTTTACAGAATCGAATTCTATCTTTGCGTGAATGGGTAGTTTCTGAGTGTCATTGGTTGAAGGTGTGTTGTGAAATGTGTCTCTAGGGTGGGGCTGCTGTAGCGGGTGTGTGCCGACGTGGAGGGGCAGACGCGACTTTAAAGTTGAAAATAAATCCCAAAAAATGTTTTATTTTGCAATTTTCAAACTTGAGAGATAAGGAACTAACCCAGGGGTTTTCTTGATAGATTGTCACCATTCTTGAGGCTAAATGTAAGATTTTAACTCCTCATATCCATTTTTTGATCCGTAGAACGTAATTTAAATGGTTAATTATCAATAAGGAAGAGTTTTTATCTAGAATCAATTATGGTAAAAAAAAAGTCCTAATCTGGGCATGTGGATCATGGGTATGATCTAGAGATAATAGAATTTTTAATAATTTGGATTAATAGTTATTGCTTATTGATTTTTGTATTATATTGATTGTTTGTTGACTAAGAACAAGCTAAACGAATCCATAAAGGAAAAAATCAAGTTTCTTAGGGGATTAAAGCTTTGTTCAAGATAGGTAATGGTTGTGATTATATGATTGTGTGATGTACATTTGTTTTTTATTCATTATGATACATCATATGTATGAGAATGTTTCATTATTAATCATACTTGTTGTAAATGAGATAGATGAATGATGAAAGTTGTGAGTCATGAGTTGATTGTATGATCTTGAGAATATACTTGTGATTGTGATTGTGTCTTGTTTAATGTATCAGGTGTTGCATTCTGACACATTAACTTGGATTTGTTGCCATGTTCCGACATAGTTATGGGATCTGTTGTCCGTTCTAGCATAAACATTTAATTGGGTATCACGTTCCGATATGCTAAAAGTTTGGGTTTAGGTTCAATTTGAGGACCAAAGACTTAATATAATTTTGGTATTTGAGAATTGTGAAATGCTTTGTTGTTCATAAATGGTGAGACTATTGTATATGATCGGTGTGTGCATGTTATTATTTTATTGTATTAATAAGCCTTGCTTATAAGATCAGTTATCGCCGATCCAAGTCAAAGGTGAGCCAATTCTTAGGAACTTCCATGAATTGTATTTCGTATGTATCCATCATTGCGTTCTTTGACTTTCTAGTTAGTTATTTGTGAATAAGTTTGGGATTGTGATCTTTCTTGTTTAGACTTATGGGTCTTGTTAGAGTTTTTGTACATTGACTTTCAGGTTCTAGGCATATTTCCCCATTTGTTTAGTTGCTATATCTTTTGGAAGTGTATGGAACTTTAATTTTTAGCTATTTAACTTGCAGCGTTACCTTAAATGCTTTAGTATTTGATGAGAGTTCGTTAACTAATTGGTATTAATGGTTCTCCCACTGAAGGGTTAGTGTGGGTGTCAATCACGATGTCTCCGACGTGACAAACTTGGTATCATAGCCTAGGTTTGTTAATATCGACGTGCGAAATGAGTCTACTAGAGTTTTAAGGAATGGTACGGACACGTCTGTACTTTTTGATTGAGAGGTTAT
Source organism: Solanum lycopersicum (assembly GCF_036512215.1). NCBI lineage: Eukaryota > Viridiplantae > Streptophyta > Magnoliopsida > Solanales > Solanaceae > Solanum > Solanum lycopersicum. The sequence goes on along the minus strand of NC_090808.1, from coordinate 43,155,180 downwards.
AGGACTTTATGAAAACCCTTCGTTTTCTGTTGTGTTCTTCGTGCTATAACTTTATTCCAATTGGTATCTGTCGATTCTAATTTGTATCTAACCTTTTTTAACTCTTCTGTCCATAGATGGTTAATACTAGATTTTACGGTGTCGGTCCCATTGCTCCAGTCAATGCTCTAGTTGAGAAATCTACAGCGAGAGGTCACAGTGGAGGCAATTGTAGAGGAAAATCTACGGGTAGAGACCGAGGAAGAGCGACACCTACTAGAGATGAGGTATCGGTCGAAAATGCTCCCCAAAATTAGGCCTCTCCCATAAATCATAAAGAGATAGAGGAGAATGGCGAGTTTGAAAATGTTGATGAGGCATTGAAAATGTTGAGGAGGTTGGACAAGAGGAAGAGGTGCAGGCTGAGAATACATGAATTCCTCCCATAGACTCGGTGTTAGGTCAATGGATTATGTCATTCTTGAAAGGGTTGCTTGGTCCACGAGTGCTTCCTTCTTCTCAATCCACTCAAGCTCCAGAGAATTCTCTTATTGCTATCATTATCCCAAGATGGGAGGGATTGTAGGTAATGACATTTTCTTCCATCCTTTGTTGGGTTTATATGATTGGTAATGAGCTTGAAATGTTGAGTAAGTTTTTGAAGCTAAATACTCCTATATTTTTTTGTTTTGAGAGTGAGGATGCTTATGAGTTTATTTTATATTTCTATGACAGGTTACATAAGTTTGGGAATCTTTTATCAGCATGGGATTGAGTTCCTGACTTTTCAGTTTCAACGTGATGCTATGTACTGGTGAGAGCTTATATGGAAGGCAAATTTTCAGTTTTACCTCCACTTTCTTGGACCAAGTTTCATGCTATATTCTTAGAGAAATATGTGCCTAGGACTTTGAGAGATAGCAAGAAGGACGAGTTCATGTCTTTGGAGCAAGGTATGTCTGTGGCTGCTTATGAGGCCAAGTTTTATGCCTTGTTTAGATACACTATGCAATTCGTAACTACTGAGGAAGAGAGGATTTGTTTATTTATTACGTGACTAAATTTTGAGTTGTAGATATTATTTGTTCACATGACCTCTTCATAGAGGAGCTTTAATACGGTAACAGATTTTATTAAGAAAATGAAGGGGTTGAAGCAAGACAATCAGCCTAAGGCATTGGCTAAAATTTCCAAAAACATGTGTAACTTTCAAGGTTATTACTCCAAAGGGAAAGGGAGGTCACACAAATTCAGTCTTCCATGCATGCTTCTATAAGTAATTACTCGGCAACTCCTCCTCATAATTTAATTTATGATAGACAGGGACTCGCGCCATCAACGGGAAACAATCCATCTTTTGATTGTACCATTGCGGAGAACCTTGGCATATGAGGAGATACTGTCTCTACCCACGTGTATTGGATTCCGTGCAACAACAGAGTAGAGTAGTGGTATCCGCAGGGGATGGTAATAATGGTTGAGGGCATCCACAAAATGGGCGAGGAAGAAATCAGCGTGACCACAGAGACAAAAGGAAATGGTAATGATGGCAGAGGTATAGTGCATCCAGGTAGACAAGTCGCCCGTCAAGATAACAGGGCTCAATTTTACACCTTTCCAGGCAAGAATGAGGCAAAAACGTCTTACATAGTGATCACATGTACTATTCTTATCTGTGACCGGATGAATAATGTATTAGTTGATCCAGGTTATATTTATTTTTATGTGTCCACGCGATTCGTCGTAGCTGTTGCTAGGATTTGTTATATACTTTATGTCCCGATCCATGTTTCTATCCTAGTTGGAAATTTTGTCATAGTCAATCATGCCTATCGTGGTTGTCCTATTTTATTATGGGTTTTCATACTGGGGCTGATTTGGTGATATTCGATATGACTGAATTAGGCATGACATTGTAGTCCCCATATTTTTATGCGCTTAATTGTAACACTAAGAGTGTAACTGTAGAAATTATGGAAAGGGAAAGGTTAGAGTGGGAAAGGGCGTACAAGCACAAGGAAGCTAAGATCATATACTTGATTCAGGCTTGAAAACTGGTAGGGCAGAGTCGTTTCGCTTATTTAGATCATATTAGGGATATTGACATTGAATCTCAATCTATTTAGTCTAATCAAGTGGTGTCAAAATTTAGAGAAGCATTTCCTAATTATTTTTCCCGGTATGCTTGTGGATAGAGATATAGATTTGTGCATCTATTTAGAGCTTGGTACTCATCCCATGTTCATCCCTCCATATTGCATGTCTCCAATGGAACTAAGATATCTCAAGTCTCAAATCCAAGATCTTTATAAAAGATATTTTTCATCCTAGTGCTTCACCGTGGGATGCTCCAGTTTTGTTTATTAAGAAAAATGATGCAGTATCAAAATGTGTGAAGATTACCGACAATGGAATAAGGTCACTATCCAAAATAAGTACCATTTGCATTGAATAGATTATATTTTTGACCAATTTATAAGGGCATCGGTTTTCTCCAAGATTGATATGAGATCTCGATACCATCAGTTCAAAATTATGCGTGAAGATTTTCTCAAGACGACATTTAGAACCTTGTATTGGCACTAAGAATTTCTAGTGATGTGTTTTGGGTTAACTAATGTGCATGCAGCTTTTGTGAGTTATGAATGAGGTGTTCAAGTCATTTATAAAATCATTCATCATAGTTGTACTAATAATATTTTTGTTTTTTAGAAAAGTAAAGAGGAGCATTTCGACTGTTTGTTCTAGGTGTTCTTGGGAAACAAAGGTTGTATGCTATATTCTCTAAGTGTGATTTTTTGTTGACTTTGGTTGCATTTTCTGGACATGTAGCTTTGAATGAAGGGGTAATGGTAGCTCCTCACAAGATTGAGGCAGTTAAGAGTTGGGTTCGGACTACCTCTACGACGGAAGTTAGGAATATTGTGGGTCTTGCTAGCCACTATCATCAATTTGTGAAGAACTTTGCCTCTATTACCACTCACTTGACAAATTTGACTTATAAGGAGATGTCATTTGAATGGACTGAACAATGTGAGGATATCTTCCAAAAGCTCAAGACATTTTTGACCACTACACCTATTCTACCGTTATCGGTTAAAGTAAAGATTTTATTGTTTGTTGTGATTCTTTATGTTGGTGAACCTATTATACCAATATACACGCAAGTGTACATAGTTGCGGAAGTAATATAGATTCTTAAAGAAACGAGTTATCTGTGATACTCATTTCTACAAATAAATTAAGGTAACAAATTAAGTGATGGTGTTGGTTGTTAACTACTACTATTACTACTACTAATTACGCAGTAAATAAAACTACAAAGATTGCATGACTTTAAGATGATGTTTCAAGCAAGTAAACAATGACAGGGCTCTAAAATGTTTTGAATGTCATGTATCATATTCTCCACTTAGAACAAATTTTAATTGTCAAGTCACTAGTTTACAAGTTTAATTGCATGAGTCCAGTATCAAACCTCTAGTTGCCTACTCCAGTTAGTAGTCTAACTACATCTTGAGCATGTATAAATTTTCCTAATTGACGAGCATTTATATTTCATCGTGTTTCGTAACCAAGCAAGTTTTTCATCCGGGTATAACTCTTAAACACAAATCACCTCAATCAAATGGGTCGATTGAGCTCTCTATAACATCTGGTCTATCTCACCCCTCCTTTCTCAACTTTAAGTTAAATTTTTTTTATCTAATGGTAATAAAGAACGAAATACTAAAATAAAAATATACAAGAAAATTATAATAACAACCAAGAATTAATTCAAAAATTCTTAAATAATCAACAATCAATTCGTAGCTACATCCCCAGAATTAAGGTCTTTAGCCGCTCATGCAATTAGAAAACAACAAGATATGATTATTTATGTGATTTTTGTAAAATAGAAGATTTAGAAGATCAAAACTTATTACAAATGATAAAAGTTTCTCTAACACACCAATAAAAAGTCAAACCCCCACAATGTAGCCCTAGGGTCTATTTATAATAGTTAGGAAAATTAGAGTCAAAGTCTACTAAACCTAGGATTCCAATTTAATGCTTTTTTAACTGAAAAAGTCAAAACTTTCGTGGGGTTTTGCGCCTAGTAATCAACTCTAAAGTTTCCCCCTATACGCACTGCGCCTAGCAAACCGCCGAGCAGGCGCCTCGAAATTTCAGGTGTTGGCTCGTCGTGCCTTGCAGATCACCTGAAAGGTTTCCTCGAAATTCAGCTCTTGGTGTTTTTCCTCTACAAAAGCGCCACAAAACCATCTTAGAAATTTCACCAGTGGCGCGTGATATACCGTGGTTTCACGGTATAATTAATACTTTTTCCTTAAGTTTAGTGTGTCCAAAAGCCTTTATGTGCTAATTTTTATATAAGTTTATATTTATTTTGCAGGAAATCTATCCAAAGCTGAATGCAGAGATTTTGAGCGAAGAAATGCTGAAGAAACCACCTACGGAGCTTATGACAGTCCTTCGTGCTTGTGACGGTTCGTAGGTGGCAGCGTAGTGCAGATACTGAAGGAAGATGGGGAAGTCTGACCAAGTGTGGGGTTACGAAGCTTGTGACGGTCCGTCGTGTCTATGACGGTCCGTCCTACAGGTTCGTCATGAAGTTCAGAGAAGTGATCCAGTACCCATATTCCAAGAGTTGAAGTGTTTTGAAACGGAGGCCCTCGACAGACCGTTGTGCCTATGACGGTCCGTCATACTTGCCGTCGACGGTGGTGAAGAGAGCAGCAAAAGAAATTGCATAAGTATGGGACGACGGAGTCCATGACGGCCCGTCGTGACCACGACGATCCGTCGCGTGGTCCGTCGACCCAGCCGCGTTTTGGCAGATTTCCAGCAAACAGAGTCCTTGTTTAATTAGATTTTTTGTTTTTTATAAATAGTTCGACTAACCTCATTTTTGAGGTTAGACTCTGTTTAAGTTGGACTCGGTTAGGTTAGACTCTTAGATTGTAAAATTCCTTATTGGTAAACATTGTATTGTGAGATTCTTGATAATCATTAGACTTTTTGTGAAATTATTGATTACTTTGAGATTCTTGCAAGTGAATATTGGTGATTAATCAAGCAAACTTTTGGATTTTACTCTTTCTCATTGAAGTAAGTACATGAACTCTTATTTTATATATTTGAATATTGTGTTTATGGCCATGAGTAACTAAACTCCATAACCAGGGTTGTGGGAACCATAGGCAAATAATGAGATAAACCCTAAACTAAAATAACAATTCTAGAATAGTGTATTTCATGTATTAATAATTCTTTCGCTTTGAAGTCCTTTTAACGGATGACCAATGTTAGAACTCACCTTAATGCTACTTGTCGGACCAAGGAGGTAGATAATAGTAAAAGAATTATTAACATAGATTTAGTGTATGCTATCTAATAGGCTAGTATTGATTGGTACGAGGTAATAACTTAGTCAAATATCGAATACGATGCTTAATATGAGGTAAGGATAAGGGTTAGGATAGCAACACACGTAGCCGGACCAAGGTGCGGACTGAGATTTTCTAGATGCCGGACCAAGGATTTAGAAATACATAACTTATTACTTTGCATGCAAGATACTAGGAAAGAATTGTTAAAGTTAGAGTTATCAAGTTATGAACCTGTGGGGAACACGTAAATCCTAGTTACTTTGATTAATTAATTAAAATCCAACATTCAAAGTTGTTAAGTGTCTCTGTCAAGTTTGTTAATTAATTTTACTCATTTAGAAATAGAAACCCCCCTTTATTGTTTTTAATTTCCAAGGAAGTCATTGACCAAACAATAGTATAACAAGTTGAAGTTAAGTCTAGACTATTTTCCTCGTGGAAACGATCCCAACCTCACTAGTTGGGTTATTTACTTGACACGACCGATTTACTTCTTATTTGAGAAGTAAGTTTGAGCGCATCAAATTTTGACGCCGCTGCCGGGGAATCTAGCTTTTAGATTAACTTGAACTTATTGATATAGTTTAGTTGATATTTTCTTGATTTTACTTTGTTTTATTGTTTTTGATTTCTTTTCAGAACTATCCTCCTTGTATGCCAAATACACGGAGAGGAAGAGAACCCTTTCCCTACAATCACGAGTTAGAGCGTACACTACGCAATATAAATCAAAACTTGGGAATAAATGATGAGGATCCAAACCAGAACATCCCAGCTCCGGTTGATGTTCATGGTCAAATGTTACCCGCGGGTGAACATCAATAGAGGGGACAAAATCCCGTTCCACGGCCCCAAGCATACTACAGAGGGTATGATAACATAACAGACTCGGATGGGCCACTTGTCTTGCCCCCTCTACCCACAGGCCACACCTTTGTGGTAATTAGCAGCCTGATGCAAATGCTCACTGCCAGAGGTTTGTTTTCAGGGCTACCTTCTGAGGATCCATATGCCCATATAGCTAAGGTTAGGGCAGTGTGTAAAAGTTGTGTGAGGAGGCCTGATTTGGATCTAGATGTAATAGGGCTCAGAGTGTTTCCTCTCTCACTGATGGGAGAGGCTGCTATATTGGTTCACTGAGCTCCCATACAACACAATCTTCACTTGGAACCAATTAAGAGATGTCTTCTTAGCACGCTACTTTCCGGTCTCCAATAAACTAAACCACAAAGACAGAGTGAACAACTGGCACTACCAGGAGAGTCAGTTAGTAGTTCTTGGGATAGATTCACCTCATTCTTGAGATGTGTTCCAAATCACCGTATAGATGATGAGTTGTTGAAGGAATACTTCTATCGGGGAAAGGATGATAACAATAAAGCGGTGTTGGACACTATAGCAGGTGGATCTTATAAGGAGTGTCCTTATGCTAAGATCGTTGAAAAATTAGAGAAAATCTCCCGAAATAACAAAGCTTAGAGTACTAGGAAGTCTGATACAGGGAGAAACACCTATGCAGTACAGTCCACTCACAACCCAGCCACAGATGAGATTCGTGAAGAAATGGCTCAGATGAGAACTGAGCTTGGGTTGGTACTAAAACATGTCACAAGGGGTGCAGAAAAGATAAATGCAGTTAACTACTTGGCTAAACCACCACCTCCTAATGATGAGTGCTATTATGCGGAGGACACTTATGCAGTAAATGAGCAGACGGGGGGTTTTCGACTAAGTGCCCAAGGCTCAAATCAGGATAATTGACAGAAAGTACAAGGGAACCAAGGTCGAAACTATGGTGACTACAATCATGAGGGTCATTATGTCCGAGACGGAAACTACAACCGCGACAACAACTTTAACAGAGGTAACTATGCTAATAGAAACGATAGGAATGGGCCCTATGTCCCCCCTCAAAATTGTGAAGTTACTCTTATGGATGGTGGAGATAGTATGGCGCGAGTTGAGGATATGTTGCACAAAATGATGAGGAGGCTCGATGCTAGTGATGAGCACATTAAAGAGTTGAGGTGTGATTTAGCTAGTATTGGGCAAAAAGTTGATACACATGCAATTTTGATTAAGTAGATCGAGTTGCAAATGACCCAATTATCTGCGACCGTGAACACACGGCAACCAGGCACTCTTCCTAGCAACACTTTCCAAAATCCAAAGAATGATGTGCACTCTATGACAATCACTACTCGGGGTGGTAAGCAAACTATTGACCACCTATGCCATCTACTGAGGAAAATGTGAGAAAGGATAATGATAATTTTGTAAAGGGTAGTGGTGAAGCAGAGGAAAGTAATGGAAAAGACGCAGAAGTACCTATCAAGGTAATTCTAATGCCTAGGCCACCACCACCTTTCCCTCAGAGATTAGTGTAAAAGACCGAGGATGGTAAATACCGGCATTTTATAACAATGTTGAAGCAGCTTTCTATCAATGTCCCTTTGGTAGAAGCTCTAGAACAAATGCCCGGTTATGCAAAATTTATGAAAGATCTGGTCACCAAGAAAAGATCGGTCACTTTTGAGGATGATGATAGACTGCAGCATTGTAGTGCTATTTCTACAAGATCCATCGTAAAAATTAAAGAAGATCCGGGTGCGTTCACTATTCCTTGTACAGTTGGGTCATTACATTTTGCGAAAGCATTATGTGATCTGGGGCAAGCATAAATCTCATGCCCCTCTCAATTTACAAGAAGTTGGGTTTGGGGGATCCAAAACCCACTGCGATGCGGCTACTGATGGCTGATTAGACAGTGAAACGGCCTATAGGGATACTTCATGATGTGCTAGTAAAAGTGGAGTCATTAATCTTTCCGGCTAATTTTGTTATTCTTGATTGTGAGGTCGATTTTGAAGTGCCTATTATTCTTGGGAGGCCATTCCTTGCTACAAGTAGAGCCTTAGTTTGTATGGAGAAGGGACAGATGAATTCGGTTGAATAATGAAGAAGCGACCTTCAACATTTGTAGGACCATGAGGCAGAGTGGTGAGCTCCAATCGGTATCTGCCATATCCCACAAAGAAAAAATGAAGAAGGAGACTGAACAGAAAAATGCAAAACAAGAGTTTATGGTTGGGGATTTGGTGCTTGTAGACAGTTTTGGGGTGCCTTGTCTTCCAGGCAAGCTCAAGCCCAAATGAACTGGCCCTTACTTGATTACCCAAGTATTCCCTCATGGAGCAGTTGAGTTAAAAGCCTAGGAGGGAATGCGGTTTAGGAGTAATAGAGATAGAATAAAACTCTATTTTGGGCATAAAACATCAGGGAATGAAGTGATAGAGGCATACCATCTTCATGAAGTCTGAGTAATCAAGGGTCCCCAGTCGTGCCGCGACATTAAATCAGGCGCTTGTTGGGAGGCAACCTAATACTTATAGTCTTTTTAGTAATGGTAGCATTCTCTACTAATGGGTTTTAAATTTGCAGGCACATCACCAGGAAATTCTGCAGAAGATCACTCTGAAACAGTCACCAATGGACACATGCGATGGATCGTCGTGCTCTCGACCGTCCGTCCTGCACAACCGTGCTGGTTGTCAGAGACCCTATTACTAAAGGTCTCTCACATTTTTGAAGGGTCCCGACAGACATCGACGACGGACCGTCATAATCGCAACGGTCCGTGCTGATTGTCGGTGCTTTGCGTCTCGGGTTTGCTTCACCTACCACTCTCGTATTTAAATTTTTTTATGCATTGGGGACAATTGCATGTCTTTTTGTTGGGGGTGGGGTAAATGGAAAGTGAGTGCTAGGGGAAGTCTGAGTACCCAAATTCACTATCCTCTTTTGGGGTTTTCTTGCATGTGCTCTTTTTCCCCAAGAGACTAATTACTTTTTCTGTTGAACCGGCATGTTTATATCTTTTGTACATAGTTTAATTCTAGAGCATGATGGCTAAAATGATATCCTAGTAAACTTGAAAATAATGCATGACTAGGCATAGTAACTGATAATTGTGTGGGTCTAAGCATGAAATAGAGTTACACCATTGCATTACCCTATGTCTTAAATTCGAACTAGGTGTCTGATAATCGGATATAGTGATGAGATGTCAAGTGAGTGTGGGGAAAATTTGAATAGTCCACTATTGGTACTGAGCTAAAACTTGCCTGGTTAGTCCTGCTAAAAGTAAGTTGTAATAGACAATTAGGAAAGGATCATAGGCCCTTGTTCAATATAGCCCATTTCTAGCCTAAATAAAAGAAACCAAATGAAATTTATCCTTCTTTGATCCAAATAATCTGAGCTTAAAATTAGACCTTTCTTTTTCACCCCAACTGATCTTTTTTGGGAACAATGTGTTGGCCCTGCTCCCTCCTTGGACATGTGCACCTCAGCTTATGCCAAAAGCATAAGTTGAGGGTGACTAATGCATTATACAACCTTCGTTATGGCCCTGACCCAACTTTGGGTATTGTGTACCTTGACTCATGGCAAAGCCATGAGTTGAGGGTGGCTATTATCAGGAATGCTCTGGAAAGTGGGATTGAAAGAACAAAGAGATAGAAAGAGCAAAAGTAAAGTGACTCAAAAATTAGTTGAACGAAAAATAAAGGAAAAGAAAAATATATAAGAAATACAAGCAAGAAAAGAAGAGAGTCACCTACACAAATGAAGAAAGAAGAGAAAATAGCAAGGTGAAAGAATAAGAGAAACTGGGCGAGATAAAATGATAGAAAGTGAAAGGTTTAGCCGATATGTCAAGGAGGGCAAAAACTCACTAAAGTATACCTAAATATACCCTACCTTACCCTGAGCCTATCTTACTAGCTAAGAAAGTCCTATCGTGATCCTAAGGGTTGTATAGCGAACTTAAGGTAGTGAAAATAAGGGCAAGCTTATGGCAATAGGTATGAATGAGTGTGACTTTGTTGCGCCGCGCCAACTAGTGCACCAGCCACTTTTGGTTTTTGGCTTAGTTGTTTTCTTCTTTTCTCTGCTTCTTCTTCTCCAACTAAATTCCAAATCCTCAATTTTTTTGAAAAAAACTAATCATATGTTTTAGTGCACAATCATCACTAGTTTAACAAGAACAAGTTAGTAGTCTTAGATCAGTTTTCAATTTAATCAAAACATGGCCAAATATCGACAACTTAGGTATATAAATGCGCCTTAGAACAGAACCCCACACTTACACTTTCGTTTGTCCTCAAACAACCTTTAGACTATCTACTCTTTTTTCATATCCCTTAGGCTTATCAACCCACCTTAAAATCAATCAATATTTTTTAATCATGATCTTGTATTTCATAATGGATGCAAAATTTCAACACTTTTATACCAAGTTCCAACACATATTATCAAAGAATGACTCTTTTAATATTTTTCCGGGCTAATGCAGACTCACACAAACATACCAATCACATAATCTGAACACATTCCATGACACCATTTTAGAGACTACACCTTCCTAATGCACATGTCATTATTTTTCCAAAAAACCTCCTACTTAGATTTTCTATTCTCTTAATACCAACTTCATGAATATTTTTCCCTCTTTCCTCCATGTTTGCCCATTATTCTCCTTTTGTCCAATTTTTAGTTGTCTTTGCATTAATAACCCTTACTAGAGATTTTAAGGTCCAAATGAGGTACAAAATATCCTTGGTAGGACCAGGGACAATGATTAGAGCATAGTTCTGAAATAGCCTTCCTCAGTTGTGTTGAGGTGCACAATGTCACGAAGGACTAGGGACAATATAGAGTTTCACTTATTCTTTTTTTCCATAAAATTCAGCATTTCACCCATTCTCTAATAAACCAATCATTTTCAATTCTTTTTATTAACATAGTGCATTATATAGATTTTATTAGGATCAAAATACCTTGGTATGAGACAAATGGGTTTCGGCTTATCATGTGTCTTATCAACAAATAAGGCTAAAGGCTCAATGAGGCTTCACTAGGGGTCATTTTAATAGTAGGCCTACAAGTAGAGTTCAAGAATTGGATTTTCAAAGAAACGCCTTAATCACATTCCCTAACTCATACAAGCTAATGATTGGATACACACAAGACAGGTTTTAGATACCAGTTGAAGCAAGAACAAACAACACTCACCATACATGGATTCAAGACACGTATAAGGATATATTAACTAGAATGATCATACAACTTTCATCACGGTATTGCTACACAATTAATCCTATTTATTTTTATTTTAAGTCAAAATAAGGAACATGTTTGTTCCAAGGTTACCGTTCTTTTGCATTATTTTAGTTATGACTACCCATGACGTCAGACTAACTTTTTCGGGAATAGTTTCAATAGACGAAGGTTGGTTTCTCAATCCTACACTACTAAAAAACATCCAAAAAAACGATCACAAAAGCGACATACAACGTCGCTTTTTGCTTAAAATCAATGGAAAAGTGATGCAGTCATATTCATCGCTTTATGGTTTGACACTTTTTGAAACGCGATGGACAATGTCTCTTAAAAAACAATGGACTGCGTCACTTTTTTATAATTTATTATCAAAATGTTTTTAGCAAAAGCAACGGAATTTGTTGCTTGTTTTATAATTATTTTTTTATTTCCAATAAGCGACGTGGTCCATCGCTCTTCTAGAGATTAATATTTTAAAAATTCTAAAAAAAGATGGTCTAAAGAATACTATCCTTCGCTTTTTTTAATTTTATTTTTGAAAGATACATAAAAATGACGGGCTAAAGGACCTTGTCCATTGCTTTTCAGGGTTTATTTGAAAAACATAATGCAAAAAAAAAAGACAAACAAATATAAATCAATCAATTCAATTTAATTCATATTCAAATAGCCAATGGAACAATATAATGTAAATACACAAACATATACAACATCAAACTTAAATCAATCTTCAAAATGAAACAAATCACATTACAAAAACTTATTAAGTGTTTCAAAATGTATTTAAAAAGCAACCTAAACTAGGGAGTGGCATCTACAAATTCATCTTCCTCCTTATTATCATCGGTGTCCTTGGGAGATGAAGTAGTAAGTCAACAAGCGAGGTTCAACACTTGTTCTTTGATGTCTTGAACGGTCTTACTCATGCTTTGTTGTTCAACTACTCTTGTATTCTCCGACTCTGCTAGTATCAATGTAAGTTGTGCTATTTGAGCCGACATAACGTCTATCTAAACACCGTCAAGTGTCTCTGCTTGACATGACGATCCAATACCTTCTAATCGTGACTGGTATCTTTTTATGTCATTAACGGCCTCTACCATAGACTCTACCGTTGTGTGTCACCTACACCACTTTTTCTGTCAAAATTTTGGTGGAAAGTTCAGATGTCATTTAAACCGAACTATGCAACTTCTTAGTGACATAACGATGAAACTCATTCTGCATATTAAATATAAAAATTGACATCACTACTAATATATATTATTCAAATTAAATAACTTACAGAAGTTCGTTCGACCTTTTCTTGAGTCGCATATACATATCCAATTCATTTTATTTCTTATTCACATGATTCTTCTTGAAAACCTCTGGTTCAATGTGAGTGTTCCCAGTTCTTTTTCCTAAAGAAAGAAGTGAAATTTATAATGGTATCTACGAACCAACTAATTTAAAATTTTGAAGTAGAACTCACCATCTCTCTTATAATTAATCCTAATTTCTTTGCACCTCCAGTGTGCAACGAGTCACCCTTAAGACTTTCTCTAAATTTTTGTGGCTTGTTCAGAAATTGCCTTATACTTTTGTCAATTCCAATGTGCACGAAATCATCAAAAACATGAAGCAAAATCCATCCCGGATGTTCATCAGTATCATGAATTTTAGCTAAAAAGTCTCGCGGATGCCCTCCTCTCAAATGTGGTCGCAGTGACCAAATTGTACCTTGACTACCAACTACATATAGTCTGAAAATATTGAATAGCGTTACTTAGGTTTACAGTAAAAAAAGTAAATATACCTAAATTTCACTATGTGAAGCTGTAGATGAATATAATACACTAGGATACACAAAACACTAAGTCAATAAAGGTGTATTAACCTTAGCATCTGACTTCTCATTACTAGAATATCCAATCCTCATCAACATAACTTAGGATATGTATATGTGGGAGATGGAGTATTATCCTATATCCTACTTGCCAATAAAGGTCGTGATGAATGAATAGACTGTAAAGGTAGGCCTTCGTAGCACCGTAGAGGCAATGTCTGTGAAGTAATGGAAGCATCAAATGATCGTTAGTAATTAGAAAATATTGCCAAGGATCCTCTGTACCAAATAAAATAAAAAATAAATGAGTATCATGACTAATGCGCTCAGGCATAGAAAAAAAAGATCATGGAATATCATTAGGATCTATGAGTCTACTAGACTTCTTCTGTTATCTTTATTAGTCCAGCTAACTCCAAGATGCTCGCGATGTTTGTCATTGTCACCGATTGATGACATCTGTATGCAAATTTACTTATATAATATATAAAAATCATAAATTAAATAAAATTAGCAAAATAAATAAACTTACATATACTATCTTTCATTCTACTACTATTCCTCCTCGCTTGTTTCAATTCTATTATTCTCCCATTCATCCTTCTCAATAGTTTCATTTCCATTACGGTCCCATTCTTCGTCATCTAATGATTCATTTTCCTCATTTTTGGATCATTCTTCCTCAACATTAAGTATCTCATATCATATACTTCTAATAAGCGTTAAAGATGTTCTTCTGTGATTTCCAATTGAATATGAGTGTGTTGATGAACTATTGCAACATCATTTGTATACACCACATCTAATAAACTGTTTATTTCAATTCTTTCCACATACTTACATTTTATAACAACCAGCAATGAACTTTGTATCTACACAATGGATATGCAGCATAATACACTTGTTTAACATTTTGTGTAATAATAAAAGGATAATAACTTCTGTATTTTCTGGTGTGCTTAACTTCAATTATATTATCTTGGTAGTTCACCTTTGTTCCTTTACATGATTGATCAAACCACTCACACCGAAACAATACAATCTTCTTTTTAGGTCAACTTGAATACCTCAGTTTAATAATATATAGAATGACACCATAAAATTCAATAGTTTGGCCAGTACCATCAACATCACCTTCTATGTAGACACCACTATTATTTTTTCCTTGTTCGTAGAAACTTCTTCGAACTTAAAACCCTTGACACAATACTTATTCATTGTCAGTACTTGAGATTCAGGTCCATGTTCTACTTCTTTCACTAATTGCAAATGTTAGACACTTGAGTATTCATTGTAAACCTACATGACTATTATTTCAAGTAATATAATTTAGTATAACATGGATATATTATTAAATACTTAGTGATTGCACACCTACATAAGTTTTTACCTATTTGGAAAATTATGTATAGATGACTTCATTACCCCATGTGTTTACAAACAGTTGATCATTTAATATTCGAATATTTTGTTAGTTAATGAACACCTATTACAATGTAATTTGATAACATATTTTTAATATTTGAGATTTGCTTGAATCTCTTGACAGGTAAGCAAAATATATGTCATAGCTGATTGCATTTCTATATCAGTGAGGAGTCAGTTTTCACACTTTTTAGATCCTCGGCCATTTCAATTAAAAATTGATATTGGTTGAAATATAGAATCAATATCGCCTTTATCATTGCAATTTGGCCTGTTTCTCATACATGACACATCATCACCAAAGTAATATAAATAAAAATCTCTAGATTTTCTTCCAATATGACCTAAGTAATAAGAATAAAACTCAACAGTTTCTCTCCCAATATGAGCTTGAACAACTGATCCTTCGATCTTTCCCCTTTGCTTAATTGTTTTCTTGGAATTACCAATTTTTCTGCATGTATGTGTGTATATATATGTTAATAAAAGGATTGGTGGATTTATATAACTTTGTGAATATTTCAAATGTACACCTCTTCAATGGATACATCAGTCTTCTTTGAACACGAGCTCTGAGGCAGGCCTCTTGTAAAAGGCGAATTGGAATGTGTTCCATCACATCAAAGAATCCACATGAAAATATCTTCTCAAACTTAGAAGTAATAACAAGAATATTTTCTTTCATTCTCTCAAAACTACTCTCCAAAAACATTCCAGAATAGAAATGTTATACCTCGGAAATCCAATGACGTAGTCTAGAGCCTCACCTAATGAATAATGATTAAGAATTGTGTTTCCATACCTTAACTACTGTTATTAATTTTATTTGGAAGTATTACATCCTAAACGTTAAGAAACGACCATGACGCTGAAAAACTAGTGAAATTGACTAGTAGGTTTTCTTAGATCATGTGAAAGATTGGGAGTAGCGTATGAAGGATAAATAATGTAGAAGTACTTTAAATAGGTAAAATAAAATTTTTAGGATCAAAACGTCCAGGTGCGACCCTTGAAGGAAAATCCTAGGGGTCCTTGAGGAGGATCCAAAAATTTGTCAAACAAGTTGCCCAAGGCGTGGAGGGAGCATGTCCGTGTCAAAGACTGGATCCAGCAAAGGCCAAATGTTGTTTTGCATCGCAGAAATTATCATGGACTCTTTCGTCTAAAAATTTATTTGCAAATACTTGAGGGAATACCTCCGCGATGTGTACTTATTTCGTGACAAAAAATCCATAAATAAAAGTCATGTTTGACTTAATTAAAACTTCCAACTAAGTGAGGGGTGCTTTGGATATTTTGGGGGATGGGTATATATTTATTTTAAGACAGTTTTACTCACTTTACCAATCTAAAACAAATCCCCAAATTGAAAACTCAATTGCTCTCACTTCTCTATAAATCCTCTCTACCCAAACCTCCATTCAAGAACATTAAAGCTTCAAGAAGAAGATCATTTCTCCAGGTTTTCTACTCAATTTTGTGGATAAGTTTTGATTAAGGTATTAATTCTTTCCCTCTTGGAATTTCTTTCCCCCAAGAGGTTCCTTCAAAGATATTTTTATAATCCCCCGAAATCAAGGGTTTTTATCTACACATGGGTCTTCTTTTATGAACTTCCTAAACAAGAATTCTTGAACAACAATTAACCAGTTCAGATATTCACGACCAAGAAGGACTAGATTCTCTTTCGAATAGGCTCAAAAAATAGAAAAAAGGTTGGAATGCCAGAAATTATGGTTAAATTATGATGAATTATGATTACTTAGGGTTGTTTAAGTGTATAATGATGGGTAATTGGTGTTGTTCACTTGATATTCCCTTGGACACATGTTTTTCCCCAATTTGATAAATCTTGGATCTGTTTGATGAATTGGTCAATGATGATGAATATATCAATTCTTATATTAGTTTTAATTTTGTTATTACTCCATGAATTACCTAATATAATTTATTATTTCGATTTTTACCTAATTCCTTTTGGAATCCATGAATGTCCCTCTTCTCTTAACCCTTACTCTTGAATTATATTGATTAATGGACTATTATATTATGATGATAATTGATTTGATTGCTAGATATCATTGCTTTGGGATTAAGTCTTGAATGGATTTCTTGGAGGCTATTGGTAAGATCTTCAAGGTCACGATCATTCGATGCATCATTGTTAGTGTATCCTTGGTATTGTTGGTTAATTGAAATATGAATGACGAAGTTATGAATGTCTAATCATTTTATGAATATAATGGTAGTGATACGATGGTAGGTGTGCTAATATGAGGGATTGAAGGTAATTCCCATGAAAATCTTATGACTGGGCAATGGTTGTATGTCCTTACATGATGTCGGGTTTGTGATAAAAGGGTTTTAGTATTTTAAACCTATAAGCTATGAACATGTTATACAAGGGTTTAAACTCCTAAGACCTATTTTATGAATTAATGTTAAGGAATACTGAAAGATATTTCAAAAAGAAAATTTAGCAAAGAACCGAGTGAACTTGACATTGAGAGGTATTCCTTCACAAACGAAGGGAGGTATACACTATGTTCTCTCTTGAGGTGGAAACTAGAATGCTATTTCTCCTAGTTCCTTAACTATGTGCACTCATAGCAACCTTAGCTAGTGGATCTACCTAGATGCTATATGAATGTATATGTCTTACCTTGGCAAGTTAAACATCCTTCTTAAGGTGTGAGGGGATGACATCGAATTTCATGTTAGCTCACATGGTCTATGTCAGTTATGGAGAAGTTTCCTAAAAGTTAAAATTAATGAATTAAAGTAATAAGATGAACACTAACTCTGACTACTTAAGAGGTGTTACCTTGTGTAGGTAAAGGTATGGGACTTTAATTATACATTGCACAAGTGAACCATGAGGGGAATTCTAGGGTGAATTATTTATGTACATATATTATGAATGAAACTCATGTTGTTGGATTAAATTGTTATGCATGATATGTGTGATTTTGGTTTCACTTGAGATACATGATGTTGGTCTAAATTTTTATACATGATATTGACTATGCTTGTTATGATGATGTATGAGGTAAAACACAATGATTATGTTCTCTTTGTAAGTTTACATGGTTTATGTGAGGTTATGGGGCTTCACATACACATTGCACTAGTAGACTTGGATTGGGGTTATGATAAGGTTTTGTGATGTATTGATGAATATGGACTCTAAATATGAAATGTTAACTATATCTTTGTTATGATTTTACCCTTGAACATGTATAAGAATATGTCATTGTTGTGGTGATATGGACTTGTATATGTTCTTGAAATGTGCATAAAGGATTTAAAGTGAACTTAGCATGTTTATAACAAAATTTCCCTTTGTGCATGGTTTCAAATGTTTTACTTGCATATGTTTCCATACTTAGTACATATGGTTTGTACTAACCCATATCGATTCTATTTTCTATACAAAGTGTAGTTTCATGCCATTGAGGTAATTCTAGTCTTTTCCTGAAGAAACTTGGATTGTTATTCCTAAGTTGGTAAGTCCTCAAGTTGGAGGATGGAGGTGTTTGATTCTGTTTCTAGTTTCACGTTCCTTACTCAAAGATTATATTTTAATTCATATCATAGCAGTTTTTGTTGATGTAACGCCTAATTCACAATTCTCATACTCTTGTGTTTAGATGGCAATGTGAGACAAGTTAGATTCTATTTTCGATAAATGTGAAGTGAAGTTGAACTTCAAATAAAAATTTTCAATTTCCCGCTTTTTATTCTATCTATGATGCAATTATGAATGCTAAGGGTTTGTCTAAGGCCTCTTCAAGGATAAAGATGCTGGTTACGACTAGGGGGTGCTCTCCGATCGTGACAAATTAAGTATTAGAGCATGAGGTTGAATAATATTAGGAATGATGTCTCACAGAACCACATCTATGTAGACTCTTCTTCTTAATTGTGAAGTGTGTCACACTTATGAATGAGAGACTATGTAATACTTACGAAATTCTCACTTCTTTGGTAATCTTAAGTCGTGCCTTAAGAGTCTTAACTCTATATATCCCTTTCTTCTTATCCTTTTCCTGTAGATATAGGCTATGACTACTAGAAAGGAATCCGCAAGAAGGGTTGAAAAGGAGATTGAAAATGGGGGAGTTCCTCTCCAGGACAACCAAGCTCCTTCTCAAGAGCAAGTTCCTCTATGTGGAAAAACTCTGGTTAATCCTCCGATCATGTCGGATGGGGAAATAAGTGCAAATTTCCTAAACTTGACCAAATTCATGTATAATCAAGCTCAAGTCTTAACTACTAAAGCTCAAGCTATGATGACTCAAGCAAATCGCGAAGTTGCACCCCACGTGAATCAAAATTCTATTACCATGGCTTCACGTTTGAGGGACTTCACTAGGATAAGCCCTCCAATGTTCATTGGGTCTAAGGTAAATGAATATCCTGAAGAATTTCTAGATGAGGTTTATAAAATCTTGTATGCTATGGGGGTGAATTCAAATGAGAATGCCGAGCTAGTCGCTTATCAACTCAAGGATAAGGCTCAAACTTGGTATACTTAATTGAAGGACAATAAGACTTTGAGAGCGGGTCCCATGAGTTGGGAAGCCTTTAGGAGGGATTTACTTGATAGGTTCTTCCCAAGGGATGAAAGAGAGGCATAAGTGGAAGAGTTCATCAACCTTTGTCAAGGAAGAATGAGTATTCAAGAATACTCTTTGAAATTCATTATGTTGTCTAAATATTCCTCTTCTTTGGTGACTAATCCGAGGGATAAAATGAGTCGCTTCGTAACGAGAGTGTCTGATGATCTTGTGGAAGAATGTCATGCGGCAATGATTCACAATGACATGGATTTATCTTGGTTGATGGTTCATGCTCAAGTTGAGGAGAGTAGGATTAAAAGGAAAAATAGGGATGCCCAGAGTGCAAGGCCCAATTATGGAGGTACTTCTAAGAGTAAGTTTAAAATCCAAGACAAACCAAAGTTCAAGAAATGATTCTCCAACAAAGTTCCTTATAATTTCTCAAAGTCTAACAAGGATAGGGTGTCAAACACTAAGCCTCAATGGGGTAAATGTGGTGGTTCACAAAGTGAGAACCCCAATTGTGCAAAATGTGGTACATGTGAGTAAATGTCCAGTTGGTACGGACAATTGTTTTGGCTGTGGAAAGAGTGATCACATGCTAAGGGATTGTCCCATGGACAAAAATCAATGAATGAAGAGTAATCAAGCTCAAGCAAGTCGTTTTAATTCTGATGCTCTAAAGAAAAAACACTTCTATGCTCTCAAAACTAGGGGTTATCAAGAGGATTCTCTCGATGTTGTTACTGGTATGTTGTACGAATTTTCAATTAATGTTTATGATTTGCTAGATTCAGGTACCACTTTATTATTTGTAAATCCTCTAGTGTCTCTGAACTTTGACGTGCTTCCCGATATCTTAGTTGAACCTTTTTTCGGTTTCTACCCCGGTTGGTGACCCTCTTTTTACTAAAAGAGTCTATAGGAGTTGTCCCATATTATTGTCCAATGGACTTTTATGTCATATTGGGGATAAATTGGTTACATGCTTGTTTTGCTTCAATGGATTGTAGAACAAGGGTAGTTAAATTTCTATTTCCTAACGAACCCATTTTATAACGGATTTGGGGAAGCTAAATCCCTAGAGGTAATATTATTTCATGTCTAAAAGCTTGTAAGGTGATTTTGTAATTGATTTATCTATAATATTGTTAGGGTAAATTACCTTGAGTTTGAGGCTTATCCTTAAGAGTTGGTACCCCTAATGAAGAATTTTCCGAAAGTCTTCCCCGATGATTTACCCTGAATTCCTCCTGAACGGGAAATAGATTTTTGTAAGGACCCAAAAATGAATTAGATTCAAATAGAGCCTAACATGTAGTGCCTGTCACAACTGGAGAGCACCCCCTAGACGTAGCCGGCGTCATCGTCCTCTATAAGGACTAAGAGTAGCCTCTTAGCTTACATCAATACAGTCATAGGTTAAAAATGTGGAAATTTTAAAAACTTATTCACTACTTTTACGTTGAGGTTTAAATAGATGTCTATACACACATAGTACTTATTTTTAGTAAACATAGACCCTTCGTATAAGAAGATTACTTAGTATTCTACTGTTATTGCACATAGATATATAAGATATAACATAGTATCAAATGGATGTCTCATCTCGTAACCATCCAACAAGAGTATAACAATTTTGGCTTGGCCCATACATCAATACAATAAGAGCCATACTCAGATAAAAAGGAAAGACCATAGAAGTCTTAAAACTAGAACAACATCATAAGCTTGATAGTGGCATTGACCTCGGAAAGTGAGGACCTACCCAATATGGATGAATAAAAATTCCAAGTCTTCCTTCAAAGTCGTCTAAAAAGCAACCGGAACCTAAAATGTTAGGGAAAAAGGCACAAATGGGGTTACTACACCACTTGTATTAATTATGAGACCATATGCACACATATCACAAAATCATGCTAAAACGGGACACTTCAATAAATTATGCAATTTACTTTGAAAAGCCTTATGCAGATTTCAAGAAATCATACCAATCAATAGGACATATTCATTATTAAGTCAGGAGTATCCACATCACATGACCAATAATACTAAGCCTAGTCAAGCCAACATGCATATCAACTTAATTTGAACACAGTCATGACAACCCTATTATGAAGCTATAACATCACAAGCATGAATAAGAGTTCATTACAACATAACCAAAGCAAGATTATTACCCATGAACCCTCATTAAGTCAACTAGTGCAAGGACCAAGCAAAGCCCCTTAACCTTACTCTATCAAGTAAACTCAACAAGACTCATAACTGATGTTCAACTTCACATAGTATGTCATTAAGAGTATATATCATCATACTTTAGCCATAGAAACCAAACATATGTTCATAAGATTAACCAACATCACATAGTGTCATTAACATGTAAAATCAACATATGCATATCATTTACATTTATAAGCATATACATACATAAGAAAAACCTCCTAAGGCTTCCTTCAAGGAAAATTAGTGCAAGGAATACGTAAAGTCTCATACCCCTACCTAGGCTAAGTTAAACCTCTAAAGTCACCTAGTTGGTTTGTAGTTCACTACTTCATTTTAGTTTAGGGAACACTTGCCTTAACCGAAATAGACCACAAGAGCTAAATGTGGAATCCGGTGTTCTAAAACCTTATACCGATTGAAGGTGGCCTACCTAACAAAGTAAAACCAAACATAAACGTAGCTTTCTAGGTGGATCCACTAGCTAGTCTTCCTATGGGGGGGAAACATAGTTCAAGAACTAAGAGATAGGTGTGAACTCTCTACATGACATTTGGAAATTGGAGCCTCGTCTCATGGGAATCCATAAGATGAGTATCCCTCATATGGGAGTCAACACCTCATGTGTAACTATTCGGTGAATCTTCCTCTATGGAAAGTCAACACCTCACATTTTCAAGTTCACTCGGAGCTAAACTAAGTCCCTTTCAAAATGTCTTTAATATATTTATTAATTATCATTGCTTAATGTAGTTTATAAGGTCTATACCATGTATAATATTCATCATCATAGATCAATAAGAATTGCATGAGTATAGTCCTTTCATTACAATTCATATAAATGAGGTTAGCACATTTACATATTCGCATCATGATAAGTCACATTGGTAAGTTATAACCATCCTTATAATATTTAAACTTTATCCAACTCGCAATCCATAGAAAGAGACATTTCAATACAACATCAAAACAACCATATTAATCTTAATACAATGTATACTTTACGCAACATCATCACTTAATCACAATTAACCACAATTCAAATAAAGAGGTGAGATCACAAGACTTACCAAGTCTTCTTCATAATACATCATCAAGGTCTTACCATCAACCCTTAACTCAACCCAATAAGTGTTTAATCTTATCAAACATAAATAACCAACATGAAAACAAAGCCAACATGACAACAAAGCCAATTGAATCACTACATCACAATCAACCACTAGTTCATAACTTGAGACAAGAGACTTAGGTCAGTCATAATCTAGATAAATCATTCAAGAACTAGCATGATAGGAATATAATTCATCCTAATAAATGTATAATTTGTACAATAACATCATCTAGTAGTAATTAAACCAATAACCAATTCAATTGAGCCAACATTACACAATCCTTGTACAGATCACAACATATGCTTAAGGGGAATATGTCATCTTCTACAAACTAGACCAATCCATACAAAAATAACATAATTGAAATACGTGTTAATTTATTAATAATATCCATATAAGCAATTCACTAGATCAATTTTCAAGATTGGAAAAGACCCAGTTGAACTTCATACTTTCGAAATCAATTTGATGAAACCCTTTGGGGAAATAAGTCCCAAAGGTGAAAGGAATCACATACCTTAATGACATTGATGGATAAATATTGGCGATTAAATCCCTAGAACCCACCTTGAACTTGACTTCTATGGAGTTCTTCAACTAGAGAGAGAAAGAAGAGAGAAGGAAGAGAGTTCGTGTTTTGGAATTTATGAGAGCTTAGGTTAGTCTAAAAAGGTTAGGGTTTTTATATACATTGTTAATTAACTTAATTAAAACTCCCATAACCTCAAATTAACCTCATAATAATCCAACTAATTAAATGAATTAAATAGAAACGTGCAGCAAAACAGTGGCTCCATAGACGAGACCACGATCGACAGATCGTGTGTATATAGACGGCCATTGTTCACCTCCATGTTCCACACTCGTTGTTAAGTTCACATACTTTCCGTTTGCAGGATTCAAAAAGTTTGGCTAATTGTCCATCTATGGAAGAAGTCCACGCCCCATCGATTGGACAACGGATCGTGGGTTGCATTTGTTGGTGGACACTACCTTGGGCAGCCTTTGACCCAAAATGCTACGGTCCTCCTTAAGGGACCTTGGCTGGTCCTTGAGGAGTCGTGAATGGACTTTTCGATTATGAATCAAATCTAATACATATTAGAAACCCTTCCACCAATTTTCATCATTTTCCAAATTCTAAAACTTAGTCAAATAGGCTAAGGCACACTAGCACCTCATTGAACTAGTTTTCGAACGTCATGGATGTTCTTTGATGTTTTGGTTTCTAAACTTTCTAAATGACTTATAATCATTAAAATAGACCTTAAAACAGTGTCTTAACCATGTGAAACTAAGGTTAGGCTCTAGAACACGTGTTAGACTGTTGAAGTGTTACAGTTCCATGATCTTATGAGGTTCTTAAATAATCAATTATGGTTTTTAGAGGCAATATATAGTGTTTGAGAGAGTTTGGTGGTCAAAAATCCAAGAACGTCCGGTGACGTTTCAGGTTAGCCCTGAGACGCACTAGCGTTCCTTAGTATGTTTTGTAAGGTTTTATGTAGTGTTTGAATCTTAAATTGATAGGGAGGAGTCCTAAAGCCTATATGGACGTATTAGGGGTTAAAACATCTTGGTAGGGCCCCGTAAAAGGTCCTCAAGGCAGACCCCAACCATGGACTAGACACTGCTTGGGAAATGTCAATCGACCATGCAATCGATGCTTCGTGGGTTGGTCGACACCCCGTCGATGGGAAGCGTTGATCGAGACTTAGTCTTTTGAGCAATGGAAACCAGGAGCAGTTTATAATCAAGACGACGGCTTGCCAGTACAGCCCGTCGTCTGGTCGATGCCCCGTCGATGCACGCCTACTTTTTAAGGTAGTTTTAGGTATTATATGACTATTTAAAAAACAAAAAGACCCATTAGACTCTATACTCCAAATTAAAACCCCTCTCTCACATTAGAACTCCCAAGAACACCATTTGAGAAGAAGAAGAAAAATTGGGAGCCACAGCCTCGGACGTATTCACCATGAGTTTAAGCTTGGATTGAGGCTATAATATACGGTATGTGAAGCTACTTCATTCATGGATTCTTTAATCCATGAATCCCCCTAGTTTCCCTTCAATTATAAATCCAAAGAACCCCAATCTAGAGAGTGTTGTGATTTTATTGTGGGTAAGACTTTATTATGATCCCAATCTAGTGGGTAACATTCAATGATGCTTATATTATTATTATATACTATTTTTATGGAGTTTTAATGGTGAATTATGATAATTGAGTTTGAGGGTGATCATAGTGATCTTAGGCCATTAGAGACTTGATGAAGTTTTTGTGTTGATTCTTCTTGACTTCATTACATTCTATATTAATTGATAATGATAGAATAATCTAAGTATGAATTGGCTTAGGTTTGTGAATTTGAATTTTTCTTGATTGAATTGAACCATGAAGTACGAACTATGGCTATATCACCTAATATTGAAGAATGTGAGAAGAAAGTTAAGGCTAAAACACTCTATCATCTACCTATGAATGAAGATAGAATGAATTGATTAATAATGAACCTTGGGATGGTTGTGTTGGTTTTATATTTAAGATAATTGATTGGAAGTGATAGAATTAACTTGAGACTGAAGAGATTGTCTAGTACATCTATTTTCTTTTAGCAAAATATAATTTTTTTATTTATAAGTTTTCGACTTTTTGAGTTTTGCCACTTAATTTTTGAGAAAAATTAAGAAATAACATTGTTTTCAAAAGAGTTAAACAGTAAATCTAGTGAAAAATTTTAAAGGGGTTTGGAGATTCATATTAATATTTTAGGAAGGTTTTTACAGTACCTAAAATACCCGTTTATACGGTTTTCCTAGAACAAAATTGTTTGGCTAAAAACATATAACTCAATTTTCAAGATAAAGATTAGTTAAGGCTTGTTGGAAATGAAGTATTAATTTACTATCTAACTGAAATTTGACTTGCAATTTTTATAATCTTTTAAGTCCAATTGAAGTCGATTGATTTAGTCTAATAGTTAAAATAAAACGACGTCTTACGGGGATTTGAACTTTTTGACCCTAAAACTTACGATAAATAATAACAAGCAAATAATGATAAGGTAAGATAGATAGAGAGGGAGAGAGTTGGGTTGGACCCAAACCCGATTTCTGTCCGCCTGGACCGGTGTTTGTAAATATTTCTTTTGTACCTGTCTGAAGCTAACAATATAATAACAAGTGAATGAAAAGGCAACAAGGGATTAGGCCCGAAAAGAATAAAGTATGTAGCGTTAAAATAAAAATTGATTTTTATGAATTCTAGACTCCCAATATTCAATTCCTTCTACTTGGGACCCGTACGTCGATCTTGTGGACAACTTGACTCGAACAAGAGGAGTTGAGCCTTTATGGCTCTCTCGAAATGCAAGGAATTGATGAGTTTTTGGCGAACCCAGGCAGATTTTACATCCAAAAATGAACAAGATCATATTAATAATATGATAAGAAACATTATAACATATTTTATGAAATGGATAAAATAAATGACCATTCAAATGGCTAATGAGCCCACCCAACAAAACCATGATAAAATATAAAGGACCAATTTAGATTTGGCCAACTACTAGTCATTGGTTGTAGTAAGAATAAATTTAAAAAAAATAAAGTTTTGTTTGATTTTTCTTCATAAAAAAATTACTAACTTGTACAAAGGAAAACTAAATCATAAAAATCCTTCAAAAATAACAATAAACCCAGGAGTAGAACTAGATATTGTGAGCATCTGTCAAACAACTTATGAACAAATGCCCCTTTTTGATTCTTCCTATTTCCAATCTCAAAAATACTTCCCACATTGACAAATAATCCGATGAATTATCGAGGGATAAACACAATATAGGCAAACAACAAAAAAAAAAGAAAAAAAAACTACACGGAAATATTGTCAAAGTCAGGGAATTATCATATCAAATTACGAGATGTCATCACTGAAGATGTTATTTCAAATGATCTCAAAAATCAAACCACGGCCAAAACTATAGCTTTTAAATAATAATAATAATAATAATAATAATAATAATGCCACACGTCATTCGGAAAATTATTTACATACTCAACTACCGCAATGTAAACATTTTTTTTCGACTAGGAAATCAAATTGGCGTGAAGATGTTTGAAGAATAGACAAAATCTAAGCGGCCGAAACAGAGAATATCTACCCTAAAGAGAGGAACCAAACTCGTTTAAGCACAACATCAAATATGACAGAAAGATTTGAAGTAAGACTAACCGATTCAAGGTGTTTTTATACATTCCTCCCCTTAAAATGACATAACAGCAGCAAAGAAATTTCGATTCAAGCAAATAAATCATAGATCTAACCAAAAAAATGCATGCTTAGGCGAACTATAGATTAATTTGAATTTTTAATTAAAGCATAGTCATGACATGAACAAAGCAGTATTTAAGAGAACAAATGTGAGTAAGAAAAAAAAGGTAATTTCAAACAGAGAAGTCACCCAAACTTCTTTCTATACCTCAAATGAACTCCATAGACATGTCAGAGCTCACACGACCAATATCAAGACAAATATTGTGTGATCCACAAGCAGATCCTAAATTTGGAATAGTCGCATAACAAGACGAGTGAAACGAGTATTGTTCTAAATTAGATTCCAAACACGCTATTTATTCTTAAGAGAAATAAGGATCAAAACCACCACAAGGATTCAAACGCATCATGTAGGAGCAATCAGAAATCATGCTATTCACACCTTTAACTTGAACGTCAGCTACAGAACAGGAGAAAATAAAGAGATTTGAGTAATTTACCTTTTAATGGGCAATGAACAATGACATGAACTAAGCAAGGGAGACTTCACCAACGGAATATTGAACACGAACGTCAAATGCAAATTAACTAAACGAGAGAAATTTCTGTATAGCTTACAACTATGTCTTTATCACCGCATTGCTCTGAGAATTTCCCACCAGGAACCCAACTTGAAGATTTTCAAAGAAAAATAAAAAGAAAACCAATCTCCCTATTTTTCTCCTCTATTTTATGCTTCCCTTTCTCAAAAAATTCTTCTCCTAGGACTTTCTCCCCTAAAAAATTCTCCTCTATTAATGAATAGAGGAGAATATATAGAGTCACAATTTAGGGTTTTTAAGAATGTAGGGAAAGGGAAACAATCGACAAACAGAGTTTGATCCAGATATTTGAAAATCCTCTCCAAGGACCAAAGAAAGCTTGTTATGGGTAATTGATTTCACCCGACATCTCCCAAAATCCGGACGACACGAGCAATGAACGACTAAAATTCAAAATTGTTTGTCCTTGCACTCGACGTGGCATTCATCCATGTGAGCAAGGACGAATCTGTAGTCTTTTGGAACAGCGTTGTCTGCCGTACGGGATGAAAGAGACGCAAAAAGGGTTGTACTTTTAACACCGTTTGGACTCATTGGCTAGCTTCTATTCTTATAGAAAAAACAAGAACGTAAAAGTCGTTCACGCGCAACTGAGAGGAACTCCATGAAGATAATTTAATTGCTGCATTTAAGTCATTTGACAGCTGCTACATGCTCTGGGTTTCTTTTCTTTAAGAGGGAAGAAGATGGGTCGGACGGCTAGAAGTGGGATGGGGCAATTAAAAATAAATTAAGAAGGGGATTGGATATGTTGGGCATAATGAGTTACGTGGATAAGAAACAATAGGAAGGAAAAAAGATTTTGGGCCCCAAAACTATGTCTTATAAATTGGGTTCAAAATAAGGTTAGAAGATGGCTACAATTGCAAATGAAATTGGAATGTCAATTATAGCCAGATCGAACAAATTTGTAAATCCGTCATGGAACCAAACTAAGATAAATTAAAGTTACTAATTTGCTATCTTTTTAATCTTAACGAAATAAAATAGGTAATTTAAACGTAAGCTAAATAATTTAAAAGAGCATAGACTATTACACAACCAAAATAATTTACCAAGCATTTAATTGACAACATTTTTAATAGACTTTTGAATATTTATACAACATACTAATAGCATACAAAATTATGTAAAACACATATATTAGCTAAAAACAATAAAGAGGCGATAAGATTGGCTTAGAACAACTTGAAAAATCTTTTAGACTCCTTAAGATCTAATTATTTTAATCAGTCAAAATTAAGAAGCTCGTTAATTAATTATTATCGGGAAAGGTCGAAAAATTGAGTGTCAACAACAGTCCCTCATTTTACTTGGACTGATGCAAGAAATTCAAGAAAAATGAAATTGATCAAACCAATTTTGACTGACCATAAATTTATCTTCTTTGAAAAGACACTCGGTAAGAACTTTAGGAATTACGGCTGAAACCCGTAAATGGGTTTACTACAAATCTCCGGTAAATGAGAATTCAGGCCACTTGTAGTTGGATACGCTCAATTTAACGTATGATTTTAAAAGAATTCAAAAGTCATCTCAACAACTGATTATGAAGGGGCGAAAATGCTCGAGAATAGGATTTAAGAGTGAATTTTGAAATACAACCGAGTTTTCAACATTGAGCACACCTACATATCCTTAAACTTAAGAAATCAGTCTGCTCGTAGTTCGAGTCGATCGGTTGTAAAGGAAATCCGTTATGCTGGATAACATTTGGTTCTGGATAAGTGAAATATTATATCGAGTATGAAAAGGAGACTTGTAACCTCTTATCCATGAATGTGAAGTTCTTCACATCCATAGGTATGAACTTGCATGGACATAATTTCCATAGCTCTTGGTGCATTGCCACTTAGATTGGAAAGTTGCTTCCGGCGGATACTACAATTTCCGGATACAAAAATTGAAACCAAGGAACCTAAGGAAAACCCCACATGCCTCCTGATAGAGGTGTGGTTTGATTTTTGTGGAAGTCGCTCCTCTGCTCGAGTCCTAAGAGTCTGACACTCCTCTTTGGACTATGTCCCAATTCGCTGCAAAGAAAAGTTCCACGTTGTGCTGCCTCCCTTTTGATGTCATCCGCACCTGTGATTTTGTTTTTTCCGGAGAATTCATTCATTGGTATTCTCTCGACAAAGACTCAAATAAACTCATCAGCATAAAAATGCAATTCAAATGAGAGAAACTGCCCTTTCTCTTGCCGACATTTAATTGCTCTCCTTCAACATTTGATGTCAACTTCATCAGTCTAACGTAAAGCAAATAAAGCTTATGTCTTATATTTGCAATATAATATTCAATATACTGTTCAAAAGTAAAAGTTGATGCAGTGTGCATATATTTCTCTCGATATTGTCTTTGATGATTCTCTTGGTGTCTACTGTTGCCAAATAAAAGATGCAATTGATGTTGATGGGATACAAGATATATTTCTCCCTTTTTTCGCGTTGCATGAATTTTCTCTTGCAATGCATGACTTCTTCTTCGCAATGCATGATTTTCGCGTGATGCATAAAATTTTCTTCAATGCGTGATATTTGTCTTCGCAATGAATGATTTTTTGCGATGCATAAATTTTCTCTTGCAATGCATTACTTCTTCTCCGCAATGGATGAATTTCTTCTCCTTATGCATGACATTCTTCTCACGATGCATGACTTTCGTGATGTGTCAATATTTTGTCGCGATGCATGAATATCTTCTTACAGTGTATGACATTTTACTCGAGGCGTGAATTCTTCTCGCGGTGCTAGACTTTCCGTGATGCGTGAATATCAACTCGCGATGCATGATCAACTCGCGATGCATGATCTTTCGTGATGCATGAATATCAACTCGCGATGCATGAATATTAACTCGCAATGCATGAATATCAACTTGCGATGCAATCTTTGATACCAAATGAAGATAGTGCTTCAATCGAGCAACATAGTGGTCTTCTAGGTGCCTTCTAAATGATGATATCGTCTCAATTGACAATACGGTATAATGACCCTCCAGGTAGTAATATCATCATGTTTGATAATATGAAATAAACGACCCTCGGGGTAGTGCATCACCTTAATCAATAAAATGACCAAAATGACCCTCCGGGTAGCATATCATCTCAATCGACAATACAAATAACATGACCTTTCCAGGTAGTAATACTATAAGTTCTTATTATATGATATAGATGACATCTTTAATGAAAAACCGTGAACTATATTTCTCAGGGTTTCATTTGATTCACCTTTGAACCTAGTTGGACAATCATTATAGACTTCACGTTATTGAGAATTGAATGAAACAAAACTCTTTTATATAAGCAATACAAAATACTTCCTACATCCATCAAAAATTTTATAGTTAGGGTAGCTTTTCACCATTTGATTTCTCACTATTCATCGATCGGAGGAATTTTGCTGTTTTCAAAAGCAAACCTATACACCTGCGTCCACAAAAAAACCATTAGTTTTAAAATGGAACTGATCTATGTCGATTTCTTCAGTTGTTTGCTTCTTCCTTTCTATCTCTTGTTGATTTTCTGATCTCCTGATTCTTGATAGATAATACAAAATATTTCATGTCAAATAAATGAAACATAAAGGGAAAATTTTAGAAAAAAGAAATTTTGAAAAAGTGGTATTTTTTTAAAAAAATTACTACCAAGTATCATGTCACGTCAGGCTTAGCAAACTTTTTTGAGTTTGATTCCTGGAGATCTATCTGATTATTCGCTGGGGAGTATTAAAAGGCACACTGGACTGTCGATAAAACCACATTTAAATTTTGAGGCCATCCTCAAAATTTCAGTGTCAGTTACCTGTCTTTGTTCATCTTCAACTGCTGGTGGGCAAATCATGGAATTTTTGAGATACTCTCAAAAATTCTGTCTCAGTTGCAGATTCAAAGATAACTTCAGTCTCAACTTACTGAACAAAAGTCTTCTTCTCAAGAATTTTTGAGTCCCTCTCAAAAATTATGTCCAAGTTTCTTTGTAAAGAAGAAGACCGAACCCTTGTGGCGCCTACGTATCCTGTTGAGGCAGGAATCAGGTCAACGTAGTTCCCCTTCAAGGTTGACAATAACAAGAGATTAAGAAACCAACCGAAGACGACATAGGCCGACTACATATCTTATTCTTGAGAATTCAGATCTAACGTAGTTCAAATATAAAGAATGTTTAGAAGGATAAATGGGGTGACCGAGGCCATCATAGGCTGCATACGTATCTCATTCTTGAGAATTCAAGTCTGACGTAGTTCATTATAAGAGGGGTAAAATTTTTAAACAAAGAAAATACAAGAAAATAGAACGATGAAAAGTAAATGAGAGAAGTGTCACGACCCAGATTCTTCAATACCAATCGCAATCGGTGTTGTTGACCTCTCAGATGTTGCAGACAAGCCTTATCTTGCATTCATCACATTCATCTAGTTAAATTTGTGGAAAATTTAAACCTTTTTATATGTCTTAAGTATACATAGACTTCATATAATTATTAACTAGATATATCATATACTAAGCTCAACATAAGAGAACAACCATCTAACATAAAGAATCAATTCGAAACTGAAGATGAATATATCAGATATAGTTCGCCAAACACGGCCATATTACAGAGTTTTGAAATGAAGATTCGAAATAAATGCTAGGGACAACATCCACTAGCTATGTCTAAAACTAAGGCTAGACCGAATCTGTAGCATCCTCGAAATCATGAGGACCTACCAAATGATTTGGAGAAATGCTGAAGTATCAACTGTTGTAAGTGTCGTCAACCTTTCCTCTGACCTGCACCTATAAAAATATTAAATAGAAGGGGGTTAGTACACTACTTTTACTAAGTACGGGTGTATTCACACATAAAAATAAAGCTATGCATGAGCAATGAAACTTCTTTCTAAGCAACATGTCATTTCTGCAATGTGTAGTCATTAGACTTTCCTAATTCTTTTGTTGTGAATTGTGGCATAAATATGATGTACTTTAATGCATTCAAATCAAAAAACTCATTTTTATATGCTTACAAAAATTACTATCATCAACATAATTTTAGAACAACTCGGGCAAAGATTTAAGATTTTGATCCTCTTAGGCCGAGAGATACTCTTTGTAAACTTAGGTTATTTTTTAGTCTTTTTCTACTTCTTGTTGTGTAGCTCAATAATTCTTTTGGTACTATTGTTTTACTTACAAGTGCAATGATTTATTATAGTCCCATACCCACAATGAATTGATGTAGTAATCCAAGGACTAAGGAATGATTTCCCTACCTTATAGTGAGTCATTCTTTACAATATATATTCATTACCTTTCATAAGAAATTCTCTATTGATCATGCCATTGATTTCATTACTTTCATGTTTTGTATATAATATATTTCATATACACGAGACTTTGGAATCGTCGATGTATCACAAGACATCTCAAGTGAGGGCCCAATATATGGGACCTCAACCCGAGGGCCTTTTTTTAGCAAATACAGAGTCTACTTCATTTTTCCATTCGTACTTCACATTATTCATTTTATTCATTCATAGGCTTATGTAAACACAAGCTATACCTAGGATGAATTTTAAGCCTCTCATCGGGATCATGAACTGCAATGACAAAGAATGACCTAATGTCATTACTTGAATCTGATTTCACCTCCTAATTGTCTTGCACAAACACCTGTGGTATTGTTCATTCCATTATCTTTCATACTTTGAGGAACTCCAACCTTAACCGACATAGGTTATGTGAGCATCATGAAATCTAGTGTCTACACTCACCACACGTCTTACGTCCACGTTCGGCAATTCCATTATGGCCCCTTCTTGGGAAGGCTAGATCTTGATTCTAGCGCCTTAGACCACTTGGCCCTCCTAATTCTTGTGTGTATCCCTCTAAGTGTTCACACAATAAGGAAGTTAGATACTTAGAATGACACAATGTGTCAAATCTCTAGATAGCATGATTAAGAGTATAAGAAGGGAGAACTTCCTATCATCTCGTAGTGTCTAAGTCATGATTGTGGCGCGCTTCAAAACCATAAGATAGAAAGTATGTAACATGGTTTTATTGAGCTTTAGTTCTTAGGTAAAGTATTTAAACTCATGTTCTGATACAAAGTTTGTAACGACCCGTATTCTGTAATTCGGATCGAAACCGATGTCGTTGACCTCTCAGAGGTCGCACAAGCCTCATCTTGCATTCATCATATTCATGTAGTTAAATTTGCGGAAAATTTAAAGAAAATTATATGTATGAATTATACATAGACTTCATATAAATATTTACTAGATACATCATACAATAAGATAAACATAAGAGAACAACCATCTAACATAAAGAACTAATTCGAAACGGAAGATGAATATATCATAAATAGTTCGCCAAACACAACCTTATTACAAAGCTTTGAAATGAAGGTGTAAAAGAAATTATAGGGATAACATCCACTAGATATGTCTAAAACTAAGGAAAGATTAAATCTTTAGTATCCTCGAAATCATGAAGACCTACCAAATGGTTGGAGAAACGCTGAAGTCCAAATCGCTACAGGTGTTGTCAACCTGTCCTATGACCTGCACCTATAAATATAGTAAATAGTAAGGGGTTACTACACCACTTATACTAAGAATGGGTTTATTCGCACATACATATAAACCTATGCATGATTAATGAAAGCTCTTCCTAAGCAACATGCCATTTCTGGAATGTCTAGTCATTAGACTTTCCTAATTCGTTAGTTGTGAATTGTGGTATGAATATGATGTATTTTAATGCATTCAAAGTACACAACTCATTTTCTATATGATTACAAAACATTAGTATCATCAACATAATTTTAGAACAGCTCGGGCGAATATTTGAGATTTTTGATCCTCTAAGGTAGAAGCGCTACTTTTTGTACACTTAAGATTATTTTTCAGTCTTTTTCTACTTCTTGTCATGTAGCTTAATAATTATTTTGGTACGATTGTTTTACTTACAAGTGCAATGATTTATTATAGTCCCATAACCACAATAAATCGATGTAAGTAATCCAAGAACTAAGGAATGATTTCCCTACCTTAAGTGAGGGCCCAACATATGGGACCTCAACCCGAGAGCCTTCTTTAGCGTACAGAGTATGCTTCATTCATTTATTCGTACTTCACACTATTCATTTAATTCATTCATAGGATGATGTAAACACCAGCTATACCTAGGATGAATTTTAAGACTCTCATCGGGATCATGAACTGTAGTGACCAAGAATGACCTAATCTCATTACTTGAATCTGATTTCACTTCCTGATTGTCTTTAACTAACACCTTCAGTATCGTTCATTTCATTATCTTTCATACTTTTAGGAACTCCAACCTTAACCGACATAGATTAAATGAGCATTATGAACTCCTGTGTCTACCCCACACCGAAAAGAGGTGGAATCACCGGTCAAAGTGACCCAAAACATGCTAGTGTATATGGGAATTTAACCCCACCAGATCCCTATATTGGAAGTATAGGTTCGAAGACAATGAGATATAAGTACACACATACCCGACATAGCGGACAGTCTTATCTCATGAGAGTTACGTGAACCTATTCCCTTCCTGAAAGAAGGCATTGCCGCTCGTAGCAAGCGTATTGGTTCTCAGTATAAAGTTCTATTTCATTCAACTCAGACGTCATAGAAGCAGGCTTCTAGTATGAGGACATCATAGCTCAATAGATGATTTCTCATCTCATAATTAATATCACATATACATCAGACTCAATACTTTCATTAGAGTGTATATTGAGACTAGTCTCTTCATTATCTTTACACTCTCATATGTGAGTAAGTTTTTGTAACATTTACTTAGGCTTATTTGATATTGCTCTCATCTTTCACATTAGCCTCTTATCATATTGTCACGTCATTCATTAGCATTAGCACATTTGCTTTTCATAATTACTCATCCCTTTTACGTGAATGTTCATTTCATCATATACCAATGCACTTGGCCATTTAGTGTGTTTCACACTCTTATTTAACCCTTCTAGGGTTTCATCATTTCATTACATACATCTTAGTTACTAATCCCTCTTTACGTAAATGTTTATTTCATCATCTTTTAGTGTTGACTCAAGAATTATAGAGGCTTGATTCTAGATTGAGATTTACTTACTCTATTGATGACTTGTCATCCTTACTTTACATTGATGAAATGTGAATTGTTCTTTCATATCATCCTTAAATTACATTGATGAATGTGAATTGTCCTTACATATCATCCTTAGGTGTTAATGAGACTAGTTTCACACATTCTAACACCTTCATTCGTGAGTATTCTTTTAACAAATTAGCTTTGGTGTAAGTAAGACTTGTCTCACTTCCTTTAACATCCCATTTAAATATGTTATAACTTACTTTACTTACTTACTTTAGTGTAGTAGATTCATATCACCGTTTATGAATGATGAGTACTTCATTCAATGAGTTTCATGTGTTCATAGTTCATTCTTGTAAAGCATGTTGGGAGTTGTCCCAATAAATGTCATAAACTTGGTTATGGATTCATTGATATTACTTTATAAGTGCTTAATATATATTTGATACTCTTACTGCACAAGAAGTGGCAAATGATTAGTATTGGCTCAAGATTTGGGATGTGAGACTAGCAAATTCATCCTTTTTGGCAAAAGACAATTTTTACGTATTTTCAGATTTAAATTGCCATATGTATGAACCCTTAGCCAATCTTTTAATCATTAACATAATTTACTATCCATTAGCATATATTCATTTTTACCAAATAAAGTTAGAAAACTTTATTGGAACCAGATAGCCAATTTATTCAAGATATAATTTCATAGTTGTCTTTGAGCCAATTCTTAGTTTATGGATTTTAGTGTAATATTTTAAGAACATATTGGACCGCATCATATTAACATTTGATGGCTTTAACATCTTCAAAAAATCACAACAATATCTAGTCAACATTCAGCCAAAGACACATATTCACTTAACACATAACAAACTTAACTTACCATATTATCGATCCTTAATTATCATGATAAGATTAACTTTACGCAATTACAAGTTCATAAGTTAAATCGATACTCATCATTCAAGAACAATTCATGTTAAGAACATCAAGTACCACATACCAACAACATGACTTCTAACCTATTAAAGATTGAAATTTTAACAAGGATTTTAGGGAAAGGAGTTCGACAAGAACGACAGGAAACAACCTTAGTTTTCATGATCCTTTAATATTTCAAAAGAAAGTTCTCTTGGAGAAAGAAATCCAGGAGAGAAACCCATACCTTAGGTAGAAATTAATACAAAAAGGCCACCTTGATTGAACCTTGAAGAAACCTTGAAAATCGTCTAAGAAATTTTCTATTTTCTTTTCTTGTGTTTTGATCGCTGTTTTTCTCGCGCTTGTTTTCTTATTTTAGTTGTGTATTTGTTTGAGTTTGAACGTGGTTTTTAGGTTTAGGAACTGAACTTTACTTATTTAACTTAGGTTATAATAATTTAATCAAATTAATTAATTAACTAATAACTAAAAACCCTCCTAAGTTGACTAAACCTAGGAGAATGTTGACTTCACCTAAAATCTAAAATTCTCGTGTTAACTATGGTTTAGGTCAATATATTTACTTTATTTTAATTTATTAAATCCTTCATTTAATTAATTTAGCGACCTATTATAAATACTAAAGTACCCCTAAGGCATTGGAACCATAATAAACCCTTAAGGACCATCCTAGGTTAAGTACTAGGATGTTTCTTGCATTATACTAGGTTAGCATAAGAATTTCGGTTTGACCCCTTTAATTTAATAAATTAAATGTATAGTTTAATTAATTTAGTAACCTAAGGTAATTACTAAAGTACCCCTTTTTTTATAGACCATAATTAACTTTTTGGACAATCCTTGGTTAGGTACTACGTTGTCTCTTTAACTAGTACCAGGTTAATGTCAACTCTCTTTTGGTCCTAGGTTGTTGGGTGCACTAGTGGATCCATTTCGGTTAGTCCTAGGTTATTTAGCTATTTCGGGCAGTAGGTTAGAGTCTAAAATTGGTTAGGAAGTTAGGCCTCACATGGAGTGGTCCCTTATGCAAGTTTTTGTCCCCTTAACTATTCTAA
Source organism: Solanum lycopersicum (assembly GCF_036512215.1). Lineage (NCBI taxonomy): Eukaryota > Viridiplantae > Streptophyta > Magnoliopsida > Solanales > Solanaceae > Solanum > Solanum lycopersicum. Next base: position 43,117,548 of record NC_090808.1, on the reverse strand, counting down.
CCGAATTTGGTTAGGGTGGTCCCCTCCTCTGTTGCTTCCTCACATATCTTGCACATGTGCTTGAACATGGGTTTGTTGTAATTTCCTAACTAATTATTGTTTATGGTTCCTTTGAGAATGTTTACTTATTATCCCAAGGACCCTCACTATGTCCTTGGGCACTCCTTAATTTACATGATCATTTTGAATTATAATGTGGAATGGTACTAGGTTTGACACTTTGATGCCTAGTACATTGTGGAATCTATTCATAACGGATTTTCTTTTAGCTTAGGGTCTTCATTTCAGGTACATTTATTGAACATTAATTTTGGACCAGTGTATGATAACCCAAAAAGTATATTTCTTATTCGTATATACAAAATTAGCTAATATTTCTTAGCTAATTTTTCTATACTATGCCCAATATTTCTCAATATTGGGCATTGGGGTGCCTATGTACCCCTAATAGGCTATCCTAAGGGTATACTGACAATTCATTAGCCATATGATTTTGCAGAATGTTACAATAAGTGCAAATTGAATCTTCACATATAGTATCTCTAAACAGCATTTGAGTTGATTGGTTTCGGTCATGCGGTGCCATCCATTTCCGACAAGACCAAAACACCTCCAGATAATACTTTTCTAACCACTTAAGGTCCTTGTCAATTCGGTGAATTTTCCTTTATACTCATCTTGGTGAGGAAAAATAAGCTTACTGACTAACTGACCGATTTCAAAAATTTTGGATTTGACTCTCTTGTGAAAAGCACAAATTATTCTCTGTCGATATAGTTTACCATGACAAACGGAAACCGTTATCTTCTCATCGATCAAGGTTATGATCAATCCATTTGCGGACCCACTCAGCATTACTTAATTCAATTTCTTGGATGATTCTCAAAGACGGTATATCAACCTTAATGGAGTGACAGCTTCTAGTCCGCACACCAGTAAGGATGGGGTAGCTCCAATCGATGTTCTGAAAGTCGTTCAATAACTCAACAAAGCATTTAGCAACATATCATGCCAACCTCAGTAATTGTCAATCATTTTCCTCAAAATTTTCTTAATGTTCTTATTGGTAGCCTATACAGCTCCATTCATTTGAGGACGATACGACGTTGAGTTCCAATGAGTAATCTTAAATTGTGCACATATATCTCTCATCAATTACTGTTAAAATTTGCACCATCATCAATAACGATGGACTCTGGTACTCCAAACCTGCATATCAGATTGTTGCGAACAAAATAAGCTACAACTTTCTTGGTCACCGTCTTGTAGGAAGTTGATTTCACCTACTTGGTGAAGTAGTCAATGGCGACCAAAATAAATTTGTATCTGTTAGAGACGGATGGCACTATCGGACCGATAACATTCATACCCCAAGCTATGAATGGCCAAGGTAAACCCATAACATGGAGCTCATAATGTGGCACTCGGATCAAATCACCATGCACTTGACATTTATGACATCTCTTCACAAACCTGCAACAATCATGCTCCATAAAAATCAAGTAATAGCCGGCTTGAAGGATCTTCTTTGCCAAAGTAAGCCCATTCATATGCGTGCTGCAAACTCCAGCATGTATCTGTTCGATAAGCTTCGCAGATTCATAGCATTGATGCATCTGAGAAGACCTAAGTCATGAGACCTCCTATAAATAATTTCCCCACTTAGAAAAAAATATAGAGCCATACGGCGTATCGACTTCTTCTAGTTGGATGTTGAATCTTCAGGCAAACCGTCTGGTTCTATTTCTACATGGGAACAATAACCTGTTTGTTCCTTTATCTCTATATCTAGAGGATCAATATAATCAGTATCTAGATGTTTAATCATTAAGGTGATGGTGGCAAGAGCATTAGCCAACTCATTCTTCATTCTGGGAGTAAGTCTAAACTCAATCTTGTGAAATCTTTTGCACAACTTCTATATACAATGCACATACTGTGTGATCTTTTGGCTTTTCACGGCCCATTATCCTTGAAACTGATGAATTAATAAATCTAAATCTTCTATAACCAGAAGTTCATAAACATTTATATCAATGGTTATTTTCAAACCAAGGACACAAGCTTCATATTCATCCATGTTGTTCGTACAATTAAATCAGAATTTAGCTGACATGGGATAGTGTTGACCAGATTCTGACACTAAAACTGCTGCAAAACCTCTTCCTTGATGATTTGCCTCTCCATCAAAAAATAGCTTCAAGCCAGGATATGTTTAAGAAATATCTTCACCCACAAACTATACTTCTTCATCGGGAAACTAAGTCTTGAGTTGTTTATACTCTTAGTCAACAGATTTTTCTGTAAGGTGATCAGCTCAAGCTTGTGTTTTTATTTCCTTATGAATAACATACACAATATAAAATTCACTAGAAAACATCTGCCATTTAGCAAACTTTTCTATAAGCTTAGCCTTATGGAAAATATATTTCGCGGAATCCATCCTGGAAATGAGATATATGGTATAAGGAGACAAATAATGTCTTAATTTCTGGGAAATCCAAGTTAAATCACAACATTTTCTCTCCAGAAGAGTATAACGAGACTCGTATGGAGTGAACTTCTTGCTTATGTAATAAATTGGTCGCTTTTTCTTCCCTGTCTCATCATGTTGACCAGGTACGCATCCAAAAGAATTATTTGAGACGGAAAAATATAGCAACAGTGGGCTTCCTTCTCATGAAGTCACCAACATCGGTGGATTGCACAAATAGTTCTTGATAACATCAAAAGCAATTTGACATTCTTCGTGTAACACCTTGCAAATCCAAGACACATTGTAAAGCCTAACAGAGGTTTCATAAGTCTAAGTACTATTCCTAAGTCCATTCTTAATAAATATAGTTCATTTTAGGAGGTTTAAGAACAAAAACGTCCAAGAACATTCGGGAAGTTGGTTCAAAGGGATGTTAGTGTGCCTTAGTATATTTGACTAACTTTTAGGAGCCGGAAATGTATAAAAATTAGTGGAAAGGTAGATAATAGGTTTTTGAGTTGTTTCATGGTTGAAACATCCGAGTACAACTCCCCAAGGACCAACTAAGGGCCTTTAAGGAGGACCCTTGTAGTTTTATGCAAAGGGATGTTAGTGTGCCTTAGTATATTTGACTAACTTTTAGGAGCCGGAAATGTATAAAAATTAGTGGAAAGGTAGATAATAGGTTTTTGAGTTGTTTCATGGTTGAAACATCCGAGTACAACTCCCCAAGGACCAACTAAGGGCCTTTAAGGAGGACCCTTGTAGTTTTATGCAACACTGCCTAGTAGTATGCATCAATGGGACAGAAGACAGCCCATGTGTGGATAGAAGGGGCATCGATGCCATCATCGTCCCACACTTAGGCTGGTGAAGAAGGCTCCTTCACCTGCACAGCCTCTGAACTCATCGACGGAGTGCAGAGGTTCAGACTACGGGTCGTGCGTGGATCAACAGGGCGTCGATGCCACCGTTGTCCCACACATAGAAAATTAAAAAAAGCCCCTCGGCTGCACACTCTCCGACCAAGACGACAGAGTGTAGGATGGAGAGGCGGATGTCCGTCGACTCACAGACGGCCCGTCTATCGGGGTTTCGTCTATGAGGGTCGAGTTTTTTGCCTAATTTAATTTGGTCTCATTTAATTAGTTAGGGGTCTAGGTGGTTTAATTAGGGGTTAAGGGAGTCCAATTAAGTTGAATTAATACCCAATATAAATACTCCTAATCCTCTTTAATCTAAAGACAACTCTCATATAAACTCTCTTTCTACTCTCTTATTTCTCTCTCTACATGAACTCACCATTGAGGACTAGCAAGGATTAGGATTCTGGGGATGGAAAGGGACGAATTCACCATCAAATTGTTTCTCCTCAAAGGGTTTCTTCAAAATAGATTTCAAAAGTTGATTTTTCTTATGGATTTCATTCAATTACAAAACTGAAGTTATGGATTGAGTTGTTAAGAATTTATTAGAGTTATATTGAGTATATTAAAATGTAATGCAACTTTTTTATGGTAATTTTTGATGGTTTGGTCTAAATTTAAGAATATGATCCTCCATCCCTAACCCTAGGTAGTGATCTTCACCTATATTGTATTCTTATCATATTGAGTTGGTTGTTGATTTGATTACTATCCTATGGTTATATCATAACTGAATTAATATGAATTATCGGCCTATCATTCTAGTTATTTAGACGTCATTTAGGATATGAATTGTAATGTGAAATTAGCCTATGTATCTTGTCTCAAGTTGTGATCTAGAGTCGAATTGTGTCATAGAGATGCAATTGGCCTTGTCATCTTATTGGTTATCATTATGTTATGATGTTACTCCCCAAATTGGGTTGAGTTATAGGTTAATCGTAAGACCTTGATGATAGACTTTGAGGAAGACTTGGTAAGTGTTAGAATCTCTATCTTATGATTAATTGTTGTTAAGTCATGATATTACATTGGAGTATGCATCATGCTAGGTTTACAGGGTGATATGATGTTTTATTGAAATGTATTGACTATGTTGTGAGGTTTATTAAGGTGTATGTGATATAAGGATGGTGAAAACTATCAATGTGCCTTAATATGCTATGAAATTCTAATGTGTTAAGCTCACTTATATGGATTGTATGAAAGGACATATACTCATACAATTCTTATTGAGATATAGATGATGATGATTATAAAAGGGGTAGGCCCTATGACCTAAATTTATCTATGGTTGATAATAAAAGGATTAGAGACATTTCAAAAAGGGACTCTAGCTTAGCACCGAGTGAACTAGATTGAGGAGTGTCCCTTCCCAGATAGGGAAGGTTGGAACACTATATTACTCTTGAGATTGGAGACTATAATGCATGGCGCATAAAGAGGGTCCCAACTATATCTCCTAGTTAGGAATACTAGCTAATGGATCCATGTAGTTGCTATGTTTCATGTTTTTGTACTACCTTGGAACGTAGTCTGCCTTTTTTCGGTGTAGGGTTTTATGACACCGAATTCCACACTAGCTCATTTGGTTTATGTCGGTTAGGGAAAGATGTTCCCAAAAGGTAAACCAAATTAAAGGACTGGAACTCTAACTTGGCTAACCTAAGGGGTCTAACTTAGTCTAGGTAGGGGTATATGACTCTACTTAAACATTGAACTAGTTAGCCTTGGGGGGAGTCTTAGGAGGAGGTTCTTATATGTGTTTATGTTATGAAAATATATGATGTATATATGATGACCATGGCACATTATTTATACTATATGTTGATTAGTTCATTTATGAATATGCCTTGGGTTATAATGTTAACATATTTTGAAATGTAGACCTAAATGTCATGATATGTAAAGTTAGACATTGGTCATGTTTTCTTATTGAGGATACTTAATTGAGTAATATTATGTGTTTTTCTTGGTCATTGCACTTGTTTACTTTATAAGGACTTGTGAGTAGTTGTCTTGCTTATTATGATATGTTTGACTCTTATTCATTCTTGTGATATTATTCCTTGATGTTAGGGTTGTAGTAAATCATGTTTAAAGTATGTTGGGATAAGTATTACTTGTTGAGTTAGGAAGCATGTTTTGTTGGTTGATATGACTTACTTGACTTTGAATTAGACCCCAAAGGGGTAATTTTTTTTGATAAAAAGTCATTTTTAGAATGTTTTATTTGTGTATGTGAATAAGATCATATACTTACTACATGTGGAGTACTAACTCCATTTTCTTCCCTTTTCCCAAACATTTTATGTTCCGGTCGTTGAAGAGTTTGGAAGGAGACATTGTTGAAGTCTTGGATTCTTCCTTCATCCAAGTGGGGTAGGTCCTCAACTTTTGAGGGAAATGCCATCCTCTAGCTTACGGATTTTGTTATGAGCCTATTGACTCTTTCATTCCTTTCCATTTTAATTGAGTATTGTACTTCCATATTACCTATGCATGGTCTTGTTTGATTGATGTAAGGTCTATGCCCATATTATGATATTCGTTTAGATGGTATAAGATGAGACAATCGTTGAGACTATTTCTATATTTTACGTAGATGTAAGTGCAATAAAAGTAGAAGGCTATGTAATCTTCCTATTCAAAGGTTCTATGTATACTCGATATGAATATATATTATGTGTATGTAGAGGTCTATGTAAATCTCCAAGTAGTGATAATGAAGCTTTAAATTTTTCCGCATTTTTCAACTTGTGAATGTAATGACATGAGACTAAGAGGCTAGTCTTAGCCCTTAAAAATGACGATGACACGGGTTATGTCTAAGGGGTAAACTCGGATGTGACAAACTTGGTATCAGAGATTGAGGTTGAATATCATTGAGTTATGTGTCTCTCTACCATGTCTATGTAGCTTTGTATTTATAATTGTGAAGCATGGCACAATTATGAGTAGGAACCTATATGATGTATAGGAATCACTCTCTTCCTTGGAAATCTTATATCGTGCTAATAGAGTATACTTATGGTAAGCTTTTGCATCCAATCCTATGGTTGTGTTTATAGGAAGCGTTAACACTCGAAGGAAATAGAGTATACTTATGGTGAGCTTTTGCATCCAATCCTATGGTTGTGTTTATAGGAAGCGTTAACACTCGAAGGAATGTGGCTGGAAGACTTTAAGAGGAAATTTCCAATGTGGGAGCTCCTCCCTATAATGAGCAAGTTCCTCTATTTGAAGAAGATGATAATGTGGAGAAAGCCCCAGCCTAACCCTCCACCCATCACGGAGGTTTATATGAGGGCTATTCTTAATCAAATGACACAAGCAATTACTACTCAATCATAAGCCACGACGGTTCAAGCCCAAGCCATGAAGGCCCAAGCCAATTGGGCGATTGCTCCCCGTCCTAATCAACATGTCCTATTGTGGCTTCCCGTCTAAGGGACTTCACTCGAATGAACCTCCAACTTTATATGGGTCTAAGGTTGATGAAGACTCCCAAGAATTCATCAATGAGGTCTACAAGATACTATATGCTATGAGGGTGTCTTCAAGTGAAAAGCACGAGTTGGGCACATACCAACTCAAGGATATGGATCAAACTTGGTATGTGCAATAGAGGTATAATAGTTCATTGAGGGGTGATCCGGTGACTTGGGAGATATTTAAGGCGGCTTTTCTATATTGGTTCTTCCCTAGAAAGATGAGTCAGGAAATCATGGTGGAGTTCATAAACCTCATCAAGGGGGAAAGAGTGTCCATGAGTACTCTTTGGAATTCATCAAGTTGTCCAAATATGCTCCTTCTTCGGTCTCCAATCCTAGAGACCAAATGAGTCATTTTGTGATTGGGGTGTCAAAGGACTTACAAGAGTAGTGCCAATCGGCCATGCTACATGACAACATGAACATTTCCCGTCTTATGGTGCATGCAAGAAGTATAGAGGAGGCAAGGGATAAGAGAGATACTAGAGATGCTAAGAGGGAAAGATCATTTGATAGAATTTCTTCAAAGAATATGCTTGAAATACAATACAAGCCTAGATTTAAAAAGTGGGTTTCTAATCAAGTCCCATCCAAGTTCCCAAAAGCTAGTGGTGGTAGGGTGTCTAACCCTAAATTCAAGAAGGGAAAAGGTAATAATTCACCAATCGAGAAGCCAACTTATTGAAAGTGTGGCAAAAAGAACTATGGTGATTTCCTTAAGGGAACGGATAATTTCTTTAGTTGTGGAAAGAGTGGTCACAAGATGAGAAATTGTCCAAACTTGAAGAGTCAAGAAAAGGGTAGTGGTCAGGCTCAAGCAAGTGGTTCTAGTGATGCTCCAAAGAAGAACCGCTTCTATGCTCTCCACTCTAGGGGTAAGAAAGAGACTTCTCCCGAAGTTGTGATAGGTATGTTGAAATTATTCCCTATTGATGCATATGCCTTACTTGATCTCGGTGCTACTTTATCATTTGTTACACCTCTAGTAGCCAAAGAGTTTGATATTTTACCCGATATTTTTCATTAACCTTTTATAGTGTTTACACTTGTGGGTGAGTCGGTTGTTGAAAAAAGGATGTATTGAAATTATCCAATAATGTTGCTCAATAGAGTTTCTTATGTTGATCTAGTAGAACTCGATATGCTTGAATTTGATGTTATATTGGGTAAGGATTGGTTGCATTCATGTTTTGCCTACATTGATTGTAGGACAAGGGTGGTGAGGTTTAAATTCCCTAATGAACCCGTTGTTGAGTGAAAAGGGGAAAATTCAATTCCTAGAGGTCGTATCATCTTTTGTCTAAAAGCATTCAAAATGATCTAAAAGTGTTGTCTATATCACATAGTAAGAGTCCAAGATCTAGATTTCGAAGTTCCTCTAATTGAGTTGTTCCCCGTAGTGAGTGAGTTTCCGGAGGTCTTTCCTAATTACCATCGCGGTATTCCTCCCGAACGGGAAATTCACTTTGGCATTGATTTGCTACCGGATACAAATCCCATATCAATTACTCCTTATCGCATGGCTCCGGCTGAGTTGAAGGAGTTGAAGGTTCAACTCAAGGATTTACTAGATAAGGGTTTTATAAGGCCTAGTATTTCTCCGTGGGGTGCTACGGTTTTGTTTGTGAAGAAGAAGGATGGGTCCTTGAGATTGTGTATTGATTACCGCCAACTCAACAAGGTCACCATTAAGAATAAGTACCCTCTCCCTCGGATTGATGACTTGTTTGATCAACTCCAAGGGGAGAGATACTTTACAAATATAGCTTGAGGTTGGGGTATCACTAACTTAGGGTGATAGGTGAGGACATGCCACACACAACTTTTCAGACTCAGTATGGGCACTATGAGTTCTTAGTAATGTCTTTGGTCTCACTAATGCTCCAGCGGTGTTTATGTCCCGATGAATAGGGTGTTCCGAAATTACCTAGATGCATTTGTTATTGTCTTTACTAATGACATCTTAGTATAATTAAAGAATGAGGATGATCATATAGGTCATTTGAGGGTAGTATTGCCTTAAGGAACATCAATTGTATGCCAAATATAGTGAGTTTGAGTTTTGGTTAAGGTTGGTGACATTTCTTGGGCACATCATCTCTAGTGAACGAGTTGAGGTAGACCTAAGGAAAATGGAAGCGCTGAAAAATTAGCCTAGACCTTTTACTCAAACTGACATTATGAGTTTTTGGGTTTAGCGGGTTACTATCGGAGATTCGTGGATGGTTTTGTGTCCATTGCATCTCCTTTGACTACTTTGACCCAAAAGAGTAGGAAGTTTGAGTGGTCAGAGGCATGTGAGAAAAGTTTCCAATTGTTGAAAAATAGGCTTACTTCTGCTCCGGTGTTGACTTTATCGGAGGGCACAAAGGGGTTTGTTGTGTATTGTGATGCATCCTGAATGGGTTTGGGGTGTGTGCTTATGCAACACGAGAAAGTGATAGTCTATGCCTCTAGGCTATGTAAGGTATATGAGAGAAATTATCCCACTCATTACCTTGTGATAGCGGCCATAGTGATTGCTTTGAAAATTTGGAGGCATTACTTGTATGGGGTTCACATTGATGTCTTTACCGACTGTAAGAGTCTCCAATATGTGTTTACCCAAAAGGAATTTAATCTCTGACAAAGAAGGTGGCTAGAGTTGTTGAAAGATTATAATATGAGTGTCCTCTATCATCCCGACAAAGCTAATGTGGTGGCAGATTCCCTAAGGCGTATGACTATGGGTAGTGTATCCCACATTGATGAAGATAAGAAGGACCTAGAAATGGAAGTACATAAGTTGTCTAGGTTAGGGGTGAGGTTGGAAAGTTCTCCGGATGGGGGTGCTATAGTCCATTATAATTTCGAGTCCTCTCTAGTGGTTGAGGTGAAATCCAAACAACACCTTGATCTAGACTTAATGGAGATGCAAGAATCGATTCTCGGCATGTTGAATGAATCATTCAACTTTGGGGGGATGGTACTTTAAGGTACCATGGGAGATTGTGTGTTCCCGATGTAGATGGGTTGAGGGATCGGATCCTAGAAGAAGCCCATGGGTCCCGCTACTCAATTTAGTCGGGTTTAACAAAAATTCACCATGACCTAAGGGAGATATATTGGTGGGAAGTTCTAAAAAGGGACATAGAGGAGTTTGTCACTAATTGTCCGAATTTCCAACAAGTAAAGGTCTAACACCAAAATCCAGGTGGCTTACTACAAGAGATCGAAATTTCTACTTGGAAATGCGAAGACATCAATATGGACTTTGTAGTAGGTTTACCTCGGACTCAAAAGTCATATGATTCCATATAGGTGGTTGTGGATCGATTGACTAAGTTCGCTCGTTTTATTCTCGTTAAGTCTATATATTCGACGGTGGATAATGCAAGAATCTTCCTAGATGAAATTGTGTACCGTCATGGTATTGTATTTTCCATCATATCGGATCAAGCACACAATTCACATCTAGATTTTATAGGTTGTTCCAAAAAGGGTAGGGTACTACGGTAAGGTTGAGCACCGCTCTTTAGGCCCAAACGGATGGTCAAGTGGAGCGTACAATACAAACCCTTGAATATATGCCTAGGGCGTCCATTATTTATTTTAAAGGGAATTAGGGTAAACATTTACCTTTGGTTGAGTTTCCCTATAATAATATCTCTATTCATCCATTTCCATGGCTCCCTATGAAGCCTTGAATGGTAAGACGTGTAGATCTCCTATTGGATGATTTCAAATGGGTGAGCCATCTCTTCTTGGTCCCTAGTTGATTTATAAGACCTTGTAAAAGGTTCACATCATAAGGAACCGGTTGCAAATGGCCTATAGTCGGCAAAATTCACATCTAGATTATGGAGGTCGTTTCAAAAAGGGTTATGTACTACGGTAAAGTTGAGCACCGCTTTTCATCCCAAAACGGATGAGCAAGCGGAGCGTACGATACAAACCCTTGAAAATATTCTTAGGGCATGCATTAATTATTTTAAAGGGAGTTGGGATAGGCATTTACCTTTAGTGGAGTTTTCGTACAGCAAAAGTTTTCATTCATCTATTTCCATGGCTCCATATGAGGCCTTGAACGATAGGAGGTGTAGGTCTTCTATTGGATTGTTTGAAGTGGGTGAGCCACCACTTCTTGGTCCTGAGATTATTTATTAGATTTTGGAAAAGTTTCATATCATAAGGAACCGGTTGCAAAAAGCCTAGAGTCGGCAAAAGTCTTATGCCGATCATAGGTGAATGAATTTGGAGTTTGAAGAAGGTGATAAGGTGTATTTAAAAATTTCACCAATGAAGGGGTGGTTAGATTTAGCAAATAGGGGAAATTGAGTCCTCGTTATGTGGGTCCCTATGAATCTTTCAAAGGGTTGGTAAGGTTGCATATGAATTGAAACTTCGTAGTGAATTGGCTTCGGTTCATCCTGTTTTCCATGTTTCTATGTTGAAAAAGTGTATTGGTGATCCCGAGTCCATTATTCCTATTGAGGGTCTTGGTTCAAGGATAACATCTCTTATGAAGAAGTTCGCAAGTCAAGAAGTTGAGAAATAAAGAGGTGGTTTCCGTAAAGGTGTTATGGAAGAATCATCTAGTTAAAGGTGCAACATGGGAGGCCGAGGCCAACATAAAGTCCCGTTACCCTCATATTTTTTATAATTAAGGTTAGTAAATCTATTTAATAAAATAAATATTACTAGAAATTTAAAGTTTCTTGATTTTGGGTAAAGTTTTGCAAAATGTGCATTTTTAGTACTTCGCAATGAAGTTACAATGAAATTGGTGCTTTGGATTTGAAATTTTGCTTATTGCTTGTTTCGAGTTATGTTTGCATTTTGATATGGTGAGTATTTATGAAATGATATTTAGCATGTTTTTAAGTTGAACTTTGTGCTCATTGATCATTTAATGAATGTTGAACTCATATATGTTGTGAGAAGGATATGCCTCATGAAGAAGTGATTTGAGCCTTACATGTGGTAATATGAGTTATGAAACTGTTATGATTAAAGGACATGATTTATGTTGATTTTATATTGTTGATTGGTTGGGATTCTAGTCTTGAGTCTATTCCTTCCTTCCAAAAAATTTTAGTGTCATTCAGAGACGAATGTTCCTAAAGGGGGGATAATGTAACACCTTGAAAATCCAAGATGTGTTGTAAAGCCTAACATAGGTTTCATAATGTCTAAGTATTGTTTTTAAGTCAATTTTATTAAATATAGGTCATTTAGGAAGTTTAAGAACCAAAACGTCCAAGAACGTCCATGACGTCCGGGAAGTTGGTCCTTAAGGGGTATTAGTGTGTCTTAGCCTATTTGACTTATTTTTAGGAGTTAGAAATGTACGAAAATTGGTGGAAGGGTAGATAATAGGTGTTTAGTTATTCCATGGTCGAAACATCTGGGTATGACTCCCCAAGGACCGATTAAAGGCCCTTAAGAAGGACCCCTGCAGATTGAGGCAACACTGTCTGAAACAGTGTGCATCGACAGTGTTGCCTCAACGAGGCAGTCAAAGGCCCGTGTTTGGACAAAAGAGGCGTAGAATCCACCATTATCCCATACTTAGGATGGGTGGTGAAAGCCCATCACCCGCACAACCTGTGAACTTTCCAACGGAAGTGAAGGCTACGGTCCATCACCCGCACAGCCTCTGAATTCATGGAAGCCCCTCGCCCCAACAATCTCTGAACTCATCGATGGAGTGCATGATGAGAGGGGGGTAGGTCCGTAGACTCACAGACGGCCCGCTAGTGGGGTTCCGCCTATGAGGGGGTGAGTTTTCTGCACATTTTTATATTAATTCATTTAATTAATTAAGTGATTTAGGGATTAAGGGGAGAAAAATTAACTAACTAAAAACTTATATAAAATCTCCAACCCCAATTAAACTAATGAGAACTCTAATACATAAACTTTGTTCATTCTCCTCTTCTTTCTCTCTCTGCTTGAACTCAACATTGAAGACTAGATAGGATAAGGGTTTGGGAGCTGGAAAGGGACTAATTTACAACCATTTCTTCATCAAACGTTAAGGTATTGGATATAATTCACCTTTGATACTCTTTCCTCAAAGGATTCCTTCAAAATGGATTTAAAAAGTTAAGTTTTCTTATGGGTTTCATCCAATTACGAAATTGAAGTTATGGATTAGTTGTTAATGATTTATTAAGGTTATATTGAGTACATTAACCTGTAAATTAACTTTTTTATTGTAATTGTTGATGGTTTGGTCTAATTTGAAAAATATGATCCTCCATCCCTAACCCTAGGTAGTGATCTTGACCTATATTGTATTGTGATCATTCAATAGAGTTGGGTGTTGATTTGATTACTATCCGATGGTGTTATCATGATATGAATTAAGATGAATTATAGGTCTATCCTGCTAGTTCTTGAGATGTGATTTAGGTTATGAATTGTAATGTGAAATTAGCCTATGTATCTTGTCTCAAGTTGTGATGTAGAGTTGAATTGTATTATAAAGATGCAATTAGCCTTTATATCTTATTGGTTATCATTGTGTTATGATGTTACTCCCCAAATTGGGTTGAGTTATGGTTTGATCGTAAGACCTTGATGATAGACAATGAGGAAGACTTGTCAAGTCTTAGAATCTCTATATTTATTTCCAATTGTGATTAATTGTTGTTAAGTCATGATATTACATTGGAGTATGCCTTATACTTGTATTATAATGTGGTATGATGTTTAATTGAAATGTCTTTACTATATTGTGAGGTTGATTAAGGTATATGTGATATAAGTATGGTGAAGACTATCAATGTTCCTTGATATGCTATGAAATGGTAATGTGTTAACCTCACTTATATGGATTGTGATGAAAGGATTTATGCTCATACAATTCTTATTGAGCTACTGATGATGATGATAATACAAGGGGTAGACACTATGACCTAAATTAAGCTATGATTGTTATTAAAGGCTTAAAGACATTTCAAAAGAGGAGTCTAGCTTAGCACAGAGTTAACTAGATTGAGGAGTGTCCCTTCCCACATAGGGAATGTAGGAACACTAGATTACTCTTGAGATTGGATACTATAATGCATGGCGCATGAAGAGGGTCCCAACTATATCTTCTAGTTCTTGAACTATGTGTCCCCCATAGGAATACTACCTAGTGGATCCACGTAGTTGCTATGTTTCATGGTTTGGTACTACCTTGGCAAGTAGTCCACCTTATTTCAGTGTAGGGTTTGATGACACTGGATTCCACACTAGCTCATGGGGTCTATGTCGGTCATTGCAAGAAGTTACCAAAAGGTAAAATGAATTAAAGGACTTGAAGTCTAACTTGGATAACCTAAGGGGTCTAGCTTAGTCTAGGTAGGGGTATGGGAATCTACCTAAACATTCCACTAGTTAGCCTTGAGGGAAGACTTAGGAGGAGGTTTTAATTTGTGTTAATGTTATGATAATATATGATGTATATATGATGACAATGTCACATTGTTGATACTATATGTTGTTTAGTTGATTTATGAATATGCCTTGGGTTATAATGTTAATATATGATGAAATGTAAACGTAAATGCCATGATATATAAAGTTGGAAATTGGTTATGTTTTCTTGTTGAGGATACTTGAGAGAGTAAGGTTATGGGGCTTTGCTTGGTCATTGCACTTGTTGACTTGATAAGGACTTCTGAGTAGTTATCTTGCTCATTATGATACGTTTAACTCTTATTCATTCTTGTGATATTATTCCTTGATTTTAGGGTTGTATTAATCATGGTTTCAAGTATGTTGTGATAAGTATTACTTGTTGGGATAGTGAACATATTTAGTTGGTTGATACGACTTGTTTGGCTTTGCATTAAGTTCCTAAAAGGGTGAAATGGCATGCTTTAACTAAAATTCCCTTTTTAGCATGTTTTTCTTGTATATGTGCATGAGGTCTCATACTAGTACATGTGGAGTACTAACCCCGTTTTCTTTCCTTTTCCCAAACATTTTAGGTTCTGGTCATTGAAGAGTTTGGAAGGCGGAATTGTTAAATGCTTCGATTCTTCCTTACATCCAAGTGGGTAGGTCCTCAAATTTTGAGGGCAATGCCATCCTCTAGCTTACGGATTTTGTTATGAGCTTATTGACTCTTTTGGGTCCTTCCCTTTTTTATTGAGTACTATACTTTCGTATGACCTATGCATGATCTTGTTGGATTGATGTAAGGGCTATGCCCATATTGTGATATTCGCTTAAATGGTATGAGATGAGACAATCATTGAGACCATTTCTATAATTTATGTATATGTACGTGAAATAAAAGTAGAAGGCTATGTAACCTTCCTATATGAAGGATCCGTCTATACTCAATATAGATATATATATTATGTGTATGTGGAGGTCTATGTAAACCTCCAAGTAGTGATAATGTAAGGTCTAAATTTTTCTGCATTTTTTAACTTGTGAATGTAATGACATGAAATTAAGAGGTTAGTATTAGTCCTTAAAAAGGACGACAACACTGGTTACGTCTAGGGGGCAAACTCGGATGTGACACTTCGGTCCACTTAGTCAGAGGATCTTTCTTTAACAGATTGAAGATAGGCTCACACACCATAGTTGACTGAGCTATGAATCGACTAATGTAGTTCAACCTCCCTAAGAAACTCATCATTTTCTTCTTAGTCTTTGGAAGTGGTAACTCTTGAATTGTCTTAATCTTTGAAAGGTTGAGCTCAATACCCTTTCTGCTGACTATAAATCCCAACAACTTGTCGGTTGGCACCCCAAAAGCACATTTGGCGAGATTTAATTTTAAATTATACCGACTCAGACGGTAGAAGAACTTCTTTAAATTTTTCAAGTGGTCCGAACTCTCGCTGGATTTGATTATGACGTCATCCACATACACCTCGATCTCTTTATGAATCATGTTACGAAATATAGTCGTCATAGGCCTCATATATGTAGAACCAGTATTTTTTAGGCAGAATGGCATCACCCTGTAACAATATACACCCCAAGGCATAATAAAAGGTATCTTCTCTGCATCTTCTGCATCCATCATGATCTGATGATAACCTACGTAACAATCCACAAATGACTGCATTTCATGTTTATCACAGTCATCGATCAGAATATGAATGTTTGGCAACTGAAAATTATCCTTTGTGCTGTCTTTGTTGAGACCCCTATAATCGACACAAATTCTGATCTTCCCATCTTTTTTGGCGACCGGAACAACATTGGCCAACCAAGTTGGGCATTGCATCACTTCCACCAATCGAGACTCGATCTATTTGGAGATCTCTTCTTTAATCTTTAAAGTTAACTCAATCTTGAACTTCCGAGCCTTCTGCTTCAATGGACTGAACCCCAAATTGATAGCAACTTGTGAGACACCACATTGGTACTCAAGCTTAGTATGTCGCTGACTTCCCAAACGAACACATCAATGTATCAGTAAGCAAGTAAATCAAAACCATTCTTTGATATTCATTCAAGTTTACACTGATTTTGATCTCTTTGACACATTCTTGGTCTCCCAGATTCACAGTTTTTGTTTCTTCCAAATTTGGCTCATGCTGATTTTCAAACTACCAAAATTCCTCAGCAGCATATTCTGGTACCTCATTTTCCTCTTCGTATTCTTCACCCTCGTCATCACCTGCCTCATTTTGTTCATTCAGCTCGTGACATGCCATGACATTGGCAGGTTTAAAATTAATATTACTAAAATCATAAATAGACAAAGTTAGGAAATTAAGATACAGCACAAAAGTAAATAAACAAATTTTCAATAAAAGAGGCTTCCATTCAAATTGAAAAAAATGCAAACTTTGTCCACGACAATGGGCCATGTTGCCTTCTTAAACATCACGGGGGTATTTTAAAATTTGAGCAATTAAATAAAAAGCAAAATGGTGGGTCTCAAGCCTCTTTTGGACTACCACCGATTTTTAAAACATGCACAAACAATGTCTTTCTACCAAGATGATCGAGGAATCAGGATTGGTGCGGAAGTCAAGTATTGCAACTGCTCTCCAGGCTCAACATCATGGACACCTTCTAGCTCGACCTCGTCCTTTATGAAAACATTGATCTCCTCAAAAAGGTCGCAAATTCCTTCCCTTAGTCCATCATGATCAACGTACTCACGGACAAGAAATGATTGGTACAAGTGAGGGATTGTCCTAGACAATGCTTGATCACTATTCTTCTTCATCTTCACCTCATAATTTGTGGGGACGTACCCCAAACGATGCCTCGCTCCTTTGACAAGAACTCTAATGAGCAATAATTCTTTGGAAATTCCTTGCCAATCCAAAACCTAGCTCGAACCCATACTGAAGTATCACAGTGGCGATTATCTTGTACACAAAAGGCAGTGGCATTTACCAGTTCCACCGTGTAGAAATCGATCCTCTCGAGAACTTGTCAATTGGTGCTTGCCTGCCAGAGTGAGTCCTTTCGCCGTGAATAACCAGTTCTTGATCTTTACAAACGAGCTTCATCATCTGGTGAAGAGTGGACGGCATAGCCCTAGCCATATGGATGAAAGACTATCCCAGGAGAAGGTTATAGGTGGTGTCAATGTCCAAGACCTAAAATTATGCACTAAACTCCACTGAACCAATTTGGATGACCAAATTCAATTCTCCCAATGTGTCTCTTTATACCCCGTCGAAGGCTCTTATATTGACTTATTGTTCTAGCTTCCCCAAGTCAAACCTTACCTGCCTCAAAGTCGACAGTGGACAAATGTTGAGACCAGACCTAGCATCCACCAGAACATGATTTATGTTCGTTTCACGGCTTATGACAGAGACATGGAATTCCTTGTTGTGCGACCTCCCTTCAAAGTGCAGCTCTTCATCGCAGAAGCTAATACAATTTCCTTGGATAACTTGGTTGGTCATAGTCGCTACATTATCTCTGGTTGTTCCCAGTGTAACATATGTGTCATTCGGAGCCTTCATCAAGTCCTGCCTATACAGTTGGGACCTCACCAACAGGGGCCACACAGAAATCTTAGTCGGGGTTTTCTCCAGATGCTTAACAATCGAGTAGTCCTTCGGCTGCATCTTTCTGCTGAATTCTTAAGCTTCACCTTTTGCTTATCGGCCTTTTTCCATGGTCTTTAGTATTCCCTCCAAGAGAGAACTCTCCAGAAATATAATACCTCCCAGATTGGGTCATACCCTAAGCGGATGCGGAATCAATTACAAACTTCAGCCTAGCAGGAGTTTCTAATGGCACCAAGGCAATAGCCTTTGCAAGTGTGAGGATCACGAACTTCTTTTTCTCCTTAACGCTCAGCAAGGCCACAACCCTTTCTAACTAATCATGAACAATCAGAGTTATCACCTTAGTTATGCACTAGTCATCAACCGTTTTATCATGTTTATATTGATGCCTCCATGATTTGCCAAAGGATTGGTGTTGACATTGGGCGCGGCTGTTTGAAGAGAAACAATTTCTTGGTCGATCAAATCTGGAATCTTGTGTTTGAGGTTGATAAATTACTCAGTATCATGTCCAACGTTGTTGGAGTGATACGCACACTGTTGATCGGGTCTATAAAATTTGGAACTAGTATCTGCCGACTTGGGCCCAACCAGGTGAATGTATCCTGCCGCAGCTAGTCGCTCGTACAGCTTTGTTCGGCTTTCAGCGAGTGCGATAAAGTTTTTGGGGGTATTCTTCTCAAATATGGGTCGAGGAGGATCATAATTGTCTTGTTGGGGAGGACGCATCTGTTGATAATTTTGGGTATTTTTTAGGGGAGTTTGGTTTATTAGATAAGGATTTGTTTGGTAATGTAGTAATGGAGCTTGGTAATTCGTGGGGGTATTTTGGTAAGCTGGAGCTTGGTATACTGGGGGAGGTGCTCTGTAGTTTGATTACACATTGGCACAGTTAGAAGCAAAAGTTTGGTCAAATGGTGATGGAATCTAGTAAAGTACGGAAGAATTTCGGTAAACGGGAGATGGATTTTGGTAATTTGGAAGGGGGGTATTCTCGTATGTGGAGGTAGAATTTTGATAGATGTGAGGAAGTGTATTTGGATAACCAGCTTGCATATAGCAAGCATGGTAAGAATTCTGCGGGGGTCAAGGATGACCTTGGTAGTATGATAGTCTTCTGGGGGTCTTCCTTTCCTCATCAGAGACAGTAGAAACATCTTCCCTTTTATTCTTCAACAAACCCGATGATCCGGGCAACGCTGCAACACGGGCAATATTCCCAGTTTTTAACGCATTCTCGATAGTTAACCTTGACTATCTCAGCAAATTTTTCTCCAACGAGCAACATGATTCTATCATAGTATTCATGCTCTTGCACCCTCACAAACACTTCAACTATATCTTTTTCTCACATAGGATATCCTACTCTAGTTGCCTCCTTGAACCACCTGTATGAAAACTCTCTGTAGCTTCCGTTGGATTTTTGTTTCATCTTTTCTAAGGAATAACGATCAAGGATGATCTATACATTGTAGGCGAACCATCCGATGAAGTCCTTATCCAAAGAATTCCAGCTATACCACTGTTAGGTATCGTGAGATGTATATCATTCCAAAGCCTCCCTACTCAAACTTCAGCTAAAAAGTCGCATTAGCACAGTTTCATACCTCCCAACTCCTATGAGTTGGTCGCAGTAAGCCCTCAAGTGCGCTATGGTATTCCATATTCTTCCAAAATTGTCAAAC
This sequence comes from Solanum lycopersicum, assembly GCF_036512215.1. Classification (NCBI taxonomy): domain Eukaryota; kingdom Viridiplantae; phylum Streptophyta; class Magnoliopsida; order Solanales; family Solanaceae; genus Solanum; species Solanum lycopersicum. The sequence continues at coordinate 43,097,988 of NC_090808.1, read as the reverse complement.
TTTGGCATCTTAAAATCTTCAAGGAGGTCTAGATTCACATGAATGCACAAGTCTTCATAATTCAAACCGACAACATCAGGAGCACTTAAGTTCTTTCATTAAGTTTTGAATCTCCTTCTTTATGTCTATTTTTGCAGCCACTTTTTTCAACCTCCAATCTCTTTCATTCTCCTCATAACGGTAGATCTTAGAATCATGCACATGATTCTCATTTCAAACGGGAATTTTAAAAATGGTTTTTCTAGGTAGAGGTGGAGCTACGGAGGGACTTTGGGCATTCTGGGTAGTTTGGTAGTTTTTCGGATAGGTTTGGCGATTAGTATTTTGGTTTTGGTGATGGTGAGAAGTTTTGGGGTACAATGTGTTTTGGTTTTGGTTTTTTGGTGGAGGAACAGTTTGATGATGGGCATTTTGAGGAGGAGGAGGTATTTGGGAATTGTTCTTTTGAGGAGGGGTGGGGTTTGGTAAGAGGTGGAGGCGTATTATGGGTTTTGTTGTAGTCAAGTCTATTACTAAGGGATTTTGAGCAGGAGTAGACGGCGGAATCTGAGCTAGATCTATGTTTGAAGAGGGAAAGTATATAGAGGTCTTCCATCAGTAGTAGCGTTGGCGGTAAAACCTGGTGGAGGCAGATCATGTCTCCTTTGCATTTCTAATCTCATTTCAGCAGTTGTTGCATCAACTGCATCATCAGTTCATTATGATCCGCTATGGTGGGTTAAGAACCCACAACGTTAGTAAGACTGATTTCTTCATTGTTTCCCCCCATTACTGTTTTTCCCTTATCTGAACTTTGGTCGGGAAAGGAATCTGCATGCCATTTGGATCTAGTGAAGTAGGGATTATCTGTCAGTTTAATCAACACAGACCAGTTTGTAAGTACCTGTGGAGGAAAACAACTCACAGGCAATTTTTTTAGTTTAAGATTTGAATAAGCAATGCAGGATTTTACATAGAGAACAGATAAACACACAAAAAAATTTTGTTTGAGGACATTTTAACCCACGAGTAAAGGGAAACTAATTTTTGAACAAACAGGAGTTTGCTTGTTTTAGTTTGACATTGTCTCAGAAAGGCTAAATAACGTTGAGCTAAGGTCTTCTTGATGTATCTTTTTGACGTCTATTGATCGGAGCTTCACATTTCCTTGAAGTACGAAAGGGGGAGAATGAAAATTTTGAAAAATAGAGGTCGGGCCTTGAAAGGTTGCCTGCATATCTCACAAAGAGAATTCAGGCCCTACGTAGTTCGAGTACAGAAGAAACACTTTTTCCATTCATTTTTAACAATTACAAGGAAATGGAAATAAACAACAAAGCTTTACAAGATAGAAGGTGACCCATATCAGTCGTTCTCTCTTTTTTGTAGCATCAGCCACGGGGAACAGACTCGACTTGAATTATTCCTATGCTGATGATATATTCCATGTCGTGGCGAAATGCAAGACACATTTTAATGCTATGGCCTGCGGCATTGTGATAGGGGAAACATTTTCAAACTTCGAACCAAAGGGAATATAACACGTCCACGTCCTTATAGAAAGGGGTGAAGACTCCATTTCGAATCAATTTTGAATAGACCTCCAGCATTGTTTTCTTGATAGGTGTGAATGAGAATTGATAGAATATAGACTTCTCAGTGAATGTTATGTTGAGTCGTAGTTCATCATATACGATGATGACGCTGTCACCCCAACTTTTTGCAGTATTGTCCATATCAAGCAAATGACGGACCTCATTCTTAAACTCTATGCACTCCTCTATGGTGTGGCCTTTCTTGTTAGGATGACACTCACAAGTCTTGCGGAGGTCCCCTGATCCCACTTGGGAAGATGATCTTTTGAGGGGCCTCAACATATGCATAGACTGATAGTGCTCGAAAATGAGAGCGCACAAAATGGCTCCCAACCTTATTGGGTATTCTTGTGGGTATGCTTCGAGAGTGACTTTCTGGTCCGCTTCTGCTAGATGTCCGTCGAGATAAGGTTTGCAGGATATAACTTTCTTACAAATCTCTTCAATTCTCTCTAACTCGGGGTTATTATGAGGAAATAATAGATCATATAGGCTCATTCCGCGCTGCTTCTGAATGTCAATCATCTCCTTTTTGGTTGGTTCAGTCTGGATATGATTTCCTCTGTCCATAGTTGTGATCTTACCTTTTCTGATAGTGTAGAATAGTGTTTTAGGATTTGGGTATGAGATGTGTTTTTGGATGAGAAACTGAAGACTCGGAAACTTTGGTAGGACATTTTATAATAGTGACTTGTGTAAATTTTTTCGAAAATTTTTGGAAATGAGTGGGTTAAAGAGCCTTATGTGTGGTAATATGAGTGTTGATATTGCCTTGTTCAAAGGACATTATTTATGTTGATTTGATATTGTTGATTGGTTGAGCTGCTAGTCTTGAGTCTATTCCTTCAAAATAGTTTTAGTGTCATTCGAGAACGACTTTCCTAAAGGGGGGATAATCTAACACCTTGAAAATCCAAGACATGTTGTAAAGCCTAACATAGGTATATCGTAAGGTCTAAGTACTGTTTTGAAGTCCATTTTATTGAATATAGGTCATTTAGGAAGTTTAAGAACCAAAACGTCCAAGAACGCCCATGACGTCCAGGAAATTGGTTCAAAGGGGTTTTAGCGTGCCTTAGCCTATTTGACTAACATTTAGGAGTCAGAAATGTATGAAAATTGGTGGAAAGGTATATAATAGGTGATCAAGTTTTTCCATGGTCGAAACGTCCAGGTACGACTCCCCAAGGACCGACTAAGGGCCCTTGAGGAGGACCCCTGCAGGTTGAGACAGCACTTCCTGAAGTAGTGTGCATCGACAAGGAAGTCAATGGCCAGTGTGTGGACCAACGGGGCATCGATGCCATAATTGTCCCATACTTAGGCTGGTTGGTGAAAGCCCATCATTCGCACAACCTCTGAACTTACCATAAAAAGTGTAGGCTACGGTCCGTGCATGGATCGACAAGGCGTCACTGCCACCGTCGTCCAACACTCAGCCAATTCATGGAATCTCCTCGCCTGAACAGTCTCTAAACTTATCGACGGAGTGCAAGACGAGAGAACGGTAGGTCCACAGACTCACAGACGGCCCGTCGGTGGCGTTTCGTCTGTGAGGGACTGGTTTTCTTCACATTTTTGTATTAATTAATTAGGTGTTGTAGGGGTTAGTTAGGGATTAAGGGGAGAATAATTAACTAACTTAAAACCCATATAAAATTCCCAACCCCAATTAAACTAATGAGAACTCTAAAACATAAACTCTCTTCTTTCTCTCTGTACTTGAACTCACTGTTGAAGACTAGCAAGGATAAGGGTTTGGGGGCTGGAAAGGGACGAATTCAACATAAATTCTTAATCAAAGGTTGAGGTATGGGATCTAATTCACCTTTGAGACTCTTTCCTCAAAGGGTTCCTTCAAAATAGATTTCAAAAGTTGAGTTTTCTAATGGGTTTCATCTAATTACAAAATTGAAGTTATGGATTGAGTTGTTGTTGATTACTTTAGGTTATATTGAATAGATTAACATGTAATTTAACTTTTTTATAGTAATTGTTGATGGTTTGGTCAAAATTGAAGAACATGATCCTCAATCTCTAACCCTAGGTTGTGATCTTTACCTATATTTTATTGTGATCATTCAATTGATTTTGATATTTATTAGATTAATATCCTATTGTGTTATTATGATTAAATTAAGATGAATTACAGGCCTATCATGTTAGTTCTTGAGATGTTATTTAGGTTATGAAGAATATTGTGAAATAAGCCTATATATCTTTTCTTAAGTTATGGTCTAGTATTTAATTGTGTTATACAGATTAAAATGCCCTTATTGTATTTTTGGTTATCATTGTGTGATGATGTTACTCCCCAAATTAAGTTGAGTTATGGGTTGATGGTAAAAACTTGATGATGAACTATGAGGAAGACTTGTAAGAATTAGAATTTCTATCTTTACTTCCAATTGTGATTAATTGTGATTAAGTCATGATGTTACATTGGAGTATGCCTTATACTAGGATGATAGGGTGGCATGATGTTGAATTGAAATGTTTTGACTATGTTGTGAGGTTGATTAAGGTGTGTATGATATAAGGATGGTGAAAACAATCAAGTGCCTTGTATTCTATGAAATGCTAATGTGTTAACCTCACTTATATGAATTATGATGAAAGAACTTATACTCATACAGTTCTTATTGAGCTATTGATGATGATGATTATACAAGGGATAGACCCTATGACCTAAACTAAGCTACGATTGATAATTAAAGGTTGAAAGAGATTTTAAAAGAGGAATCTAGCTTAGGACCAAGTGAGCTAGATTGAGGAGTGTCCCTTCACACATAGGAAAGGTCGAAACACCACATTACTTTTGAGATTAGAGAGTATAAGGCATGGCGCATAAACAGGGTCCCAACTATATTTCCTAGTTCTTGAACTATGTTGCCCCCATAGGAACACCAAATAGTGAATTCACGTAGTTTCTATGTTTTATGTTTTGGTACTAACTTGACAAGTAGTCCGCCTTCTTTTGGTTTAGGGTTTTATGACATCGGACTCTACACTAGCTCATATGGTCTATGTAGGTTAGGGAAAGATGTTGCCAAAAGGTAAAAACGAATTAAAGGACTTAAAGTCTAACTTGGATAGCCTAAAAAGTCTAGCTTTGTCTAGGTAGGGGTATGGGTATAGGACTAAACATTGCACTAGTTAGACTTGAGGGGAGTCTTAGGAGGAGGTCCTTATATATGTTTATTTTATAATGATATATGATATGTACATGATGACCTTGGAACATTATTGATATTATATGTTGATTAGTTGACTTATGAGAAGACCTTGAGTTATAATGTTTATATATGATAAAATTTAAATCTAAATGGTATGTTATGTGAAGTTGGACATTGTTTATCGTTTCATGTTGAGGCAACTTGATTGAGTGAGGTTATGGGGCTTTGCTTGGTCATTGAAGTTGATGACTTAATAAGGATTCATGAATACTTTTGTTGCTCATTATGATATAATTGACTCTTATTCATTCATGTGATGTTATTACTTAATGATTGGGTTGTAGTAAATCATGGTCTCAAGTATTTTGGAATACGTATTACTTGTTGAGATAGTAAGTATATTTGGTTGGTTTATATGACTTGTTTGGATTTGCATTAGGTTCCTAAAAGGATGAAATGGCATGCTTTAACTAAAAGTCCCTTTTTAGCATGTTGTGCTTGTATATGTGAATGAGGTCTCATACTAGTACATGCGGAGTACTAGCTCCATTTTCTTCCCTTTTCCCAAACATTTTAGGTTTCAGTCGTTGAAGAGTTTGGATGGAAATATTGTTGAAGGCTTGATTCTTTATTTCATCTAAGTAGGGTAGGTTCTCATCTTCCGAGGGCAATGCCACTATCTATCTTACGGACTTGTTATGAGCATAAAGACTCTTTCATTTCTTTCATTTTCAATTGAGTACTTTACTTTTGTATGACCTGTATCTTGTCTTGTTAGATTGATGTAATGGCTATGCCCATATTGTGATAATCGTTTATATTGTATGAGATAAGACAATCTTTGAGACTATTCTTTTATCTTATATATGTGCATGTGCAATAAAAGTAGAAGGTTGTATAACCTTCCTATACGAAGGGTCAATGTATACTCTATACGAATTATATATTATGTGTATGTACAGGTCTATGTAAACCTCAAAGTAGTTGTAATGAAAGTTTTAAATTTTATAAGATTTTTTAACCTATGAGTGTAATGCCATGAGACAAAGAGTCTAGTCTTAGTCCTTAAAAGGGACAATGACGCTGGTTACATCTAGAGGGTAAACCTAGATGTGACAAACTTAGTATCAAAGCATGAGGTTGAATATCGCCGAGTTGTGTCTCTCCCTCTACCACATCTATGTAGGATTTTATTCATAAGTGTGAAGCGCGCCACACTTATGAGTAGGAATCTATATAACGCTTAGGAATCGCTCTCTTTCTTAGAAATCTTATATCGTGCCATTAGAGTATACTTATGGTATGTTTTTGCATCTAATCCTACTGTTGATCTTTTAGGAAGCATGAACACTTGAAGATATGAAGCTCAAAGACTTGAAGAAGAAATTGCAAAGCGGGACCTCCCTCCCCGTGGTGAGCAAGTCCCTCTACTTGAAGAAGATGTTAATTTTGACCAAGATCCGATTAATTCTCCACCCTTGACGGATGGATATATAAGGGTTGCCCTCATTCAATTGGATCAAGCCGCTACCGTCCAAGCCCAAGCCAACCGGGAGGTTGTGACCCGTCCTCATCAACAAGTCACTAATATGGATTCCCGTCTAAGGGACTTCACTCGAATGAACCCTCCTACTTTCTATGGGTCTAAGGTTGATGAAGACCCCAAAAATATTCATCAATGAAGTATCTAAAGTACTTTTGTCTATGAGGTTGTCCACAAGTGAGAAGGTCGAGTTGGCCACATATCAAATCAAGGACGTAGAGCAAGCTTGGTATGTGCAATGGAGGGATGATAGGCCATTGAGGGGTGATCCGGTGGCCTTGGACATCTTTATGGCGGCTTTTCTATATTGATTCTTTCCTAGTGAGATGAGGGAGGAAAACGTGGTAGATTTCATCAACCTTCGCCAAGGAGGAAAGAGTGTCAATGAGTACTCTTTGGAATTCATTAAGTTGTCCAAATATGCTCCTTCCTTGGTTTTTGATTCTACAGACCAAATGAGCCATTTTGTGATTGGGGTGTCGAAGGACTTATAAGAGGAGTTCCATTCGGCCATTCTACATGACAACATGAACATTTCCCGTCTTATGGTGCATGCATGAAGGGTAAGGAGGCAAGGTCTAAGAGAAAGAGTAGAGATTCTAAGAGGGAAAGATCATTTGATGGAGGTTCTTCAAAAAAATAGGTTTAAAATACAAGACAAGCCTAGATTTAAATAGCGGGTTTCATCAAGTCCCTTCCAAGTTCCCAAAAGCTAGTGGTGATAGGGTGTCTAACCCTAAATTCAAGAGGGAAAAAGTTACTAATTCACCAACAGAGAAGCCAACTTATGGAAAGTGTGGTAAAAAGAACTATGGTGGTTGCTTTAAGGTAACCCATAATTACTTTAGTTGTGGAAGAGTGGTCACAAGATGAGAGATTATCCAAACTTGAAGAGTCAATACAAGGGTAGTGGTCAAGCTCAAGCAAGTGGTTCTAGTGATGCTCCATATAAGAACCGCTTCTATGCTCTCTTCTCAAGGGGTGAGCAAGAGACTTCTCCCGACGTGGTGACCGATATGTTGAAAGTCTTCCTTTGATGTATATGTGTTACTTGATACCGGTGCTACTTTATAATTTGTTACACCTCTAGTAGAAAAAAAGTTTGATATTTTACCCGATATTTTGCATGAATCTTTTATTGTGTCTACTCCGGCGGGTGAGTCGGTTATTGAAAATAGGGTATATAAAAATTGTCCAATAATGTTGCCTAACAGAGTTTCTGATGTTGATCTAGTAGAACTCGATATGCTTGATTTTGATGTTATATCGGGTACCGATTGATTACATGCATGTGTTTGCCTCCATTTATTGTAGGACTAAGGTGGTGAGATTTAACTTCCCTAATGAACCCACTGTTGAGAGGAAAGGGGAAAATTCTATTTCTAGAGGTCGTATCATCTCTTGTCTAAAAGCATTCAAAATGATTTCAAAGGTTTGTCTATATTACATACTAAGAGTCCAAGATCTAGACTCTGAAGTTCCTCCCATTGAGTCGGTCCCCGTAGTGAGTGAGTTTCTGTAGGTCTTTCCTAATTACCTTGCCGGTATTCCTCCCGAATAGGAAATTGACTTTGGCATTGATTTTCTATAGGATACAAATCCCATATCAATTCCTTCTTATCGGATGGATTCGGCCGAGTTGAAAGAGTTGAAGGCTCAACTCAAGGATTTTCTAGATAAGGGTTTTATAAGGCCTAGTATTTATCCATGGAGTGCTCTGGTTTTGTTTGTAAAGAAGAAAGATGGGTCCTTGAGAATGTGTATTGATCACCAACTCAACAACGTCACCATTAACAATACGTACCCTCTCCCTCGGATTGATGATTTGTTTGATCAATTCCAAGGGGCGAGCTACTTTTCAAAGATAGACTTGAGCTCGGGGTATCACCAACTTAGGGTGAGAGGTGAGGATATACCAAATACGGATATTCAGACTAGGTATGGGCATTATGAGTTCTTGGTAATGTCTTTTCGTCTCATTCATGCTCCAGCAACGTTTATGGACCTAATGAATAGGGTGTTCCGAAATTACTTACATGTATTTGTAATCGTCTTCATTTACGACATCTTGGCATATTAAAAGAATGAGGATGATCATATGGGTCATTTGAGGGTAGTATTGCAAACCCTTAAGGAACATCAATTGTATGCCAAATATAGTAAGTGTGAGTTTTAGTTGAGGCCGGTGACATTTCTTGGGCACATCATCTCTAGTGAGGGGGTTGAGGTAGACCCAAGGAAAACGGAGGTGGTGAAGAATTGGCCTAGACCTTTGATTCCAACCCACATTAGGAGTTTCTTGGATTTAGCGGGTTATTATCAGAAGTTGTGGATGGTTTTTCATCCATTCCATCTCCTTTGACTACTTTGACCTAAAAGAGTGTTCCCGATGTAGATGGGTTGAGGGATAGGATCCTAGAAGAAGCCCATGGGTCCTGCTACTCAATGCAGCCGGGTTTAACAAAAATGTACCACGACCTAAAGGAGATATATTGGTGGGAAGGTCTAAAAAGGGACATAGCAGAGTTTATCACTATGTGTCCAAATTTCGAACAAGTAAAGGCCGAACACCAAAATATAGGTGGCTTACTACAAGAGATCCACATTCCTACTTGGAAATGGGAAGACATCAATATGGACTTTGAAGTAGGTTTACCTCGGACTCAAAAGTCATATGATTCCATATGGGTGGTTGTGGATCGATTGACTAAGTTCGCACGTTTTATTCTCTAAGTCTTCATATTCGGCAGAGGATTATGAAAGAATCTTCCTAGCTAAAATCGTGTGCCTTCATGGCCTTCCATTATCTATCATATCGGATTGGAGACAAAATTCACATCTAGATTCTTGAGGTGGTTCTAAAACGGGTTGGGTACTACGGTAAAGTTGAGCACCACTTTTCATCCCCAAACGGATGGTCAAGCAGAGCGTAGTATACAATCCTTGAAGATATGCTTAGGGCATGCATTGTTTATTTTAAAGGGAATTGGGATAAACATTTACCTTTGGTGGAGTTTGCCTATAATAATAGTTTCCATTCATCTATTTCCATGGCACCCTATGAAGCCTTGTATGGTAGGAGGTGTAGGTCTCATATTGGATGGTTTGAAGTGGGTGAGCAATCGCTTCTTGGTCCCCAGTTGATTTTTAAGACCTTGGAAAAGGTTCACATCATAAGGAACCGGTTGCAAACGCCCTATAGTCAGCAAAAGTCTTATGCCGATCATAGGAGAAGGGATTTGGAATTTGAAGAAGGTGATAAGGTGTATTTGAAAATTTCACCAATGAAAGGATGGTTAGATTTGGAAAGAAAGGGAAATTGAGTCCTCATTGTGTAGGTCCCTATGAAATCTTGCAATGATTTGGTAAGGTTGCCTATGAATTGAAACTTCCTAGTGAATTGGCTTCGGTTCATTAGGTTTTCAATGTTTCTATACTGAAAAATTGTATCGGTGATCTCAAGTCCATTATTCCTATTAAGGGTCTTGGTGTCAAGGATACCTCTCTTATGAGGAAATTTGCAAGTAAAGAGGTTGAGGAATAAAGAGGTGGTTTCCGTAAAGGTGTTATGGAAGAATAATCTAATTGAGGGTACAACATGGGAGGCCGAGGCCGACATGAAGTCTCGTTACCCTCGTATTTTTTATAATTAAGGTTATTCATTCTATTAAATAAAATAAATATGACAAGAAATTAAAGTTTCTTGATTTTTGGGTAAAGTTTTGCAAAATGTGCATTTTTGAGTACTTCGTAGTGAAGTTAAAGTGAAATTGGTGATTTAGACTTGAAAGTTTGCTTTTTGCTTGTTTTGAGTTATGTTGTGTATTTTGATGTGGTGAGTATTTATGAAATTATATGTATCATGTTGTTAAGTTGAACTTTGATGTCTTATGAGAAGGAAATGCCTCATGATGAAGTGATTTGAGCCTTACGTGTGGTAATATGAGTTTTGAAATTGCCTTGTTGAAAGGACATTATTTATGTTGATTTGATATTGTTGATTGGTTAGGCTGCTAGTCTTGAGTCTATTCCTTTCTTCAAAATAATTTTAGTGTCATTCAGGGACGAATGTTCCTAGAGGGGATAATGTAACACTTGAAAATCCAAGACGTGTCGTAAAGCCTTATATAGGTGTCATAAGGTCTAAGTACTGTTTTTAAGTCCATTATATTTAATATAGGTCATTTAGGAAGTCTAAGAACCAAAACGTCGAAGAACGTCCATGACGTCCGGGAAGTTGGTTAAAAGGGGTATTAGCGTGCCTTAGCCTATTTGACTAACTTTTAGGAGTCGAAAATGTATAAAATTAGTGGAAGGGTAGCTAATAGGTGTTTAAGTTGTTCAATGGTCGAAACATTCGGGTATGACTCCCCATGGACCGACTAAGGGCCCTTAAGAAGGACCCCTGAAGGTTGAGGCAACATTGCCTGAAGCAGTGTGCATCGATGAGGCAACGAACGGGCCCGTGTATGGACCAACTGGGCGTCGATGCAACCGTTTTCCCATTCTTAATCTGGTTGGTTAAAGCCCATCACCCGCACAGCCTCGGAAACATACCAACGAAAGTGCAGGCTAGGGTTCGTGTGTGGATCGACGGGGTGTCGATGCCACCGTCGTCCCACACTTAGACAATTCATGGAAGCCCCTCACTTGCACAGTTTCTCAAATCATCGACGGAGTTCAAGATGAGAGGGGGGTAGGTTAGTAGACTCACAGACGGACCATCGGCGGGGTTCTATCTGTGAAGGGTTGAGTTTTCTACACATTTTTATATTAATTCATTTAATTAATTAGGTGGTTTATGGGTTAGTTAGGGATTAAGGGGAGACTAATTAACTAACTTAAAACCTATATAGAAGGCCATACCCCAATCAAACTAATGAGAACTCTAAAACATAAACTCTCTTCCTTCTCTCTTCTTTCTCTCTCTACTTGAACTCACCATTGTAGACTAGTAAGGATAAGCGTTTGGGGGATGGAAAGGACGAATTCATCATCAATTATTCATGAAACGTTAATCTTTTCCACCTTTGAGACTCTTTCCTTAAAGGGTTCCTTCAAAATGGATTTTAAAAGTTGAGTTTTCTTATAGATTTCATCAATTTATAAAACTAAAGTTATGGATTGATTTGTTGTTGATTTCTTTAGATTATTTTGAATAGATTAACATGTAATTTAACTTGTTTATGGTAATTGTTGATGGTTTTTGTCTAAATTGAATAATATAATCCTCAATACCTAACCCTAGGTTGAGATCTTGACCTATATTGTATTGTGATCATTCAATTGATTTTTTTATTGATTAGATTACTATCCTATGGTGTTAATATAATTAAATTAAGATGAATTATAGGCCTATGATGTTAGTTCTTTAGATGTGATTTAGGTTATGACGTATACTATGAAATTAGCTTATGTATCTTGTCTTAAGTTATGGTCTAGTATTTAATTGTGTTAAAGAGATGCAATTGGCCTTGTTGTCTTATTGGTTATCATTGTGTAATGATGTTAGTCCCTAAATTGGGTTGAGTTATGGGTTGATGGTAAGACCTTGATGATGAACTATGAGGAAGAATTGGTAAGTCTTAGAATCTCTATCTTTACTTTCAATAGTGATTAATTGTGGTTAAGTCATGATGTTACATTGGAGTATGCCTTATACTAGGATGATAGGGTGGTATGATGTTGAATTGAAACGTCTTGACTATGTTGTGAGGTTTATTAAGGTGTATGTGATATAAGGATGGTGAAAACTATGAAGGTTCCTTGATATGCTATGAAATGCTAATGTGTTAACCTCACTTATATGATTTGTGATGAAAGGACTTATACTCATACAATTCTTATTGAGCTATTGATGATGATGATTATACAAGCGATAGATCCTATGACCTTAATTAAGCTATGATTGATAATTGAAAACTTAAAGACATTTCAAAAGGGGACTCTAGCTTATCATCGAGTGAACTAGATTGACGAGTGTTCCTTCCCACATAGGGAATGCAGGAACACTACATTACTCTTGAGATTGGAGACTATAATAAATTGCGCGTAAAGAGGGTCCCAACTATATCTCCTTGTTCTTTAACTATGTTGCCCCCATAGGAATACTAGCTAGTGGATCCACGCAGTTGTATGTTTCATGTTTTGGCACTACCTTGACAAGTATTCCACCTTCTTCGATGTAGGGTTTTATAACACCGGATTCCACACTAGCTCATGTGGTCTATGTCAGTTAGGGCAAGATGTTCCCAAAAGGTAAAAAACGAATTAAACGACTTGAACTCTAACTTGGATAACCTAAGAGATCTAGCTTAGTCTAGGTAGGGGTATAGGACGCTACCTAAACATTGGACTAGTTAGCCTTGAGGTAAATCTTAAGAGGAGGTCTTTATATATGTTTATGTTATGATGATATATGATATGTACATAATAATCTTGACACATTATTGGTATTATATGTTGATTAGTTCACTTATGAGATTTCCTTGGGTTAAATGTTAATATATGATAAAATGTAAATCTGAATGTTATGTTATGTGAAGTTGGACATTGGTTATGGTTTCTTATTGAGGCTAATTGATTGAGTGAAGTTATGGGGCTTCGCTTGGTCATTGAACTTGTTGACTTGATAAGGATTCATGAGTAGTTGTCTTGCTTATTATAATATGATTGACTCTTATTCATTATTGTGATGTTATTCCTTGATGATAAGGTTGTAGTAAATCATGGTCTCAAGTATGTTGGAATACGTATTCCTTGTTGAGATAGTAAGCAGGTTTGATTGGTTGATATGACTTGCTTGGCTTTGCATTAGGTTTCTAAAAGGGTCAACATGTTTTAAGTAAAAGTCCCTATTTAGCAAGTTTTGATTGTATATGTTCATGAGGTCTCATACTTAGTACATGTGGAGTATTAACCCCATTTTCTTCCCTTTTCCCAAACATTTTAGGTTCCAGTCGTTGAAGAGTTTGGAAGGCGACATTGTTGAAGGCTTGGATTCTTGATTTCATCCAAGTAGCTTACGGACTTGTTATGATCTTAAAGACTCTTTCTGTTCTTTCCTTTTCAATTGAGTATTATACTTTTGTATGACCTATATGTGGTATTATTGGATCGGTTTAAGGACTATGCCCATACTGTGATAATCTTTTAGATGGTATGAGATGATACAATCATTGAGACTATTCTTCTATCTTATATATGTATATGTGCAATAAAAGAAGAAGGCTATGTAACCTTCCTATGGGAAGGGTCTATGTATACTCGATACGATTATATATTATATGTATGTAGAGGTCTATGTAAACCTCCAAGTAATTGTAATGAAAGTGTTAATTTTTCCTGCATTTTTCAACCTATGAATGTAATGACATGAGACTAAGAGGCTAGTCTTAGTCCTTAAAAAGGATGACGACGTCGGTTACATCTAAGGGTAAACTCAGATGTGAAATTTACCTCTCTTAACTCGATCACAGCTTTGGTATCTTTGTCTTCCTCACTGCGACAACTGTTTGAGACTGGAGAGGAGATACTTTGTATGTTCTTTTTCAACCAAGATTTATAAGTTTTGTCATACCCACCATCAAACCGATCTGGGGATACGGTGTCTTTCTTCATTCGTTTGGCCCCTTTCCATTCCCTAACCATTTATATAGCGTCGTCCACTCTGTCATTCCGAATATAATACACGTAGGCGCTATAGTACGCCTCTCGAGGCGTGACTTTCCTTCTCCCAAACTGTCATAGGACTCTGAATGGTGCGTAACGATGGATTCTTCGACGGATTCTTCGACTACGTGGTAGTGGAAGTATGAGTTGTCTGTAGCCCCGTACGATGACCTCCCTTGAGATGAATTGATCAAGCATCCATTGGAGATCTTCTTCCCTTAGTTCAGAAAATTTGAGTCCATCTTTCTAGTCCTTCGATTCTCCAGATTTTCCCAAAACAACATATCATTCAAGTCATTGAAAGTGTTCTTATTATCAAAGGTATGTAATTTCTGAGTCCCATGCTCTTTTGCTAGATGACTCAAGTCCACCATTGAAGGAGTAGGTTGCATCCTTGGAAGTAGTGATGTCCCTCTTTGCATATTACCTAAGGCGTGATATATGTATGATATTGTGACAAAAGTAACGGGATAATACTTTACTTACCATTGATTATTAAACCCGTTGAACAAAGTGTGTGCAAGCATTATCACTCAAGTGTTGATACTCAAGCTCGGTCAGTTTGGAAAGACCATTGTTTCCAATAGGACAATAGCAAATGCCAAAAGTCATATTTGATTCCATTCCCTGTAAGTAACTCTGAACTCTTTTTTATAATTCACACAAATGTTTGTGCGCCCGAATCTAACGTAGAGGTCCCTAAATGAGACACTAGATTCTTGGTCCCAGTAAGTGTATTCTCTTCCTAACCTGAACAAGTATGTGATTTCTTCGACAAAAAGTTTCTTAGGGATAAATTGTCCTCTTATTTTCTCACTCTTCTTTCTAACGTTGTACCTACTGTGTCGATGAAGTCCCGAACTTCCTCGATTGTCGAGGTGATTTTCACAGTTTTAATTTGGAAGACCATTTTCTCATTGTCCCAATAATCTGTGAGGACTTCGATTAGCTCAGGACAACCATTCATGTTGATCAACTCGGTCAGGGATCCCACATACTTGTTGAGGGTTCTTCAATTATCTCCGTCAAGGTCGTTATACAATATTCTGAGTAGAGGTGGTGCTTCTATGACCATGTTGAATATTGGAAAGCGATTCATACCTGCAAAACAAAACCCAGTTAAGTTTACGCACCCCACGTTTGGTTTCCACATGTACATCATTCAAACGTCAAGAAAAATCATATGTCATGAGGTCGAAGACCTTGGACATGGGGTTTCAACTAATGGACTTAATATACCTTGGGTATTAAGCCATCTTAGGCTAATAATTAGATTTGTTTTGGTTTCGCTCTAGCTTAGGGTGACTAGAATTGTTTAAAGAGTTACGGTTACACGAGTCGGATAGACGACAAGGTGAAGCTAACAAACGACATTGGATGACCGCAAGCCAACTACTCCTTTTTTACTCCAAATAAAGACTTGTGCTTTTTCTGAAAGAAGTCCTGCTAAGCCGCATAAATTCTTTGATCTTAATGCAACTATTTGTCGTTTGGGTGAAAGATGTCATGATAGTGCAACAGTTTAAATAATACGATAAACAAACAAGTAAACAATTATTTCACGTAGCCAAATAATTTTAGTTTTAAGGTTAAAATCCTCCAAGTCCCCAGTAGAGTCTCCATTCCATTTTCTTTTCAGAAAATATTAAAAAAAATTACTTATATGTTTTCAACTTTTTTAGAGTCGTCACCTAAATTTTAGAAAAATTATGAAAAACAATGTTTTCAAAAGAGTTAAACGGTAAATCTAGTGAAAACTTTTAAAAGGGTTCGGGCATTCATAATAATATTTTAGGAAGGTTTTTACGGCTTCTAAAATACCCGTCAATACGGTTTTCGAGCAACTAACTTGTTTGGCTAAAAATGTTAAACTCTATTTTGGAGATAAAGATTAGTTAAGGCTTGTTGGAAATGAAGTATTATTTACTATCTAAGTGAAATTTGACTTGCAATATTTATTATTTTTTAAGTCCAATTAAAGTCAATTGATTTAGTTTAAATAGTTAAAGTATAACGACGTCTTGCAAAGATTTGAAGTTTTCCACCCTACAACTTACGATAAATAATAACAACCAAATAGTGATAAGGTAAGATAGACAGAGAGGGAGAGGGAGTTTGGTAGGACCCAAACCTGGTTTATGTTCGTCTGAACCGGTATTTGAACCCGTTTCTTTTGTACCTGTCCTAAGCTAATTATATAATAACAAGTGAATGAAAAGGTGACAAGGGCTTAGGCCCGAAAAGAATAAAGTATGTAGCGTAAAAATAAAATGAATTTTATACCTTCTTGACTCCCGATCTTCAATTCATTCCGCTTCGGGACCTGTACTTCAATCATGTGAACAGCTTGACTCGAACAAGAGGAGTTGAGACTTTATGTCTCTCTCGAAATGCAAGGAAAGAATGAGTTCTTGGCGAATTCGGGCAGATTTTACATGCAAAGATGAACACGATCATATTAATAATATGATAAGAAACATTCTAACATATTTTATGAGATGGATGAAATAATGACCATTCAAATGGCTAATGAGCCCACCGAACAAAACCATGACAAAATATAAAGGACCAATTTAAGCTTGGTCGGCTACTAGTCATTGGTTGCAGTAAGAAGATATTAAAAAAATAGAAAGAAGATTAAAAAATTAATAAATAAATAACAAAGTTTTGTTTGATTTCCCTTATTAAAAATATTACTAACTTGTAAAAAGGAAAACTAAATCATAAGAGTCCTTCAGACCAATACAATAAACCCAGGAGTAGAACTAGACACTGTGAGCATATGTCAAATAACTTATGAACAAATGCCCCTCTTAGATTCTACCTGTTTCCAGTCTCAAACATACTTCCCACATTGAAAAATAATCCGATGAATTATCGAGGGATAAACACAACATGAGCAAACCACAAAAATGAAAAAAAAACTACTCGAAAATATTGTCAAAGTAAGAAAATTATCTTATCAAATTACGGGATGTCATCATTAAAGATGTTATTTAAATGACCTCAAAAAACAAACCACGGCCGAACATATAGGTTTTTAAAAAAGTAAGAAGAAGAAGAATGCCACACGTCATTCGAGAAAGATTTTTACAGATTCAACTACCAAAATGTAAACCTTTTTTACACTAGGAAATCAAATTGGCATGAAGATATTTGAAGAATAGACAAAAGCTAAGCAGCCAAAACAGCGAATATCTGTCGTAAAGAGAGGAACCAAACTCGTTTAAGCACAACATCAAATATGACCGCAAGATTTGAAGCAAGACTAACTTATTCAAAGTGTTTTTAAATATTCCTCCCCTAAAAATGACATTACAACAAGAAAGAAATTTAGAGTCGAGCAAATAAGCCATAGATCTAACCAAAATAGTACATACTTAGGCCAACTTTAGATTAATCTGAAATTTTAATTAAAGCATAGTCATGACACGAACAAATCAGCATATAAGAGCGCAAATGTGAGTAAGAAAAAAAATGTAATTTCAAACAGAGATATCCCCCAAACTGATTACTTTATCTTAAATGAATGCAAAACATAGACATGATAGAGCTCATACGACCAATATCAAGAAAAATATTATGTGATTCCCGAGTAGATCCTAAATTCAAAATAGTCGCATAACAAGATGAGTCAAATGAGAATTGTGCGAACCAAGAGTCCAAACACACGGTATTCATTCTTAAGAAAAATAAAGATCAAAACCACCACAAGGATTCAATCGCATCATGTAGGAGCAATCAAAAATCATGTTATTCACACCTTTAACTTGAACTTCGGCTAGAAAATAAGAGAAATAAAATGATTAGAGTCATTTACCTTTTAATGGGTAACCAACAAGGACATGAACGAAGCAAGGGAGATTTCACCAATAGAAGACTGAACACGAACGTCAAACGCAAAATAACTAAAAGAGAGAAATTTTTGTATAGCTTACAACAATGTTTATATCATCGTCTTGCTTTGAGAATTTCTCAACAGGAACCCATCTTGAAGATTTTCAAAGACAAACGGAAAGAAAACCAATCTCCCCCTTTTTTTGTTCTGTTTTATGCTTCCCTTTCTCAAAATTTTCTTCTCCAAAAATTTATCTCCCCTAAAAAAATTCCTCCTACTATAGTGAATAGAAGAGAATATATATAGGGTTTTTCAGAATGGAGGAAAAAGGTCAAAATTGACAAATAGAGTTTGATCCCGAAATTTGTAAATCCTCTCCAAGGACTGAAGAAAGCTGGTTTTGGGTACCCGATTTCACCCAAAATTTCTCAAAATCCAGATGACAAGAGCAGCGAACGACTCAGATTCAAACCTATTTATCCTTGCACTCGACGTGGCATCCATCCACACGAGCAAGGACAAATGCGCGGGCTTTTAGAACGGCGCTGCTCTGCTATACGAGTTGAAAGAGATGCATAAAGGGTTGTACTTTTGACGTCGTTAGCTAGCTTCTGGCCGTGGAAAAAAAAGCAAGGCGCGTGGAAGTCATTCATGCACGACCGAGTGAAACGCCGTGAAGAAATTTGGTCGCTGCATTTCTGTCGTTTGCCAGCTACTGCACGCTCTGGATTTCTTTTCTTGAGAGGGAAGAAGATGGGTCTTGCGGCTAGAAGTGGCTAGGGAAATTAAAAAATAAATTAAGAAGGGGATTGGATATGTTGGGGCATAATGGGTTAGGTGGGTCAGAAACAATAGGAATGAAAAAACAATTGGGCCCCAAAACTATGTCTTATGAATTAGGTTCAAAATAAGGTGAGTAGAGGGCTAGAATTGCAAACGAAATTGGAATGTCAATTATAGCCAGATCGAACCAATTTGTGAATCCGTCTTGAAACCAAAGTAAGGTGAATTATGGTTACTAATTTTCTAGCTTTTCAATCTTAACGAAATAAAATAGGTAATTTAAACGTAAGCTAAATAATTTAAAAGGGCATAGACTATTACACAACTACAATAATTTACCAAGCGTTTAATTAACAACATTTTTCAATAGATTTTCAAATATTTATAAACATACTAATAGCATACATATTTATGTAAAACACATAAATCAGCTAAAAATTATAAAGAGGTGATGAGATTGACTTAGAACAACTTGAAAAACATTTTAGCTTCAATAAAATCTAATTATTTCAATCGTTCGGAATTAAGAAGCTCGTTAATTAATTATTATCGCGAAAGGTCGAAAAATTGTGTGTCAACAACATCCCTCCATGAGAGAAGGTTGAGAAAGGCTTGACAAGTAAACATTGGAGTATATGCTTGACTCCAAGTGGATATGCATAGTGAGACGGATAGTCTAGCAAGGGTCCGGACTCCAAGTAGAAAGTATAGAAACACGTAGTAGTAATGATAACTATCCAAATAGGTCTCATGAGGCAGGAATCCTTCACGTAGTAGAGTCAAGGTATCCTAGTAGAGATCTTCATATCCTATGAACTTAGACATGCTTGAGAAGCATCTCGTAGTGTTCATAAGCAATGAATGAACTTAGGCATGCCCAAGGGGTATCTTGTAGTGTTAAAAGTGTGTGAATTAACTTAGACATATCATAGGGGTATCTCATAGTGTTCATGATTATTAAGGTATCAAGATATACCTTAAAAGGTATTTCGTAGGATCCATATGATTACAGAACTTAGACATGCTTAAAAAAAGTATCTCATAGTGTTCAAAATATGAAGATAGGGATAGGCTCCAAAGTATTAAGTAATAATAGAAAAGAATCTAAAAGTAGTATCTTGCATGGATGGTGTTATGGGGCATCATAAGTGCATTGCACAAGGTATAACCTAGGGTCATTAAAGAAGAAGATATTGAAGATAGGATTGGATTAGAGTTGTCTTTCCTAGTAAAGTAGACCAAATATGAGAGGAACTTAATAAATGAAGTTAAGAGATGGTAAATCTATGGAGGATGAACATGTTAATGATGACTTCCAGATAGGCTTAGTATATGGAGTAGTATGGCTGCCTCATCAACAATGCACAAGCAAGTTTTGAGGGAATCATAAGAGTGTAGTACTCTTTCGTATGAAGTAAGGCTACTAGAGACTTAATAAAACAAGATAGGGTGACCTCAAGATATGCTAGTGTGTGAGGTAGAATGGGATGCTTCACATGCATTACACAAGTATGTTTTGAGTTGGCTTAGGGGCATAGTGTTCATATGACATGATGAACTAAGGTCTTAATTGTTAAAGTGGATTATGATCAAGAATGACCAAAGAGATGTACTTAGCTTTGGTAGTAGTATGGGATGCTACATTAGCCTTGAACTAGTATTTTGTGATGTGGTTCACTTGAGTAAGAAGGACAAGTAAGTATGTACTCTTATATGTTTTGAGATTCTTTAGTATTCTTATGATGTATATGTAATGTTATGTGTTTATCTCTTATGATTATGCCTCTTTTGACTAACCCTTTGAGATAACTTATGTTTGGTGTGATAGTTCCCTACTTAGTACACATTATACTAACGCATATTGCCTGCATATTGTCCATGTAGGGTCTTGAGGATATTGATTGGGTTTCAAGGGTAGAGTTTCCAAGGCTTCCAAAGAAAGAAGATTAATAAATCCTCATAGCATCCGAAGACATCACTAGTACGTTGTTTTTTATGTCTTTTTATGTTTTTAGACTTTTATGGGTTGTGACCCAAGACTACTCGTTATGTCATAGATGGTTTATGAGACATATGTTAGACGTTTTATGAACTGGCTTTTGCACAATGTTTTGAAAGAAAAGTTTTGATTTCGTGTACTTTTTATATATATGCAATGAAAGATGTCTAAGAGGGTTGTACAAGACATCCGAGAGTTCATGTACCCTAACTTCTAGGTTGTACATACAGGTCGTGAAAATTTCATTATAGATTTATTACCAGATACTCAACCCATATCAATTCCTCCTTATCGGACGTCTCCAGCCGGGTTGAAGGAATTAAAGGGTCAACTCAATGATTTGTTATACAAGGTTTTTATACAACAAAGAGTATCTTCATAGGGCGCTCCAATATTATTTGTGGAAAATAAAATCGGTATCTTAGAATATGTATTGACTACCGACAATTAAACATGGTAACTATAAAGAATAAGTATCCTATCCTTAGAATTGATGATTTGTCTGATCAACTCCAAGGGGTGAGTTAGTTTTTAAAGATCGACTTGAGGTCTGGGTATCACCAACTCAGAGTTAGAGGAGTTGGCATTCTTAAAACAGTTTTCCGAACAAGATATGGTCATTATGAGTTCCTAGTTATGTCCTTTGGCCTAATTAATGCCCTGGAAACTTTCATGACCTTATTAATAGGATGTTTTAGAATTCTCTTGATTCATTTTTAATTGTCTTTATTGATGATAACCAAAGTTCATTTCCAAGATTGGAAAGAAATATGCTAATAGTACCAACAGTATGTGCAATATTTGTTCTAGTGCAAACCATTGCATACATAAAAGTATTAACCAGAGAAGAATATGGAAAATATGAAATATCATTCTTCTCTTCATTAGTATATGGAACCTGGATCATACTCAACTTAAAGTGTTTATCAAGAGGTGTACTAACCACTTTTGTCTCTATCATCTTGAACTTTTTGAGTACTTTCTTAATATATTCCTTCTGGATAGTGGTAACTCATTCTTGTGTCTATCTCGATGAATTTATATGCCTAAGATCTTCTTTGTTGACCCCAAGTTCTTTATTGCGAACAATTTGCTCAACTCATTTTTAAGGACTGCAATTCTAGATTTATTTTTTCCAACAATCAGCATATCATCCACATAAAGTAGTAGGATAATGAAACATCATCAGAAAACTTCTGAAAGAACACACAATGATGTGAATAAGTTTTCTTGTATCCCTTTTTTTCAATGACAGATTCAAACTTCAAGTACTATTGCCTTGGAGCTTATTTTAAGCCATACAAACTCGTTCGCAACTTGTAAACATGGTTCCCCTAATCTTGCTCCGTGTTGATCTCCTCTTCTAAGTCACCATGAAAAAATCATCCTTGACATCCATCTTCTCGACCTCAAAATCTAGACTTGAAACTAAGCCTAGAACCATACTAATAAGGGACATTTTTACAACAGGAGAAAAAAATTCATCAAAGTAAATTCCCTTTCTTTCTCTAGAACCTTTTTACAAATCACCTAACCTTCTTTATAGGTGTAGATGCGTGATAATCTTGATTTAATTTGAAGATCCATTTATTTGTTAAAGCTATCTTACCACTAGGTAACTCCACCAGCTCATATGTGTCATTCTCGTGAAGTGACTTCATCTCATCTTCCATGGCTTCTACTACCTATATCTATGACTATCTAGCATGACTTCATCATAACCTTCAGGTTCTCCCATGTCAGTTAAAATAATATACTCATTAGGAGGATAACGTTTTGAGTTGAGCTTCTCTTTAGTGGATCTTATACAAGAGGAACATCTATAGATTGCATCATTATCTTGGGTTCCTTCATGTACAAAAGATGTATCAATAATTGGAATTGGCTCAACATCAACTAAGATCTCATTAATCTGAGAATGTAGTTTCTTAGACTTGTCAATATCTTCAATAGTTTGATCTTCAAAGAACACAACATTACAAATTTATCTTATCAATTGGATCATAAAA
This sequence comes from Solanum lycopersicum, assembly GCF_036512215.1. NCBI lineage: Eukaryota > Viridiplantae > Streptophyta > Magnoliopsida > Solanales > Solanaceae > Solanum > Solanum lycopersicum. The sequence goes on along the minus strand of NC_090808.1, from coordinate 43,075,395 downwards.
GCGATATCTCAACTCATATTTACCATAACCTATGAAGATGCAACACTTTGTTTTAACATCCAATTTTGACATCTCACCTATTGAAACATGCACACAAGCTTTACACTCAAACACTCCAAGTGATCATAAAAAATCCTTAGCAAACCAAACTCTGTTCGGAACATCATAATCTAAAACAATAGCAGGAGACAAATTCATAACATAAACAACAATGTTAAATACTTCAGCCCAAAATGAATTCGAAAGTTTAGCCTCTGAAAACAAGCATTTAATTCTTTCAAGGGAGGTTTGGTCGACTTTTCCCCTTTTTTTTCTCTATGTTTGGGTGATATTTGGAAAATTAGATTTTTGGGTAAGTCTTACTAAGTTATTAGGCTTAGACTGAGTAAAACGACCCAGTTTAGGCATTAAACGACATAGTTTAAGGGCACAACACATAGGAAAAAGAAATTGATGAGACTTACTTAAAATATGATAAAGGTCATCCATAACGGGACCAACAGACCGTCGTTTGGACTACCAATCGTCAACTGTGGTCGTGGTTCGTGGTCTGCCTGACAGGGCTTCACTAAAATAAGCTTAACTTTTTACTGCGAGATGGAATTTTAGCAAACTCATGGTGTTAGAAAAAGGGTTCAATTATCTTTAATTTTAAAGGTTATTGGCCATCTAATTCATTTTTTCTTAAAGACATGAATTTCTGAAGTTGACATAACAACCGTGACCCTCTGATTTGCTACTGACCCTCACCTACGCTCTGTAAGTCCAACCACGGACCGTATTGATCGACCATGGGTGGGATCAGACACCATCATCATTTGGGACTTAGCGAGGGAACCCCACATACAGTCGATGGTTTTACCTACGGTCCGTGGGTTGTTGCAGTGGTTCTAGAACCAAATTTTTTCTGATAAGTAGGATTTTCTCCATTTTGAGAATTGAGGTGTTAAATTATCTCCCCTTAGGAACTCTTATCTTTGAATGAATTCTAAAGAAGCTGAGTATGGATGGGAGAGGTTGCAATCCCCACCACTAATTACTAGAAAGTGATATTAACTGAATTGAGTTCTAAGGGCATTCGAATATGCTTAAATGCAAGAATAACTGAGGGAACACGATGCTCAGACCGAATTACACAAGAGTAAATTCAGAGGCTGTAGAGGATTCAGTGCCTCAAGTTAAAACAAAATCTTAAGGAATGAGGTAAAGATACTTGCCTATCATGGCAACATCAATGTAGGAACATATCTTAGTAAAAAGTTTTAAAGCGGGTTAAAATTTGAGATTGAATTAGGCTCAATTAAGAATTCTCTTCAAATAAGTTAAGCTTGATTGGGTTGAGATTAAACTCAATCCAAATTATCTTGAGTCTAACCCTTAAAATTCTGGGCGGGTTACCTATAATTGGTTCATTTTTGACACCCCTAGTCATATCCACCCATGATTTTGGAAAACTTGTTTGTAATCTTCATAAGGATTAAATCGATTCAAAATGCATGAATCATATACAAGTATTGTTATGGAAGTTAAAAGTTGAATTGAACTCTTAATGAATTTTCGAAAGGCAACAAATCGTTTGCTTACAGAAATTGAAGTGAGGACCTTGCAGAATTCATTGATCCTAAAGGGAAAATTTATAAAAGAAGATAGAAGGAAACACATTTCGTCAAAACACTTCTAAATACATAAGATCCAAAAATGGTGATATCACAACAGGTTTGTTCAAGTAATACATAGTTGACCTATTTCCCAAGTCTCTGCCAACTAAAACTTTCGAGAAGATTGTGCCACAAGATTAGAACAAGAAAATTCAAGTTTTTGAACTGATGTTCACATTGGGGTTTTTTGGGGGAGGAGGGGGGTGGTAATACGCAATGTACCATTTTTTCCTCACAAGATTTGTTCCATTAGGTTATTCTTGTATGTTTTTTAATGAAGCATACAAAATGGGTATGTATACTATTTTTCCTTCACTAAATTTTTCCCTATTGTGTGGTTTAAACGAGGCATATAATCTATCAAATAGTGTTATAATCTAAATTATAGTAAATGTCTATCATATGAAGTCTATTAGAGGAAAGTTAGGAATCCTACTTGCAGATCAAGTCAATTTTCCACTTATAAAAAAAAGATTCTCCTTCATTGTAAATCAGATGTATAAATTTTTAAATCATTCAAGAGAATAAGTTTTCTCTTCTCGCTGCTTTATTCTTCTTCTTGTTTTATATTGCTTCATAACATTCGAGAAAATTTTACCTAAATGTGAAGATTTTTATTTTTTCACAAATTATTCATCATTAATAAAATAACATGGGTACAAATAAACTAAACTCATACCAAGAAAACCTAAATATCATGTGACTTTTTTTCCCACTAAGCTCACCGTTTTTCCACTAAATATCCCACAAAACTCACATTTTTTCAATAAAATGTTTTCCCACTATGTTTCCTATAAAACTCATATTTTTTTCATCATTGCTCCTTGCCAGATTCCTTGGACAATTTCCAAATGTTGCCCCTCACATTATTGCTTCTTGCCAAATTGATGGAAAATTTTCTAAATGTTGCGTCTCACATTAATTGCTTCTTGCCAATTTGTTGGAGAATTTCCAAGTTGGCATGCATACAAGGCTTCCATTTGATTTGATTTTCAAGTTTATTAGTTTGACTTATCGATTATTAATTATCAATTTATAAATGTGTTAATTTGTTATAGAATAATTTAGATATTAATTAGTGATATATTGATTATTAATTGTTATCGATTCACTTATCAATTTAACTGTTAAGATTTCACATTTATTTTATTTTATTAAAATCTGCTTAAAACAAGGAGACAAACTTAAAACTATCATGTACATTTGTTGACAGACAAAGTCAAGCCCCGCTAGTATGCCTCGAAAGCCTGATCTACTCCTTTGCATCTTATCCAAAAACAAATGCTAGCATCTTATAGAATAATCAAATTTTGAGACAACCCTAAAAGAAAATATGAAACTTAACCCTATGTCAAGGAATATACGAACTAAATGGTATAAATATAATTTATTAATCAGCTAAGAACGAATGTCGGCTCAATATGATTCAATAACTAGATATAAAAAGAAATCAAAATGGTTACAAAAAATGTTAAATCAATAACCCATTGTCGATAAATACTTTTCCGGTTGAAATTATTAATTTCAGTTCAATTTTGATATTCCTAAGCCAACAGACAATTTGATATGTTAATTTTAATTTTCGCCATGTGAAATTATTTTTACTAAATAATTTCAGTGGAAACAGTAAATGATATAATTTTGTCAACGATAGAATCTTTTAATATGAATCAAAGGTTTTTAGCTGATTAAAAAAAATTACAATACTAATAGCGAACAAAACTCAGTTGTTATTCAATAAAAGATAAAATACCTCAGATATTATAATATATTCCCTTTTTTCTCAAGTGTGGAAGCAAATGCTACGAGCAAGGGATGATAAGGACCAGAAGATTTGGTGGGAAATCAAAACTAGTCATTCTAGTATATGATATCATAATTAGGTTGTCTGAACTATTGGTTACCTATATTATCTCATGACATTGATGAAAACTTTGAAAAGGTTAAAACAATTTAACGAGGATGATGGTTGGAACTACACTTTGATAGATAATATGTGCACTAAATATATATGTTAGCCATCAAGCTCATAGATGCCTAATCATATATAATGATAAATTCTCTGTTAAGAGTGAGTGCATGGGAGATCTTCAGGAAAAAAAAGAGAATATTATGTGCTGGTTGAAAAAAGAAATTCCTTTTAGAAATTACTTTTTTACTCTGGAGAATTTGTTTCAAAGGATACATACTGGTATAGATAATAGTTACTGATTCTTGATATTCGCTTATGCAATGTCCTATTTCTAAGAATCTATGGAGTATATTTGCTGGTGTACAGAGTTCATTAGTTCGAAACAAACAAACATTGGATAAATGGTGGAAAAGTGATTGTGTATACTAGTCTTTCATATTTGGCTAATATGAAAAAGAAGGATGTCCAAGAATACTATAATATCCTTGGGTTGGACAATGTTTGTGATGGTACTATAAGCCTCTAGTTTGCTAGGTGAAGGAGAACCATAAATGTAACTCAGATGGGGCATTCAATCATATGTTGAGTGTTAGCTCTATTTGAAATTATTATAGGGACTTCATCTTTACAAAGACAAGGAAGGTAAACTTAAGCTTTACACTAGAGGCATAAGTGATGAGAGCTTCTTGGATTAGGTTTGATTTATTGCATATTTTCCCGCTAATTTTTCTTTTATCACTGAGAAAGTCTTAGATAGAGTGTGACCAGTTTCTTGGCCGATTTTAGTACAAGTCAGCGGTCTTAAGATCATTTTAGAGCCTAACAATGTGGAGATTAAACACATATTCATGGACGAAAACAAGCTTGCAGATTTTTTAGCTAACAATATAATGTTGTTAGTTTTACAAGTACAAATCAAATATTTAATAGTTTGCAAGAATTAATTACCACAAAGGCAATGGCCATTATTCAGCTAAAGCAGAGTAAAGTTCCTAATCTCAGAATACCAAAAATATCAAAATCATACAGCGCACAATATGATTGGAGGCTAGCTAGGAGACATAAGTCAACAGTTAGTTTGTTGGACAAAATGATAATCGCATCCAGGATAATCTCCAAACTAAATAGCAATAGGAAGAGAGTAACAACACAAAATATTAAAATGAATAAATATGATACCCGAATAAGTAATATAATAATATCGATGAAAAACTTGGTAGTGTCAAATGAAAACTACTCAACACTCTTTTATTTCTTACAATTCACAATAATATTACTTCCACACTATTTTCTCACAAACTAAAAAGTAGTTTGTGAATTACTCTCTATTGCTTCTCTATTTTTTATGTGTCTTCAAGTGTTCAATATTACTCTATTTATAGGGTTTTTGAAAACTTGATTACATCATTAATGACATAATGTGGTAGCCAATTTCCACAAAAAAAAAGGTTGTCAAACTCTACCAAACTTTGACTACCTACTTCCACAAATGTGGCTATTAATTTTTACATTGGTTTCTACCAATTTTCACATTTGTGGATAATAATTTCAACAAGTATGACTGCCAAATTAATTGTTGCCAAGATTTTATTTCCACAAATCTCTCCCTTAATTTTGATTTTTCTTCTTTACTCCAAGGCTTGATCTCAATCTCTGAAAATCTTCAAACTTGAGAGGATTTGTAAACATATCCGCAACTTGATCATGAGATTTCACATACGTGAGCTCTACCTCTTTCTTTGCAATGCATTCTCGAATAAAGTGATACCTTGTGCTTGCTTCGATCATGATACACCTGATTCTTTGTTAGTGCTTGTGCAGATTTGTTATCAACACAAATCATTGTGGCTTCAATTTGTGGCAAATTAAGTTCCTTCGACAATCTTCTCAACCAAAGCATGACACATACATGATGTCGCTGTCACATATTCAGCGTCACAAGTCGAGAGAGTAACAATTGATTGTTTCTTTGAACTCATACAAATAACACAATCACTCAAGAAAAATACAAAATCAGATGTGCTTTTTCTATCATCAATATCTCCTGCATAATCACTATCACAATTCCCACAAGATTAAAATCATCAGAAGAAGAGTAAAATAGCTCAAGGTCGATTATACTTTTAGGTAGCGAAGAATTCTTTTAGCGACATTCAAGTGAGTGGAGGTAGGAGCTTCCATGAAGCGACTTACTACTCCAACTGCAAAGAGTATATTTGGTCTCGTACATGTCAAGTACCTCAGACTTCCTATGAGACTCTTGAACAAAGTGGAATCCACTTTTTCTCCATCGTCAATCTTTGACAATATTGTTCCACTTTCCATTAGGGTGTTCACAGGGTTGCAATCAAACATGTTGAACTTCCTCAAAATCTCCTTTTTATAGCTTTCTTGAGATATGAAGATGTCTTCCTCCATTTGCTTCACTTCTAGGCCCAAGTAATATGACATGATCCCTATGTCCGTCATCTCAAACTCAAGGGACATAGATTTCTTGATAGCTTCAAATAAAACTAGGTTGTTATCCGTTAGAATGAGATCATTAACATAAACACAAACAATCAGAATATCTCCATTAGTATGAACTTTAATGTAAAGAGCATATTCATGGAGACAATGAGTAAACCCATTGTCTTGCAAGTATCTGTCAATGCAACTACTCCAAGCTCGTGGAGTTTGCTTCAACCCATATAAGGCTTTATTCAACCTCAACACCTTATCTTCATGATTTTTAATCACAAAATCCAATGGTTGCTCAACATAGACTTCTTCTTCAAGATATCCATTCAAGAATTCTTATTTAACATCTAGTTGATGGATCGTCCACTTCATTTGTGCCGCTAAAGAGATCAATAGACGGATTGCCTCTATGCAGCAACATGAGCATAGACTTCCTTATAATTCATGCCATGCCTTTGTTTGTAAACTTTAGCCACAAGTCTTGCCTTGTATCTTTCTACTTCTCCATGGGCATTTTTCTTCGTCTTGTATACCCATTTGACTCTAATTGCTTGATGGTCCTTGGGAGGAGTTGTTAACTTCCAAGTGTTGTTCTTTTCTATTGACTGGATCTCATCCTCCATAGCTTGTCTCCACCTTTCGTCATTAAAAGCTTCATCAAAATTCATTGGTTCACTATCAGCAAAGAGAAAACACAAAATCAAAATTAGTAATTTCTTATGTGTCATCATAGAGTTCTTGAATGATCTGCATCCTATGTGGTCTTTCACTTGAACTCTCTTGAGAAGATGGAAGATGCAATATTTTCTGATGAAGGAGGCGGGGTTGCATCCTATGCAGGTGTCATGGTCTCCTGTTCTTCTTCATCTCCGAATTATGAAGAAAATCATATGTTTTTTCTTCCCAAGCCTCCCAATTTCATGATGCTTCTTCATTGAATTCAACATCACGACTCACCATGTCACATCTCGAAACCACACCCTAGAAGTAAGGGGTCCAAGTCTTCACTACCAAAAAGCTCCTCATCTACCAAGAACTATAGAGATAGATAAAATCATGGATTAGTACAACCACATGTACTAAGTATGGCATAATGCATCAAAATCATGAAAACGGACATTTATAGGAAATATGCATCTTTTATTTAAAAATCATATTATAATCATAAGAAAAAAATTTAACAACTTACAAACATATAGATACATTTAAACAAAATATCATAATTTTAGAGTCATTTTTCAGTAACTTCCTACAATGTTACAGTGCAGTCACTTCACTGTACAGGGAAGTTACTTGTCATCACCTTAGACACCTTCTAGTACGTAATCATCCCACTTAAAGCTATCCTAAGACCCACTTAAGCAACACAAAGAGAGACCGCCCATACAACCTCTCTAATCATGCCTAAATGATCCTCAAGACTTCTTATAATGAGTCACATACCCATTTACAAGACATCAAAGCATCAATGTAAGATTCTTCTACCAAAGGTGACTCTAAGTCTCACTTGAGTGAGTTTTGAAACGACCCCCCATACAATCCCTTACACACACACTCAAGAGATCCTATAGACTACCTAGGATAGAGTCATTCTCACCAAGTGTATCAACATATAGATAATATGACATTCTTCTTCCAAAAGCTATCAAAAGACCTACTTAAGTAAATCAAGAAGATAACGTCCATGATTGACCTCTTCAAGATTACCTAAGTAATCCTTAAGGCTACCTAAGGCTTAGATCATGTCCATAAAATCAACCAACTTACCTAACTAGAGTCATCTTCAAGACTTCCAAAGATAAGACATGAAGAGTCATCCCTTATGCCCTCTTCACACTTTAGCTAAGGAATCCTTAAGTCACTTTAGATTAGGTAATCATTCATTTACATACTTTATAACATAATTTATTAGTTCATTATTTCATTAAGATACTCATACATCGCATAAAGGACATTCAAGTAATGGTTTTGTACAAGGCCTAGGAACTCCAAGTAACAGCTTCAAAGCCTATTGTGCAATGTCTAGATAGTGTCCCATACCTCCACCTATACCTCATAGAACTTCTTTAATGCTAATAGGGATTACATATGATGAGAATAGACAATAACCGACATAGACCATGATAGAAAAGCATGAAATCAAAAATTCTATCCTACTCCGATGAGGTTGTTCTACTTGTCAATGGTAAAACTTAGACACGTCCCATGTAGGCACATGGTTATGGACTATGAAGGGCATGCTTTGTAATCTAGTCTCACTCTTTAACTAGAAATACTTTCCTTACCATACTCACTCAGTGCTACCCTTCTTTCTCATAGATTAATTCACACATTAGGTTCACATCAAAAAGGGTTTCATAATAAGTTCATAACCCAATCACATTTACCCTACCAAAGAAAAGTCCACTAGGGCTACCTCACAATGGCAAAAAGAAGCTCAGGATGACTTTCCTAAGGATTAATATGATGAATTTCCATACAATTAACCTTAAGTCTATCATTCCTTTACTTTGAAGGATGTCATAACGTCTTATGACTTCAACATTTACAACCTTACCACTAGGTTCAAGGTTTCACGTAAAAGATTCTCTTAACATCATTTAGGGTCTCATTTCATTCATACATACAATACTAAGAGATTTAACATCCTAAGTCAAGACGTCACATATTCATATTCATATCTACATCAAGTAAGGGACACAAGTCAACCAAGACAAGACACCACATACTTCACATATAACTCATAATACATGTCATTCTAGAAGCACGGAGAAACAACCCTTAACATATTCAACACGTCCTATATATTATAATATCAACATAATTATGACCATCATAAACTCATTTAGTCAGTTAGAAATGACATACATCAACCCTAAGACTATACATACAAAGCCACATTTATAGTGTAATATGATCACCTACCTAACATCAATAGAACACACATACTTTCACATTAGTTAACATGTATATAGATATCATCATACTTCATATAATCAACTATAAAAATATCCACATTACTTCAAGTAGTTGCCGTCAAGACCATGATCATCATAATACATAAAGTAATGCCGACAAGGCCACGTCAATTGCAAGTAAAGCACATAATACTGCCACCATAAGTGGACCATACCAATCACAACATAATTGAAGTATAAACAATATCAAAATAAAGGAAATAGGTCAGCGTACCACCACTCCATCCTCAACACCTCAATTCGATGCTAAATCATCCAATGCAATAACATAAGGCCCTTACCTATGTCCATGAACATCAATTCAACATAAAAATCATAATAATCAATGAACTAGGTCAATTCAATGTAACTTCATCAGTCTAATACAAACTAGATATCAATTGAATACAATTATTACATTAGATAGCCCATAGAAAACTACACCATAATTCAACAACATTAGGTCAATATCAAGTAACGTTTAACTTAGTCAAAAACTAGGGTCCATCCAATTCATGGGGTCATAGGTAACTTAGGTTAAAATCATCAACACAATAAAAATTTAATCCATAATAAACGTTTAAAAACAATTGATGGAAGAACTCATTGTAGAATCATGAAATTGGACAATTCAACTTTGAAAACTTTAGAAAATATCTTGAGAGTTGGGCTCCTTGATGAAGAGAGTTTCAAGGATAAAAATACATAACTTGGTAAATATAATTCTTCACTATGATGAAGAATCTACACTTAATTTGTCACGCCAAGCTCTTCTTTGATTTTGAACTTCAATGGAGTCTTAGGGAATTTCTAAGGGATTTTGGGGTTTTGATTTGGAAGAAGGAAGTCTTCAATGTGTTTAATACTTATATACACATTTAAAATACTCAAAATATACCTTAGGAACCTCCAAACCTTATATTTTGAAGTGTGGTAAATTTACAATTTCACCCCTCAACTTACAGTGAAGTTGCGGATAACACAGACCCATCGACGGCTGGGCAGTCGATAGATCGTTTTTCCTCAAACGGACCATCCTGTCCTTCTGTCGTTGATTTCAGAGACTCAACATGGGTATATTATCTCCCAGTCTAAGTCCCAAGCAACGAGACCCTACCAACGGGGCGTCGATTGAGCCACCGGGCGTCGACTGCCTCCGTGGTTTGGGCTATCTTGGGCAGCCTTGGCACCTATTTTGGGTCCTTCCTCAAGGACCCTTGGTTGGTCCTTGGGGATGCTTTCCCGGATGTTTCCAACACAAACATTATCGTATACAAGTTTAGGACCTCTCAAATAAATTTCATCCAAGACAAAAACGTAAAACTCGATGAAACATACTTAGACACACAAGGTCTTTTCAAGGCACATCTTTCGAACATCATGGATGTTTGACCTCCAAACTTCACGAAACTTGACACACTGCCTATATACACTATAATAAATCATTTGAAGACCTTGTACCTCATGAACCACATAAAATTACATATGAGGCACATAGGTGACTTAGTTGTCGAACGTCTTGATCTTGAGGTTTGACTTCCAGTGCACCTAAACTCTTAGACACTGCCTCAATATCATATAATAGACCTATTTAGGACCTTAAGACATCATAACCAACATGTTAGGCTCTAGTTCACCTAATTCATTTTTGAGGTCTTACACACCACCACCTTGTTATTGCTTGGATTGTACAATTTGTAGCCTTTTGAACTCGTGTCATAGCCAACAAACACGTACTTGACACTACGATTATCAAGTTTATCTCTCCCTTGATGTGGAACACGAGCATATGCTATGATCCCAAATATTCTCAAGTGCTTAACACTTGGCTTTCTCCCGCTCCATGCTTCTTGAGGTGTTTGATCTCGTACATTTTTTGTTGGATACCTGTTTCTCAAATAAATTGCACAAGAAACATCCTCGGCCCAAAAGTCTTTTGGTAGATGTTTCGCCTTCAACATACACCTAGCCATATTAAGAATTGTTCTATTCTTTCTTTCTGCAACTCCATTTTGTTGGGGCAAGTAAGGTACTGCTAGAGGGCGAAGAATTCCATGACATTGACAAAAGTCATTAAATTCTTTTTAAGTCAATTTGCCTCTTCTATCAAACCTTAATGCTTTTATTTCATTTTCTTTTACTGCAAGTGCTTTGAAATTTTTGAAGGCAACAAAAACTTCAGATTTTTGCTTCAAGAAGTATATCCAAGTCGTTCTATTGAAATCATCAATAAAGAGCAAGAAGTATTTTCTTTTATCAAATGAAGGTGGACCGATTGGACCACAACATCAGTGTTTACAAGTTTAAGTGGCTTACTTGTTCTTGATGTAGTCTCCTTTGGAAAACTCCTCCTTATATGTTTTCCAAGAACACAAGTTTCAGACAATTGATTTGAACGGTTGATTGACGATATTCCATCAACCATGTTCTTGTCTCCCATTGATTTGAGCGCTTCAAAGTTCAAGTGCCCAAATATCGTATGCCAACACCATGAATCATCTTGCACATTTGCCTTCAAACACTTTGCATCGATAGTTTGAAGATTTAAAGAAAACAACCTATTCTTCGCCATATGATCTTTAGCAATTAAATTGCAACTTGAATCTCTAAGACAAAGATGCATATTTTTCATATGAATATTATATTCTTTTTCAAGAATTTGAATATTACTTTTCAATTTTGGCACATAATAAATATTAGTAATCAATTTATGACCACTATCTTTACACGATATCAGAATTATACCTATATCTTTAATTTGAATCTTTGATGTATCTCCAAATGACACATTGCCTTTCACCGTCTTCTTTATCTCCACAAATTTATATTTTTGACCACACATATTATTGCTTGCTACATTATCAAGGTACCATGAGCTGCAATCATCTTTATCTTCTTCTTTGAGTGTCCATAATACTGTTGACTCATCTTCATCTTTGTTGTTGTCAACAAGATTAACTTTCTCTTCATTATTATTACGACATTCCCAAGAGTAATGTCCAAATTTATGACAATTATAACACTCAATTTTAGATTTGACATACCTCATTTTATTTGTACCTTGATAGGTTCCACATTCTCTACCTCCTCAATGACCACGGCCAGGACCTATGAATGACGGGTGACCTTTATCTTCATTGTTGAAATGATTGGTATAACTTCTTCCTCTTCCTCAGACTCTACGACCTTCATGGCCTCGTCATTGTCCATTTCCTTTGTGACTTTTCTCACTTTCAAATCCGGATGCATGAGTTTAAGGAAGTTGCTCTAGTGGCTCTTCTTTTCTCCTTTTCATTTTCTCTTCATGGGCTATTAAAGAACCTTTTAATTGTTTTACCATCATAAAATCTAGATCTTTAGATTCCTTAGTAGCACACACCACATAATCAAATTAGGTATTAAAGAACAGAGGATCTTTTCTACGGCACGCACATCATCGACTTCGTTCTTGTGTCTTCTTAGTTGATTTACAATAGCCATCAATCTTGAACAAAAATCCAAAATGGATTCGGATTTTTTCATTTTTAAAACTTCAAAATCAGCTCTTAGAGTTTGAAGTTTTTCTTCTTTACTTTATCAACTCTTTGAAAAGAATTTTGTAAAATCTCCCACGCTTTTTTTGAGGTGGTGGCATCAGTCACCTTCTCAAACATGCCATCATCCAAACATTCATGGATAAGAGTGAGGGCTTGTTGATCTTTCTTTCTTGTCTCTAACAAAACTTCCTTTTCATTTGAGGGCAAAGTTTCCTCATTTGCTGGTTTTGTATACCCTTTGTCTACAATATTCCAAACATCTTGAAAGTAAAGAACAGATTTCATTCGTAGACACCATTTTTCATAATTTTCTTTTGTGAGACATAGGTATTGAAAGGACAACAGACTATTATTTGTCATGGCTCTGATACCATGTTGTTGGATAAAATGATAATCACACCTAGGATAAATGTCCAAACTAAATAGCAATAAGAAGAGAACAACAACAACACCAAATATTAAAATGGATAAATATGATACACGAATAAGTAATACAATAATATTTATGAAAAACTTAGTAGTGTCAAAAAACTACTACTCAACACTCTTTTATTTCCTACAACTCACAATAATATTACTTCTGCACTATTTTCTCACAAAGTAAGAAGTAGTTTGTGGATTACTCTCTCTATACTCTATTGTTTCTCTATTTTTTATTTGCCTTCAAGTGTTCAATTACTACTCTATTTATAGAGTTTTTTGAAGACTTGATTACATCATAATGACATAATGTTGAAGCCAATTTTCACAAAAAATTTGTTGTCAAACTCTACTAAACTTTGGCTACCTACTTCCATAAATATGGCTACCAATTTTCACATTTGTGGATAGTAATTTCAACAAGTATGGCTATCAAATTAATCGTTGTCAAAATTTTATTTCCACACAATTAATAGTGACCTTCTGAAATATCCTATTCTATATTCATGCTTTAGTTTCTTTATGTTCACATTCATATGGAGTATCAGAACGTTCAAGGAGAAACATACCTGCTAGATCTAAGTGTTTATGTAGCGGCATTAGCACTTACAATACAAAAGAACTTCAAAGTGCCAACAAATTTCACTAACAATTTAAGTTGGTTAGTATTCTACTAATAAATTATCAACATATTTCTAACCGAATAATATTTTAAAACTTAACAACGAAATTCTAACAGATTACCAATATAAATCTTACTAACTAAGTATTTTAGTAGGTAAATACGGCGGTTAAAAATGGAGTCATATTAACTTTCTATCAATGGTTACCAACAGAAACATTACGAACGCACACCTTTGTTGGTAATATTACCAACAAAATATATATCGATCGATAAATATGACAAAAATTATTTATGTAATGTATTGAAATATTACCAATGAATTACTAACCAAACATTTACCAACGACAAGATTGTGTTGCTAAAATTTACCAACCAAATATAAATGAGTTGGTAAATTAGTAACGAAATGTAATTTGTTGGTAAACTTGTCAACCAATATCAAATTAGTTGAAAATTTTATCGACGATTAAAGATTGTAGTTAGTAAATTACTAACATCATTAAAATAGTTCGTAATATACCAACCGGTCACTAATCCATTAGTAAAATTTACAAACATATTAATTATTAGTTGGTAATATTACATATGAATGTCTAGTTGAATAGTTACTATTACCAACTCTGATAAAATTTATTGGTAAATTATTAATTACTAACTTATATTTTAATAGTTGATAAATTACCAATTTAATTTAATTTTTTGATAAATCAGTGTCTAGTATTGAGGCTTTCATATTTAGTTTGTGTCGTTAGGCATTATAATTTTTAAATTTTAACCAAAACTTGTTTGTTCAATATTTTGGTAAACATGCTCAGATTAAAACTTCGTCAGTGTCATTAGCTTTGAAAGGTCATTTTTTATGTTTTCCTTTTTGTTTGTGCCGTTAGGTGTTTTAGATTTTATGTTTAGGCCAAAATTTGACTTTGGTCAATATTTTTGTGAACATGCTCAGATGAGAATTTCGTTAGCATAATTAACTCCAAAGGTCATTTTTATCTAGTAGTATGGTTGATTTGAGTTTTGAGACTTTTCATTTTTAATGTGTGCCGTTAGGTATTTTAACATATAAATTTTGGTAAGAATTTAACTTTGGTTAATATATTTGATAACGTACCCAGATAAGATCAGTTAGATGCGAAAAGTCATTTTTTATGTAATAAGATAGAGGGTTCGGATTTTAAGGCTTCCATTTTTAGTTTATGTCATTAGACATTCAACTCTTAAATTTTGACCAAAATTTCACTTTAGTCAATATTTTTGGTAATTGTGCTCGAATTGAAATTTTGTCACGGTAGTTAGCCATATAAGTTCAGTTTTGATCTCAGAGGATGGTTGGTTTGGGATTTGAGGCTTATTTTCAGTTTGTGTCGTTAAGCGTTTTAGCTTTTAACTTTTAGCTAAAATTTGAATTAGGTCAATTTTTTTGGGAAACATACTCAAATTTGAATTTCGTCAGCGCGGTTAGCTATTGAAGGTCATTTTTTGCTTTATAGGATAACTGATTTGGATTTTGAGGTTTCATATTCTGTTTGTACCATTAGGCGATTTAACTTTTAATTTTTGGTAAAAAATTAATTTTGTATAGTATTTTTTGCAAACGTGCTCTGATGAAAATTTTGTCAGTTCGATTAGCTTCAAAAGGTCATTTTTATATCTAACAAAATGGTTGTTCAGGTTTTTAGACTTCCATTTCAATTTGTGTTGTTAGGCGTTTTAACTTTTGGCCAAAATTTAGACTTGGTTAATATTTTTGGTAAACATGCTCAAATTAAATTTTTTGATATAATACTACGTGTTATATTGAGATTAATTTTACTTGTTATCATATATTTTGCATTGTTTCATTCAAATATGATTTATAAAATTGATTAATATTTTTGAATTTATATTCGTGTTCTTAGATTTTAAAATGCAATAAAATAATAAATATTCTATTAGTGAATAATCATTCAGTTAATAATATTTTGAACATATTGTCAATCAATTACTAAGATAACATTGAACTTGAATGATATATTACCAATCAACTAACAATCAATTAGTAAATTTATTAGAAAAATAAATAATCATACTAAAGTATTTAAAATTTATTACAAACAAGGTTTGTAGTGTAGTGGTAAATAATCCTGCATCTTTAACCAAGGGGTCTCAAGTTCGATTTCTGTTAGATGCATAATCATCTTTGCTAGGGAGTGCTTTACCACTCAATGTGGGACTTTTCAGTGTGAATCCAGATTTAGTCGGGCTCCAATGTGGGGGTACCAAACACCAGATGGAAAACCAAAAAAAAAAATTAAAGAAAGTATTTAAAATTTATTCGCAAATTACGAACACAAAATTTTTGTAACTAAATTACCAACAAATTACCAATGTATGAATCGAAAAATGAAGAAAATGTTACTAACTCCTTTTCAATTCGTTAATAAGATAACTAACATATACTAACTAAAAATTAGTTGGTAAATTTACCAATGGAATTTTCAGGGTCATATTTAAAAATTTTGTAATAACATCTTTGGGTGTTTACCAACTTGTCACGCCCCTTTTATTTTCCTCCAATAATTTTGATTTTAAATTGTTTTGAAAGAAAACGAGTTTTTCCAATTAAGGTGACATTTTGAAAAGGGCTAATAATTATTATTCGGATTTGCCACTTGGAATTGAGTTTTGGTGTTACAAGTCACCTTATTTAAATCCCTAATCAAAAGGAAATGTGAGTCTATTTTTTATTGGTCTGCGAACTAGAAACTCGGATAAGGAATTCTATTGACCGAGGGGAAAGTGTTAGGCAACTCTCGAGTCCCGTGGTTCTGGCACGGTCGCTTTATTAACTTTGGTATGACTTGACTTAATTTTTCGATATTGTATTATTTAACTTAATAATAAAATTGTTATTTACCCTCAGATTTATTCTAAACTTATTTGAAACTGACTTATTTATTTTATTTTGTTTGTTGTGCGTCCATTAATTTTAAACTTGAATATCCGTATTTTTTCTGCTTATATTTGTATGTTTGTGTTTTTTAATGTTATTATCGATAATGTATTGGTATCTAGTTTCTATGAATTAGAATTTGTGTAGGAAGGAGATATTTAGAGTTCAAGTTAATTTATGATTATATATTTATTTATTTAGATTTAAAATACGAAATTAAAATTTTATTAAATTTGAAGTTAGTTTTATCAAGAAATCCTAAACAGATTAGGGATACTTTTTTAAAAAAATATCTTTTATTATTTTTTTTGGCACGTTTGTTGTTGTTTTAATTTTATATATATATATATATATATATATATATATATATATATATATATATATATATATATATATATATATTGTTTTCTGTCTAACAACTATGTTTCTCTTTTTAAATTTTTTTTATATTTTTTTTATATCATTATTTTACAGATTTTTCTTTCTTCTACTTTTGTTGAAAAAATAATTTTTGTTACTTCTTCTTGTTCTTCTTTTTACGTTCTTTTTCGTTTTTTTTTTAATTTCTATCTTTTGTTTATTAGTTTTATATTTTTATTTTTATTTTCATTCTACTTCTCTCTTCTTCTTCTTTTTTCGATTTTTCAATTTCTCACGTTTTTTCTTCTTCTTTTCTGCACATATTTTTTTCTTGTATATTTTTTGTTTGTTTTTAATTTTTTTATTTTTTACGTTTTTAGTCATTTTATATTTATTTTTTGAGAGAAAAAACATTCTATTTATTTGTATTTTATCTTTTCTTTGTTTTTATTCTTTTTTTTCATTTAAATATTTCTTGTTTTAACATTCTGTTTTATTACCTTTTTTGTCACACTTTTGTTTCGTTTTTTTTTAATCATTTTTTTCTTCATCGTTCTATTTCTTTTTCTGTACATATCATTGTTGTTGTTGTTGTTTTCTTATGTTATCTCATTTTTTTCATCACTCTTCTTCATTATTTTTTTATTGTAACTCTAAATTATATTCATATATTCTCTTAATAATAAATTTTAGTAATCCAAATTAGATAAGCATCTTGTGTTATTCTAAAGACAATTTTTAATCCAAATAATGTATTAAAAAGACTATAATATATTAAATATAAGTTTTCTAAATCGCTAATCAATTAAATTTTAGTTTATATCCTAATTCAAAAAGTCTACAATAAATTCAACAAAATATTTTCAATTGAAAACTAGAGGAAAAGATATGCTAATCTATTCAAATTTCACAATTCAATATCATGAATCGATATAAATTACAAATTGCATCTAAAGAGCATAATAATCACAATAATAATAATGTAACAATAATAAATATAATACATGTGATTTGAAGAATTTCATACTATTGAAATCAAATTTTCATACAAGTAATATTATTTAAATCACGCGAGAATTTATAGTTACCTCGCTGTGAAATTTGATACCACAAAAATAAGCTGTTATCCATGAATTTGAAACCACGAGCAGAACATCTAACTCTTACCTAATTTTCGAAAGAATAACTTACATTTCTTCTTTTCGCTTTTTTTTTATTTTTTTCTCTGTGTATTTCAGTTTGTCTCCCTATATTTCTCTTTTCCTCCTCCTTTTTTTTTTCTATTACTGAGCGTATATTTTTATATTAATTTTGGGTGAGATTATGTTGCTAATTGGAAGGAACGTAGAAGAGTGGGATTAGGATTAAACTTGAATATTAGTTGAGAAAATTGGGGTTGAGATATATAAAAATAAAATAAATAAATAATAATAATAATAATAATAATAATAATAATAATAATAATAATAATAGCAAATTAACAAAAAAAATAATGTAAACAAGCAAAAAAGAATCGTGCAAAAAGAAATAAAAATAAAAATAAATAGATTGAAATGATGATTTTTAGGAAAATAAGTTAGAAAGTTGGGAGTAGTTAGGATAAGGTAAAAAAATTGAAATTATTTTCTTTTTCTATACTCTTTCATGATATTTTCAATATTATTATTATTATTAGACTAGATAGAATTAACAAATAACTTATTTTTTTAAAATTATTATTATTAAACTATAATTGATCTTATAATTTGTGTTATTATTATTTTTATTTTATTTTAGATATAATCCTTTTTAAATTGGTGTAAAATATTTATGTTTTGGTAAAAAATTAGGTGTTCACAGTATGCCCCTCTTTACTTGAAAACATGAAAAGTTTTCATGCAAATACATGAACAATGTGACTAATTTTTGACTGAAACATTTATGCCAAAATATGAAGAAAAAAAAAAGAGAAGAGGTCTGACTGCGTCCTAACTTTTGAAAAACTACCTATCCTGAGTTGATGATAAGGAGTCATGTAGTCGAGTGAGGTTTTATCGAGATTTCGGTTGTAGCTTCAGCTATTACATAAAAAAAATGCAGAAGGAAAGATATGAAATCATATCTACTCCAATAGTGTTGAGTCTTCAATTTGAATTCTCGATTATCGCTTCAACCTCTTTGGTAGGTTCATTGATTTCGAACTTTGATTTGGTTATTTGACTTGAAACTTCATTGACTTCAGCCGTTGACGTTCTTCTGCATGATATTCTTTAATACTTATTTTCTTGAAAGAATGAATCTTTATTCTTAAACTTTAAATTTTTGTACTACATAGAAATCTGCAAATTATGAAACAAAACGAAACAAAACGAAACAAAATTTTCTAGTTAGTTCGCACTAGGAAAATTTTGTGAGTTATTGATGAAAGCTATAAAATTTATAGTACGCATAAAAATAATATTTTTGTAGCCAATATAAAAATGTGAAAATAAATAAAGGGGTGTTTTGTACCTTATATGCGACCAGGGGTTATTGTGTCCTAAGAAGACATGAAAATGAAATAAGGGTTATTGTGCCCTATATGCGATCAGACGTTACTGTGCCCTGTGAAGACATGAAAATAAATAAGGGATATTATGCCCTATATGCAACCATTGGTTATTGTACCCTGTGAAGACATAGAAAATAAAATAGGGGTTATTGTGCGCTGTAAAGACATGAAAATATATAGGGATTATTGTGCGCTATATGAAACCATGGGTTATTGTGCCCTGTGAAGACATTAAAAATAAATTAGGGGTTATTGTACCCTCTGAAAAAATGAAATATAAGATAGGAGTTATTGTGCCCTATATGCAATCAGAGATTATTGTGACCTGTGAAGATATTAAAAAATTAAAATAGAGGTTTTGTGCCTATATGCAACCAAGGGTTATTGTGCCCTAAGAAGACATGAAAAATAGGATTGGGGGTTATTGTTCCCTATATGCAACCAGGGGTTATTGTGCCCTGTGAAGACATGAAAAATAAAATAGGGGTTATATATGCCCTATATGCAACTAGGGGTTATTGTGCTCTGTGCAGACATGAGAATTAGGATAGGGGTTATTGTGCCTATATGCAACCTGGAATTTGTGCCCTGTGAAGACATGAAAAATAGGATAAGGGTTATTGTTCCTTATATGCAACCAGAAGTTATTGTGCCCTGTGAAGGCACAAAAACAAAATAGGGGTTATTGCGCCCTATATGCAACCATGAGTTATTTTTTTACTTATATTATTATTCTTATTTTATTTTATTTTATTTTTATTGGTACATTGACCATTCTAAAAATAAAATAAAATGCCCTAGATTTTATTAAAAAATAATCCTTTTTATTGTTATTATTTTTTTTCATATTATATTAGATACAAGGATTCAAAAATTTACCATCGCGACGTTTGTGTCTATCGAATTACTTGCACGATCTTTCTTTATAGTCCTTTCAGTCTATAACTTTATTTCTATATTGATTGTGCTCATGCAAAGACAGAATGTCATCATTTGATCAATGGTATCGTTCGTGATTTTTTACCAAGTAGACATTCTTATCTTTTTACTATTGTCTTATGGTTATCGTGGAGGTTTTTCATTCATTAGACCCTCTCATTTTTTTTATTTTTTTTGTAACATACTATTGGCTACAATGTCATGTTTAACCCTTGGAGATCTTAAATAACATGATTATTATTTTAGTGAGTTAGACCGAACCTCAATGAAGGGCTTCCTACATATCCTCTTAGGATTCAGGTCGAACGTAGTTCAATAATAAAAAATGATTTTTCTTTTTCTTGATTTATTTTTAGAAATATAATGAAAAAAAATAGTTAATGTTTGATAATGTCTTGACTTTAGTTGGTACCAACAATTAGTATTATGCATATGAACCACATTCAACTACTTCCAAACAAATTTGAGGTCAACTTTGAGTAATTTATATAATTTCAAATTGTATCTCAAATATGATTAAGTAATTACAAGATCAATTTATCTTGCCAAAATTAAGGGACAAAATTATTCGTATCCTCATGTTTCAAATGCACTCGCAACATATGAAAGGCCTACTTCACACAATATAATAATTTAGATCGTAGGACATTTTTAAAGTCACTCACACTCAAAAAGATGTTCAATGCATGAGATTGAGATATCATATGTTTGGTCCTCGTGTGAGCATCACTAATATGAGAACATAAAGAATGAGATCAAATAAGACTTGTCATTGGTTTGTAATGTAGTCTTAGGGAAAGGTAAGATATTCATTCGGGATAAAGTGACTATTTCCTCCTTAGAATTTGCACAATGCTTTTTGATATTTTTTTTTCATTTTTGCATTGTGACCTTTGTTTTCTTGTAAACTACTTCTCATTTATTTTTTTCTCTTCCTTTTTTGATTCCCCCTCCTTTTTGTTTGGATTTTTTCATTTTTTTCATTCTATCTTTTTTTTTGACATATTTGATCTTTTTCACTTTGTTATCCAACTTAGGTCTTTGGTGTTATATAATTATTTTATAGTGCGCTCAAGGAGGTGATATAAAGGGATTAATGCATTTATACGCTCAAAAGGTATACATGCTAAAATATGGTTATTCAAATAAAAAACATCCAGGCTCGAAATGGGAGTTCTATGAATAACATGTCATTTGGTAGGATTGAAAGACACAATCGAATCAAAGAAAACATATAATCCTTTCTCAAGTTAAATGTTGCTCAAAATTTTATCTCAACCAACATTTGGGTTAAGTTCTAGGTCAACAAAATCATGACTTTCAATTTTATATCTAAAGCTCACCACACAATGCATTTGAAACAATAATGTCAAATTTATTTTATCCATAACTTTAAAAAAGATAATTTCTCAACTATTATATAAATATATTGAGAGATGTCAATAGAAGTCTATAGGTCACAACAAAGTTGATCTGTCTTGCCAAATAGTTTAACACGTTATTATTGTTCTTATTCATAATCCTAAGCATGTTGTTACCAACCAAGTAAAAAAAAATATTTTTTTGCCCCAAATTTATGTGACGAGAATTTGTTAGATTTTTTCTCAGTTGGATCGAACCTCACAATAGGTTTGACTACGTATCTTGTCAAAGCAAGAATCAGGTCAAAGGTAGTTTCGAAATATAAGTAAAAATATGTTTACTTAAGGACAAATTCTTTTTTTAATATATAAACATTATTTCATTTTTTAATTTTTAAATAATAATTAAGATAATTTTTGAATCTTTTAATTTTTAAATAAGAATCACCGAACCCAAGGAAGGTTGCCTACGTATCTCATCAAGGTGAGAATCAGGTGTGCGTAGTTCATTTATTAGCAAACGCAACTATATTCGTCACTTAGGGTGATATAAAAACTTTTCAAGTTTTTTTTTGTAAACTATACATAATAAAAGAAGAACTTTTCTTCCGTTGTGATTTTTGTTTAGAAGAAAAAAGTTTCTCTTGCATTTAATTGGTCACCAATAAATATGGTTTATATAAATTCATTTTCGTATAACATATGAAATAATTTAGGTTATTAAATAAAATTAGGGTATTTAACACAAATAAATTTGATCATATGTCGAGTCTCATTAAGTCAAATATAAATGATTCAAATAACAGAAATCTAGTAAGGATAACCATATCTGATTTCCGTTCTACCAAGGTTAAACTTGATGGAGAAATGTATTAGACTAGCTGTAAAACGAGCGAACAACTCAAGTCAGAGAGTAGCAACGTATCGGTAGCAGCGCTTTCGACTTTGTATATGGGTGCTCCCCATCCTAAAAAGGTGTGACTAAATATCCTTCATCATGGACTATATTAATCAATACTCACAATTGTGTGCAAGAAAACAATTTGTATACCGTTCAAATAATATCAAAATAAAAATAAATAGACAATTAGCACATTAAAACAATAAATACAATATCCAAAAACGTAAATAAATAAGTAATAGTCATACATAAGTCAATATTATAAGCTAGAATTCTGGTTTTCCCCAGTGGAGTCGCCATATGTCACGGTCCTTTTTTTTCCTCCAAGAATTGTGATTTTAAATTGTTTTGAAAGAAAAAGAGTTTTTTCAATTAAGGTGACATTTTGAAAAGGGATAATAACTATAATTCGGAGTCACCACTTGGAATTGATTTATGGTGTTCCAAGTCACCTTATTTAAATCCCTAATCAAAAGAAAATGTGACTATTTTTTATTGGTCTGCGAACAAGAAATACAGATAAGGAATTCTGTTGACCGAGGGGAAAGTGTTAAGCAACCCTCGAGTCCCGTGGTTCTAGCAAGGTCGCTTTATTAACTTTGATATGACTTGACTTAATTTTTGAATATTGTATTATTTAACTTAATAATAAAATTGTTATTTACCCTCAGATTTATTCTAAACTTATTTGAAACTGCTTATTTATTTTAATTGGTCTAATTTTTTTTTTTTTTGTTGTGCGTCCATTAATTTTAAACTTGAACATCCGTCTAATTTTTTCTGCTTATATTTGTATGTTTTCATTTTTTATATTATCATTTTTCTACTTATTAACTCTTTTTATCACACTGTTGTTTCTTTTTTTTTAATTATTTTTTTCTTCATCGTTCTTTTTCATTTTCTGTACATATTATTGTTTTTTTCTTATGTTATCTTTATATATATTTTTATCACTCTTCTTCATTATTTTTGTATTATAACTCTAAATAATATTCATATATTATCTTAGTAATAAATTTTAGTAATTCGAATTAGATAAGCATATTATGTTATTCTAAAGACAATTTTTAATCCAGATAATGTATTAAAAAGACTAAAACATACTAAACATAAGTTTTTTAAATCGCTAATCAATTAAATTTTAGTTTATATTGTAATCTAAAAAGTCTACAATAAATTCAACAAAATCTTCTGAATTGAATACTAGAGGAAACGATATGCTAATCTATTCAAATTTAACAATTCAATATCATGAAGCGATATAAATTACAAATTACATCTAAAGAGCATAATAACGTAACAATAATAAATATAATACATGCGATTTACAGAATTTCATACTATTGAAATCAAAATTTTCATACAAGTAATATTATCTAAATCACGCGAGAATTTATAGTTACCTCGCTGCAAAATTTGATACCATAAAAATAAGTTGTTATCCACAAATTTGGAACCACAAGCAAAACATCTAACTCTAATCTAATTCTCAAAAGAATAACTCACTTTTCTTCCCTTTGCTTTTCTTTTTCTCTCTGTATTTCAATCTGTCTCTCAATATTTCTCTTTTGCTCCTCCTCTTTTTTTTTTCTATTACTGAGCGCATATTTTTATATTAGTTTTGGGTGAGAGTCTGGTGTTAATTGAAGGAACGTAGTAAAGTGAGATTAGAATTTAATTTGAAAATTAGTTGAGAAAATTGGGGTTGAGATATATAAAAATAAAATAAATAATAATAATAATAATAATAATTATAATAATAATAATTATAATAATAATAATAATAACAATAATAATAATAGCAAATTAACAAAAAAAATAAAAAAAAATATAGTGTAAACAAACAAAAAAGAATCATACAAAAAGAAATAAAAATAAAAATAAATAGATGGGATGATGATTTTTAGGAAAATAAGTTAGAAAGTTGGGAGTAATTAAGATAAGGTAAAACAAATTTGAAATTATTAGGACTCCTCTTTTCTTTTCTTTTTCTATACTCTTTCATAATATTTTCTATATTATTATTATTATTAGACTAGATTAACAAATAACTTAAATTCTCAACTTCTATTATCATTTATTTAAATTATTATTATCAAACTATAACTGAACTTATAATTTGTATTGTTATTTTTTATTATTATATTTTAAATATAATTCTTTTTAAATTGGTGTAAAATATTTATGTTCTGGTAAAAAAATTAGGTCTAATTTTTTTTTTTTGTTTTAAATCTAACCCTTTTCAATCAAGAGAAGTGACGGTTAATTCTTTGGCTTATAATTCTTTCTTATACTTAGTATTGATTTGAGGTCTTACCTTGATAACAGAACTGAAGACGCAAGTTGTGGCTGAAGAAGTCTTCAAAGAAATTGAATTTATGGCATCTGTGAGACTTGTAAGCACATGTCACTTAAGTTCATGGGCTTTGATGGTGAAAGATTGTTGTTATTGAGAGGCTCCGGAACAAAGCTTTGAGATTACTGGCGTTGATGGTGTTTCGACCATTGATTCCTCTATGTGGTGTGTATTTAGTGAAGATTTCTTTTTGTTTCTTAATAGTTTGTAGATTTTGAATGTGGGTCTCTTTTGGGCCCATATCTTTTTGTTCGAATTTTATTAGTGTAAATTAGGTATATAGCATTTTCTATAGTAATATTTTCAAGATATAGAATTAGAGTTTGTATTTCAACATATAACATTTAATATCTAAAGCTATAGCATATTATTATAAACTATAATGTTAATTTGAAATAATTATAATTTTTGTTTTAAAAGAAATGAATAAAAAAGGGACAAAATATAAATGAAAAATAGCATCCTTTATTACTTAAATTAGATGCAATTATTAATTGGTGTTAATTGATTAACACGTCTTAAGAAAATTTAAAAAATATTTAGATTAGTTAGTTGCCTTAAATCTCTCAAATTTGTTTAAATGAGGATAAATTTTGATTTAATTCCTTAAAAAGCTCTAACAAATTGACATTAACGTACAAGCTGGTTTTTTTCTTTTCAATTTTCACTATTTTTTTTTAGATTTGCAACACATATCAGTTCGCTCTTTTTTTAGTAATTGAAGAAATTTTGACGTTGGAAAAAAATGATTTGTTGTGATGGAGAACATTGTGTTGATATTAACTAAACATGGTGAAAGGTGGAATTCATTAGGTTGGTTTTAATTATGATTTGTTGATTTTAATTATGATTTGTTGGTTTTGATTATGATTTATTGGGTTTTAATATGGGAGCATTGTGTCGATTTTTTTTTGTTATATTAAGATCTAAAATATAGATTATAGCTTGATTTTTTTTGGATGAAACAGTGTTTTGGTATATATACTGTATCTCAAAAAAACATGTAAATGTATATGTGTTTGTTTTTTAATAAAATTGAAGATTCGCGTAATACTTGATTTATGAACAAAATATACAAAATGAATTTGATGTACAGTGTATTTAGTCATTAGTCAAAAAATAAGTATTTATAATTCTGTGGTTCGTTGAAGTATGAAAGTTGTATTAATCGTGTATGAACCTTATATTGAAACTTGTATTAATTATATGAAGTTTCTTTTTTGTTGAAATTATGTGCTTCCGTTTGGCATATGAAGGTAAATATTGATATAATTCTGTATAAATTTTGTATGAAATTTCTTTTGTTTAGTTAATTTTCGTTTTGTTTAGTTAATTTTTTTTGTGATGATGAAAGTTATATTTGTTTTTTTGTTTAGTAATTTTTTTTGTTATTTGTGGATATGTGTAATATTAATGAAATTGTTGGTGAAAAATAGTATAAAATTGGTCGAAATATGAAATGCTAGTTTGTTTGTCTGTTTCTGATTTGTAATGCAATGTTTGTTTTAATTTTTTTTGACATTTAGAGTATGAAATGTGCATTATTTTGATATTAAATATTTTTATTTTATTTTTTAATGACATATTTTTTTGAAACTGTTTTTAATGAGCATTAATTTTCCATGTTAAGTGATACCATCGACGGTTGATATGTATGTTGGTGTTGAAGGACCAAAGAAGTACATAGTAAATTTAAACACAAGGTGTGTAGTTGCGGGTGATTTCACCCATTATGAAATACCATGTGATCATGTTATTGCAGTTCTTAGATACAAGAAACTGCATGAAGCATATTTTTGTTCTGCCTTTTATAACCTGAAGAATTTCAGAGGTGCATATGTCACCCCTGTTGAACCTATCCCCTGCGAGAGTACGTGGGATATACTCAGTTATATTTCAAACCCTAAATTGATAGTACCCGGTCCAAGTAGATCAGCTGTCCAAGTAGATCAGCTATAAAATTGCATGTTGAACGCTGGAAGGAGTTTGCTGATGTGAAATTCAAAAGGTCAAAGGTTACTTCTAGTAGATGTCGTCAAGTTGGACATAACAGGAAGACATGTTCAAATTATCCTGTTAAAAAAATGATTTCATGATTTTACATTTTGTTACACAACATGTTTTGTTTTATGGAATGAATTTGGTATAATTAATATTTGAATAGTTGTGATTTCTTAATATTATCCAACTATAAATAATATTGAAACACATTTTGTGTCTGTTTTCAAATTTTATT
This sequence comes from Solanum lycopersicum, assembly GCF_036512215.1. NCBI lineage: Eukaryota > Viridiplantae > Streptophyta > Magnoliopsida > Solanales > Solanaceae > Solanum > Solanum lycopersicum. The sequence continues at coordinate 43,048,209 of NC_090808.1, read as the reverse complement.
CCTATACTAATATATAATTAAACAAGAATCATACATAGTTCATACAAAAAACATATATATAGAATAACTTTTTAAACATAAAATTGTACAATAAAACTCTTGTTAAAATAGTTCATACATAGTTCGTACAACGTTCATACATATGGATCAAAAAATATATGATAGTTGTCATACTAAAACGATAATAAATCAAAAATATGATATCATGTTCATACTAGTAGTAATTAGACTTTATACATATTTCATCAAGACAGTAATCAGACTTCATACATAATCAATAATTGAAGAAAGATTCATACAAAAAAGCCAACAAATTAAAATTGTAATGTCATGCCCATACAATTAGTAATAAGACTTCATACATACATTTAATTAGCGCGTATTTTTTTGAAATTTGAAATTTATTTTAGTTATGACTAAATAACAAAGGCGTATCTCTATCGTTGATGCGTCTGCTTCAACATGGTTTGAGAAACTTTTTTAAAAGAAAAATTATTTGTTTGTTCTGCTTTCATTTTTAGTTTTAAATTCATATTTTTTAGTCATAGCTTTATTATTTTGAATGTCAGAGATATTTGTTCATATGTTGTAACTACTTTGAGGAAAACAAATCAACGATTGATGACGACAAATACTTAAATTATGGACATCATAATGAACCACTTCAATTCCGCAAACAAAAAGTAATTAACAACTTAAAATATCTAAAAATTTTAAAAGAAAAACTTAAAATTTATTGTTTTTGTTCTACTTTATTTTAATTAGGGTATTTTTTTTAAAAAAAAATAGAATCCGTTTTAGCTATGAATTTTAGTTTTAATTTCATATTCCTTAGTCATAACTTTATTATTTTGAATTAGAGTCGTCAAAATGAAATGGATCCGCGAAATCCAGCCCTTGAATTTAGTGGGAGTTCGAACGCAGGTGTGGGCTAAATAAATCAATGGACAGTCTTCGGCTTGAGTTGGGTTAAAAGCACGGAATGTACTTGCACCATCACCGTCTTCAAATAAAGTATTTTCTACGGTAGCACCATGAATGGCGCATAGCAAAGCAGCCCCCCAATACACCGGCAACTCCCATCATATGAAAGGGGTTCAAGGTCCAATTATGAAACCCTTGAAAAAATAGGATGAATCGAAATATAGCTGCTACACCAAAACTAGGTGCAAAGAACCAACCAGACTGACCTAGTGGATAAATCAGAAATACAGAAACAAAAACAGCAATTAGACCAGAGAATGCGATTGCATTATAAGGTCTCAATTGAACAGATCGAGCAAGCTCGAATTGACGTAACATGAAACCTATTAGGCCAAAAGCTCCATGGAGAGCAACAAAAGTCCACAGACCCCCCAATTGACACCAACGAGTAAAATCTCCTTGTGCTTCAGGACCCCATAGTAACAACAACGAATATGCTAAACTATTAGCAGGAGTAGAAACCGCGGAAGTTAAGAAATTGCAGCCTTCCAAATAAGAACTGGCCAATCCATGGGTATACCATGAAGTTACAAAGGTTGTACCTGTGAACCAACTACTATATATATATATATATATATATATATATATATATGTCACGACCCAAAACGAGTCGGGAGTGGCACCCACACTTAACCTATTAGGTGAGCGAACCAACAAATCTAAATCCCAACATTTATCAATAGTTCAACTATGAATAACAAAAATAATGCGAAAGATCCAAAACTTATTAATGTAACCAATTAAATAGGCTTCTAAAGTTTAATACTTACTATCCCCAAAATCTGGAAGTCATCACATCAAGAACATCTATCCTCAAATTACCAAATCTAAGAGTGATTTAAGAAAAAGAAACAAGTAAAAAGATGGTCCATGTCTGACATTTGAAGACATCAAGACGTGAAGGAAAGAATCCAGCACGAGCTAGGAAGAATAGCTCACCCTGAACTCTGATGTGCTGAAGACTGGTTAGATCTGAGGGCGAGTCGAAGTCGATGGAACGCTTGCTGCACTCCACAAAATGACAAGGAAGAAAATACAAGTAGGGGTCAGTACAAGGAACACGTACTGAGTAAGTATCATCGGCCAACTCAAAATAGAAAACAATATATGCTGAATAATAATATAAAATCAACTACAATACTCAACAGGTAACAAGCAACAATCACATGAACCATTGACAACAACACCATTATAGGTACACCATCAATCACCTTATTAAGCACACCTATAAGGACTCATGCCTCCACTCCATACTCATTTGGGAATTAGGTTCTTTGAATTTGAGTATATTAAGATAATTCAGGATTTCTTTCCTTTAATGTTATTGTGTCGGAACGTGACACTCCGATTCCATTTACCGTGTCGGAATCTGACACTCCGATCCCCTATACTGTGTCAAAACGTGACACTCCGATCCAAAAATACCGTGTCGAAACGTGACACTCCGATCCAATTATCTCATTATTTTATTTCAGCACACCTTATTTATTCACGGCGTTAGTTTAATAGAGAGGTTTCAAGATTAGAAATCCAACAGTCTCCTTATATTAGGCCAACCACAAACCACACAACCAAACATTCAACTACACAATCAAGTATATAGGAGATTTTATAACATCACTCAATACATATCGATCGCTATTAAGAGTTTATCTATCACATAGAATTAAACCATAACCTACCTCCACTGAAGAACCGAAACCAAGCAAGCTATCTCTCCAATGCCTTTACCTTCCTCAGTGCCTATGAATCTTCTCGATCTGAAGTCTAAGTCGCTTGCTTTCTTCTTTCTTTCCCTCTCTCTCGCTTGTTCTCCTCTCTGCTCTTTCTTTTATTTTTCTTCTACAGATTCCTTTTACCCTAATTATCATATAATCAATTTTATAAATATATATGATAAAAGTAACCCACCATTTGTTTCCCTAATATCTACTTTAACCCCCAACTAAATAAATTATTAAACTTACCCCACTAATTTCATAATTATAAACATGAATAGTCCGTAACACCCCTTTAAAATTTAGTGGAAGTCTGACACCGTGTGGGGTTATGCAGATTGTGACGGTCCGTCGTACCTGTTACGGTCCGTCCTGCAGGTTCGTCACGATGTTCAGAGAATTAGTCCCAGTGGGGTTACGCAGATTGTGACGGTCCATCGTACCTGTGACGGTCCGTCCTGCAGGTCCGTCATGAAGTTCAGAGAATTAGTCCTAGTACCCAGATTCCAAGAGTTGAAGTGTTTTGGAACGAAGACGCTCGACGGGCCGTTGTGCCTATGACGGTTCGTCATACTTGCCGTTGAGGGTAGTGAAGGGAGCAGCAGGAGAAATTTCATAAGTATGGGACGACGGAGTCCATGACGGTCCGTCGTGACCACGACGATCCGTCACATGGTCCATCAACCTAGTAAGTGTTTATCAGAAATAATTCTACAGCTCAGACCGACTAAATGGGTTGTTACAATAGATACCAATTTACCCATCGTTCGTCCTCGAACGATCACAGGAAGTAAAGGGGAGGGCGAGAAAGAGTACCTGAATTTGTAAAAAGATGTGGATATCTTTCTTTCATATCGACCTCACTCTCCCATGTGGACTCTTCAACTGGCCGATCCTTCCACTGAACCTTGATAGCTGCAATCTCTTTTGATCTCAACTTGCAGACCTCCCTATCTAGAATAGCAATAGGCTCCTCCTCATAAGACAGATTCTCATCAAGAAGAATTGAATCCCAACGAATAATATAATTTCCATCACCATGGTATTTTTTCAGTATAGACATATGAAATACCGAGTGTACTCATGACAACCCTGGAGGCAATGCCAATTCGTAGGCCCCATCCCCCACGCGCTTCAGAACTTCAAATGGACCAATATACCTCGGACTAAGCTTACCTCGCTTACCAAACCGCATCACACCTTTCATGGGTGAAACCTTCAGCAAGACTTGTTCACCCTCCATAAAATCCAAGTCCCTAACCTTTCGGTCTGCATATTCTTTCTGCCTACCCTGAGCTGCTAGAAGCTTCTCCTGAATGAATTTTACTTTATCTAACGATTCCCTGAAAAGATCGGTACCCCAAGGTCTCACCTCAAATGCATCAAACCAACCAATGAGAGACCTACATCTCCTCCCATACAGTGCTCAAATGGGGCCATATCAATACTTGAGTGATAGCTATTATTGTATGAAAACTCTGCTAAGGGTAAGAATTTATACCAATGACCACCAAATTCTATCACACGTGTACGAAGCATATCCTCCAATACCTGAATCATTTGCTCAGACTGACCATCGGTCTGAGGGTGAAATGCAGTACTAAGATCCAACCTAGTCCCTAATTCAGCATCTAATGTTCTCCAAAACTTAGAAGTAAATTGCGTACCTCTATCTGATATGATGGAAAGTGGAACTCCATGCAATCGAACAATTTCCAAGCTATAGAGTTTGGCTAACTTTTCTGCATTATAAGTAATCTTGACCGGAATGAAGTGAGCAGACTTAGTTAACCTGTCAACAATTACCCAAATAGAATCAAACTTATCCAATGTCTTTGGAAGACCAACCACGAAATCCATTGCAATTATTTCCCACTTCCATTCAGGAATGGGCATTCTCTGAAGTGTCCCTCCGGGCCTCTGGTGTTCATACTTTACCTGCTGACAATTCGGGCATTGGGCAACAAAATCAACAATGTCACGCTTCATTCTACTCCACCAAAAATGTTGCTTTAGATCACGATACATCTTGGTTGCACCAGGGTGTATAATAATACCTTGAACTATGAGCCTCTGTAAGAATAGTGTGAATCAAATCATCAACACGGGGCACACATACTCTTCCCTTAATTCTCAAACGCCTTCCTCATCAATTATTGCCTCTTTAGACTCTCCTTGCAATACCGTATCTCGAATTCGGCTCAGCTTCTCATCAGCAAACTGCTTTCCCTTAATCTTGTCAAGAAAAGAAGATCTTGCCTCCACACAGGCCAAAAATCCTCCTTTCTCTAGTACTTTCAGCCTCATAAAGTCATTAGTCAAAGTCTGAACCTCTCTAGCCAATGGGCGTCTAGAAACCTGTAAGTGAGCTAAACTACCCATGCTCCCTGCTTTTCTACTTAAGGCATTTGCCACAACATTAGCTCTTCCTGGGTGATACAAAATAGTAATATCATAGTCCTTCAATAGTTCCATCCACCTCCTCTGCCTCAAATTTAAATCTTCCTGAGTAAAGACATACTGTAAACTACGATGATCTGTATAGACTTCACACTTGACCCCATATAGGTAATGTCTCCATTGCTTTAATGCAAATACAACTGCATCCAACTCCAAATCATGGGTCGGATAGTTACGTTCATGCACTTTTAATTGCCTCGAAGCATAAGCAACTACACCCCTCTCCTGCATTTGCACGCACCCAAACCAGAATAAGATGCATCACAATAAACAATAAAATTCTTACCTTCCACTGGCAAGGTAAGAATGGGTGCAGTAGTCAACAAGGTCTTGAGGTTCTGGAAGCTTTCTTCACATTCATCCGACCATACAAATGGAACATTCTGCTTAGTCAAATTTGTCAGCTGCGAAGCAATAGAAAAAAACCCCTTGACAAATCGACGGTAGTAGCTAGCTAAACCAACAAAGCTCCTTACCTCTGAAACATTAGTAGGTCTTACCCAACCCTTTACTGCTTCAATCTTAGAAGGATCCACCATAACTCCATCCTTAGGAACCACGTGCCCCAAGAAGGACACTGAATCTAGCCAAAACTCACACTTGGAGAATTTGGCATAAAGCCTTTTCTCCCTCAACAACTCCAATACAATTCTCAAATGCTCCTCATGTTCTTTCGTGCTCTTTGAGTATATCAGTATATCATCAATAAATACATAACAAAGAGATCCAGATATGGCTTAAAAATCCCGTTCATCAGGCTCATGAAAGCAGCAGGGGCGTTCGTAAGCCCAAAAGACATTACTAAGAATTCATAATGCCCATACCTGGTTCGAAAAGTAGTCTTTGGCACATCTGTTGCCCGTATTTTCAATTGGTGATAACCGGACCTCAAATCAATGTTAGAGAAGACACAAGCACCTTGTAACTGATCGAACAAATCAACAATGCGAGGAATGAGATACTTGTTCTTAATAGTTACCTTATTCAGCTGCCTGTAGTCTATGCACATTCGAAAACTTCCATATTTCTTCTTCACAAATAAAACAGGAGCACCCCAAGGGGATGCACTCGGTCTAATAAAACCTTTACCTAACAACTCCTGAAGTTGGGCCTTTAACTCCCTTAACTCAGCTGGAGCCATTCTATAGGGGGGATGGAAATGGGGCGAGTACCCGGCTCTAGGTCAATACAAAAATCAATATCCCTATCTGGTGGCATACCCGGAAGATCTGCAGGAAACACATCCAGAAACTCACGGACTATCGAAACAGACTCAATCGAAGGTACTTTAGAAGTATCATCCCTGAGATGTGATAAGAAAGCTAAACAACCCTTACTCACCATCCTCCTAGCACGAAGAAAAGAGATAATACGAATTGGAGTGGAAATATAGTCACCCTCCCACACTAGCGGATCTGTCCCAGGCTTGGCCAATGTCACAGTTTTAGCATTACAATCTAAGGTTGCAAAATTTGGAGAAAGCCAAGTCATACCCAGAATTACATCAAAATCGACCATCTCTAGAATAATCAAATCTACATAAGTATTGCTCCCCACAAAAGTCACAAGGCAAGACCTATACACCTTCTCAACTACCACAGACTCACCCATAGGAGTAGAAACACTAATAGGCATGTCAAGCAAATCACAATGTAAATCAAGACCAGTAGCAAATGAGGAAGATAGATATGAAAATGTGGATCCAGGATCAAATAATACAAAAGCCATGCAATCACAGACTAAAAGAGTACCTGTGATAACAGCATCAGATGCCTCTGCTTTAGACCTCCCGGGGAAAGCATAACAATGGGCCCTATCACCTGTCTGTCCATTGTCCCTACCAGGTTGCGCTGTAGTAGTCCCAACTTTCCCGCCACCCCGACTGATTTGGTGACCACCATTTCCTTGGCCACCACGTCCTCCAGAATGGCGGCCTCTACACACCTCTACCTCTAGCTATTGGGGGTCTGTAACTCTGTTTTGGACAATATTTCCTAATATGTCCAGTCTCTCCACATCCATAACAATTTCTGGAGTCAAGCATAGGTCTTTGTGAGAATGACGAAGTCTGGGGATAACCTCTAAACTCAAAAAAATGCTAACCGATCTGCGATAGAACCCCAGCTACAGCCTGCAGTGAAGACTGAATAGGACAGGCTGGGTAACCTCCTGAACTCTTCCCTCTTGAGTAAGAACCACTAAACTCACCTCCCTTACGGAACTTTTTAAATGTCGATGTTATGGTGAAGTCGTTTGGCTTCACCCCCTCTACCTCTATCACAAAATCAACCATTTCCTGAAAGGATTTGCTGCAGCAGCTACCTGTAAGGCTGAAATCTGCAAATCTGACCTCAATCCTTTCACAAAGCGACGAATCCGCTCTTGTGGACTAAAGCAGAGCTGAGTGGCATACCCGGATAGTGCACGAAATTTAGCCTCACAAGCAGCAACAGACATCCTTCCTTGCTCTAGGCTCATGAACTCATCTCTCCTATCCCTCAAAGTCCGGGGTATATACTTCTCCATAAATAATCTAGAAAATGATCCCCAAGTCATGGGTGGTGCCTGCGCTGGTTGACACTCGACATATGACCGCCACCACATTTTGGCATCCCCCTGAAGCTGATAGGTCACAAACTCAACACCGAATCATTCTACTATGTCCATTTTATGTAGCAGCTCATGACAATCAACCAGAAAATCATAGGCATCTTCAGATTCAGCACCCTTGTAGACTGGAGATTTCAGCTTTAAGAACTTAGTGAAAAGGTCATGTTGATCACCTGTCATTATAGACCCTGTAGTCAATCGAGGAAATGTGCCTACTTCCAATGATGCATCCATGCACGGAGCCACAGCAGTTGTAGGTTGTACTCCCGGAACCTGAGGTGCTGGTGCTGAAAACACTGGAGGTGTCTGGCCCTGATCAGATAACCCGCTAAGATAAGTAAGAACCTAATTAATCATCTCTGGGGTAGGCTGGGGTGGTAATTCCTCATCTTGAACCTGCTCATTTTCCCCTTCATCACCCTCTCTTATTACCTCATCAGTCGGTGGAGGAGTCACTGCTCTATTCCTTGCTAGACCAGGTGTCTGCCCTCTACCTCTAGTGGGCGTCCTCCTGTGACCTCTACCGCGACCTCTTTCCACTGCTCCTCCTCGAGTTACAGCCCCAATAGTTGGCTCAGACGCACCCTGTCTTGTCGGTGTTGGTGCTGGCACAGTTGTTGCTCTAAATCTAACCATCTGCGAAATAGAGTGAGGATGTTAGATACCAATTCGTATCACCTAGATACCAATTGGATCCAAGTAATAGCACAAGAGAATGAAAGAATGGAGTTTTCCTAAAGTCCTACAACCTCTTGGAGAAAAGTAAAGGTGTCCCTGTACCGTTCTGCAAGACTATACATGACCTGTCCTTGTGTGATGAGATCATTGAACCTAATGCTCTGATACCAAGTTTGTCACGACCCAAAACGAGTCGGGAGTGGCACCCACACTTAACCTATTAGGTGAGAGAACCAACAAATCTAAACCCCAACATTTACCAATAGTTCAACTATGAATAACAAAAATAATGCGGAAGATCCAAAACTTATTAATGTAACCAATTAAATAGGCTTCTAAAGTTTAATACTTATTATCCCCAAAATCTGGAAGTCATCACATCAAGAACATCTATCCTCAAATTACCAAATCTAAGAGTGTTTTAAGAAAACGAAACAAGTAAAAAGATGGTCCATGTCTGACTTTTGAAGACATCAAGACGTGAAGGAGAGAATCCAGCATGATCTAGGAAGAATAGCTCACCCCGAACTCTGATGTGCTGAAGACTGGCTAGAGCTGAGGGCTAGTCGAAGTCGATGGCACGCTTGCTGCACTCCACAAAATGACAAGGAAGAAAATACAAGTAGGGGTCAGTACAAGGAACACGTACTGAGTAAGTATCATCGGCCAACTCAAAATAGAAAACAATATATGCTGAATAATAATATAAAATCAACTACAATACTCAACAGGTGAAAAGCAACAATCACATGAACCATTGACAACAACACCATAATAGGTACACCATCAATCACCATATTAAGCACACCTATGAGGACTCATGCCTCCACTCCGTACTCATTTGGGAATTAGGTTCTTTGAATTTGAGTATATTAAGATAATTCAGGATTTCTTTCTTTTAATGTTATTGTGTCGGAATGTGACACTCCGATCTCATTTACCGTGTCGGAACGTGACACTCCGATCCCCTATATTGTGTCGGAACGTGACACTCCGATCCAAAAACACCGTGTTGGAACGTGACACTCCGATTCAATTATCTCATTATTTTATTTCAGCACACCTTATTTATTCACGGCGTCAGTTTAATAGAGAGGTTTCAAGATTAGAAATCCAACAGTCTCCTTATATTAGGCCAACCACAAACCACACAACCAAACATTCAACTACACAATCAAGTATATAGGAGATTTTATAACATCACTCAATACATATCGATCGCTATTAAGAGTTTATCTATCACATAGAATTAAACCATAACCTACCTCCACTGAAGAACCGAAACCAAGCAAGCTATCTCTCCAATGCCTTTACCTTCCTCAGTGCCTATGAATCTTCTCGATCTGAAGTCTAAGTCGCTTGCTTTCTTCTTTCTTTCCCTCTCTCTCGCTCGTTTTCCTCTCTGCTCTTTCTTTTATTTTTCTTCTACAGATTCCTTTTACCCTAATTATCATATAATCAATTTTATAAAAATATATGATAAAAGTAACCCACCATTTATTTTCCTACTATCTACTTTAACCCCCAACTAAATAAATTATTAAACTTACCCCACTAATTTCATACTTATGAACATGAATAGTCCGTAACACCCCTTTAAAATTTAGTAGAAGTCTGACACCGTGTGGGGTTATGCAGATTGTGACGGTCCGTCGTACCTGTGACGGTCCGTCCTGCATGTTCGTCACGAAGTTCAGAGAATTAGTCCCAGTGGGGTTACGCAGATTGTGACAGTCCGTCCTGCAGGTCCGTCACGAAGTTCAGAGAATTAGTCCCAGTACCCAGATTCCAAGAGTTGAAGTGTTTTGGAGCGAAGACGCTCGACGGGCCGTTGTGCCTATGACGGTTCGTCATACTTGTGGTCGAGGGTAGTGAAGGGAGCAGCAGGACATTTCACAAGTATGGGACGACGGAGTCTATGACGGTCCGTCGTGACCACGACGATCCGTCACATGGTCCGTCGATCCAGTAAGTATTTATCAGAAACAATTCTACAGCTCAGACCGACTAAATGGGTTGTTACAAGATATATATATATATATATATATATATATATATTCCTTAGTCATAACTTTATTATTTTGAATTAGAGTCGTCAAAATGGGCTGGATTCGCAAAATCGGTCCAACCCAGCCCTTGAATTTAGTGGGGGTTGGACCTAATATATATATATATATATATATATATATATATATATATAATTAGTAGTGTTTTATTTGTAAATGTTTTATCAATAAATATGTAAAAAACATTAAAAAAATAATCAAGTATTTTAAACTAGCTTATTTTTTGTAGGAGGCATGATTGAATGATCAACATATTTTATCTAAATCTTACGTTAACTATTATTTATTTTGGTAAGCATTCACCGAAGTGTGAGATTCTGTAAGTATTTGCTGAAGTGTGTGATTCATAAATGAAATTTTGTATGTATTGATGTCTAGTTCATAGACATCAACATTCGATTCTTTTAGATACTCCTTCTAAGAGAGTAATATTATTTATTTTTTGTTTGAAGGGTCAGCGAGTCCCAACCCGTGCCCCGCTTAAGGCTGGGTTGGGCCACTATTTCATTGGTCATTAAACTAAAAGGATCAGCCCGCCTCAACTCATTTAACTCTCTATCCTGTTAAGATTGGGTCAAGTCGGATCAACTCATTTTGACAACTCTATTTTGAATGTTGGTAATATTTGTTTAAATGTTAGCTTCTTTGAGTAAAAAGTCAATGATTAATGATTAAAAACACTGTAATTATGGACATTTTAGTGGACCTCTTCTCCTTAAATTTGTGGAACAAAAAATAAATAACAACTTAAATATCTAAAAATTATATAAAAAATTAATTAACTTTTTAAATTTCTATTTCTATCACATAATAAATAAATAAATATAAAAATAATATATATTAAGTCCAACAGCAGTGTCTGATTTATAACGAGTCATAGTTTTAATTAATGACTAATTTCAAAGGAGAGAATATAGGCTGCGATAATATTTATAACTAAAAGTCGAGGTTAATAACTTATTATTTATTAAAAATATGCTTTTATGTTTAATTTAAAGAATATTTTGATCAATAAATATTTATATTCATGCGTTTTACAATGACAAACATATTCAAATGTATGTAAATACCTAGATAGAACTAGATTCTGTCTAAAAAAATTCAAAGTTAAAAAAAAAAAGAAAATGATCAAAAATGTTTTTAGTGTATTCGAAATGATTCAAAAATACTTTTCATTAATTTTTTGATTTAAAAATACTTTTAATATTTTTTTTTTTTAAAATTTAAATTTTTTTTTTAACTGCTGGCTGACATGACAAATAATAAATTATAAAATTAAACAAATGACTTCATCTTACTAATCAACCTAATTTTTTAAAATCTAGCCGATTAACCTCATTAACCAAAAAAATGAAAAGCTTCTTTTGGCACTCGTTTAATGCATTTAAAAACCGGTGGTCGTAATTGTGACATTTGTATAATTGTAAGAGCACGTCATTACTTTTTCCGTCCATAATAATTTCGACTATGCAATCTTACCGCGTTTAACAATATTTATTAATTTTATGAAATAAATAAATAATTTTTTATTTATTCAATGTATGATATTATAAAATTATTTTTTTATTTATAAAATTTTATTAATGTGTACAAAATTAATAGTAGATAAGTATTATTTATTAAAAAAGTATAAATATAATCTTCCGTAAAAAATTTCAGTGAAGATCAGTAATTTATTTTTAATTTCAGTTGCATGCAGTTGAAGTGGTGTAGGAGCAAGGGTGGACAAGTGTTTAGAAGAGTCTGAAAAGAAGGAAATTTATTATGTATTTGGTCTTTTCTGTCTCATTCTCTGTTATATTAAAATAAATAATAAAAATTTATGCGTTAATAAATTATTTTATTAATGATAAAATAAACATTATAAAGTTAAATTATTAATCAATATAAAAATGTGTTATTATTTTTTTGAATTGATTAAAAAAAAGTAAGTCACATAAATTGAAACAGAGAGAGTAATAGATAATTATGTCCTTTCACTTGGATTTACCTTGCATTTGTTTTTTTTTTAACTTTAAATATGCATAAATAAACACTTAAATTTTTATAAAGTTGAACAAGTGCATGTGCATCATATTTTGCGCATACATGACCAATTTGAATTCTACGTGTTGTCTTATTTGTATCATGCAATATATGATGTGTGTCTACTCGTTCAATTTATACAAATTTAAAATTCTATTTATCCGAAGCAAAAGTTAAAGGATATAGATGTTAAATATTAATTAAAACCAAATCAAAAAATATATTTATATATTATACAATCCTAAATTTGATTTTTCAGTACCATAATTTTTAATTTTATATTTACATATAATTACAATCAAAAAGGTTAAAATTGAGGATTAGTCCGCATTAATGCTAGAAACCGCGTCTACAACAACTTTGATTTTATGACTCCACCATTAAATTTTACTTTGACCAGCATCATCATTTTTATTTTAATCAACAAACAATTAAGCAACATATAATGTTGATGTTTTCAATTCTTATATTTCAATAAATATACTTAAGTATCTAGATTCAACTTGATTTTACACGAATGAAAAATGTGAGATACTATAATTAGTTTTCATAAGAAATTAACTATTTAAAAATGTAAAGAAAGTTGAATTTATTTTTAAAAGAGTAGATCTATTTAAACTTAATAAATACTTCAAAGGTTATTCAAGTAGCTTCTTAAATTTATGAAGAATATCCACGTTAGATACTTTGAATTGTATTTTCACATGTAAACAAATTTAAAAACAACAATTTGTATTTTTTAAAGAGAAATATAAGTAAGAGATGAGGGTGACATAACATTGCAAATATGTGGATACTTTTTGATTAAATATCTATTTGATTGAAAGTCTTTAATATAAGATAAATATACTCATTTTGATTTTTAATATATCTCACTAATTGAAATGGTTATGTTATATGACAAATTTGTTCATTGGCATTTATCTTAAATTAATAAATATATTTATATATAGAAAAGTATTAAATATTACTATATATTTACTATATAGTCTTTCTAAAATATTATTCTACTAATATGATTTCTGTTTAAGTAAGAGAAAATAATAAATTTTATTAGAGAAATTTTAAAAAAATAGAGCTAAATTTCATGAAATTTTCTTTGAAGCTAATAAAGAAACATCGGTAAATTCTATTAGTCACACGCGAGTGTGTAAGAAAAATTTAACACTTTGTGTGATAAATATGTTAGGTTTAGCACCAAAATGATCACATTTATCATACCATAAAAATTATTTCAATTAAGTGATAAATATTAAGGATCAAAAGTTGTACTTTTATTATAATCATTTAATTAAGTGAAATACACAAATCAAAATAAAAAATTGCTCGTACATTAAAGATCATTTTGATCATTTTTTTCCTATTCTCTTTATTTGACATTAACTTAATTCGTGAGCAATACACATATATCAAAAAAAATATTTATAGACATAATTCATATTATATTTTTCACTATGACCTTTTATTAAAATCATAAATTTAACTTTTTAAAGTAGTTTAATTAATATGTTATAAAATTTTAATAGATGTAAGGATAAATATGTATATATATAAAAAAAATACTTTCGAATATCAATCATGAACTTTAAAAATAAAAATTATTTTAAATAATAAAATAAAATTTTAAAATCCAATTAATATAAAATAAAGTGACAAATATCTTTTATTTTAAAATCCAATTAATATAAAATAAAGTGACAAATATCTACAACTGTACAAAACATCTCGAAAAAAGAAAAAGAAAAGACAAAAAGACAAAAAGAAAGAGAAGTTTACATGAGCGTAAACACCATAAAAAAGTTTTCCTGTATAAAACTCTCTTGTCATCTCTTCAGCGCTTTGCTCCTCCTCTCCTTTTTTTTTCCTCCTCGCCGGAGAAGCAGTCAATTTTTTCCGGCGATCGGGATAAATTATATTCACCGGAGAGCTATTTCTTTGATTCTCAGAATGTCAACAACTCCATTTTTATCCGTCAAGTACCCAAAACCTTTTCTTTCTATCCCTAATTCAATTTTCCATGGTAAGAGTACTTTTTCTGTAAGGTATCCAGTTCTACCAGGGTTTAATGGATGCGCTGTTGCATGTTTGACTTCGTCTCCGTTAACTGGGAGAGTGGGTTTGCAGAGACGGGAAGGCAACTTGTCGTTACTTTCGTTTGGTGCTAATCCGAAAAGCTTTTATGTAGCAGAAGATGATGAAAAGGTGGATTATTCACAAGTACTTTCTGCATTGCTTCCTTTTGTTGTGGCCATCACTGCTGTTGCTGCTCTTTCTCACCCTTCAACTTTCACATGGTAACCATATCTTCATTCAACTCTAAACTCAATAATTTAAATCACAAGTTTCCGGTTTAATTTTAAAACAATTGCTATTTACATCGAATTTCGTTCTACATATGTTCGCAAATTCCCTTCACTTATGGGTATAATCTTTTGTTTTTTTGAATACAACATTTGTATATTGTTTTCTTGTATAATTGATAGAGGAATATGCAGGGTTTCTAAAGATTTGTATGCTCCTGCACTTGGAGGAATCATGTTATCAATTGGTATTAAACTTTCTATTGATGATTTTGCTCTTGCGATTAAAAGGTAAGCCCAATTTACTAGTTTTATGGACTTGATCACTAGTAAAGTAGTTGGTGTTTTCGTTGTAAAGCTTTTGACCTTTGCTGATTGCAGACCTTTTCCCTTATCAGTTGGATTCGTTGCTCAATATGTCCTGAAGCCAGCTCTTGGTTTGTTGTTAGCACAGGCATTTGGAATGCCTACAACGTTCTACGCTGGTTTTGTCCTTGTGTCTTGTGTTGCAGGGGCTCAATTATCAAGTTACGCCAGCTTCTTGAGCAAAAGTGATGTGGCATTCAGTATTCTCTTGACCAGTACAAGTACTATTGCTTCAGTTCTTGTTACTCCACTTTTAACTGGCCTTCTTATTGGTTCAGTCGTTCCAGTTGATGCAGTTGCAATGGCAAAGTCAATCTTACAGGTATCAGATGTCCCAACTCTATTGCTGCTTGATAATTAGCAGAATTGTAGTATGTCAAACAGTACTGATGAAAGGCTTTTTATATCATAATATATCAGTTGTTTACATCACAATGAGTCCATATACATTTACTGTCTTTGCAGGTTGTTCTTCTCCCCGTCGCTCTTGGCTTAGTGCTGAACACCTATGCCAAACCAGTAGTATCTGTTATTCAACCTGTGATGCCATTTGTTGCCATGATTTGTACTTCACTGTGTATTGGCAGCCCTCTTGCAATCAATCGCGCTCAGATTCTTTCTGCTGAGGGTGCAAAATTGATCGCTCCCGTACTGACATTTCATGGAATGGCATTTGCGTTGGGATATTGGCTCTCAAAACTTCCAATTTTGAGGTTTTGGCTAGTCTCTTGTAGCTGCACCTGTTTTATGTGATGAAATGCATTTGTGGTTCAAGCACTGTACTTGTGACACATTTTCCGTCATGTTGATAATTGCTTTCCTGTTCTTAGATTATGTGATACTCATCAATGGGTATCACATAAATTGAACTATCCAAACTGGTCCCGTCATAGTGATGCAAGAGTCTTGTCAAATTGCTCCTATTGACATTCACATTAAATGACCTGTCCAATTTTGGGTCGAATATATGTCAATTAATGGGTGATTAAATATCATATTTGGATTCTTCATGAAAGTTAATAATGTTCAACTCTTGCTTCTGAATACCATCTTTAATTGCTTCAATTTGTTGCCGTCTGTGGGCTTGAAGAGAACTGGTGGTGTTCTTTTTCATCTACTCTGATCTCATTGCATATACAATGGCAGGTTTGAAGAAGAAATGTGCAGGACAATTTCTTTATGCACAGGAATGCAGAGCTCTACACTGGCGGGGTTACTTGCAACTCAATTCCTTGGAAGCAGTCAAGCGGTACCACCTGCATGTTCTGTTGTTGCAATGGCTATAATGGGCCTTTGTCTTGCCTCATTTTGGGGCAGTGGATACCGGATCAGGGACATTCCATCCATTCTGTTTCCATCAAATGCTTCGACTATCAAGCCTTCACTGTAAGCTAGAGATTGGTATATAGAGAATAGGATACTTAGTAGAAAGGTAGATGTCCTTTCAGGATTAGGCAAATTAATTAACTTAAATGCAGTAGAATGGCTAAATGAGATGGGGGCATATAATATATATATATATATATAATATATACTACAATGACCTTTGAAAGTATGTATGAAATCTGATAAAGAGGTAGATGAGATAGTATTGTAACTGGTAAAGTGAAGGGCTTGAAGCTGATACAGTTCTCTTTATACAATTTTAATGTATAGTATTTTAGTGTAGCTTGCTTAAACGGATAGCTGGATGGTCTTATTAGCTCTATAGTATTGTAACTGGTAAAGTGAAGGTCTTGAAGCTGATACAGTTCTCTTTATACAATTTTAATGTATAGTATTTTGGTGTAGCTTGCTTAAACGGATAGCTGGATGGTCTTATTAGCTCTATAGTATTGTAACTGGTAAAGTGAAGGGCTTGAAGCTGATACAGTTCTCTTTATACAATTTTAATGTATAGTATTTTAGTGTAGCTTGCTTAAACAGATAGCTGGATGGTCTTATTAGCTCATCTTAAGGGGTGGGGCACGTTTAATAATTAACGGAGCGGGGTAGGGCAGGGCTCGTGACGAAATATTTTTTATTAAAATCTAAACCGTCACGATCCAAATCATCGGACAGTGTGGACATTTATCGTAACCCCAAAATAGGGAATCCTTACCATCTGATTTGAAACTGTTAAAGTGGAAGTAAACAAACATCAATTTATTACCTTATTTAAGTATATAATACTCGGTCTTGGAAAATTAAGCATGTCCCTTAAAACATGCGAAACTTCCCATATTAGAGATTCTAAAAGAAAACCAAAATATCAATATAGGATATAGCATCCACTATAAGGAAGGAAAGAAGAATAGAAGTTGTTGGAGATCATCATTGCTTCACCTAAGAAAACATCAATGATCTTGCAACTAACTATGTCAAGTGACATAATGAGAGTAACTGACTATGTCAAGTGACATAATGAGAGTAGTATCAATACAAATAACACATACTAGTAGATATCATCGATTGACCCGAATCTGCCACATAATGTCATGCAAATATTCAAAAACATACAACTTGAAGCTATACCACTTTGATCCTTCAACCACAACACTTACTACCAATTAATACTACCTCTGAACTCATACACCCTATCACCAAACTACAGCTTGAAGCTATACCACTTTGATCCTTCAACCACAACACTTACTACAAATTAATACTACCTTTGAACTCATACACCCTATCACCAAACTTCCCTATCTCATTCTGATGTATCATAATCTGTATTGGACAAAATACCAAATCAATCGATAATTTGTATCCGTCGTGATACACAGACCAATTGATAATCACAACCAAACTTTTGTAAGGCCATAAGAAATTAAGACAAGTCATTACAAGAGATTGAAAAAAGATATTATTTCACATTCATCCCTTTTTTCTTTGTAATCACATTTTGTACAAGATATAACTATAGAAAAGTTAATGTAGATTGAAACTTAATTCAACCATCACCTATTTGTGACCCTTCCTATACGTTTTTGTGCTTACGGTCCAATTACCCATACGTTAACCCCCCTTAGAACAACATCCAACGACACTCATACCTAGTGCCTTACCAAAACAACAAAATTCAATGTATTTAATCATCTGAGTCCATGTACGAAGGTCTAAGCATAATCTCTCCCATCAATATATAAGTACTATGCATTCAAAAACGGGTCTAACTATTCAGTTAAGTCTAGTCTACTTGGACGCTAAACAAGCGTTGTGAAACTTTGAACATGACCTTTTGACTTCGAGGGGTGAAGGAATCCATGAATTTGTACCTTATTTGCGTCGGAATCCTCCCTCTGCATTGTCTCCAAGCTTGGGTCAATCTAGGAGAATTTTTGGAGTAACCCTCGTCTATTTTACTATTGGAGAGGCGAGAGTGTAACACCTCGAAATTGTAAAGTTAGTTTGAAGTTAAAAGTTTACAGAAAACTTGTTGTAGTCTCTCACGAGGCCCATGTACGAGGAGTAGTTGGTTCCACGATTTGTTGAAGTGACTCATGGGTAACACTAAAAAAATTTAAATTTCAATAACTTATTGGACGACTGGCTAGTACAGGCCATATAAAGGAAAACAGGATGTAGTTGGGGCTCGTGGACTTGAACATCAAGGTTCTACGAATGACATGTACGACTCATATAGTGGATGACGAGTGTGGTAGTTGGTTATGATTTTCATTAGGGAAGTAAGACTTCCATTACTTGAGATCCATGAGTGGATGGTACAGTACATAGAGCGGAGTACGGACCGTAGGAGTCGTTCTTCAAGGTAGTCCTACAGTTTCACTTCAGAGTTATTCATATCTTTTTCTACTTTTTTTTAATTCTTATACAATATCATTCCAGGCCTAGTTTAAAGAACTATAACTGATTCTAAGATCTAACCCCTCCCTCTCCATTCCCTCTCAGTCTCTCATAAGCTCCATAATTCTCTCTTTAAGTCTTCCTCCCAGGAAAGCTAGGGTTCCAAGAATTTCAAGTCTCCATTGAAGATTTCAAATTAGGGGTTCGTTATGTGAAAAATTCATCAATGGGTACTTCTCCATTCATTGAGTCACAGATATACAAAAAATTTCACTTTGTGATTCACGCCCAAATTCTAGGGTTCTCATGATTTTCTCTTGCTTCAATTGATTTTCAGTTTATTCATCATGACTAATCTTATTATGCTTGTATTGATAGAAATGTAATTTTTTTCAATGATATTTTCATGAACTAATGTTATGCAAGTATTTTGTGATTATGATTCAAGTTATGTTAATAAGAATGCATTATATTATGAATGATTTTATGATTCAAGTATGCTTTCGATGGAAATGTCGTCAAATTTATATGAGAAGGCGAGACTTACAATTGAAGTACCTTCCATTATAAATAAATTTCATGATTAATATACTTTTGATTAAAATGTATATTATGAGTATGTTATTAAATCATAATTTAATGAAGTTTTTCTTATGATTATAAACTTATGTATGGAATGAATAGTATTGGATTCTTACCTTTTAAAGATTATGAATATAAATATGATTATACATATTTTCTTTTGGGAGTTTATTTAGAACCGAGTCGGACAAGTGGCGATTACCTAGGTCCAAAAACTATGGGATCCCATAAGTTATGTCCCGATTGAACATTAGGTCGTAAATTGATAACTCTCAAACTACTCATGAAAAAATCAAATAAGTAAGTGATTGTTAGCATTATAATTACCCAATAGTTGAGTGGCGGTCGGATCCCACCGAGTGTGATCTAAATCGAATAATTTAATAAGAGAATTAAGGTGCAAATTAATCTATTCTAGCAATTAGGACAAATAAGTGGATGATTCCACCAAAATTTTAATAAGAGTTTGAAATTAATTATCACGTTCAACAAAAACATGGTTTAAGCAAGTAGAATATGATTTAGGGTTGTGGGAGTTGGTGTCAACCTCAAATACGGGATGCAACTGCTTGCTCAAAAATGCTAACAATTACGGATAGGTTGGATAATCATAAATGACATACATTTTCTTTCAGTCTCAGTGTGTCATATCACATACTTATATCACATACTCTCTTTTTTGTATCAACCATGTAAAGATACAAATCAATCAATATCATATGAAATCTATATTTCGAGCAAATTTGAAAATACAAAACGGAACTATAATTTCTTTTTTGAAAATACTGCAACAATCAAATTCAATTTGAAAGTATTGAACCAATTGCCCACCCTAATTGATCTCTTTCGAGCATCAATCAAAGATCTAAGCTAACACTAAGTTTGGAACCTTTGACCTAGAATTTGAACATATGCTAAATCACTCAAATCCATGAATAACTAGCAGAAAAATAGAGCAAAACACTACACCCACTAAATTAGTTAACACCCAACTCCATAATCACACCCCTAAAATTGGGGTCTTAGCCAAGTATCATAAAAGTGAAATAAATTATATCAATTGTGCTTTCAGCCATCAAAATATTGATAATCAAAATAATCTTCAATACCCGCTTAGAATTGAAACATCAATTGTCAAATACAAAATTGTTCAAAACCCCAAAACTAAGAAGATATGAAAAAGTCCTAACTCAGATATTCAAACGTATATTTTATAGAGATTTAAAAAAACAAAATATTATCCCTTCATTTTTACTCTGCGTTGGTCTATTTATAATTTTTGTAATAATTAGTCTAAAGTTCCATGTACGACCTGATCAGTGACATTAGTTGGGCTCGCCTACTTTATCAGTAGATTACCGTCTTATTGTTCAACTCGCCCTTTCTTGGCTTCAAACTTCAGGTATTTGAACCTCACTAGGTGAATTTAATTGACTCTATATTTAAATTTTAGTGATTCATCGATGACCACCTTTGTTCGCTCATTTTAGCCTTCAACTTGATCCAACTTTTGGTTACTTTAGGCGATGAAATTCTGACTTCGCCCAACTACTTCGGTGAACTGCCGATTGCACTTTACTTCATCGACATGAAAATTCATTATTAACATACCTTTCATGGATTTAGATGGTTATAGAATAGTGATTTTACTAGGTTAATTTGTGATCCTGGTTTCTCGACATCTAATCACCTACCTTAGTTAACAGTCTAACTACAATGAGCAAAAATAAATTGAATCAACTAGTGAGCATAAAGATATAATCTTATTTCATAACCAAGTACAATACTCGGGTATATCTCTATCCTAAACACAAATATATGTTAGTGATATACAAGAAAAGATCATGATTTTTGTATTCCACGTTCTATCTCTCTATTCCCCCTCTTAATTGCAAAAGTAGAGAATGTATTTATTCTTATGATGATCGTGCATTAAAATACTAGTTCAAAAAAGAAGTAACCCTGCAAAAAATGTTTAAGGGTATATTTATAGGGCTTTGGGAAATTATTATCTTTTCCATGTTGGGAAGTATTAGGATTCCAGTTGGCCATGATAACTTCCAGTAGAACCTTGCTAGTCCTGATTCTCCACCCAAAGACGGGGATTTTGAAAGGCAACCCTTTAACCCATAACTAGTTATAAGCCTCCATAGTCACATCTTTTTTTCTAATAATACTCCATGCACTCTTCACCGTGAAATTCCATGTACTAGTTATCACCCACCAATGAGAGCCTTTTTGATTGGAAAAAGAAACATGGTCCAAGTTTAATCTCACATGATCAACTACCTGAGGTAGAATTATTGATTTCTCAGTATCATAAATTCATCATTTTCCATTCATAAACACCTCAATTTATGATAAAGGATGAAAAAAATATATATCAATGAAGAAGATATAAAGGATCAATCATGTCTAGTTATCATACCGAATGCTAGAGGTACCTCCTTTTGGTTTCTACCATAATTTTTTCTCGAACATTTTCCTACTCTCAAACATATATTGCCATACATATGAACCTCCTTTCAATTGCACCAAGGTTGGAATTTGTTTTGGCAATATTTATTCCAAAAATTGTTAGACCCACAAAGATCTTACGGTCCTAAATATCCATCACAATTTAGCATACATAACTTTAGAAACTTCAAACAAAGATCTAAAACCTAACCCTCCTTCATGTTTAGGAAGACAAATCTTCTCCTAGGATGCTCAATATTTACTTCTTTCTAAATTACTTTTACCCCGAAAGAACTTAGTGAATATTTTATGCAGCTCCCTTATTACATAAATGAAAATGCTTTGCAATACACTATTATTCAACACATCTTTACCTCCTTAAGATAACATATTAACTTTTCAAGCTTGAAGCTTGTCTTTAACATTTTTGATAAGATCACCATAATGTTCTTTTATTTTACTTGCATCAGTAACTAGGCAATTCAGGTACTTAATAGGGAACTAACCTTTGCAGATATCAATACATATCTCTACTAATTTTATTTTATCAACAAACTCCTTCTCTTATGTAAATAATACACATTTTTTTCCTTGTTTATATTTTTACCCGATTGCATTTCATATTCTTGGAGGGTGGCTATTATTTTTCTTAAGAGTATTCATAAGTAGAGAAAAAAATAATCATATCCTCTGCATAGACTATATGATTCAGATTTTAACTCCATTTAGAGAGCCAAAAATTAACATATTTCTCGTCTTCAAATAAATAGTTTAGGGTCCGAGTTAATACTTCAGCTGAAATAATGAATAAAGCAGAAGATCATGAGTCTCCTGATTTCACTCCTCTAATGGAATGGAAGAAAACACGGGATTGTCCATTAATAAGAACATGTAACACTTCGAAAAATGGTAGGTTAAGCTAGAGCCTAAACGTAAGGTTAAAAATCATAAAATGACTCCCGAAATGTCAGTAAGTCATCTAGGATTGAAATAAGGTTATTTGAGTCAAGGCCAAGGGGCAAGTTACAAGGTAAAGGGTCCAAGCCAAATCCAACGGTCAAGGCTGCCTCTAGCTAGAGCACACCGCCTCACCTTCACAAGGGGGATCACAGATCGTGGTCCTCACCACGAATCGTGAAGGGGCTCGTGGTCTTGTCTTGGCCTTGGTAGAGTGGCCACTAAATGGCAAGGCTACTGCCTCAACTTCACTAGAGGGACCACGACTTATGAGCCTTTCATAAAGTAGACTTGGAAAAAGTAGCTTAGGACCCTAAGTGCCAAGGATATTGCCTCAAGGACCACAACTTGTGGTCTTGACCATGGCTTGTGGAGTTCCTCGTGGTAATGCCTTGGGCTTGTGAGCCTAATGCACCAAGTGACTAGCCAGTGTCCCAACCTTCACGGGAAGAACCACGGGTCGTGGTTCTCACCATGGCTTGTGAAGGTGCTCTTGACACTTGGGCATGGTCAATAAATGAGGACAATTTGATTCTTTTCCTTTTTAAGTCCCATTAAAGTGAGGTCGTTTTGGGTATTTTTAGGGGTACAATATAAGTTGATTTTAAGTAAAAAAATTGAAAACTATGTCATTTTTCACAACCGAAGAGCACCCCCTAGATGTAACCAGCGTCTACGTCCTCGAAGAGGCCTTAGACAATCCCTAAGCATACATCATCGCATTTCATAGGTACTTAAAATATGAAAAAATTAAAACTTTACATATGAAGTCATTTAGACTTCTCATATATCGAAAATAGTATACAAGCGTCTCACACAAACCATCTAATATAAGAGTACAAGATTTGGGAGTTGCCCTTACAATATTAACATATGTTTCATAAGAGAATACAATATAGTCTTTACAAGACAGGGAATATAATAAAGTCTTTAGACTAATCAAATAGCATGTACTAGAATGATAGGCTTCGTCCTCGGACTTAAGGACTCACCAACTTGGGAATTTATCCAAGCTTCTTGAAAATTGGCTTTGAAACTCTTCAATGGCCCGAACCTATATTATTGTATAAATAGAAGAGAATATGGGTTATGACAAACCACATGTACTAAGTATGGAAACATATGCAAGTAAAACCTTTGAAAAGATGCATAAAGGGACATTTTTCTTATAAGCATTCCAAGTAAGCATTGAAGTCTTTCATGCACATTCCAATAGCATATAGAAGTTCATAGCATAACAATATTAAGACATCATATTCATGTTCAGAGTAACATCATAGTAAATTCAAAACCAACATTTTATGTTTTAAAGTTCATTTCATCAAAGCATAACCAAACCTTACTCATAATCTCAATCCAAGCAAACTAGTTCAATGTTCATGTGAAGCCCCATAACCCCACATAAACCAAGTAAACTAGTAAAGAGACCATAAACAATGCTTTTATCTCATATAACATCACATCATGTATAATCATCATCATACATAGCAATTTAGATCAATATCATGTTCATCAATTGAAACCAACATCATATAAGATCAACATTATGTAGAAACAACATTATACATTTCATTCATAACATAAGTACATAAGAACCCCTCTCAGGACTTCCCTCAAGGCCCACTTATGCAATGCATAGCTACACTAAGTAGTACCCCTTAAGTCATCCTAGTTAGTGTTCATCTTATTACTTTCATTCATTCATTTTACTTTCGGGAACATTCACCATAATCGATCATAGACCATGTGAGTTAAGCATGGAATCCGGTGTCATAGAAACCCCACACCGAAAAAAGGTGTTCTACTAGCCAAGGTAGAACTCATACATAATCGTACAATCCAGGTGGATCCACTAGATAGTCTTCCTATGGGGGCACAAAGTTAAGGAACTAGGAGATTGTTACTACAAACTCTCTTTATGTTAATTCACATTGGATTTTCCACCTCATGAGACGTTTGGTGAACCTACCTTCATCATTGGAAAAGACACCTCTCATTGTCAAGTTTGCTCGGTGCTAAGCTAAATTCCCTTTTTGAAGTGCCTTTTAAGTCTTTATTAACATCAATTCTTAATATAGGTCTTAGGATTTTAACCCCTCATATAACATGTCAATAGCTCATAGGTCTAGGATAAGAAACTCCTTTAATCACCAAATCATCATCGTGTGAGAAAATTATATCATAATCATAGTAATAAGACACACATGTGAAATCACCTCAATCCCTCATAACAATACACCTATCATCATCTCATATCCATCGTGTTCATAGCATAATCATACATCCATAACTTCATCCATAATACTTCAATTGAACAACATTATTATGAATAGACGACCAACAATAAACCAATAAAGTGTTCATAACCTTGAAAATATTACCAATAGACTCCAAGAAACTCCTGCAAGACTTCACCCCCAATTCCAAAATATTTATCCAACAATCCAATCATCATCATTATAAGACGCACATGAGAAATCACCTCCAATGCCTCATAACAATACACACACCTATCATCATCTCATATCCATCGTGTTCATAGCATAATCATACATCCATAACTTCATCCATAATACTTCAATTGAACAACATTTTCAAGAATAGACCAACATTAAACCAATAAAGTGTTCATAACCTTGAAAGTATTAACTATAGCCTCCAAGTTCAAGACTTCACCCCCAATTCAACAATATTCATCCCACAATCTAATCATCATCATATAATAGTTGAGCAATAACACATTCAATTACACCATCCTTAATCATGAATCAACCTAATTCATAAGTTAGGGTTAGGAGAAAAGGGATATTCACGGGTCTTTTAGCAAATCAGGTCAAAGCTTAGGGTAAAACATCAATACACTCCTAAAAAATCATAATTAAACACTATTAATCAAATCAATACCAAATTAATCCAATTTAAAAGAAGACCCACGAAATTAGATGAAAACTAGGCTTTTGAAAGACATTGAAATCAAGTTTTGAAAAACCGCTATGGAAAAAGGATCCCAAAAGTGAATAGCTTCCATACCTTGTTAATTTTAGAAAATTGTATAGGAAATTCTTGATATTGAATCCCTAGAGAAAACTTGGTCTTCTTCTTCAAGCTTCCAATGCTCTTCAATGGAGGTTGGTTAGAGAGAGAATTTAGAGAGAAGTGAGTGGATTTTATTTCCTTTGGGGTTTTGATTTGGGTGGGTAATAATGACTTGAAACTTTCCTAATATCAATATATATTCCTCTCCTAAAATACCCAAAAGACCCCTCATTAAATTAAACAATTTTGTGAAGTCAAATTGAGTTTAAAACGAGGTGACCAAATCTGGGACATGGTTGCGCATTGCGGGGGCACCTCCAAATCTTTATTTCTGGGATCCAATTTAAGGCAGAGAGGTTAGTTACAGCCTTACGTCGCTAGGAAATTTTTGCTATTTGAGTGCTGGCTGCGGACGCGCAGGCACCCTCAAATAGGGGCTGTTCTGCAGGCTGCTTTGGCAGCCTTCTTGCCAACACTTGGGCCCTCCTCAAGGACCCCTAGGGTTGTCCTTGGAATTCATAACTGGATTTTTTGACCTTATAAACATTATTTTACCTATTTAAAGTATTTTTACAAGTTTTAAACTTCATATGACACTCCCAAACCTTCACTAACAACGTCTACTATTTTAATTTTGCTAGTTTCCGGACGTAAAGGTCATCGTTTGACATTTAGAATCTAATACTTCTAAATAGATTTTATTACACTAGTATAGGTCTGGATACATTATTTTAAACATTATTTAATAGGTGAGGCTCTAGTCTAGGTCATAGAATTTCCAGGGTGTTATATTATCCCCCCTTAGGAATATTCGTCCCCAAATGACACCTTAATCTTCTAATAGTGAAATAGAGAGATCCAATACTAGCAGCCCAACAAAAACTACACAATTATGATCAGTCACAAATCATAATAGGAATTCTCAACTCCTTTCAACACATAATCATATAATTTAGAACATAGGCAGTCAATTCTCAATCAATTGCACATAAGAGCTCACTATTTCATATCACACAAGGAGGAACTACCTTTTCAATTCAATATGAGCTCAAAATGAATATCAAAAGTTGGCATGCAATTTTTGTTTTTAAACAACATCAAATATGCTCACTGCAACTCGAGGACAACATAACATATTACACAAAAGTACAAGTTAACCATGAGAACATAATTCATGAAAATTCAATTTAAGCATGAACTTTCACAAAGACATGTACATACTAGAAAAACAAGATAAGTTCAACATTATTCATAATTTTTCTTTCAAGAAAAACTACTAACCTCAACCTTGGCTAGGAGTAAGAGGAAAAAGATGAGGGTAGTGGGACTTCATGTCGGCCTCGGCCTCCCATGTTTCACCCTCAACTAGATGGTTTCTCCATAGGACTTTTAGAGAAGCAACCTCTTTATTCCTCAATTTTTTGACTTGAAGATCTAAGATCTCAAGCGTAACCTCTTCATAATAAAGGTTCTCATTAATCCCTAACCCTTTTATCAGGATAATAGACACCGGATCGCCTATACATTTCTTGAGCATAGAAAAATGAAATACCGGGTGAACTGAGGCTAATTCACTTGGTAAATTTAACTCATAAGCTACTTTCCTAACCTACTTTTATATTTCATAAGGTCCCACATACCGGGGACTAAGCTTCCCCTTTTTACCAAACCTCACCAACCCTTTCATGGTTGAAATTTTCAAATAGACTCGATCACCTATTTCAAACTCAAGGTCCCTCCTTCTATTGTCGACATTAGATTTTTGCCGTCTATAGGATATTTTCAACCTATATCTTATCATTCTAACTTTTTCCATGGCCAAATAAACTATCTCGGGACCAAAAAGTTTAAATTCACCAACCTCAAACCATCCAATTGGAGACCGACACCTCCTACCATAGAGTCCCTCAAATGGTGCCATAGAGATACTCAAATAGTAGCTATTATTGTAAGAGAGTTCTATCAAAGGTAGGTGGTCATCCCAATTACTCTTGAAGTCATTGGCACACGCTCTCAACATATCTTTTAGGTCTGGATGGTGCATTTTTGTTGTCCATCCTTTTGAGGGTGAAAAGCGGTATTAAGTTTCACTTGAGTACCTAGCCCCTTTTGGTAAGACCTCCAAAAGTGAGAAGTTAATTTGGCACCTCTATCCGAAATGATGTATAGAGGAATCCTATGAAAAATAACAATATCTTTGAGATACAACTTAGAATAATCTTCCGCCGAGTAAGTGGTTTTGACTGGAATAAAGTGGGCTGATTTTGTTAACCTATCAACAATAACCCATATGGAATCATTTTGCCTATATGTTTGAGGCAAACACACTACGAAATCCATGTTGACATCTTCCCACTTCCATGTTGGAATAGCTATGTCTTGAGTTAATCCTCCTGGTCTTTGATGCTCGACCTTAACTTATTGACAATTAGAACACTTAGACAGAAATTCCGCTATATCCTTCTTCAACCCATTCAACCAATAGACCTCTTATATATCACGATACATTTTGGTGGCACCTGGATAAATGAAATATCGGGAACTATGAGCTTTTTCCAAATTTGTCTTCTTAGATTATCCACATCCGGCATAGACAATCTACCTTGGTACGTAAGTAGCCCGTCCCCCCTTGGGAGAATGATTCATTGAACTAACTATGAATGGATTCCTTCAACTCCATCAATAGAGGATCAAGGTGTCGCTTAGATTTCACCTCCACCACTGAAGATGATTCGGAATTATGATGAACCATGGAGCCTCCTTTTGGAGAATTTTTCCAACCGAAAACCCAACCGGACCAATCTATGTACCTTTTTGACTAACTCTTTCTTACCATCAGGAAGATGGGCTAAAATACCCATGGACATTCAACTTAGACCGTCTGCAACCACATTTACTTTGACGGGGTAGTATAGGACATTGATGTCGTAGTTCTTTAAAAGTTCCAACCAACTTCTTGTGAACACATATTGAAGACTCTTGTGGTCGATGAACACACCACATGTACACTATATAAATAACTCCTCCATATTTTCAAATCAAGCACTACGACTGCTAGTTCAAGATCATAAGTTGGATAGTTCTTCTCATGCACCTTGAGTTGTCTGGAGGCATATGTTATCACCTTACCATGTTGCATGAGTAAACAACCCAAACGTACTCGAGAAGTGTCAAAATACACTACAAACCCTTCAGTAAGGTCAACACTGGAGCGGAGGTAAGCTTATCTTTCAATTTTCGGAATCCTTTTTCAAAAACTTCCGTCCATTCAAACTTAATTTTCTTTTGGGTTAGGGTTGTCAAAGGAGAAGCAATAGATGCAAACCCGTCAATAAATCTCCTATAATACCCGGCCAAATCCAAGAAATTCGAATATTGGTTGGAGTCAAAGGTCTAGGCCAATTCTTAACTGCCTCTATTTTCTTCAGATCGACCTATATACCCTCAGTTGAAACAATGTGACCAAGAAAATAAATTGATCTCAACCAAAATTCACTTTTACTATATGTAGCAAAAAGTTGATGTTCCTTGAGGACTTGCAATACTGCCCTCAAATGATCCATGTGTCCATCCTCACTCTTAGAATATACCAAGATATCATCAATAAAGACAATTACAAATGAATCAAGATAATTCCGTAACACCCTATTCATAAGGTCCATGAAAGCTATCTGGGCATTAGTTAGACAAAAATACATAACTAGGAACTCATAGTGATTATACCTAGGGAAAGTCGTTTTAGGAATGTCAAATCCTCTAACTCTAAGTTGATGATACCCTGACCTTAAATCAATTTTTTGAAAAGTAACTCGCACCTTAGAGTTGATAAAGCAAACCATCAATCCTAGGAAGAGGATACTTGTTATTTATAGTGACCTTGTTCAATTGTCTGTATTCAATACACATTGTTAGACACCCATCTTTCTTTTTCACAAATAATAGCGGAGTTCCCCATAGAGATATGCTTTGTTGTATAAAACCCTTATCTAGAAAATCCTTGAGGCGAGACTTTAGTTCTTTCAACTCGGTCGAAGCCATCCGATAAGCAGGAATTGAAATGGGTTTAGTATCCAACATCAAATTTATGCCAAAATCTATTTCCCGTTCGGGAGGAATTTTGGGTAAATCACCGGTGAATACTTCCGAAAAGTCCTTCACTATGGTACCGACTCTAAAGGACGAGTCTTCGATTCAAGGTCCTTGATCCTCACAATATGATAGAGACATATCTTAGAGATTCTTACAAGCTTTTAGACATGAAATGATTTCACCTCTAGGGATTTAGTTTCCCCCCTTCCATTCTAAAATGGGTTCATTAGGAATATGGAATTTAACTACCCTTGTTCTACAATCAATAGAAGAAAGAAAAGCATGTAACCAATCGATCCCTAATATGACACCAAAATCCAATATATCAAATTCTACCATATCAACCAATACAACTCTATTTGACAATAATATGGGACAATCCTATAGACTCTTTTAACAACAATGGAGTCAGCTACTAGGGTGGAAGCCAAAAAAGGTACAACTAAGACATCAGGGAGCGCATCAAACTTCATAGACACTAAAGGAGTCACAAAAGATAATGTGGCACCGGGATCGAGCAATGCATAAACATTGATGGAAAATACATGCAACATAGCAATAACAACATCGGGAGACTTCTCTTGATCGCCCCTAGATTGGAAAGCATAGAATCGATTCTTCTAAGGAGCATCAGAATTAAGACCACTTTCTTATGCTTTGTTACTTCCTTTCCTTGAGTTTTTTCCATGGGACAATTCTGTCCACTCTTTCCACAACCATAGCAACCATTTGTTCCCTTAAAACATTTACCCACATGCTTCTTACCATATTAGGTACAACTAGGTTTCTCACTTGATGAATCAACACTTTTTCCCCCGTGGGACCTACGGTTGGACACCCTATCCTTAATAGCCTTGGGGAAATTAGAAGGAACTTGATTGAAGAATATATTCTTAAACTTGGGTTTGACTTGAATTTCCAACTTACCCTTAAATGTACTTCCATCATAGAACCTTGCCCTCTTGGCATCCCTATTCTTCCTCTTAATCCTAATCTCCTCAACTTGTTGAGAATGCACCATCAAATGAGAAATGTTCATGTTCTCATGAAGAATCTCTGATGACACTCTTCCACAAGATCATCGGACAAACCCATCAAAACGGTTCACTTCATCTCTAGGATTGGACACCAAAGAAGAGACATATTTATACAACTTAGTGAATTTCAAAAAGTATTATATCAAACTCATACCTCCTTGAATAAGGTTGATAAACTCTTACACTTTTGCAGCTCTTTTCTCCCTTAGGAAGAACCTATCAAGAAATGACCTCCTAAACACTTCCCAACTTATGGGTGTAACGCCCCTAAAAATGAGCTAGGTTGAAATAGAGACTAACACTTGTGTAATGAGGTTTTAAAGTCCTAAAATGGTTAATAATAGTTTTTAGAGGCAGTATATAAAGTTTGGAAGTGTTTGGAGGTCAAACATCCAAGAACATCCAAGACGTTCAAAAACTAGTCGAACTTAAACTAGTGTGTCGTAGTGTTTTGTTGTGAAGTTTTGGGGGATGGTTTGAGTGTGAAACTGAGTATCGGTGGTTCCTATGTGTATAAGGACATGTAAATGTTTGAAACATCTAAGAACAAAACCCGGGGACAAGCCTAATGGTCCCTAAAGAGTACCCAAACATGGGATAGTCAAGCTAGCGCGCCAGTCAAGATATGGCAGTGGCTGCATGTCGCACAGCTGGCAATGAATGGGAAAAAAATTGATCTTCTACGCAAGGCTGTCACGAACCATTCTGTCTCAAAACTTTCTAGAAACAATATTGAAAATGCCTCCGCAACGTGCAGTAAACTCTCAGATTTGGTCACGTCATTTTAAGTCAAATTTGAAATGGTTAAATTGTATAATAAGTGCAGGGGTCTTTTGGATAATTTTGGGATGACTTATTAACAGTTATTGAGTCTTTTTATACCCCCTAACCTCACCAATCAAAGCTAAACCCTCAACTCAAAACAAAACCTCTCCATTCTTTCTCCAAAACCTCCATTGATGAAGATTTGAGGCACCAAGGAAGAAGAAATATTTTACAAGTTCTTATCCATCAATTTTGTGGGATTTTCATCATAATTAAGGTATGGTTCTTCATCCTTGAATCCTTTTTCTTCAAGGAGTCAATTCCAATGATTTTTTAAAGATGATCAAAACATGATTCCTTCTAATTTAACATCTATTCATGGGTTCTTGCATAAAATATTTAAGACATTGTATTATGATTAAATTGATGTTATTTTATGGGGGCCTTTGGGCATAAAATATCCATGAGTCAAACCATGCAGTCCTGTCTTTACTATTTTATGGGTGAAGTGATCACGTCTCTATACTGTTGAATTCTTGTATAGTTTTATTTGGGCTATTGAATTATGGAAGAATTATGTTAGAGTCATGTGTAGGATGTCTTTGATTGATAAATTCATATTGAAGTACCTTGAATTTAATGTACATTAAGACTGTTGGATTGAATTGGTGATCATCGCCATTGGGGGCCTTTGAGTATTATGTTGGTTGAATTGTCTATGGATTGAAGTTGTGACAGTGGATTGGTTGTATGGCGCTAACTCTCTTTATATTATGTAATATAGGTCTTGGATTGTGATTATGATTGGAATGGTCAACTTATGGTGGCGGTGCTTATGTTCTATACTTGTGAATATATGGTCTCGTCGACATTACTTAATGAATTATGAGACAATGTGGCCTCGTCGGCATTACTTCATGTATTATGATATTATAATGTTATAACTTGATTATATCAGTAATAGGAAGGTCTTCAAGACTTATGTCTATGTGAAGTCTAAGCGCGAGTTCTCCTAGTTGATGATATGGGTCTCTAGTAGGCTATAGATAAGTCTTATGTGTAATGACTTGATATTGAAGTATGATGGTTCTTGATGACTTAAATGAGGCTTGTGATGGTTTACATTGGTGATCCTATAGAATTTTCTAGTATGACTTGCAAGTATATCTAGTTGTGCCTATGTGTTGCTTGAATGAGATGTTATATATGATAATGTAAAGTGAAGTGTGTCTTGACTAGGTAGACCTATGTACTTTTCTTGATACATGGATGAATATGAATCCTTGACTTAGTAGGTTAGAACACCCTTTTTCATGAATGTATATGTACGAATTGAATATGATCTTGAATATAGTAAAAAAGATCATTTATATGGAACCTTTTAGCAATAAGGTTATCATATCCTTGAAGTCGACAACTGTAATGGTATCATTGTGTGAATGATTGATTTAAGGTTGGTTGGCTGGAATGGCATAAAATCATCCTTAGGAAAGTCATTGAGCTATCCTCTTATGCATTGTACGGCAACCCTACGAGAACACTTTGGTAAGATGTTATGTAATTTGGTTATGAACTAGATATAGAACCTTTTCCCATACTTCTTGATTGAAATAATCTATCAGAACAAAGGCTAGCACCGAGTGAGTATGATAAGGGGAGTAGATCTTGTTAAAGCTGAGGCTAGAGATCAAAGAAACCCTTCATATTGCTTAACTTTTTGCCTACACGGGATGTGTCTTAAATTCTACCATTTGCAAGTAGAACAAGCTCCATCGGAGTAGGTTCATGACTCTTGATTCCATGATTAGCTAACATGGTCTATGACTATTATTTTCTATTCTCATTATGTGTGATACATACTAGTGTTGGAAAAGTACTATGAAGTTTAGATAGTGGAATCGAATGCTATCTAGACATTGCACAACTAGGCTTTTAAGATGTTAGTGTGTGAGTCCCTAGGTCTTCTTCAAGACCATTATGTGAATGTATTTACATGTTTAATGTCTCTTAAAGGATTTAATAAATGTAATGACTTAATTTAAGATATGTTAATGAAAATACAAGTTTCTAAAGTAGCTTTGAGGATTGCTTAGGTAGGCTTGAAGAGGGGGTATGAGCGTTCTCTTCATGTCTTACTCAGGTGAGTCTTAGAGTAATTCTAGGTAGAAAATTTAATTAATGACATGAGAATAATCTTATCCTAGGTAGTCTATAGAATCTCTTTGGTGTGTGTGAAAGGATTATATGGCAGTCCTTTCATAACTCACTCAAATGAACCTTACAATTAACTTTGGTAGGAGGGTCACATGGTTCTAAGTTTTGATGTATTCTTGATGATGTCTTATGTCATATGAGTTACTGTGATTTCACTGTAATGTTACCTAAATTGCTATAAATTGAGTATGACTTGGAACGTGTCTTATAATGTGATGTTTGGTGTTTGAATGTGGTTGTTATACTTATGTATGAAGTTTTCACCTAAAAGAGCACATTTTGACTCAAATGTCCATTTCTCACGATTTTATGCATTATGCCATACTTAGTACATGTATTGTACTAATTCTATACTTTTTGTCTATCTCTAAAGGTGTGATTAGCACGTGAGGGGTGTCTTGAAGCAAGTCTTGGAATCTAGACTATTTCAAGCAAAGTTGAAGTATGTCCTCACTTGACTCGAGGACATAACTCTATTTAGACTCCTTTTTATCCAAATTATTGTAATATACTAAGTTTTTAAATATCAATTATACGGGCCATATTCCAAGTATTCATGTGTCTAAGATGGTGACTTGAGACTTAACTATATTCATTATGTTTTTAATGGAATATATTTGAAGTACTATTTTGTGTGAAAAGTTTTAATTCCACACTATTTTTCATACATGTATGCAATGAATGATGTGATAGGGTTTGTACAAGACCTCCGAGAGGTCAAGTACGCCGTGTTCCGATTTAAGAATGCCCTAACTTTTAGGGGGTACTCTCGGGTCATTATAAACTTGGTATCGGAGCATAGGTTATGAAAGTGGTCTTAAAATCAAAAAGTCTTAAAAATTCGCGTCTCATAGAGTCTTGTTCATCGGTGTGAGTAGTGACATTTCTATGGGCAAAAGGCTATAGGATGATAGAGTTTCACTTTCTTCATCAATGTTGTGTCGTGCCTATAGAGTTGTGGTTATTAGTGTCTATTCCTAATCTCTTATCTTGTGTTTACAGAAATATGAATACAAGAAGAATGACCACTAGAAGGTTTGATGAAGGAGGAGTGCAAGAGGAAGCTCCCCAAGGTGGACTAGCACCACAAGGAGTTCAAGTTCCTCAAGATGCTCAAGTGCCTCCCCAAGGTGATCAAGTACCTATTGAAGGTGAAGGTAATGAGGTTCTGGTAGTTCCCTCGAACATGACTAATGGGGAGATTAGAGAGGCTTTACCTGCTCTAGACTGAGCCATGACCACTCATGTGATCAGAGATGTTGGGTATAGAGTGAATGCTTTGGATAGTACCATGACCTCTAGATTGAGAGAACTTGTGACGATGAATCCTCCTATATTTCTTGGCTCTAATGTGGGAGAGGATCCCCAAAAGTTTCTTGATGGGGTTTATAAGGTGTTGAGTGCCATCGGGGTGACTTCTAGGGAGAAGGCGGAGTTAGCTTCGTACCAGTTGAGGGATGTTGCTCAAGTATGCTACACTTAATGGAAAGATAATAAGTTGGTTGAGTCATTACCTATAGAGTGGGAAGAGTTTAAGGAAGCTTTCTTAGAAAAGCACTTTCCCCATGATAGGAGAGAGGTAAAGGTTGAAGAGTTCATTAACCTTAAGCATGATAGTATGAGTGTTGATGAGTATTCCTTGATGTTCACCATGTTGTCTAGATATGCTCCATCTTGGTGTCTAAACCTAGGAATGAGATGAGTAGGTTTGTGACCAGTGTTGCCAACCTAGTGAAAGAAGAGTGTCCTACGGACATTCTCCACAATGATATGAACTTATGTAGGCTCATGGTATATGTTCAATCCATTGAAGAGTCCAAACTTAGTAGGATATCAAGGAATTTGAAAAGGGTGGATACAATGATTAAAACCAATCTAGGCTTAAGAAGAGGGATCCGAACCATGATGGACCTAGTGCTCCTAAGGTCGAGGGTGAAGATGGTAGTGGTTCTTAAGGTGGTAAGCCTACTTGTGTTACTTGTGGGAAGAAGCACTCTGAGAAGTGCCTAGTTGGTACCGAAAATTGCTTTGGTTATGGTAAGGATGGACATAAGGTGAGGGATTTTCCTAATAGAGCAGCTAGTGGGAAAGAGTTTAGCAAGATCTGCCTAGTGTTCTGGAAGGTGGTGCTCCAAAGAGGAATTGTTTCTATGCATTCCAGGCTAGAGGATCAAAGCTGGATGAGGATGATGATATTGGTAAGTTCTTGTTTTCTCTTATCTGATGGGTTCCTTCTAAGTGGAGAAGTATGGTTAGAAGTGGAGTTTTGATAGATTGTCTCATCTTTTCTATTCAACTAAAGCTTGAGAGTTTGATTGTCATAGTAGCATGTTGCATGTTGCATGGCGTCAAGGAGTCTTGTTTGAATTGAATTTCATTTATATCTTGCATTGTGCATTTTATGAAGTTATAGTTATGTTGTAAAATGAGTTTATATGTTTTTATCTTTCATATTGTCATGCTTTCATCATAAATTTCTTAAGAGTTGCATTTTTGGAAATTTGAGCATGCTTCACTGTAAAGATTTTCAAATTTTGACTTAATAGTGTTTTTATTAAAAATGGTTGTAATTTGTATAAAAGTGATGTATATGATCATGATTATGAATGGAGAAGGAGTTCCTCCTATTTGAAATGAAGAATGGGAGTCATATTGCATAATAAGTTGTAGATCCTCTTGTTGTGTTATGAGTCTCTTAAGTATGTGAAATTGGTGTTCCTCTAAATATGTGTATTGTGTAAGGTGTGGCATGGTTGTTCTGCTAGTATGAGTTTATTATATCTTAAAAGTGTTTTAAGGGAAGCAACTATCATCTGAGGATGAATGTTGTCCAGCTGTGGGAGATTGTAATGACCCTAGAAAAGAGGTAGGTTGAAATAGAGCCTAACACTTGTGTAATGAGGTTTTAAAGTCCTAAAATAGTTTATAACAATGTTTAGAGGTAGTAAATAAAGTTTGGAAGTGTTTACATGTCAAACGTCCAAGAACATCCAAGATGTTCGGAAACTAGTCGAAGCTAAACTAGTGTATCCTAGTGTTTTGTAGTGAAGTTTTGAAGGATGGTTTGAGGTGAAACTGAGTATCAGTGGTTCCTATGTGTATAAGGTCATGTAAAGGGTTGAAACGTCTGATATCGAAGCCCAGGAGATCAGCCTAATAGTCCCCAAAGAGGACCCAAACATGGGACATCCAAGTTGCCGCACCAGCCAAGATCTGGCAATGGCTGTGCTTCGCACAAATGGCAATGAATGGGAAAAACTCTTTCCCTGCTATGCAAGGCTGTCATGATTCATTTTGTCTTGAAACTTTCTAGAAACAAGATTTGAAAATGCCTCCGCGACGTGTAGTAAACTCCCAAATTTGGTTGTATCATTTTAAGTCAAATTTGAATTGGTTAAATTGTATAATAAGTGTAGGGGTACTTTGGATAATTATGGGATGACTTATTGACGGTTATTGAGTCTTTTTATACCCCTAAACTCACCAATCAAATCTAAACCCTTAACTCAAACCAAAACCTCTCCATTTTTTCTCCATAACCTCCATTCCTGAAGCTTTGAAGCTCCAAGTAAGAATATAGATTTTACAAGTTTTTCTCCAACAATTTTGTGGGTTTTCATCACAATTAAGGTATGATTCTTTATCCTTGAATCGTTTCTCTTCAAGGATCCAATTCCAATGATTTTTCTAAGATGATCAGAACATGATTCTTTCTAATTTAACATCTAGCCATGAGTTCTTGCATAAAATGTTTTAAAACATTGTATTATTATTGAATTGATGTTAATTAGATAATTTTAACCTTAAAACTCTATGAACCCATGTAAACCATGCACTCCTAGTTTGTGTCTATTTTATGGGTGAAGCGATCATGTCTCTATACTATTGAATTCTTGTATAGTTTGATTTGGGATATATAATTATGGAAGAATTATGTTATAATCATGTGTACGCTGTCTTAGATTGATAAATTCATATTGAATTACCTTGAATTCATTGTACATTATGATTATTGGATTGAATTGGTTATGATCATGACCATTGGTAAGGGCCTTTGGGTATTGTGTTGATTGAATTGGCTATATATTGAATATTGATTGTGATTAGAATGGTCCACTTATGGTGGCGGTGATTATGTGATATACTTGTGAATTATGTAGACTCGTCGGCATTACTTTATGAATTGTGAGACAATGTGGCCTCTTTAGCATTACTTTATGTAGCATGATATTATCATGTTATAAATTGATTATGTGAGTCAGAGGAAGGTCTTTATGACTTATGTTCTATGTGAAGTCTAAGCATGAGTTCTCCCAGTTAATGATATGGGTCTCTAGTAGGCTAGAGGGAAGTTCTTATGTATAATGACTTGATATTGAAGTATGATGCTTCTTGATGACTCAAATAAGGCTTGTGATGGCTTACATTTATGAGCCTATAAAAGTGTCTAGGATGACTTGTAAGTATATATAGTTGTGCCTATGTGCTTCTTGAATGAGATGTTATATGTGATAATGTAAAGTGAAGTGTGTCTTGTCTAGGTAGACCTATGTCCCTTGCTTGATACATGAATGAATATGAATCCTTGACTTAGTAAGTTAGCAGACCCTTTGGCATTAATGTGTATGTATGAAATGAATATGATCTTGAATATAGGAAAGAAGGTCATTTATATGGAACCATTTAGAAAGAAGGTTATGATATCCTTGTAGTCGAAAGCCGTAATAGTATTCTTCTTGTGTGAATGATAGGCTTAAGGTTGGTTGGATGGAACGAGATAAAATCATCCTTAGGAAAGTCATTGAGCTATCCTCTTAATCATTGTAAGGCAACCCTAAGGGACCACTTTGGTAAGGTGTTATGTGATTTGGTTATGAACTAGATATGAAACCTATTCACATACTCCTTGATTGAAATACTCTATGAGAACAAAGGCTAGCACTGAAAGAGTATCTGTAAGGGGAGTAGTTATAGTTATAGGTGAGGCTAGAGTACAAAGAAATCCTTCATATTCCTTAACTTTGTGCCGACATATGATGTGTCTTAAGTTCTACCATTGGCACGTAGAACAACCTCCATCGAAGTAGGTTCATGACTCCGAATTCCACGATTAAATGACATGTTCTATGTCAATTATTGCCTATTCTTATTATGTGGGATACATACTAGTGTTGGAGAAGTACTATGAAGTTTAGGTTGTGAAATAGGACGCTATCTAGACATTGCACGACTAGGCTTTGAAGATGTTAGTGTGTGAGTCCTTAGGTATTCTTCAAGACCATTATGTGAATTTCCTTACATGTTGACTCTTAAAAGATTTAATAAATGTAATGACTTAAGTGAATGTATGTGTCACGACCGGAGTGTAGACCCCAGACAACACCGGCGTCGTTGACCTCTCAGAGGTCGCAAACAAGCCTACATACGTCTTTCTTACTTAATCTAGGTTAATTTCAGAGGAAAATTTGAAACTTTTTGTTTCTTAACATACATGTATACATTTTACTTAACATCATAGGCTTTCACAAATCAACTATCTAATAGAGAAATAATCAAATGAAAGAATCAATTCATAATTTTACTAAACTTATTTTTACCAAAATGGCACCAATACAAATTCTGAACAAAAGTGGAAAGAAAAACTAGTGGATCATGCCCTACTAACTATATCCTATATATAAGCTAGATAATAATGGTAGACATCCTCGAAATCATGAGGGCCTACTATGTCCGCAACAAAGCTCCACGTCCGTATAGCTGCAACGTCAACCTGTAAGCTCTAGCATCCACCTGTTCATGCACCTAAATTGTAGAATTGTATGGGATTAGTACACACTTGTGCTATGTATGGGTATATGCAAGTACACACCAAGGACATGCATGAGTAAGAACAACTCTTTCCTAACAACATGATTATGGAAAGTCAAGTCAGTGAACTTGCCAAAATGGGATCAAGAAAGTTAGTGAACTTTCCAAATTTGGATTAGGAAAGTTATGCCATGAGAGTAGCATGCATCATCATACTTATCATATTGCACACAACACATAACATTTTACACATAGCATATATCATTTTGCATATAGCACATAACATCCTTCATATTATTCATTCTTATACCATGAGATCTTGGAATCATGGACTTGACATTAAGACTTTCCAAAATGAGGGCTCAACATATGAGACCTCAACTAGGGAGCATTCTTTAGCAAACACAAAGTTTGCTTCATTCATTCATACATATTTCATTTTATTTCTTTCATAGGCTAGTGTAAAAACACCAGCTATACCTAGGATGTAGTTTAAGACTTTCTCGGGTTCGTTCTACAATAATCAAGAATGACCTAGTGTCATTACTTAAGTTTAGTTCACCTCTTGATCATCCTATCCTAACACCTTTGGTATCATTCATTTCATTATGTACATTATTTGAGGCTGGGCTCATTCATTCATTAAGAACTTTAACTTTAACCGACATAGATCATGTGAGCATCATGAAATCAAGTGTCTCCCCACACCGAAAAGAGGTAGAATCACCTGCCAGTGTGACCCAAAACATGTTAGCGTACATGGGAATTGAACTCCGCCAGATCCCTATATTGGAAGTATAGGTTCAAAGACTAGGAGATATAAGGAGACCCATACCCGGCATGCCGGACATTCTCATCTCATGAGAGTTACGTGAACCTCCGACCTTCCCGAAAGAAGGTATCACCATTCATAGCTAGTCTATCAGTGCTCATTAGAAAGTTCCATTACATTCAACTCTTACGTCGTGGAAGCTTGCTTCTAGTATGAGGACATCATATCTCAATAGATTATTTATCATCTCATCATTAGTATTAAGTGTATATTAATCTAAATACTTTCATTAGAGTGTTTATTCTCTTTTTTAACTTTACACTCTCATAGGTGAGTATGTTTTGGTAACATTTACTTAGGCTCATTTGAGATTGCTCTCATCTTTTATATTAGCCTCTTATCATGTTGTCACCACATTCATTAACTTTAGCACATTTTCTCTTCATAATTACTCACCCCTTATTACGTGAATGTTCGTTTCATCATATGCCAATGCACTTGGCCATTTGTGTGTTTCACACTCTTACTTAACCCTTCTAATGTTTGATCATTTCATTACATAATATTCATTTCATCGTATGCCAATGCGGTTGGCAATTTAGTGTGTTTTACACTCGTACTTAACCCTTCTAGGGTTTCATCATTTCATTACATAATATTCATTTCATAGTATGCCAATGCACTTGGCCATTTAGTGTGTTTTACACTCGTACTTAACCCTTCTAGGGTTACATCATTTCATTACATACATCGTAGGTTCACTTATTTTAAACGTATGCTAGACTTATGGGTTTATACATACAAACCATGAGGCTTCATTAATAGTTCGTCTAAGTGATTCATATCTTCCTAAGATTATATGGTAGAAGACTTATGCATCTTCAATGTATGCCAAGATCTCGATTTCAGTCTAAGTAGGCAGCATTATTCTTGAACATTTAATTCACGTATGACTTATGTATCAATACGGAATATGGTCAAGGTAACCCAGTTTCGAACCTATTGTACAGCACATACATTTTTCATTTATTTTATTTTGGTCCACACGGCTTGGGGGACCCAAGATCAAGACTAAACGACTTCATTTCCTTTTAATTTCTTTTCTTTAAATTTTCTTTTTCTTGGACGAGGGGTTGTGGGATCGAACCCCCACAACCCCTTTTATTTTAATTTCTTTTTCCTTGATTTTTTTCGAGTTGACCATGATGAGGGTGTGGGATCGAATCCCCATAACCTCACTTTATGTTTTTTCTCTTTAATTCCCTAAATAAGCCTAGAGGTCGTGGGTTCGATTCCCACACGCCTCAACATTTATTTTCTTTTAATTTTCTTAAGTCTGACTGAGAGGTTGTGGGTTCAAACCCACTCCTCTCATTTCTTATTTTCATAACTTTATTTTCCAGCCAAGACCACAGTTTGAATCCCCCTCACCACCTTATTTTAACTTACTTACTTTCATGATTTTTAACATAGTAAGGTCACAGGTTTGATCCTCAGTGGCCTCACATATTTTAATTAATTTTTACATAGCATGATAATCCCCTTAGATTGGATGAAACTCATCAACAAGATGCTGGAAATTTTTACAGCCTAGTTCCTCACCTCTTTCACATTAAATGTTTAGACGTTTTAAGTAATTTTTGTGAGTTCTTTAGGTGCATATTCATGGATTCATTTGACTATTAGTTTTCACTCAAGTAAGAATTTTTACATCACTTATGAACATCACGATTTAATCAAGTTTGTGCACACTAAATACAACCAAAACATTACATTTTTTTGAGCCTTAAACCTGAGAGTCATAGGTCATGGCCAACATTTCACACATATGCACATATTTTCGGAAAACATAGATTTCCGTTCGTACGATTCCAAACACACATTCCTGAACATATTTATCACGAAAACACATTGCATGCCTAATATCTACCAGCAAACATACCCAACCTACGAATCAACGGGAGCTAGTGACAGGGACATGCAACGGGGAACAATCCTAGTTTTTGGATTAGAATATACTAAACCTTAAGGGGTCTCTTGGGAAAGAAACCAAGAGAGAAGAGAACCCATACCTTTTATGACGTTCAAACCTTGATGCCCAAACTTTCTCCAACACTCACGTCCAAATCCAAGTTTTAGCACCAAACTTTCGACGGAAAATCTCTTCCCTTTGCCTAACGATTTTGATTAGTTGTTTGTTTAAAATTTTCGTTGTGAGTTCTTCAAGTGTGAAGAACTTTTGTTTATCTTTTGTTCTTTTACGTTATTTGGTAGATATAATGTGAAAGAGAAGAGATAATGAACGTGTGTTGAGAGATAGACGTGAGAGGAGAGAGAGTTATCTTAGGCTTAGGAGTCTAGTTTGGGACCTAGTCAAATAAGGTTTAGTTAAATATTAGAAAATATGATTTCCCTTTTATTTTAAATCATCCAATAAATAATAGATATTAATAAATTACATTAATTTACAAACATAAATAAAAAAACAATTTAATCACCGCTTCCACCTAGGTTCGAACCCGGGTGGAGCAAGACTTCACTCTAAGAGCCAATTTTCGGCCCTCTCTACCCAAAATGCCCCTCCACCTTATTAATTAAATAATTTATTATATATTTAGGGTAATTACGATACTTACCATAGCTTGTAAAAAGACCATTTTACCCCTCGACCCTTCAAACTTAAGATTTCCCCTTTTTAAGTCCATTAAAGACTCATCCAAGTAAATCTTCATATTCGGGAGCCCTACATTGCAAGACCAAAACTTTCCTAGATCAACTAACTCCCCAAGTTAGTTGTCTTGGCTGTCGTAAGGGTTCAGAGGTGTGGTTCTACGCGCATCAATCTGTGTGAACCCGGTCTAATCGTACGCATTCTAGACACATTAAGCATTATTTAGCATAGCCATTTTTAGGGTTGTTACAA
Organism: Solanum lycopersicum; assembly: GCF_036512215.1. NCBI lineage: Eukaryota > Viridiplantae > Streptophyta > Magnoliopsida > Solanales > Solanaceae > Solanum > Solanum lycopersicum. The sequence goes on along the minus strand of NC_090808.1, from coordinate 43,004,576 downwards.
TATATTAATGAAAAATCAAGTATTTAGAGTAGCTTTGAAGGTTGTTTAGGTAGGCTTGAAGAGGGGGTATGGGTGTTCTCTTCATGTCTTACTCAGATTAGTCTTAGAGTAATTCTAGGTAGAAAGGTTAATTCATGACATGGGAATAATCTTTTCCTAGGTAGTCTATAGGATCCATTAGGTGTGCGTGAAAGGATTGTATGGGCGGTCCTTTCATAAATTACTCTGAACCTTAGAATCACCTTTGGTAGGAGGGCCGCATGGTTGTGTGTTTTGATGTATACTTGATGCTATATTATGTCATATGAGTTGTTGTAAGTTCATTATAATGTTACCTAAATTTCTATAAATTGAGTATGACTTAGAATATGTCTTATATGTGATGTTCGGTGTTTAAATGTGCTTCTTTATGTATGAAGTTTTAACCTAAAAGAACATATTTTGACTCAAATGTCCATTTATCATGATTTTATGCATTATGTCAAACTTAGTACATGCATTGTACTGATGCTATACTTTTTGTCTATATATAAAGATGTGATTAGCATGTGAGGGGTGTCTTGAAGCAAGACTTGGAATCTAGACTCTTTCAAGCAAATTTGAAGTATGTACTCACTTGAATCGAGGATATAACTATCGTTAGACTCCTTTTATCCAAATAATAGTAATAGACTGAGTTTTACATTTTTATTGTATGGGCCATGTCCGAAGTATTCATGTGTCTAAGATGGTGACTTGAGACTTAAACTATATTCCTTATGTTTTTAATGAAATATATTTGAAGAACTATTTTATGTGAAAAGTTTTAATTCCACACTAATTTTCATACATGTATGCAATGAACAATGTTAGAGGGCTTGTACAAGACCTCCGAGAGGTCAAGTACACCGTGTTCCAATTCGAGAGTACCCTAATTATAGGGGATACTCTCGGGTCATTACAATGGGACCCACTCTCAAAGCCTATTGTCTTTTCATTAAGTGTACCAAGTTTGGACCACATCCTTGAGTTAATAGGAGGCTGGATCGGCCTTTTCTTTTGAAATCACCCCTATAGCATAGAAAATCTTATACACCTCATCAAGAAAGTTTTGGGGGTCTTCATTCACCTTAGATACTTAGACCCAAATAACATGCAAGGAATCATCCTTGAAAAGTTCCTCAAGCAAGAAGCCATGGTATCAGCATTTTGATTCACCCAGGGTGCAACTTCTCGGTTTGGTTGAGCCGACATAGATTGAGCTTGAGTATTCATGGCTTGATCCAACTTGACAAAAGTTATCCTTATATATCCATCTGTCATAGTCGAAGGACTGACCGGAGCTTGTAACCTAGAGGAGCTTGTTCTTGAGGAGGAGCTTGGTTATCTTGGGGAGGAACTCCCACATTAACATTCTCTTCTTCATCTGTTCTTGTTGCTGGCCTTCTAGTAGTCATAGCCTATAATCACAAGAAAAGGGTTAGAAGAAAAGGACACATAGAGTTAAGACTCTTGAGGCACGACTTAAGAATACAAAAAAAGTGAGAATTTCCTAAGCCTCACATATCCTCTCGTTCATAAGTGTGGCGCGCTTCATAATAATGAACAAGACTCTACATAGATATGGTTTTGTGAGACATCAAATATCATGCTCTAATATCAAATTTGTCATGACCTTGGAGCACCCCTAGACGTAACCGACGTCTTCGTCCTTGAAGAGGCCTTAGAAAAGCCCTTAGCATACATCAACTCATTTCATAGGTAATTAAAATACAAAAAAAACTTTACATATAAAGTTCACATATACTTCTGATATATTAAAAAAATCGACAATCGTCTCACACAAACCATCTAACATAAGAGTAGAAGATTTGGGAAATAGCCCTTACAAAATTACAATATGTCTCATAAGAGAATACAACGTAGTCTTTACAAGATAGGGAATAGATTGAAGTCTTTAGACTAATCAAATAGCATGGACTAGACTGATAGGCTTCGTCCTTAGACTTGAGGATTTACCAACTTGGGAATCTATCCAAGCTTCTTGAAAACTGGTCTTGAAACCCTTCAATGGCCCGAACCTACATTATTCTAGAAATAGAAGAGAATATGTGTTATTACAAATCACATGTACTAAGTATGGAAACATATGCAAGTAAAACCTTTGAAAATATGCACAAATGGACATTTTGTTTATAAGCATGTCAAGTAAACTTTAAAAGCTTTAATTTACATTCCAATAACATATACAAGTTCATATCATAACGACAATAAAACATATTCACATTTGTATTCAAGAGTAACATCATAATAAAGACAAAACCAACATTTCATGTTTTAGATTTAATTTCATCAAAGCATAAACAAACCTTACTCATAATCCCAATGCAATCAAACTAGTTCAATATTCATGTGAAGCCTCATAACCCCATACAAACCAAGTAAACTAGTAGAGAGACCATAAGCAATGCCTTTACCTCATATAACATCACATCATGTATAGTCATCATCATGCATAGAAATTTAGACCAATATCATGTTCATAAATTTAAATAAACATCATATAAGATCAACATTGTTCACTTCATTCATAACATAAGTATATAAGAACCCCTCCTAGAACTCCCATCAAGGCCCAATTGTGCAATGCATAGGTAAAGTCACATACCCTTACCTACACTAAGTAGTATTCATTAATCCATCTTAGTTAGTTTTTATATTATTACTTTCATTCATTAATTTTATTTTTGGAAACATTTTCCATAACCACAAATAGACCATGTCAGCTAAACATGGAATCTGGTGTCATAAAAACCCCACATCGAAAGAAGGTGTTTTACTTTCCAAGGTAGAACTCATGGGACATTATAATAATGTTCATTTTTTAACTTTGGAGATTCTAACTATCTATATATACTAATAATATACACAATTGTAGCATTTAGGTGGATGCACTAGTTAGTCTTCCTATGGGGGCACATAGTTAAGGAACTAGGAGACTGTTACTAGAAACTTTTTTTATGCCAATTCGCATTGTAGTTTCCACCTCATGAGACCTTTGGTGAACCTGCCTTCCTCATTAGAAGGGACACCTCTCATTGTCTAGTTCACTCGGTGCTAAACTAAATTCCTTTTTTGAAGTGTCTTTAAGTCTTTCTTAACATCAATTTTTAATTTAGGTTTTAGGAGTTTGTCCCCACATAGAATGTCAATAGCTCATATGGTCTAGGATAAAAAATTTCTTTCATCACCAAACCATCATCATGTGAGAACATTATATCATAATCGTAGTAATAATACGCACATGAGAAATCACCTCCAATCCCTCATAACAATACACTTATCACTATCTCACATCTATCATGTCCATAGCATAATCATACATCCATAACTACATCCATCATACTTCAATTGAACAACTTCATCAAGAATCGACCAACATTAAACCAATAAAGTGTTCATTACCTTGAAAGTATTACCAATAGCATCCGAGAAACTCCTTCAAGACTTCACCCCCAATTTCACAATATTCATCCAACAATATAATCATCATCATCATCATATAATAGTAGATTGAGCCATAACACATTCAATTGCACCATCTCTAATCATGAATCAACCTAATTCATAAGTTAGGGTTAGGAGAAATGGGATATTCATGGGTCTTTTAGGAAATTAGGTCAAAGCTTAGAGTAAAACATCGATCCACTCCTAAACAATCATAATTCAACACTATTAATCAAATCAATAACCACGAAATTGAATGAAAGCTAGGCTTTTGAAAGACACTGAAATCAAGTTTTGAAAAACCTCTTGGGGAAAAGGATCCCAAGAGTGAATAGCTTCCATACCTTGTTAATTCTTACATAATTGTAGAGGAAAGTATTTATATTGAAACCCTATAGAAACATTGGTTTTCTTCTTCAATCTTCCAATCCTCTTCAATAGAGGTTGGGTAGAGAGAGAATTTAGAGAAGTGAACGATTTTTATTTCACTTTGGGGTTTTGATTTGGGTAGGTAATAATGACTTAAAAAATTTCATAAAATAAATATATACCCCTCTATTGAAATATCCAAAATACCACTCACTTAATTAGACATTTTTTTGAAGTCAAATTGATTTTAAACGACGCAACCTAATTTGGAACATGGTTGTGCGTCGCGGTGGAACCTCCAAATCTTTTTTCCTGGAATTTGATTTGAGGCAGAGGTGATCGTGAAAGCCCAACCTTTTTTCTTTCTTTGAGTGTTGGTTGCGGGATGCGCATGCACCCTTAAATAGGGGTTGTTCTGCAAGCTGTTTTGGAAGCCTCCTTGCCAATGCTTAGTCTCTCCTCAAGGACCCCTATGGTGGTCCTTGGGGGGTTTTAACTGAAAATTTTGATCCTATAAATATTATTTTACTTATTTAAAGTATTTTTTCAAGTTTTAGATTTCATACGACACTCTCAAACCTTCACAAGACCTAAGGAAGTCTACTGGTTCAATTTTGTTATTTTATGGACGTCAGGATCGTCTTTTGACGTCTAAGCTTTGATACTTATAATTCATGTTTATTAGTTAGTGTAGGTCTATAAACATAATTTTAAACATTATTTAATAGCTGAGTTTCTAGTCTAGGTCACAGAACTTCCGGGGTGTTACATTATTACACTTAAACACAAAAATCAAATAAAAACTCCCTCTTTTCTTAATACTTCTCTCTCTAAAATTGAAGGAAGCAGAAAGGAGAAATTGGAACTAGGTTTTATAGATTTCAAAGGTTCTTCCCCAAATATCTTTGAGTTTCTTAGTCAAGGTATGATTGTTTTTCATCTATGGGTAGTTTAACCCATAGAGCTCCAAACTTGGTTTTCAAGATTTCGATTTTCCCGAAACCTAAGTTCTTCAATCTATATCATGGATCTTCTTCCAAAAATTTTAAATTGTTTATTTATGGTTTATCATAGTTAGACATGATGAATTATGATTTGATTAATGTAGTTTTGTTGATTTATGATGAAAATACCCCATGGACCCATGATTCCCCCAAATTGATAAATTATGATTTGAGATGTGTCCTATGCTTCAAGGCAACACAAGGGCCATGAAAAGAATTACTTAACTCGTGATCTAGAATTAGCGGTGGTGGTGTTTGCCTTGAAAATATGGATGAACTACCTATATGGGGTCCATGTAAATGTTTTCACCGATCACTAGAGTCTTCAATATGTATTTAACCAAAAATACTTAAATCTTAGAAAAAGAAGGTGGTTACAACTTTCAAAGGATTATTACATGAGTGTCCTCTACCACCGCGGAGAATTTATTTTGGTTGGGGATGCCATAAGTCGATTGTATATAGGTAGCATAGCTCATATAGAGGATGAGAAGAATGAGCTAGTTTGTGACGTTTATAGGTTGTCCCGATGTTCAATTAGTGAATACCACCAAGGGTGGGGTTATGGTCCATAATGGCTCTTAATCATCCTTTGTAATGGACATGAAGTCCAAACAAGACCTTGATCCCATGTTAATAGAGTTGAAAAAATTGGTACTCAATAAGTCCTTTAAGGTTTTCTTCCGGGGGAGAGATGGGGTGCTTAGGTACCAAGGTCATTTATGTGTTCCAGATGTTAATGATTAAAGACTAAATTTTAGAAGAAGTTCATGGTTATTCTATTCATGTGGGAGCCACCAAGATGTATCGTGATCTACGATAAGCCTATTAGTGGAATGGAATGACAAAGGATATAGCGAGTTTTGTAGCCAAATGTCCGAACTACCAACAAGTTATTAAAGACCCGGAAGTTTGTCTGACTATTCCCACTTCGAAGTAGGAGGATGTGAATATGGATTTTATTGCGGGTTTGCCTCGTACTAAAATGAAACATGTTTTATTTGGGTCATCGTTGATAGAATGACGAAATCCATCCTGTAAGAACCCTAAAAATGAATAAGTTAAGAAATGCTTAATATGTTAAGAATGCTTGCGATTAGACCAAGGTTCACACGGATCGATACGCGTAGAACCAGACCTCAGAACCCTTACTATGGCAAATCCAACTACTTTGGGGAGTTGGTTGAGCTTGGAAAGGTTGGAACCAACTATATAGGACTCTCGAAAATGAAGATTTAATAGAAGGAGTCTTTACCACACTTAAAAAGAGGAAATCTTAAATTTTGAGGGTCTAGGGTTAAATTCTCTAAGTAATTAATTAATTAATTAATTTAATTAAAGAACCGATTTGGGTTGGGTCGACCCGAAATGACCCATTTTCGCAAAATGGTGTCACCCGAGTTCGAGCCCCAATGGAAGCAACAAATTGGTGATTTATTTATTATTGAAAATCTAATTTTTTAAGGGAAAAATGGTCCTTTCATGTATAATTAATTAAATTAGATTTTGAGTATTAAGGAGAGTCCTAAATTGACTAAGTCATTAAAGCCTAAACAACTTCACACGTTTCACTCTCTCATGTCGATCACATCCTCACGTTCAAACTCTATTGTTTTCTCAATGCCAATTAACATGAAGAACAAAAAATATAACAAAGGTTCTTCACACTTGAAGAACTCACCAAATAATCTAAGAAAGCAAGCTAATAAGAAACGTTAAGGCAAGGGGGATTTCCGTCGATTTAGTGGTGAAACTTTAGGTGAGTTGGATGTGGTTTTGGAGAAAGGTTTGGGAAACAACTTCAACGTTTGAACATCAATTAAGGTATGGTTTTCTTCTCTCTTGGTACCTTTCCCAAGAGACCCCTTAAGGTTCAAGATATTCATTCGGAAAACTAGGGTTGTTTCCTGTTTCATTTCCCTGTCACTAGCTCCCATCGAAATATAGGTTGGGTATGTTTGCTGGTACAAAGTAAGGATGAAATGTGTTTTCGTGATGTTTATGTTTAAGTATGCATGTTTGGAATTATGTGAATATTGAATATGTTGTCCGAAATCATGTGAAAAAGTGATGTGTGTGTAACGTGTGGCAGTGAACTTAGTCACTGTTGGAGGTGTGAAATGACATGTTTAATCCTTGTATTTTATGTGCAAAAGTTGTACACAACGTGATGTTCATTGTAATGAATTGTGGCTGATTGAATAACAATTTTTTAGCCAAACAAACCTATGAAAGATGCGCCTAAAAATGTGTTAAAATAGTATACGAATTTCCTTAGGAGTTTAAGTTAAAACGTTGATAAAAATGAATTGAAAAATGATTAAATTTCCAGCAACAATGCAATGTTAATTTAGGCTAAAGTTAAATAAAGGAATCTTGAAATTTAATAAATTTTACAGGGGCGAGGCCACCAAGATTCGAACATGTGACCTCAACCGTGTGGCTACTTTAATTCGCAAAAAGACGAAATGCAAAATGAGGCTAGGGGATTCAAAATCGCGTTACTGGAAGAGAAAGGAGAGAATGACGTATGTAGGCTTGTCTGCGACCTCTGAGAGGTCAACGACGCCGGTCTCATCTGGGGTCTGAACTCTGGTCATGACAAAGTTGGTTTTAGAGCACTAGGTTAAATTTCGAGAATAATAAGTTCACATCAACCACATTGAGTAATTTTTAAGTCATGGTAGTGAAGTGCACCACTTTCTTGAATTAGAGATTGCATGATGCGTAAGAGAATTCACCTTCTTTGGATCCTATCGTGCTTTTCCTAATGTCTGATTTGTTGGTGTTATGAGCGTGTCTAACATCAATCCTTGTTGTTTTCAGAGAATGAACACTAGGAGAGCTATGGGTCAGAGGAGAGAAGGAGCAGCTGCTGGAAGCAATCATGATCCACCCCAGGCTCCAGCTGAAGGAGTGTCTATGCCGCTTAACCTAGTTGAGTTGACTGATGTTGAGGTGAGGTCATCTCTGGCCCAGATGGAAAACACCATTACTATGTAGGCCCAGGCTATGACTGCCCAGGTCAATCGGCAGAATGTTCAAAGGCAGAACCCACCGGCTCGCAGCATGGCTGACAGGCTGCGAGACTTTACAAGTATGAACCCTTCTATTTTCACAGGGTCTAAGACATTAAAAGATCCTCAGGAATTTGTGGATGAGGTGCATAAGATTCTGGTGGCTATGGGGGCCACAGATACTAAGATGGCTTCCTATCAGCTCAAGGATGTTGCACAGACTTGGTTCAAAATGTGTCAAGATAGCCGTGTTTTTGGGTGGAGTGCCAGTCACTTGGGGGATTTTTAAGACAGCATTTCTGGAGAGGTTCTTTCCCAAAGAGACGAGGGAAACCAAGGTTGAGGAGTTCATCAACCCTAAACAAGGATCCATGACAGTCAGGGAGTATTCCCTGAAGTTTGTTAAGCTATCCAAGTATATTACTTTCCTTAGTATTTAATAGCATGAATGAGGAGAGTACTAAGGTTTGTTGAATTATCCAGGTATGCTACTTCCCTGGTTTCGAACAGCAGGGATGAAATGAGCAGGTTCCTCACAGGAATCAATGGAGACTTGGAGGAGGAGTGTCGGTCTGCGATTCTCCATGATAATATGGACCTTTCCAGGTTGATGGTGCATGTCCAGAGGTGGAGGACAACCGCAGAAAGAGAGGTATTTGTGATGCTAGGAGGCCTAGGCCTCAAGATCAAGCAAGTCCCAGCCATGGAGTCCATAGAAACAACTTTGGCATCCGTGAGCAGCCAAGGTTCAAGAAGGGACAACAGAGTTCTGCGAACTCTAATCCTCATTGGAGCACTACACCTAAAGGAGGCATACCTGAGCCCAAGAAGGACAATGGAGGTAATATACAATGTCCCAACAAGAATTATGCTAAGTGTGGCCATGTTCACATTGGAGAGTGCAGACATGGCACTAATGCCTGCTTTGGTTGTGGTAAAAGTGGGCACATGATCAGAGATTATCTACTGAATAGAGGTCAGGCTAAAGGTAATGCTCAGCCTAGGCCTAACCCACAGGGTGCAGCAGCAGCCGAGCCTCCTAAGAGGAACAGGTTCTATGCCCTGAAGGGTAGGGAGGAGCAGGAGAAGTCCGCTAATGTGGTCACAGGTATGCTGCAAGTATTACCTAAAGTTCAACCTGATCCTATAGTGGTTAGTACACCTTTAGGAGAAAATGTTAGAACAGATAGAGTATACAAGGATTGCCCAATAGTTGCATATGGTAGGAATATGTGTGCAGACTTTGTTGAATTTCCCATGCATGATTTTGACATCATTCTTCGCATGGATTGGTTTCATAAGTGTTTTGCCTTCATGGATTATCGTAGTAGGGTTGTGAGATTTCGCTTCCCTAATGAGGAAGAGTTAGTCTGGGAAGGGTACAACTCGAGTCGTCCTAATCCTTTGATTTCCAATCTTAAGGCCAATAAAATGATGTCCAAGGGGTTATATGTCATCTTGTGAGTGTTAATGATTTGGATCATGACATTCCTTCCATAGACTCAATGCCTGTAGTGAATGAGTACCAAGATGTGTTTCCTGATCATTTGCCTGGAGTCCCTCCCCTTCGAGAGGTTGACATTGGTATCGATATAGATTTTGACACTAAACCGATCTCAATTCCTCCTTATAGAATGGCTCCAGCAAAACTCAAAGAGTTGAAGTTGCATTAAAAAGATCTCACTAATAAGGTTTTCATTCAGCCGAGCATATCTCCTTGGGGCGCTCCAGTGTTGTTTGTGAAAAAGAAACTTGGAACCCTTAGGATGTGTATCAATTATCGACAGCTCAACAAAGTCACTATCAAGAATAAGTATCCACATCCCAGAATAGATGACTTGTTCAACCAACTCCAAGGGTCTAGTTTCTTCTCATAGATTGATCTTTGTTCAAGGTACCATCAGCTTACGGTTAGGGATGAAGATATTCCAAAGACAGCCTTTCATACCCGTTATGGTCATTACTAGTTTCTAGTTCTGTCATTTGGTTTCAATAATGCATCTGCTGCATTTATGGATCTTATAAACAAAGTCTTTCGTGAATACCTTAACTCTTTCGTCATAGTATTCATTGATAACATTCTCATCTACTCTAAGACCAAGGAAGAGCATGAACAACATTTGAGACTAACCTTGCTGGTACTGACAACATCAGTTGTATGCCAAATTTAGCAAGTGTGAATTCTAGCTTAGATCAGTGACCTTCCTAGGTCATGTTGTGTCCGACAAAGGTGTGGAGGTAGACCCTAGGAAGACTGAAGTGGTTAAGAACTGTCCAAAACCTCTTACTCCCACTGATATCCGTAGCTTTCTGGGATTGGCTTGTTACTACCATAGGTTTTTAGAGGGATTTTCTTCCATTGTTGTCCCACTTACAACTTTGATGAAGAAGAAATCCAAGTTTGAATGGATGGAGAATTATGAGAAGAGTTTCCTGGAGCTCAACGACAGACTCACTTCAACCCCGGTGCTTACTTTGCCTAAATGTGGTGAGAATTACACTGTTTACAGTGATGCATCTAGGATTGGTTTGGGTTGTGTTCTTATGCAGGCTTGTAAGGTGATAGTCTATGCTTCCAGACAGCTCAAGGTTCATGAGAAGAATTATCCCACTCACGACCTAGAGTTGGCAACTGTGGTGTTTGCACTGAAGTTGTGGAGGAATTACCTGTATGGATTACATGTGGATATGTTCACAAACCATAAGATTCTCCAGTACGTGTGCACACAAAGGGAGTTGAATCTACGTCAGCGAAGATGGTTGGAGTTGTTGAAGGATTATGACATGAATGTGCACTACCATCCAGGTAAGGCTAATGTTGTGCATGATGCTTTGAGCAGAATGAGCATGGGGAGTACAACCCACGTTGAGGATGAGAAGAAGGAGTTGGCGAAAGAGATACATAGACTGAACAGCATCTCGATCCTGTGTTGATGGAGCTGAAGGACTCAGCATTGATAAAGATGAATGAGTCTTTCGCTTTGGGAGGTGATGGCATACTTAGGTATCAGGACAGGTTGTCTGTACAAGATGTGGATGATTTTGGGACCAGGATTGTGGCAGAGGCCCATGGTTCCAGATATTCCATACATTCAGGTTCCACCAAGATGTATCATGATCTTAAGCAGACCTATTGGTGGGATGGCATGAAGAAGGACATCGCAGAGTATGTAGCCAAGTGTCCTAACTATCAGCAGGTAAAGGCTGAGCATCTTAAGCCTGGCGGTCTGACTCAAATTATTCAGGTTCCGACTTGGAAATGGGAGGCCATTAATATGGACTTCATAGTTGGTCTTTTGAGGACTAGTACCGCCTTTCATCCTCAGATTGAAGAGCGCACCAATTAAACATTGGAAGACATGTTCAGGGCGTGTGTGATTGACTTTAGAGGTAGCTGGAATGAACATCTGCCTTTGATAGAGTTTTCGTATAATAATAGTTATTACTCCAACATTGGGATGGCACCGTTTGAGGCACTATATGGTAGGAGGTGTAGATCTCCAGTTGGATGGTTCGAGGTTGAAGATTCATCCATTTAAGGTCTAGAGACCATTTATGAGGCCTTAGAGAAGGTCAGAGTGATTAGGGAAAGGTTGGCTACTGCTTACAGCCGACAGAAGTCATATGCAGACAACAGAAAGCGGCCCTTATAGTTTCATGTTGGTGACTAGGTTTACTTGAAGATATCACCAACGAAAGGGGTGATGAGATTCGGTATAAAAAGGAAGCTGAGTACGAGGTATGTTGGGCCATATGAGATCCTAAATCGTGTGGGTGAGGTGGCCTATGAGTTAGCATTGCCAGCGGAGCAAGCTTCTGTTCATCCAGTCTTTCATGTCTCTATGTTGAAGAACTGCCTAGGTGATCCAACATCGATTCTACCATTTGAAGGTTTGGGGGTTTATGAAGACTTGTCTTGTGAGGAAGTACCTATTGAGATCTTAGACAGACAGTTCAAGCGGCTGAGGAACAAGGAGATTGTCACAGTGAAGGTATTGTGGAGAAATCATCTTGTTGAGGGTACTACGTGGGAGGCTGAGGCCGACATGAAATCCCGCTACCCTCATCTTTTCAGCTCTTGATGTTAGACTTCCTACTCTTAAGTCTATGTTTCCTTATCTCTCCGTATTTTGTTGCTATTACTTGAATGTGCATGGTGATTATGTTATGAATTGATTGGCATTACGATATATAGTGGTAGTGTCATTCAGGGATGAATCCCCTAAATGAATAAGTTAAGAAATGCTTAATTTGTCAAGAATGCTTGCGATTAGACCAAGGTTCACACGGATTGATACGCATAGAACCACACCTCAGAACCCTTGCTACGGCCAAGCCAACTAACTTGGGGAGTTAGTTGACCTTGGAAAGGTTGGAACCAACCATATAGGGCTCTCAAAAATGAAGATTTAATTGAATGAGTCTTTATCGGACTTAAAAAGATGAAATCTTAAATTTTGAGGGTCCAGCGGTAAAATGGTCTTTTCTAGGATAAGGTTAATATTGTAATTACCCTAAGGAATTAATTAATTAATTTAATTAAAGAACCGGTTTGGGTTGGGTCGACGCAAAATGACCCATTTTCGCAAAATGGTGTCCCCCGAGTTTGAGGCCCAATAGAAGCAACAAATTGGTTATTTATTTATTATTTAAAATCTGATATTTTAAGGGCAAAATAGTCCTTTCACGTACAATTAATTAAATCAGATTTTAAGTATTAAGGAGAGTCCTAAATTAACTAAGTCATTATATAAGCCTAAAAAACTTCACACGTTTCACTCTCTCATGTCTATCACATCCTCACGTTCAAACTCTATTGTTTTCTCTCTGCCAATTAACGTGAAGAACAAAAAATATAACAATGGTTCTTCACACTTGAAGAACTCACGACAAAGTCTAAGAAAGCAAGCTAATCAAAAACGTTAAGGCAAGGGGGATTTCCGTCAAGTTGGTGGTGACACTTTAGGTGAGTTGGATGTGGTTTTGGAGAAAGCTTTGGGCAGCAACTTCAACGTTTGAACATCAATTAAGGTATGTGTTTCTTCTCTCTTGGTACCTTTCCCAAGAGTAACCTTAAGGTTCAAGATATTCATTCGGAAAAATAGGGTTGTTCCCCGTTGCATGTCCCTGTCACTAGCTCCCATTGAATTATAAGTTGGGTATGTTTTCTGGTACAGAGTAAGGATGAAATGTGTTTTCGTGATGTTTATATTTAAGTATGCATGTTCGGAATTATGTGAGTATTGAATGTGTTGTCCGGAATCATGTGAAAAAGTGATGTGCGTGTGCAACATGTAGCACAGAACTTAGTTACTGTTGGAGGTGTGAAATGGCATGTTTAATCCTTGTATTTTATATGCAAAGTTGTACACAACGTGATGTTCGTTGTAATGAATTATGGCTGATTGAATAACAATCTTTTAGCCAAACAAACCTATGAAAGATGCGCCTAAAAATGTGTTAAAATGGTCTACGAATTTCCTTAGGAGTTCAAGTTAAAACGTTGATAAAAAATGAATTGAAAAATGACCAAAATTTCCAGCAACAATGCAATGTTAATTTAGACTAAAGTTTAATAAAGGAATCTTGAAATTCAAAAAATTTTAAAGGGGTGAGGCCATTAGGATTCGAACCTGTTACCTCACCCGTGTGGCTACTGTAATTCGTGAAAAGAAGAAATGAAAAGGGGGGCTGGGGGATTCGAAATTGGGTTACTGGAAGAGAAAGGAGAGAATGACGTATGTAGGCTTGTATGTGACCTCTGAGAGGTCAACGACGCCGGTCTCATCTGGGGTCTGAACTCTGATCGTGAAACATCCACTTATTCTCGTCAAGGTTTCATTTTTAGAGGAAGACTATGACAAATTGTATATTAAGGAGATAGTGAGGTTGCATGGGTCCTTTATGTATCATTTTGGATCAAGGTAGAAAGTTTACTTCACACTTTTGGAAGGCATTCCAAAAATGGCTTGGTACTTATGTTAAGATTAGTATTGTTTTTCAACCTCAAACTAGTGGTAAAGCGGAACGTATCATTCAAACCCTAGAAGACATGTTGAGGTTGTGTGCCATAGACTTCAAGGGTAGTTGGTATGACCATCTACCGTTGATTGAGTTTGCCTACAGTAATTGTTACCATTCGAGTATTCCATGGCTCCTTTTGAAGCATTGCATGGTAGTAGAGTAAATCTCCAATTGGTTGGTTTGAAGTAGGTGAAATTGCTTTAATTGGTCCCAAATTATTTCATGAGGCCATTGAAAAAGTTTGAATCATTAGAGAGAAGTTGAAGACAACCCCAAGTCGTCAAAAACCCTATGCTGATGTTAGAATAAGGGATCTAGAGTTTCAAATTGGAGATTGGATCTACTTGATAATCTCACCTAAGAAGGATGTGATTAGGTTTGGTAAGAAGAGGAAGCTTATTTAGCGATATGTGGACTCGTATCAAATCTTGAAACGTGTTGGGAGAGTTGCATATGAATTAAAATACCAAATGAATTGGCTCAGTTCACCCGGTGATTCATATATCCATACTTAAGAAGTGTATTAGTAATCCGGTATCCATCATTCCTTTAAAGGGTTTGGGAGTTGATGAAACTCTTTCTTATGAAGAGGTTCCAGTAGAGATTTTAGACCGGTAAGTTAAGAGGTTGAGAAACAGCTAAGTAGCTTCCATAAAAGTTTTATGGAGGAATCACTTAGTTGAGGGTGATACATGGGAGGTCGAGGACGATATGAAGTACCGTTATCCTCATCTTTCTCATTCTACTCCTATTCAAGCTTGAGGTAAGTAGTTCCTCTAGAGTTTTTGTGTTTTGGAAATCATGAGTGTTGTATGAGTTTTCCATGATTTCCTTATGTTATGCGTGTTTATGATGAAATTCATAATATGTAAGAAAATAGGTTTTATGATTATGTGTTCCTCATGTTGAAATGCATTTTAGTATGATGATGGCATATTTGACTTCATGAGGTAGTTTGATGAACATGCTTAGTTATATTTATGATGAAATGGCATATTAGTTCCTTAATGTTGTGTTGATCTTGCTTTAAGTTGGAGAAGGTAGTTCCTCCCGTGTTATATGGGATGATGAGTTTTGTGCATAATGGGTTGTGGATGCAGTTCCTACCTCCTTGTGATAGCATTGATTATGTTTTGAGATGGATTTGATGTTTCCTTCTATGAATTATGCATTATTTTTATGTTGCATGCATGATGGGTTGCTACTCTTGCGTCTTTAATTTTGCAAGGTGTCTAAATCTTCGTTCGAGGATGAACGTTCCCAAAGGGGAGATAATGCAATACTTCAGAAAATGGTAGGTTAAGATAGAGCCTAGACGTAAGGTTAAAAATCATAAAATGATTCCCCGAATGTTACTAAGTCAATTAGGGTTGAAATGAGGTTATTTGTGTCAAGGCCAAGGGGCAAGTGCCAAGGCAAAGACAAAGGCCAAGGCTTCCCAAACTTGGAGCACACTGCCTCACATTCACGAGGGGGACCACAGATCATAGTCCTCACCATGACTCATGAAGGTCCTCATGGTCTTGGCTTGGCCATGGTAGAGTGGCCACTATATGTCAAGGTTACTGACTCAACTTCACGAGAGGGATCATGGCTCGTGGATCCCTTCGAGAAGATGACTTGGGCAAAGTAGCATAGGGCCCCAAGTTCCAAGGCTACTACCTCAAGGACCACGACTCATGGAGCCCCTCATGGTAATGCCTTAGTCTTGTGATCCTAAGGAACCAAGGTCGTAGCCATTTTCCAGACCTTCACGGTCATAATCACGGGTGGTGGTCCTCACCACGGCTCGTGACATCTGGGTGTGGTAAAAAAGTGAGGGTCATTTAAGTCCTATTAAAGTGAGGTCGTTTTGGGTATTTTAAGGATAATATCTAAGTTGATTTTAAGTCAAAATTTCCAAACTAAGTCATTATACTCAAACACCCAAATCAAATAAAAAAACTCTCTTCTCTAAATATTTTTCTCTCTAAAACTCAAGGAAGTAGGTTTGGGCTAGGGTTTATTGATTTTAAGGGCTCTTCCCTAAATTTCTTGGAGTTTCTTAGTCAAGGTCTGGTTGCTTTACTTATATGGGTAGTTTCCACCCATAGAGTCCCTTCAAACTTGGTTTTCAAGATTTCAATTTACCCTAAACCTAGGGTTTTCAATCTATGTCATGGGTCTTCTTCAAAACTTTTTCAACTATTTATATATAGTTGATTATGGGTGGATATGATAAATTATGATTGGATTAATGTAGTATTGTTTATTTATGGAGTAAATCGCCCATGGACCCATGATTCCCCCAATTGATAAAGTATGAATTGATGATGTGGGTTGGTTTATTTTAAGAACATATTAACTGATTATGTTATAATAAATTATTTATTGGATCATGATATTCCTCTTATCTTATATAGTAATTGTATATTTTTGGGTTGCTTCTGATTCATAACCTTTGAACGACAAAGTATGAGGGTTTGTACATCTTTATGAGAATTGTGTATGAGATTATGATTCACTTAGAGTGTGAAGATCCAACGATTATCGTGTAATTGTGGTGTTGTTGCAAGATCATTCTTCCCCTACCCTTATACATAGCTATGCATGAATGATTATGAATATGGTAAGCTTTTTGTGTTGATTGAAATGATATTCTCATGAATACACAATAAGATGTGAAAGGTTTACTCACATATTGATGATTCTAAGGTTGAAAGGACATTTTCATCTAATGAATATATGAGCTATTATGATGTTATGTTGGTTTGAGTGCTTAGTGCATTCATTTATGAACATGAATTTAAGTAAAGACTTATTATGAACTTTAAAGGGAACATTGCCTAGCACCGAGTGGATATGAAAATGAGATGGAATTTTTTACGTTAGAAAGTTTGGCTGTCCAAAGTAAGTTATCCCATGAGATGGAAACCTTTTATATTAGAATGTTCGGGTTTCTAGTAGCAATATCTTTATCCCATAACTATGTTCCCACATAGGTCTTCAGCTAATCAATCCACATAAACGCTAGTTCTACCTTAGGAAAGTAGGACACCTTTTTTAGGTATGGGGTAAGACACCAGATTCTATGTAGCTCAGATGGTCTATGTCGGTTAAGGCTAAATTTCCCTCTATGATAAAAATATGTTTTATGACAAGCAAATGAACTATAACTATGACTTCGTAAGAGGTACTACTTAGTATGAGCGGAGGTATGAGACTCCATTTGTGCATAGCACAAGTAGGATTCAAGAGTAGTTGTGGTAAGGTTCTCTTATGTTATAAAGTTTTATGAATTATGTATGTATGATATGTGTTGTTGTTAAGGATGTACCTACCTCCTACAAGTTGTGAATATGATTATTTCATTGTTTATGAATGTTGATTAATAATGAGGTCAAGGTAAGATATGCATGATATTGGTAATCTAAAAGTGGTACTTGACATTTGGTAGGGTTACAGGATCTTGCCTTTGTATTTCACTAGTATATCTTTGGGTTGCTTACGATATGGTTTGACTATGTTTATTCGCAAATGTGTATAATGATTTTTAAACTTGATTAATGCATGGTGTCAACTTAACGTCTCTTTTTATGAGTGTTTTAAGGATTTTTATACATGGCTTCCATACTTAGTATATTAATTGTGCTAACCCATATTTTCTACCTTTTGTATAAGTAAAGGTCTCGGTCATTGAGGTTGCTTCTCTTTGGTTGAAATCTTGGATCTATTATCTTCTTGCCTTGGTGAATTATCATGGTTCGAGTACAGGAAGCATTCGTTCTAGTTTCCTTTCATATGTTCTACTTAGAAACTTTATTGTTAAAGGTTGGACATTATTTAAGATTCTATTGTAGTAGATGGTTCATCGAGATAATGTTTAGACTCCTATTTTTTATATTAATGAAAAAATTTTGATTTTAAAAGTTTTAAATTCTGCATCATTTCTATTATTTATATTTATGATTATGCTAAGGGTTTGTATGAGACCCCTTTAGGATCGAGTACGACGTGTTGCATCTAGGGGGTACTCTTTTTTGGGTCGTGACAGAACAGTATGTTAATTTTTGGAAATAAGCCTTCAAATAATAAATCAATAATTCATAGAAATTTATCTTTCTTAGCACCTTCATTAAGAAGAACCAAGATATTCTATTATAAGTTTTGATCATTTCTGGTTTAATAACCACATTTCCTGGCTTCTCTGTTTTGTTTTAGTATGATTAACAATCTCCTGTGTGAGAAGTGTATCCTCAATGATACTAGTCTCTTCGACAAAATCTGGTTGATAGTTGGAAATTAACTTGGATAACGATGATTTTATTCTATCATGCATAATTCTGGACAAATTTTATTATAAAATTACTAAATTAATAAGTCTCATGTTAGGGAAGTTGTGAATAGTTTTCTTCTTTGTAAGAGAACCAAATTAGTGTGAGTCACAGATTGGGGAAGAGTGTTGCCATTAAAATATTCTTGAACCATACCATAGATGTACGTTCCAATAATGTCCCAACAACATTAACATTAACAGAACATCCATTTCAAACCATCAAGACCACTTGCACTATAACCATTTAAGTTAACATTCATCTTCTAACTTCATCTATGCTAGGTTGTCGGCAAAAAAAAAATATTGTATTCAGCACTAATTATGTTCTGAATATGATCCAGAAGTGAGAAAGATGTTGCATCTCTTTTCTGAGTGAATCAATTTTGGAATATCCTTCCCAACAAATTTCCCCTATCTATTTTGAATCCTCTGTACATGAAGTCTCTTTCTCTTACCTTGACTAGACTGTGAAAGAACTTAGTATTCCTATCTTTCTCATCAAATAAGTCACAACCATTTTTTTGTTGCCAAAAGATTTCTTCAAAGTGAACATATCTTTTATGTTTGCTTGTTTGTATTTACAACTCTATTTTTCTTTAACACATGTTTGGAAAGTCAGACTAGTAATTGGATTTGATGTAATTGGGTGTAACTACACCGTCTGACCTCTTTGTTTGGTCATGTAGTTACTTAGTTAGCAGGTAATTGGGGGTAATTGGTCGGGGGTAGTTACACACTCCGATTTTCAAGAAAGGGCTATGAATTGTTGGTAGTTACATTAGTGTAATTACAAGTTGATTACTTTTAGTGTCTTCTTTTTATTTTTTATGTTTTAATTTATATTCTATTTCTATTATTTCAAGTTATTTTCTTGTTTCTATAATTCTAAAAGTTTATTTTTATGGTATGTTATTTATATTTCATTTCTTTCTCATTTGCAACCTTTACTTCATGTGATTCTATGCAATTTTATATATATATATATATATATATATATATATATATATATATATATATATATATATATATATATATATATATATATATATATATATATATATATATATATGTATGTATGTATGTATGTATGTATGTATGTATGTATGTATGTATGTATGTATATATATATATGTATGTATGTATATATATATGTATATATATATATATATGTATGTATGTATATATATATATATGTATATATATATATATATATATATATGCCATGTTTATTTATTTCATCAACATAATTTTGCTAATATTCTAATTTTTAAATTAAAAAAGAATTTATTGTTGCGTAAAATTATAGACGTAGGTTTTTCTGTTCTTTTAAATCATATTTATGTATGTTATGTTGAAATTTGACATAAAAATATAGGTTAATTTTTTTGTTTTCAGTTTAGAATATTTTTAGTTTCACTTATTTTAGTAATATTGACTCGAGACTTAACATCGCAACGCATATATTTATTTTTTTAATTAGACTTAACAAAATTACCTTCTTATCAAATATTTTAATAATCTATGACAATTTATAATATTAATTATTTTTTTTCAAACATGCATTTCATGATGTTCATAGAATGCTCGTGCCTTTAGTTTTTACGATTAATTCAATTGAAATATATAAATTCAAAAAATATAAATCAACGATTATTTTTTCATTATATTATTGAAGAACATATGTTTATTAATTAATATATTTACAAGTGACAATATATATCTTAAATAGTTAATTTAATAACATTTATAAAATTTCTTATTTTTCTAATATAAATTTTAAATAGTTAAGTTTCGTTTATAAAACTTGATATAATCTTATTATTGCAATTATGCATCCAAACTGTACATGTATATAATCACACCATGATAAACAAACATATCAGTGCAATTATTAAGTTGTGTAGCTGATAATTACTTCTCTAGTAATTAGATCAATTTCAATTACTGGGTGACTTTAATTTCCAAACAGAACCTTAGTCTTTTTTCGTTTTTTACTTTACTTATTTTTAACAAAATAGAAAAAATTAGAAAAGAATAGAGGAGATAGATTTATACAAAATCAAATTGTACAAGAAAAGTATTATTATATATTTTAAGATATATACATGAAAATACTATGTATATACAAATATATTTTTAAAAGAAGTGAAAGTAATGTTTGATTATTAAAAGTTAAATATGATAAACTGAGAAAAGAGTATGCATTTTAAAAGCTAAATTATGGGTTTATAATTTCCTACGAAAAAATGAATAGGAAATTTTACAGCACATAGAAAGTTCAATAATATATGCATTATTTACTATTTATAATTTACAATATAAAATTTATATGATATAATTTGAAATAAATGTGCAAAGCATATTTTTAGAAGCTAGTTAGATCATAACTAAAGACAACACAATCATATTTATTATATTAAATAAGATTTCGTAACATTATATAACAATAAATTTTACGATGATTAGAATAAAAATAATATTTAAACAAACAATATAAAAAATACCATAAGTAACAATCACACAAAGAAGTTGTAACAGAAGTTGCAAAAATCTTGTGATGAAAAAATATTCGTGCAAATTTATTAACTTGAATTTGCTACTAAAAGAAAAAAGACATCCATAATGCAAGTGGATTTCACAACAGCATCAATGATTAATGAAAAACCCTCCCCTAATATTATCTGGAAAACCATCCCAACCAAATGCGAAACTACAATTTAAAATTTTAGTTCTATCCATATTATCTTAGTTTAAATATGAATTTTTAAAAAATATCAAAATAAAATTAGTAAAATAACATTATAGCTGGATTCGAATTTCAGGTCTCGCTGGTATTTCCTCTAGCTTGTACAACCGCACAATGAGTCAATAACGTTTTTATATTTTTCATGAATGCATCATTAATTATATCTTAATTTCTATAAAAAAAAAATCTAAATTACCAGATGCATCCCACCTAAAGATCTGATTCCGCGTCTGAATCCTACCCACCCCACCCCTCCATCCTATAAGAAGAGCTGGAGACTTTGTTAGGGAGTTATACTCTGAAAATGAGTAAATTTAAATTTGATCGAATTTTAATATGGATATATTAGACACTAATAAATAATTAAAAAATAAAAAACTTTTTAAAAAATCTGTAATGGTGCTCGAATATTGCAGGTCCGGAAAATGTAGTGTGTCATTCAATTTTGAAAAGCAAAAGAAAGACAACTAAATTTTCAAAAATTGGATTTCATTTTGTAGTTTCCAACTAGTAAAGAGATGTGGGTCCACAAACTTAAGATTGTGATGCAGTTGCTTCATTTTTAATTGGGAAAAGGATCAAATATACTTCTAAACTATTCGAAAAAATTTAATTATATCATCCGTTTAAAGTTTGGTTCACTCATGCCTTCGCCGTTCAACTTTTGGTCCAAATATGTTTTTATCGGCGTTAGTTGACTTGTTAGACATATCCAACTAATTTTTCATTTATTTAAATATCACATGGAATTGTCATGTCATTTGACCTTACCACATGACATTTATAGAAAATGGAAAGATATTTGGACTCATAAACACTTAATCCGACCCATAAATCAACTCACTTTTAAATAAATTATCCGACCGATTTTCAACAATTCTATTTAATTTTTATTTTTTCGATAAATTTCAAAAATGAGTAATTGATTAATACAAAAATAGGAAGAATAAGAAAAAAAGAAGAAGATAAATTTAACACTAAAAATTCACAAATAATTATAGTAACCTTAAATTCAATTTAAACACTTTTTTTTAAAAAAAAATTTATAAATCCTGAAAACGAGTAATTGATTAATAAAAAATATGAAAAAAATATAAATTAACGCCAAAAAATTAAAAAGTAAATATATTAACCTTAAATTCAACAATTTCAACATTTTTTTCATTTTTATTTTTTCCGGCAAATTCCAAAAATGAATTTATTAAAATATAAAAATTACGTAAAAAATTCACAAAATAAAAAATAGGAAACTATGAAATAAATATAAAATAAAAAAGCTGTTGAAATTATTGAGTTTAAGGTTACAATATTTATTTGTGAATTTTGACGTAAATTTTTTATTTTTGTTCATATTTTCCCCTTTTTATTAATAAATTACTCATTTTCGGAATTTGTAGAAAAAATAAAAATTTTAAAAAAATTGTAGAATGAAATGTTACTGTATTTATTTGTGAACTTTTGGTGTTAATTTATATTTTTTTCATACTTTTCATATTTTTTATTAATCAAATTATTCATTTTCGAGATTTATCGAAAAAATAAAAAAGATTTAAAAAAAATATATTAAAATGTTGGATTTAAGGTTACTATATTTATTTGTGAATTTTTGGCGTTAATTTTATACTTTTTCATATTTTTCCTATTTTTTATTAATCAATTACTCATTTTCGGGATTTATCGAAAAAATAAAAATTAAACAAAATTGTTAAAAATGGGTCAAATAGTAAATTTAAAAGGAGTTGATTTATGGTGTTTATGAGTCTGAATATCTTTCCATTTTCATATAAATGTCATGTGGTAAGGTAAAAATGACATGACAATTCCATGTGACATTTAAAGAAATAAAAAAATGAGTTGGATATGTCCAACATGGAAACTGACGCACATCTTCAGACCAAAAGTTGGACAATAAAGATATGAGTGAACCAAACTTTAAATGAAGGATATATCTAAATCTTTTCGAATAATTTAGGAGCATATTTAACCATTATTCTTCTTAATTAGATATTTCGAATTCGAGTTTGGAACATGAAAATATATGTTATATGGAGCGCTATTCCTGAATGAATTTATAGTTAGCAATTCCGATTTAATTCGAACCACAATATGAATTTCAGAGGTCGAAAAAAAAATGTGGGTCTCTGACATTACCCTTTCAGACATAGAAGCTGTCTTCTTCAAACCCTCAAGCTACATCACATGTTTTTGTACATACTGAAACAAGAAGCAGCAAAGCTAAAGTAAGAAACTGAAGATCCCGAAGCTACGGATACCCATCATAACAAGACAGCTGCATAAATAATAATAATAGTATGTTGTTATCATACTATTGCTATCTTCTCTGCTTCACAACACTTTGTTTAGCAGAAGACCCTTATGTATATTTTGACTGGACTATTTCCTACATTACAGCTTCTCCTCTTGGAATTAAGCAGCAGGTTCTTTTCTTTCTTTTTCTATCCATATATTGGATCAACTTCCTTTTTACTACTCTACTTTTAATTAAACTGCACTTACCCAACTTTAATATAATTCCTTTGCTTGCAATCGGAACTGGAATTTTACAAGATTTGTCACTAAAATGCATTCTCTAGAGGTATCTCACTAAGTTTGTCCTTAGCCTTTTAAGGGCTACATATGTGTAAAATACCTAATTTTGGGTTCCTGCCCATTTTCAGATGCTGAATTGCTATAGGTTTTTTTTCTTTTCTTTTTTTTGTGGTTGGATTTGATTGCAAGAAAATTGTATTGTTATACTGGATTTGAAGGGTCTCTTCTGTTAGAGAGGGTAAAAGGCCCACATTGTTTGGTGAACTGACTTATGGCCTCCTTATATAGATTTGGGTGATCCTCCCCTCATGAGCTAGTTTTTTAGGTTGAATTAGTTTCAGGTGTCATTAACTTCATCCCCATTCGGGACTTTGGGGTCTCGGTCCACGCTCGAGTCAAGCTTGGGTGTGAAAGGGGTGTTAGGGCATGTAAAAGTCCCACATTGGTTGGAATGGATTGGTAATCTTCTTAGGTTGAGTTAGTTCCACGAGTCATATCTTTACATGATATCTGTGTCCAAGTCCATCCCTGTTTGGGCTCTCATCCATGCTCCGGTCAAACTTGGGCGTGAAGGGGGTGTTAGAGTGGGTAAAAGTCCATATTGGTTGGTGAATGGACTGATGGTCTCCTTAATATAGACTTGGGCAATCCTCCCTTCATGAGTTAGTTTTTAGGTTGAGTTAGGTCCACGTGTCATATTATATCAATAATTGAATCTCACCATTTCATACATTACGCTGTTTCATACTTTGAAGTGCTTAAAGCTGTTGCTAATTTGAACTACTCCTATGACCTATGATTTTTATTGAACTTTAAAATAAATCCTAGGTGTTCTTTAGGTGATCATTGACCAGTTACTCTGTCCTGTTCTTGTACAGACTTATGTTTTTATTAAGTCAATAGCTAAATCCAGTTTACTTATGTTGCTACTGTACTATGTGCAAGTCAGTTCGGTTTAACATTTGACTTTCACGAGTGTTGACACATTGTAAAGAGTTGTTTGGGTGATCAGCAAGTTCTTTGTTTGTTTTCTTTGGTCAGTATCTAGTTTTCAAATATTTGCGCTTCATTCCAACAATCTACAATTTGAAGACTAAGTGTGGGATTATAGCAGCCAACATGTTGACAGCTGGACAACTTCATATTTTGCTTTAAAGATCTATGTCTGTCATGTTCCGACAGCTAGGTTCAGAATACTTTGGTTGATTTATTTCCCACCACTTAATATCATGTCTAACTCTGGCTTTCCTGTTTCTGATTCCTTTATTTATAGATGCATTTATGAAATCCATCATAGATCTTTTCTTTAGGAGAATTAGCTGCAACCTTTCCGAGCTTTCCCATGTTTGTTTGTAATTATATATGAAGATTTATATGTTTTCAGGTAATTGGGATAAACGGTCAATTTCCAGGACCCATTCTGAATGTTACTACCAACTGGAATGTGGTTGTCAATGTTAAAAATGATCTTGATGAGCCTATGCTTCTTACATGGTAATCCATAAAATCCACTATGATAAATCTACAAGCGCTTAGATGCCGTAATGAACGTAAATATGATAATTAAGTGCAGGAATGGCATTCAGCAGAGAAAGGATACATGGCAAGATGGTGTATCTGGCACAAATTGTCCCATTCCAGCTAGCTGGAATTGGACATATGAATTTCAAGTTAAAGATCAGATAGGCAGTTTCTTTTATTTCCCTTCCTTACGCTTCCAGAGAGCTGCTGGTGGATATGGAGGTATCACTATTAACAACAGAAATGTCATTCCACTGCCGTTTGCGACACCAGATGGGGACATCACACTCTTTATTAGTGACTGGTTTATAAAGAGTCATAAGGTTAGTTGCAAATTTTAACAGGTCAGCCTATTTTTGTAAAAAGTAGATCCTTAACAATTTTGTGGCTCACTTATAAAAGCTTTGGGCATTAGGAACTCAGAAAAGAAATCGAAACTGGAGTTGGCCTTGGAGCTCCTGATGGTATCCTAATCAATGGACTAGGTCCTTACCATTATGATAATGCTGTTGTATCAGGCGGTATAAGCTACCAGACAGTTAATGTAGAATCAGGTTATTACATTCTTCTTTCTCGTTGGGGCTTTATCTGCATTGTTTCAGTACATAGTCGGATTTTAATACCTTAACATTTTTCCATTCCGTTGCATGGCACTTTTGGTTCAAGTTTAATCGTAATTATTATCGATGGAGGATTATTTGAGGTGCATTTTAAAGGCTTAACTAATAGATTACTACACGAAATTCCATTGTTTGGATTTAGCAAGGCTTGATTTATGGGTAATTAAAAGGGAAATTTGGGAAATCTGTTAGATTGAGGGTATATTTGAAAACTTTGCTAACAGTAGGGTTTGATTTGACCACATACTACAACAGAGGATGAATCTTACTTATATTTTAAGTAGAAGGGTAAATTTGACCTTTTTTCCTTTAATCAATCTAAAGGAAGTTACTCTGCTTAATCATCATTCTTGACCTGTATCTTTACTCAAGCTTGAACTTATGGGGTGCAAGGACAGATTGAGGAAATCGTTAACCAGAATCTAAGGCCTCATTTGTTTTCATTAAGATGAAGACGTCTGAATCTGAATGCAAATACGAATGATTTAGATCTTGTCTGTAGATCTGAATTAAGAGTGTCTATTGACTGTAATTGTTTTATGTGTGAGATCCTGTACTTGACTCAAGGATTTGAAAAATTCCTCTGTTCTTCTGATGGTGATAAGAACTGAATGTTATCACTTAGTAGTTCATTGGGAAGTGACATATTAGCACCTGAATTTTCATTCAGTTACATTATTTATCACAGATGTCTTTTATCATGCTTATATATAACAGGAAAAACGTACCGCCTTCGAGTACACAATGTTGGTGTTTCAACTAGCTTGAATTTCAGAATCCAAAGTCATAACCTTCTTCTTGTGGAGACTGAAGGTTCATATACAGTACAACAGAACTACACAAGCTTGGATATCCACGTCGGTCAATCATATTCATTTCTTGTTACAATGGATCAGAATGGCAGCAGTGATTATTACATTGTTGCTAGTCCACGATTTGTTAATTCCTCTGATTCGTCGAAGTCGGTAGGAGTCTCTGTCTTGCATTACTCAAATTCGCAAGGACCCGCTTCAGGTCCTCTTCCAGACCCTCCTATGGAATCTGACACATTTTTCTCAATGAGTCAAGCAAGATCCATAAGGTTGTAGAAAGTGTAATTATTCTTTGCTACATTATGTTATCTCCCCTAGTTAGTTGTGTGCATCATTAGGTATGGAAAGTTGTTCATCTTCTTACCGAACAATTTGTCGACATGTGTTACCCAAAGTAGAGATACAGGATATTTACTCTCCTCTAACCCGACCCCCTCCCCAGAAAAATATAAAAGTCAAAAGAAAAATGTGAGGTTCTCGTTTTTCAAGTATCTGTTAGCTAAAATATTATTGCAATATTTTGCAGATGGAATGTTTCTGCTGGTGCGGCACGGCCAAACCCCCAAGGATCCTTCAAATATGGTGAAATCACTGTGACTGATGTCTTTGTCCTTCATAACAGGCCTGCAGAGCTAATAGAAGGGAAATGGCGCACTACTCTCAGTGGTATTTCATACTTAGCGCCTTCAACACCTCTAAAACTTGCTGAGCAATTTAACATCCCAAGCGTCTTCAAGCTTGACTTCCCCAATAAAATGATGAACAGGCCGGCAAAAGTTGATACGTCAGTAATTAATGGTACTTACAAAGCATTCGTGGAAATCATATTCCAAAACAATGACACAACTGTTCAGAGCTATCACCTTGATGGCTACGCCTTTTTTGTTGTCGGGTGAGTAGTGTATTTTCATACAGTTGCTTGAATCACTTGTTTTCAGTTTGGAATCGAAAGATCTGAAGTTCTCATTCTCAAAAATGACAATAGCATGGACTACGGGCTATGGACGGAGAATAGTAGAAGCACCTACAACAAATGGGATGGTGTTGCTCGATGCACTACCCAGGTTAAATATATCTGTCTACTTATCTTGAACAGATATTCCACATAGAGGTTCATTCTTTCCAATTTATATGTGACCGACCATAATATTTATTGTAATTTTTACCAAGATGTTAATTGCTTCGAAGTATGCAAAAATAAAATTTATTTCAAAACAAAATATTGGTCTCACCCCATTGCTTTCTTTGTCATAACTCGTTGGAAATTTCTGCTAGTATTGGTGAAAATTTTTCATTTATAAACAAAAGGGAAGTTTTCTCTCCTGCAGGTGTTTCCAGGTGCTTGGACTGCCATTTTAGTTTTCCTAGACAATCCTGGCATTTGGAATTTACGTGCTCAAAACCTTGACTCGTGGTACCTTGGTCAAGAAACTTATATTAATGTGGTGAATCCGGAGAACTCTGAGCTTCCAGTTCCAGCTAACACCATCTTTTGTGGTGCACTGTCACCTTTACAGAAGTAAGATATATGTCTGATCTCATATTGTTATACTGCTTAGTCATACTGGAAGTGAGTTTTCTCCGTAGTTCTTATCTTTCGCAGAAACTAGTGAAAGAAGAATCTTCTACTGAATATTTCAAAATGTAGAGAATGTTAGTGTCTGTAGGGAAATGTATATCCTTTCTTGGCAATTGCAGTTATTAAGTGCTCTTACAGTATCTCACACTTCCACAGGGACCAAGCTCGGAGAGTAAATTTCTCTTGTGCACCATCGTTGATGAAAACAATGAAGCTGATCTTTATAGGTTTTGTTGTATCGCTGCTTGGAAATTTTCTGAGGTAACTAATTGTCCTAAAGGCAGAAGAAAGATAGAAATTGCCACATAATTGAGTCTTTGGGCTAATTGGTTTTTCTTTTTTATATGCCTTGGAATACGTAACTAGTTGTACCCCTTATATTTAGGCATCTTCACGTCAACTGTGAATCAATTTTCTGTTTCTTGTATGCTTTAATTTAATATTATTCAAATGTATTTATCGAATAGAACATTATTCTTGGCACTTCACAAGCATGTCCTTTTTGTTAGTATGATTTCATTCAATTGAATGCTTGGAAACTTTTGGGTGCATGTTTACACTTTTGATGGAATACATTTGTCACCACGTAATTCTCGAGTCATGATGGCACCTACTATAATCCACCAATAGGTAAGTCAACCCGTAACTCGAAATAACAAGTAATGAGTTTGAGGGCAGAAATAAAACAAGAATAGACAAAATTTAAAATAACAATATAAACAAGCGGAAGCAGACCTAAACATATATATATATATATATATATATATATATATATATATATATATATATCCCTTTCAAAATCTGGAAGTCACTAGCACAGAGCTACTAACAATTAACAAATCGAGTAAACGTCCTAAAAGCGGACCACGGAAACTGAACTGTTTCGAAAGGTTAAAGACAAGTGTATATATCATATATTATTATAAGTGGGAAGCTTCAACCTTCAAAGTTAAATTACCATTTTGCTCCTTCACTAAATCAAAATAAATTAATTTATTTTTTAAATACTAATATTTAATTATCATCGTATATCATATCATTTATATCATAATATCATATATTACTAAAAGCATGAACAAAAAAGTTGAAAGTTTAATTATGATTTACCCTTTCTATAAATTAAATTGTTATAAAATATTTAAATATTTGACTGTATAAATTTAATTAAATGTTAATGACTTTTAGACTTCCTAATAATTCCTAATTAAATATCTAATCTATTAATATTTTTCATCTATAATCTGTATGTATATAATAGTTATAATTTTTTTTTAAAAATATTTACCTAAATTTCTTTTATTTTCCCCTTCTTATAACTTTTTCCTTAACGCCCCTCATGAATAATATAATTGATGTGGATAAAGTATTATCCTTTATGATAAATAACGAAATTTAATAATTTAAAGGGTGCAAATCTACAAAATGGAGACGCGCATTGATAATGTCCTCTTGATTATTATTAAAGAATGACTCTAGCTTCACAAATTTAAATTCATTAATGCTTAATTACATGATAAAAACTTTAGTTGTTCTTTTTACATGATTTGCTAACTTTAATTTTTTTTTTCATTTTCTTTATTTATTTATTATTATTTTCTAATTACTTATTTAACTTTTATACTCTTAATATTCATAACTCTCATCTTTTCATATTCATAACCTCCAAATATTTAAACTAATACTTTAAGATATCTTTTGATATTCCTTCTATTCTATTTATATAAATTCAACTTCTTTATCTCATGAAACCCCTACCAAGATTATTAGGCTATTATTTTTATTATATAGAGGAGTCAATAAAAACTCAAAGAGTTATGTACTAATTTTGTACTTATTTTTACATCTATATATACATCAATCTTATAAGAATAATGTCTATATTGTATTTTTTCTTAAATATTCTATTTCTTTTTGTCTTTTTTCACTCTGTTAGACTTCTTAATTTAGTTTTCTATGAATGTTTTATTACCGTAAGTCTTTGAATTTTGTAATTGTTACATTTTATTATTCATTATAATTTACATATATATTTTCATGATGTTAGACTTCTTAATTTAGTTTTCTATGAATGTTTTATTGTCGTAAGTCTTTGAATTTTGTAATTGTTACATTTTATTATTCATTACAATTTAGATATATATTTTCATGAGATTTTAGTCGTTCTAACGTATCTATAAAAATTCACATGAAACACACGTGCGAAGCACGTCCTCAGAAACTAGTATTATTATAAGTGGGAAGCTCCAACCTTCAAAGTTGTATTACCATTTTGCCCCTTCACTAAATCAAAATAAATTAATTTATATTTTAAATACTAATATTTAATTACATAATGGTAGAATATGAAATCCAACAACTACAATTTAATTTTTTAGTTATGACATTATAATTATAATTAAATATGTTAAATTAAATTATAGTAGAAAACAATAATGTATAGAACTCTCCGAATTCTGTGATTCTTTGAATTTTGAAATTAACACAAATTTATCTACCAACAATAATGTATGAAACTCTCAAAGTTTGTGATTCTTTGAATTTAGAAACTAAAATCAATGTATCTATCATATGATTCAATGTGCCCCATTAAAAATTTTGGTAGGTGAAAAGGCAATCAAATATCACTATAAATACCAGTTAATTGCTTCCTAAATCACATTCTTTTCTTTTTTATCATCCACTATTCTCTTTTCTTCTTCCTAGATTATGATATGAATATATGTCGTTAAGAATTAACTGGGGAAAAGAACAAATAGCTTCATTCTGAAATTAAAAGAGAAGCAAGAGAATCTTTCTTACAATATATTTCAACGGTTAAACTTAACAATATAAGATATGACTTATATATTTCTTTAGATCTTTTTTATGTTAGATTATGATTTTAAGTTTTTTCTTTTTTATTTTGGAGTTCAGGTATGGTTGTCCAAATGAACTTGGTATGTGACCAATATTTTTATGTAATTATGTACTTGCATTATTATGGAAAAAAATTCTTTGTTTTTGTGTTATAATGCTTTTAAGTGTTATTTAATTGACAAAACTTCTACTAATACATAAGAGTTTGATAATACTTGAATAATTTATGCAAAATATGTTTAAATTGAAGTAATTTAAATAAATACATAATAGTGATGTTAGGAAAAATAATAATGATTTTAATATAACTCATATTATATATATATATATATATATATATATATATATATAGAGAGAGAGAGAGAGAGAGAGAGAGAGAGACTAAAATAGTACCAAACACAGTATGCACATCTTTTTTTCGGATCAAAATGTTCCAAGCTCGATATGAACGTTGGTCACTGGTGCTCGGACCTGCATCACAAAAATAGATGCATAGCGTAGCATGAGCACCAAAACAACAGGTACCCAATATGAAAAGAAGGAATATCACAAACAGAGGTCAAGAGCAGAAGTCTAAGTAACAACGAAATGCATACGAGTGTAGAAATAACTAACTAAAGTAATCTATAACTAACTACACCTAACTTGACCTCCATAAACCTAGAAGGTACACTTGTGCACAAGTTTGAATAAGAACCTGAACGGACCCCCATAAGCCCAACGGGTACAAAAATAACTATAACTAAAAAGAACATAACCAAGACTAGAGAACATCAAATCAGAACCTCAAACCCAATTAGTAGAGTCTAACAGTACGGAGGTCAAACCTCAAACCGAATGCTCACGAAAAGTGCCCAAGTAACCAATCACAAGTATTTCTTGTGTTTTAGTGTCAAAACGACTTTAGTAATGTTGTGATTCTATTTTTAATAGAGTAGCAGCGTTATGAGGCTGATCGAAAAGAAAAAGCTCCGGAAAAGTGATTTTGGAATGCGCGTGATCGGCCTATAGGTAGGCTACGACTTCCCTCTCTTAGATGGAGCTCGAGCATGTGAATGCATGTTGATTAGTTAGGATTTGGGTTGAGTAGTTATTGAATAATTCATAGGTGTTTAGAAATCATGTTTTTGACCTATTTCGAAAATTATCGAATTGTGAAAATATTTATCAATGAAGGAACATTCCTACTATATTTGTTCTATAAGATCAATTATTTTGATAACTTGAATTCATATCCTTTAATAGTGGAATGACTAGGCACACATTGTCATTGAAGCTAACAAATAAGTGTTATAGAAATTCTAAAGCAGAAAATGGAGAAGTTTTTAATGATACAAAAAAAGCTAAGAGAAGTGTTATTAGATTGTTATATGATAAAAGGGTGTCTATCAAAGTTAAGGGTAAGTTCTATAGAACAACTACAAGTGATTCAATTACCAAAAATCGAAAGGATAATATCAACTCGGAGGATGAACCTCAAAGAAGAAGATAGATATATCAAGGAAGTTTCAAAATAGAAGCTAATAAGTAAAAAGTAAAAGAGAGAAGAGAAGATATCATATATCAATTTATGATTTACAATTGTAATATATCTCTATTAAATGAATTGGAATCTAATGTTGTAGTTAACAAAATAACAATTTCTAACAAACTCTAATAACAGTAAATCAGTAATAACTATTTTTTACATTTCTAACTATCTAAAGCATTGTATCAATACCCCCAATGGAAAGCACCCATGTCCTCAAAGGTGAAATGCAGGAAATATGTGTTGCGCTCACATAGGAACTCCTAAGTAGTATGAGAAGCATTCATGCCAGACCATTGAACCAAGACTTGACACATGACCTTATTACCCTTATTGACCATCCTTTTCTCCAAAATCGACTTAGGAATGGGACAATAAAGGCTTGAAAGATGTAACATGGGGAGATGATTAAAGACAGTAGGAACCTCATAACACCTTTTCATCTAGGAGACATTAAACACAAGATGAATAAGGACATCAACAGGTAAAAACAACTTGTAAGCTACTACACCAACTCTAGAAAGGACCAAAATTCTTTTTAACAAGCTTGTTGAAAGGACTAGAAACCACTGAAATTTACTAGTAAGTTGCAACTTCAAGTAAACCCAATCTCCTTCCATAAATTGTCTATAAGACCTGTGTTTGTTAGCTTTATTCCTTATGCATGCTTTGTTGTGCTCTATTTAAATGGAGCTTGAGCAATGCTATCAAAACCTCTCTAGCTACCTGAGGTCTATCAACCATCTCATCATACAACTTCATAAGGTGTACATCTTAAGGTAGAACGATATGTAATATTGTACCACCATTCAACAAAAGATAGTTCACTAGCTCAAGTGTGAGGACTATCAGAACAAAAACATCTCAAATATGTCTCCAAGGTTCTTTTAAGAAATTTTGTTTGACCATCAGTTTTGGAATGGCATGCTGCAAATTTATGTAGTAAGATTTCCTGCCTGCAATGTAAATAACTCTTGCAAAAAAAACCTCAAGAAAATGGGATATCTATCATTACCATAGAAGCTGGCATACCATGCAGTCTGAAAGCATTGTCCAGAAAACACAGAGCTACAGTGTAAGGATGTGCAATAGCAATGAAGTGACCAGACTTACTGAATCTGTCCACCACTGCTAAAATGACATCCTTCCCTTTTGACTTAGGAAGACCTTCAATGAAATCTAGACTGACATTAACCCATACACCATCAGGAACTAATGGTTGAAGTAGTCCAGGGTAATTTGTTGTATCATACTTATGCCTTTTACAAATATCACATTGCTGAATATCCAAATGTCAATTGCTAATCACTTGCGGTAAAAGTGGGATTGTAACCTCTTAATAGTTGTAACAGATGAGCATATATCTTTGACCATTTTCAAGCGACTATATATATATTTGATATAAAATGTTTCATTATTTCATAATTAGTGATAAATAAAGATATTTATTTATAATTACATTTCAATTAATAAGTTTAATTATATTTTCAATGCGTTATAGATTACTAATTACATGATCAACTAATTGTATTTGTTTAAATAGAGTGATCAATTGATTCGAAATGTCTTATTAACTATAATTAGTGATAAATAAAGTTACTTTATTATAATTATCTTTAAATTAATAAGTTTAGTTACATTTTCAATGCATTTTATAGTAATTGCATGATCAATTAATTGTATTTGGTTTAAATAAAGTTTCAATTGATTATTTTAGTTTGAAATGCTTCATTGACTCATAATTAGTGTTAAATAAAGTTATTTAATTATAATTATCTTTCAATTAATAAGTTCAATTACATTTTCAATGCATTATAGGGTAATTACATCATCAACTAATTGTATTTGTCTTCAATATAATGATCAATTGATTATTTTAATATGAAATACATCGTTAACTCATAATTAGTGATAAATAGAGTTATTTAATTATAATTATCTTTCAATTTCCTTTTCAATTCATTATAAGGTAATTACACGATCAACTAACTCTATATGTCTTAAATATAATGATCAATTGATTATTTTGATTTTATATGCTTCATTAACTCATAATAATTAGTGATAAATAAATTTATTTTATTCTAATTATCTTTCAATTAATAAATTCAGTTACATTTTCAATGCATTATATGATAATTACATGATCAATTGATTCTATTTTTCTTAAATAAAATAATCAGTTGATTATTTTAATTTAAAACACTTCATTAACTCATAATTAGTGATAAATAAAGTTATTTAATTATAAGTATCTTTCAATTAATAATTTCAATTACAATTCAGTGTCCTATCTATTGCATTAATTTGTTGCAATACATAACTCATTTGTTTAAAATAATCAATTAAATATGATTATTTGTTGCAACAAATATAAAAATATTTTACAATAAATGTCTAATATGTATTATCTGTTGTAATAGACGACTCATATGTTGAAAATAATCAAACATATATACTTATTTGTTTCAATTGATGATTTATCTGTTGAAGCAGATGAGCATCACTTGCAAAAGATGAGTGAGTCATCCGTTGCAGCTGGTTATAATCTATTGCACTAAATGTTGATTGTTTCTATTATATGTGTCATTTGTTGTTATAAGTAACTCATAAATTGCTGCAACATATGTCTATTTTCAATAGAATCATTTAACATTTTACGAATATAAGAGTAAAATAGAACCCATGATAAAATAAATGGACATCTATTAAATATAAAATATTATCATCAACAGTTACAAAATGAGAAAGATTGACCAGATGAACATAATTTATTTTTGGGTTGTTCCTAGCCGATAACCACCTAAGAATCCTTGAAAAAGAAATTATTTTCAGTTAATTCTTGAATTGCTTCCAGAAGTAATACCTCAATACCCAAGCCTAAAAGTATAAAAATGATGAAATAAAAATTTAAAACAATTATTCAATAACAAAAATAAATAAAATATTAAAATTAGAAGTTTACCATGGAAGCCCAAGAAAAATCATATGAATTGATCGTCTATGATGATAACATTGACAAAAAATATTTGATAGTCAAGAAATCAATTTGTGCATCATTTAAAAAAATAACAATAAATTAAATAAATACACATAATACAATCATCAATATATAATACAATATGTTATAACAAATAGGTCATCTATTGAAACAAATAAGTCATCTGTTGGAAGAAATCAAAATAGTCTACTGATTTGATTTCTTCCAACATATGAACTTGTCTGTTGCGATAAATGAATTATCTACTGTAACATATGTCTTATCTGTTGCAACATATAAGCTATTTGTTGGAAGAAATAAAAAAAATTCTTGTTATTGATTTGATTTCTTCCAATATATGACTCATCTGTTACAACAAATAGGACATCTATTAAAAATAACATAAGAATAAAATATTTTTCACAACTCTAAAATATTTATTACCAATACTATCTACAACACCAATAAAATTAAAAACACTAAAAACAAAACACAAGCTATTTTATCAATTAAACAATATCAATCTCATGTGTTTATCAATATACTAAGAACACCAACAAAATGAAGATTTGATGCAAAGAGAGGATAACCATAAAAAAATTTGGGAATACATTTGAAAATAAAATTGATCAAAGAGGACTTTTCGCAAGATCAAATTTCTTTCTCACATTTCAAATTGCTAATGAATACATAAAGAGAAGACAACTTAAGTTGTTGTTGTTATTTTTTAAAGGAAAAGAGATCAAACTTCTTTATCACATTTGAAACTACTAACGAATACATAAAAGAAGATAACTCAAGTTCTTCTGTTTCTTTATAACTAAAAAGGAAAAGAAAGTTTGATCCTGATTATAATGTTATGAGAACCTTGTAGACATTGCTGCTTAAATTCAATTGTGCAGAATTTCTAAATTATACTATTGAAAAACTCATTGCCCCATGACAAACTCTTCTAATTTTCCTCCAATGGCAACATAATTATTTGTAGGTTAGAGCAACAAATCGTATATTATCCAATAGTTCAATTTGGTTAAAAAAATTTAAGCATTTCAACTTAGCCCAAGTATAGAAAACAATCTTAGAAAGACTTTATCCTGTACTTGTTGCTTTGGTCCAAAAATATTATAGTCAAAGGGACCTTAATCAATAGATCTAAGAGTTTATAAGTAAATAAGAAAAAAAATCCTTCTCTTTGCATGAATTGATAAAAGTAAAACCACGTGAACTCTAGAAAAGTGATCTTAGAACTATTCTTGGATGCAATAAATTATTTATGATGTCTTCATTATGTTTTCTTTTCTTCATTCTTTCCAACAAAAGAATACCAACAATACCAATTGGTTCATACAACAACACAAACAACAACAACAAAAAGTCAATATATCAACAATTGTTTGAGAAATACAAATCATAAATATGTCTATAAAAAACTCAACAATCACAATAACTATTACTATTACAGAATAATGTTGGAGAACAAAAAAAAATAATCACATTTTTTTTAATTTTTTGAGATCAACAACAACAACAAATTAAGATTTTCTCCCCCAGATTTGTCTTTCTTTTCAAGCATTCTGCTAGCGTATAAATAAAAAGAGAAGACAATTTAAGTTCATCTTTTACTTGTAACTAAAAAATTCTATTTTTTTTTCAAAAATAAAATTTTTTTACCTGCAAATGCTTGAAACTGAGGCAGTTGTCGAAAGTTGAAAATTTAAGATTTGAAAGTTAAAAAGTTGTCAAAAGTCGATTAGAAGCGATGACAGAAGATATTTAAGAAAAAGAAGAGAGAAAAAACAATGAAAAAGAGAAGTTAAAGAAAGTGAAGAAAAGTTTAGATTGTTTTGTATTTAAAAATTTGCTACTTTGTATTTTTAAAGAGAAGTTTTAAATGCTAATTGAGTCTCAATTAACTTGATCAAATAATTAAACGGTTCAACTCTTTTTTGGTCAAAATAGTCACCAAAATTTAAATAGAGACTTAAGATATCTTGTGTTCAATTTTCTCGGGACTTTTAAAAAAAAGTGACTGTAAGGTTTCAAAATAAATTGGCGGTGACATAAGTCTTAAGTATTGAGATGTAGGTGAAAAAAATGTGATTAATGATTAATGATTGTGGAGTTGCACTCAAGTTTATAAGTTGACAGTTTGGTCCATTAAATTAAATGAAGGGTAAAAGGATAAATTGACTAAAACCTAATTTAACCAATTTCGGTGGAAATTAAAATTGGAGGAAGCAACCAGCAAGCTTTACAAAAAAGGGGAAATAAAATATATTCCCCCACCTCTCATCGTATTCTTCTTCTTCCTCCTCTTCTTCATCTTCTTCGTTCCTGCTTGCTTGCTTGTTTTTCTTTCCGTTCTCTTTATCTTTTTCTACTTCTTTTCGTACATTATTGTTTGGCTGCTAGTCCTTGAACTTTCTTCTTTTCTTCTTCTTGAATCAGATTTAACTAATTTAATTAATGGACCAGATTTTGTTTGCTATCAATTGAAATTACTTCTTAAATGATTAAGGTTACACACCATTGTTTTGATATGTAAAATTAATAGTTTTTCGAAATCATTCATCATCTAAGCACCTGCAATTTTTTCAATAATTTGCTTTCGCGTTTCCAACAGATTGTTATATGTTGCAACAATTGACTATTGGAACAAATTATAGTCATATGTAGCAACAAAAAGGTTATTTCAATAGCAACATAATAGACATATGTTGCAACATATAATTTACACAAGCTGCAACATATAAGGTAGACATGTGACAACATATGACTTACATATCGCAACTGACATGATAGTTATATAATACCCTTGTAAATCATTGTTTCAAGTGTTATATCATATTTTTATTGCTTAATTATGGTTCAAAGTACTAAAATTTTGTCTAATTTAACATTTTTGCATTCATAAATCGCTCAATTTATCGATTAAGTCATCTTTAAAGTGACATAAGTGATAACATATGCACATTTTGTTGGGAAAATTGCAACAGAAATGTTATATGTGGCAACATATGTATATCATAAAATGATCTTTTGGGGGCTAATTAAATTTAATTGTCACCTAATTCAACATGTAACACTAATATATAGTCCTATAACATGTCTAAGTACAATATTATGGTCGAATACAACAACCTTCATCAATTCTATCAATTATTTTTACAAAGATTGTCATACCACTAGTTCATCTTACAATGACCCAGTAACTACATAAAATAGTTATATAACACCCTTATAAATCGTTGTTTAAAATGTTATAACATATTTTCATTGCATAATTATGGTTTAAAGTACAAAAATTTGGTCAAATTCGACATTTTTCCATTATAAATTGCTCAATTTATAGATTAATTCATCATTGAAATGACATATGTAACAACATATGCACGTTCTGTTGGAAAATTTGCAACAGAAATATTATATGTGGCAACATATGTATATCATAAAATGATTTTTGACAGGTTAATTCAATTAAGTTGTCACCTAATTCAACATGTAACACCATTACATAGTCTTACAACATGTCTAAGTACAAAACTATAGTTTAATATAATAACCTTCCTCAATTCTATCAATTATTTTTTACAAAGATTATCATATCACTAGTTTATCATACAATGAGCAAGTAACTTCATATGATAGTTATATAACACCCTTGTAAATCGTTGTTCCAATGTTATATATTTTTATTACTTAACTATGGTCCAACTTACTAAAATTTGATCCAATTTGACATTTTTCCGTTCTTAAATCTTTTTATTTATCGATTAACCCATTCTTGAAGTGACATATGTGGCAACATATGCATGTCCTGTTGGGAAAATGTAACAGACATGTCATATGTGGCAACAAATGTATATCATAAAATGGTCCTTTTGGGGTTAATTTAATTTAACTGTCACCTAATTCAACATGTAAAACTAATATATAGTCCTACAATATGTCTAAGTACAATATTATGGTCTAATACAACAACCTTCATCAATTCTATCAATTATTTTTACAAAGATTATCATACCACTAGTTCATCATACAATGACCAAGTAACTACATATAATAGTTATCTAACACCCTTATAAATCGTTGTTTCAAATGTTATAACATATTTTCATTGCATAATTATGATTTAAACTACTAAAATTTGGTCAAATTCGACATTTTCCATTCTAAATTGCTCAATTTACTGATTCATTCATCATTGAAATGACATATGTAACACCATATGCACGTTCTGTTGGAAAAATTGCAACAGAAATATCATATGTGACAACATATGTATATCATAAAATGATTTTTGAGAGATTAATTCAATTAAATTGTCACCTAAATCAACACGTAACACCAATATATAGTCTTACAACATGTCTAAGTACAAAACTATAGTCTAATATAATAACCTTCCTCAATTCTATCAATTATTTTTACAAAGATTATTATATCACTAGTTCATCATACAATGAGCAAGTAACTTCATATGATAGTTATATAACACCCTTGTAAATCGTTGTTCCAAGTGTTATAGTATATTTTTATTACTTAACTATGGTCCAACATACTAAAATTTGATCCAATTTGACATTTTTCCATTCTTAAATCTTTTAATTTATCGATTAACCCATTCTTGAAGTGACATATGTGGCAACATATGCACGTCCTGTTGGAAAAATTGCAACAGACATGTCGTATGTGGCAACATATGTATATCATAAAATGATTCTTTTGCG
This sequence comes from Solanum lycopersicum, assembly GCF_036512215.1. Lineage (NCBI taxonomy): Eukaryota > Viridiplantae > Streptophyta > Magnoliopsida > Solanales > Solanaceae > Solanum > Solanum lycopersicum. The sequence goes on along the minus strand of NC_090808.1, from coordinate 42,964,439 downwards.
GTTAAATCAATTAAATTGTCACCTAATTCAACATGTAACACTAATGTATAGTCATACAACATGTCTAAACATAAAAATATGGTCTTATATAATAACTTTCAACAATTTTGTCAATTATTTTTACAAAGACTATCATATCACTAGTTCATCATACAATGACCAAGTAACTTCATATGATGGTTATATAACACCGATGTAAATTGTTGTTCTAAATGTTCTAACAAATTTTTATTGTATAACTATGGTTCAAAGTACTAAAATTTAATTCAATTTGATATTTTTTCATTCCTAAATCGCTCAATTATCGATTAAGTCCATCTTGAAGTGACATATGCGACAACATATGCACGTTTTGTTGAAAAAATTGCAACAGACATGTCATATGTGACAACATGTACATCTTAAAATGTATTTTTTTTAAAGATAATATTTCAAAAGGAATAATAACCCAACCATCCTAGAAACAAATAAGTGATAAAAACCATTAAAAAAGTCCCGATTTAATACCAATAACTATTTATATTTTATCTTAGAAGATATCAACGATAAACTAGAAATGATGAGGGGCAACGATGCTTTGTTGTAGAAGAAAATTGCAACTTATTACAACTGATGTTGTAGAAAACATAGCAACAATTTGAACTGTAAAGAAATAATGGAACGAGAGGAAGGAAACAGAGAAAAAAATGAAAATTAGTAAAAATAAATTAAATTTGAAATATGAAACGAAACGACCTTTTATAAAGGAGAAGAGAGAGAGAAAATGAAGGGACAATTGTTTTAGACATTTTTTATTTTAATTTTGTAATTTTTTTTGACAATTCATAGTGTGACATCTGTTGCCACATATATCATTTCTGTTGAGGTATATGCAAATAATTTTATATTTTTTTTACGAAAAAGGTTATATATAATGCCACAGACACCACATTGGTAACAATGAAATGTTGACACATATCTCCTTTATGTGAATATGTTATCATATATCTTCTTTCTGTGACATATATTGCCATATATCTTACATCTACGACATTGTTGCCACATATCTTCTTTCTGTGACATATGTTACCACATATCTTCTTTCTGTAACATATGTTGTCACATATATCCTTTCTGTTGGGGCACATGTAGATAATTATGTGGTGTTTTTTACAACATAGGTTATATATGTTGCCACATACACCACATTTCTTCTTTTACATCATAATTTACATTTGTTTCAACAAAAATATCATTAATATTATCAGTAAAAATAAGCACTTCACCAATTGTTTTACACAACTTAAGAACAAAAAAAAGTAATTCACAATGGTATAATAACCATCAATCTAATCAATCGTGAAAATTGTTGCTTCACATCACAATTGACGACTTCGACTTTTTGTCTCTCTTTCGCTTTCTTTTTCAATTTGTCCTTCTCCTTCTCCTTCTTGCTCTCCTTGCCTTTTGAGTTTGAGTGTGATACAGAGCTGTAGTTATTATTTTTTTCTTTCACTAATTATAGATAGTGATTGAAAATAAATTTTTTCAATCTCCTACACTTCAAATATTTGTGGACAACTGAACAAAACTATATTTCTTAAATCATATGAATAAAATGGTCATAAAAAGAACAACAAAAACAACAAAAAACGAATTTACACTGAATGTTAACATTACATATACATTTTATCAAATTATGACTTTTTGGATTTGTTAATTTTCTTTCTAAAATAATAAATAATAGGTACCATTACACTATTATTCATTTTTCACATCTATAGAACGATTTATTCTTCATTAACCCAAGAAAAAAGTTTAGTATTGGTCCAAAATTATAAAATCTTTCGAAGAAAATGACTTACCAATTTTAAGTCAAACACAATCACGACCGGAGATGAGAAGGAAGATAAAATAATGGGGAAGAATATTTGTTTTGATAGTCAAATTTTCAGATTTTCTAAAGAATAAGAAAAAGAGAAGAGAGAATATTGAGAGAAGAAAAAGAGAAAATTCTATTCTCATTTTTAAAAAAAAGAATGGTGTGAATAGAATTATAAAAATTTAAAAAATAAAATACTTTTTTATATTTTATAAAAAATTAAAAGATTTTAAAAATATTAATTTGATCTGAAATTTACTTAATTAAGTGTCACCGAAAACCAAACCAAGTTATTTGACACGTTTCATTTAATTTTCTCAATTTTTCTCCCATAACTGGCCTGGTGGCGGACAACTGCGGTATCTGTCCTGCCGTTTCCCGGAAAAGTCACACACTGTAGGTGTATATTCGTGTTTCAATGATACAGAGGCGGTTGTTTTGCTCGATGATATCGAATACCGTTGTCCAATCAAACCCTGGACATAGCCAGAGCAAATGGAATGTAAAGCAAGTTACAAAATCCAACTTCTCAGCGGCATTAGAAGAGATACGCAATTGCATTTCCGACTCTGATTTCATTGCAATCTCATTGAAGAATACCGGAGCGTACTCTGCACCCTGGCAACGTATTATGCCTATTGACACCGCCCGCACCGCCTATCTCAAAGCCAAATACGCCGCCGAACGGTTTCAGGTCCTTCAGTTTGCCGTTTGCCCCTTTTCCATAAAGGGTTCCAAGCTCATCGTGCACCCGTGCGTCACCTTCAACACACTCATATAATTCTCTATTTTGTTTAAATTTAATTTCAATTCTCAAGATTGTGTTGTCTATTAATTTCAACTAATGCTCTGTTCAATCACAAGAATTTGGGATAGATGTTTAGATGGTTTAAAATTGTAAATCAAAATGCTATTCGTTTGGCTCAAGTGTGTGAAGTATCTATTGAAGAAGTACCTAGTTTTACGGATGTTTTTTTGGTTCTTTTCTTTCATTTTCTAACTCTGGTTTAGGATTATGTTGTAGAACCTATTACTCAATTGGTTAGTGCATTCGGCAGGACGACAGGGTTGGTTCTAATTTTTTAATTGTCAAATATGTTTCAAATGCTCAAATTCTTAATGAAAATGTGGTGTCCACTCTTTGTTGTGTTAGTTTGGTGCTGACTTAAGTGGCAATTTCAGATGAAGGATTAGTTGCTATATTTCTAACTTCTCAGTTTAAGAATCATTTGGTCTGAGAAAGGGAAACATGAAACATGAATGACTAGTGTTTTGTGCTTTTTGTGCAGATATAACTTTCATTTGTTCCCTCGCGATGAGTTAAAAATAGGGATGCCTTCTTATAGTTTCTCTTGTCAATCATCATACTTGACCTCTATGTCTCAAGAAGGTTTTGATTTCAATGCCTGCATATATGATGGTAAGCTGTGCTAGACTGGTTTGAAAAACTCGTGACTGACATGTTTCTGTTATTTATTTCGATGGTTAATCTATTATAAGTATCCTCAAGTTACCGGCCAAAAACAAATGTTCAGTGGCTTTTACAATGACTAAAGAATCTTTACCCAACATCTGTTATTGGAATATAAATATTTATTGCAGGCAAAATCTCTCTAGTTGCTGCTCCAGCTGCCTCATTCTCTATGTAATCATGAACAAAGAACAAGTAGCAGATGCGAATAATGAAAGGAAATAAATTGGCTCAAGTTCTAGGATCGAAGTGCCTTGAAACATAATTCTTCCACCTCAATCATTTTATTTTGAATCTTAGCAGTTTTATTTGACAGCTGGGATTTTTTTACTTTTTATTTCACAAAAAAACAGTTCTATTTTTACTCTTTTTCTATAGTAGAAGCTATTTTTTACTCTTGCGTACCTTTAGCTGGTTGAGTAGCTTTTGCCTGAAAGCCGAAGTAACCTTCCTGCGCCCTACTCTTGTTCTGACAGGCATATCATATTTATCCAAATCACAAGAATCAGCCGCAGTAGATAGAATTGGAAATGCATCACCTATAAGCTGTACAGTTCAAACTCCATCAGGATATACAGTTGCTGATTCTGTATTTGCACAAAGGATCAAATCTCGAGTTAAGAATTGGATAACTGCTTGCAAAGACACAAACAAGAAGCCTGAAGGTGAGCATAATTGTCTTTGTCAATTCAACTCTTTGCTCTCTTTTTTATACCCATGACATCTTGCAGATGCTCTAATCAGTTCCTTGAGAAAAATTGTCTCGGGAGATGAAGTATATGGATCCAGACCTTGCTTGAGCATAGATGTCTGCAGTGAACGCCAAGTACGCCTTGTGATGGAGGTGTCTATCTTGTCTTTCTTACCTTTTGAATTGTTGTCTTGAAATTACACACACACAAAAAAAAAAAACAGAAGCTAAAGATCTGTGTATGATAGCATACAATGTTCCAAATTTGACTATGTCCTGCAGAATGATGCTTATAGAATTCAATTGTTGTCAATGTTGAAGGTCCTGTATATCCATTACATGGAATAAAAAATCACTTCATTTGTTCTATCTGATGCTAATTGAAATTTTCTGTTGGGTCAGACACTGAAAGATTTTGTTGACGTCATACCTTTACTAAACCCAGCAATGGGAGGAACAATAAGGCCTGTTCGAGTTGTTTTGACAAGTTCAGAAGAAGACAGGATTCTTTTACAGGTAATAAACTAGCTTACGAACTTTGGTGTAACTGCTTGTTGATGATTGTCTTCTCCTTCCTTGAATATTGCTTTGTACTCACAGAAGCAACTTCAAAATGAGGAGGAGGAGCATAATAAGCGCCTCCGTGGCTTTCGAGAGGTGATCGATTTGATTTCCGCTTCTCAGAAACCTGTAGTTGCCCACAACTCTCTTAATGGTCAATCTCTTTATGGAAATTTTTTGCTCATGTTAGAATGTGGTGACCATGCTTGTTATGTTATTTAAATATTTTGCATTTTATTTGGCAGATTTTACTTTCATTCATTCCAAGTTCTTAGCTCCATTGCCATCAACGCTGGAAGAATTCAGAAGTTCATTATGTTTGGTCTTCCCCAATGTACTTGATGTCAACCATCTTATGAACGAAATCAACCCTCAGACAAAAGTTAACAATTTGCCTGCATGTATTTCATATTTGAAACAACGGTTTTTTGCCCCTATTGATATAGAGATACCTAACCAAGGTAAGTACACCTGATATCATGAGGCACATGTTAGATAACGTATTTCCAGCTTCCGTTACAATGTAATTATGCTTAATAACTTGGGGGTCGTTTGGTTGCCGATCATAGAGGAGTTATCCATCTATTAAAACTAGCATAAGTTTACACTCCTTCCGTTTCAATTTGTTATCCTATTTTGACTTGACATGGAGTTTAAAAAAAGTAAAAAAGTGTGGTTTTAAATTAAAGATGTGTCAAATGTATTAAATTGCCCTTAAATCTTGGGGTCTTAAACATGTCATGTGGAAAGTTGGAACAAAAGATTTGCCAAAATAGAAAAGAGTCATTCTTTTTTAAACGGACTAAAAAAGAAAATAAGAGAAGCAAATTAAAATGGTGGGAGTAATAGTATATCGTTTGGTTACGAAAACAGGGCAAAATAATCTTCACATAAAGTCCAGCATAAGTTACAATGTAAGGATGGTGTCTTTCTTTTCCACATAAAACATACCACTGCTAATACAGGTGTGGTTCATATTTTTCTTTTCCACATACCTAATGCATTGCATAATATATGAGGGATTCTTTGTATTATTTATTTAGGGTAGAGTATAGAATAACTAGCATATGAATAATCGAATCCTGCATAACTATATTAACATGATTAATCCTTGCATTACCAATACCTACAGAATTTATCCCTGCGCAACTCAAAGGAGATACCAAACGCTCCCTTGCAACATGTGGCCTGTTGTGAACTGGCAATATCCCTGTGAAGGAAGTTTTTCATCTTGATATTTGACTGCAACACTTCTGTGTTTACTACCTACTTCATCCCCCAATTTTTAGATCTTTTAATTTTGTTGCTGGCCAAGAAAAAGAATTATATATTGCCGACTGGACTACATATATTTTTTTTCGAGTCAAGAGTTTTTCAGATACAATCTCTCTACCCAACAAAGGTAGGGGTAAGGTCTGCGTACATCCTATTCTCATCAAACTCCACTTGTGGGAATTCTCCCCGGACCTCACTTGGGGATTACATGGCTATGTTGTACTGGACTAAATTTTTTCTGGCTTTGCAGGCAAATTTTGATTGATTTCTCTTATAATTGCTTAAATTAATTCTAACTGGTGTGAAATTAATAACAGCTGAGGTGAATGAAGTGAAGACTCTTGGACATGATGCTGTGAAGATAAGCCAATTGTTCGCAAAGCTGTGCTCCATATTGAAAATTGCTCCAAGAACTCCTGAAGCTGCTGAGGGCCATTTTCCTGATGCAATTGAATGCTACAGAAACTCGTACAACCCTTGCTTTACCAGCTCTCATGGTTCCGCTGATGAAGATGTTAGTGTGAGGACTGATAATACTAGAAAGATCAGTTGTAAAAATCTAGTTTTCCTATGGGGATTCAGGGGTATGACATCTGCAGGGAAGCTGAAGAGCCTCCTATGTGGTTCACATGACGTTTTCCATGACTTTGATGTTAGGATGGTGGATAAAAGTTGTGCAGTGGTTGCTTTCAGGAATCCTGGTTTTGCGGAAGTCCTGTTTCAGCTAATGGACTCTGGAGGAATTTGCACTAAGACCCTGAAGGAGATGCTGGCAGATGGCCTGACAGCTGCAGGTTATGATACCTACCAGAAAGTCTGTGAGTTGGGTCTGTGGGAAGCAGATTTAGCAAGTTCCATGGAAAAGGCTTTGGGAGAAATTGAGAGCTTCTCAGAAGCACAGTCGAAAGAGCTGTCAGGGATGTGTTGGAACAATGATGAAATGATTAACCTGGATGACCTTTAAGATGCTTCATAAAGTTGAATCATATCTACCATTACCAAAGCCAAGACTGACTGATTTTGGTATGCCGGCTTTCATCATATATGTTTTGTTGATTGTCCTAGTTGCTGCCATTGAGGATGTATGCAGGAAAGAAATTGATAGTTGATGCATCAAATGGAGAGTGCTTTTCAGTGGCTATCATGGCAAACTAAGCCATTGTATATAAGTTGACATGTTCTCTTGGATTTATGGCATTTGCTTCTTAAGGCAATTACGTTTTTGTTGACAAGGAGAGGCGTCTGTATTTTTTGGACAAGGAGATCAGAGGATAGCTGGTTTCCGGAGGATTCTAAAGTAGAGTGCCATTATTTGGTGTCTCGAAACGGAAAGAGAAAATTTTTGATATGGTCACTTGGCACTTAGCTAAGGGTAGTAAATTCTTGACCCCTAATATTGTTACCATGTTTCCAAGAAATTGGTTCACCCTCATTCTTGTATCATGAACTTTTGTGCTAAGGTGAGGTTGCTTTGAAGAATTGAATGTTTGTACTAACTCCACCCTTAAATTATGCTCCTAATTCAATGGCAAATATGGACTGTGCATTAATCCAACCATTTAGGAATACTATCATATTGTCAAGTGTGTTCTAATTGCATATCATCTTATGTCAAGAGGGGACATGTAACATTTTGTAGCTGTCTTTTCTTTGGTAACAGTAAAATTATATGGGTCAAATATATATTTACCAGGACTCTCTTGTTTTACAAATTTATGTGATAATATATTGAAATTTTTTATTGTCCACAAAACTTTGACGGAAAAGGGTTAAATTTGGCACCTTTCTTCTTTCTTAAAATGATGACTTAATCTTTTTTTTTAAAAAATAAAGCTAAGATTTAATGAAAAAAATTATTTAAATTGATTGAGTGATTTTTGAGTTATAATACAAAATTGACAGGTATTTTAAGATAATTATCTTTAATCAAGTGATTTTTGGATTATAAAGCAAAGTTAAGTGATTTTATTGAACTGCTCATAGTTAAGTTAAGTGATCTTTTGAAATATTCCCTCTCAAATCTTTTCACTGGGTTATTTTTTTTTAATTTCTTTTCACTGGGTTATTTTTTTTTAATTTGTTGAAGTTCTTCCAATGTAAAATTTCACTGGCTGAAGTTGGCAAATCTTATTTTCTAATTTTGAAGGTTGTTTGAGCTATTTTTGCAACAAAAGGAAAACTTTCCAATTTTTTGGTAAAAAATTCTAAATACAATTTTTTAGAATAGCTCGAACAATCGAAACAAACGTCTAAAAAAGTTGAAATCTAAGTTTGCAATTGAATAAAAACTCTAAAACAAACGTTATATTAAGCAATAGTTATGTTACTTGCATCATGTCTCACTTGATGTCTATATCTAGAACCATCAATATGGGCTAAGCCTGTTGGGTCGGTCTGGCCTAGCCCAGAATTTAATAGGATTGAGCTACGATTTTTGGAGCATATTTGAGAAAAGAACTTTTTAGCCCGGCCTGAATAAACTTGTTGATTTGTGGGGCTTGAGAAATATCGGTAGGGCCAGCCGTGGGCCAATAAAAATTAACTAAAAAATATAATATATTATTAAAATTTAAAATTAAACAGAATACAAATTTAAAACAATTAGGTTAATAGTTCTATTTAGATATTTATACCTTTACTTGAAAAAAACCTTAATAATATTACAAAGATAATTTTATTTGTGGATTTGATTAAAAAGTAGTAACATTAACATCATGTAATATTGGTTTGTCGATATTTATGATAATATTTTTAAATTATAATTTATAATTTAATTTAATAATTCTAAATATAATCTAATTTTAAAATAAAGTGGGCTGGCCCGGCAAGCCTGTAGCCCACGTATTTGTGGGCTGGGCCGTCCGTTTTATGGCCCACACCAGAAATGGACTAGCCCGCTTGACCCGTAAAATGTTGAAACATGTATGGGTTAGCCCCGATGAGGTGGGCTAGCCCATATTGGCAACGCTATCTCTATCCTATTAGTTGTCATAAGCTTATCATTCTATTGTGGCAAAGCATTAAACATTGTTTAATATTTGTTATACAAAAAATAAGTAATTTTGAGCCTTGAAAGTATGATATTATTCAGTTTTTTATCAGGACTTTAGACTCTGACTAAGCACACTATGTGATACTTGAGAAGTCGCTCACACTTTGTGCTATGTCATGTTAGTCTCATCACACTTAATAATTCTAAAAAAATGATAGGTAAGAAAGAGGAGAGATTTACCAAAGAAATTTTTTATATTATTTAAGACTTGAATAATTTTTTTGTCGAGTTACAAATGAGTGCCCCTTTATGTACTAGTCTCTTTGGAACTAACGTGCAATAATATTTGTGTGGATGTCCTTCATATTTATAAGATAAATCTTTCTCTAGACCTTTCTACAACGTTATAAGGTTCTAAAAACTTCTCTAACAAATTCATAGGGATGTAGAATCTTCCAAAGAAAATCTTTATTGTTTTCTAGAACCTTTCCTATAAGCGTTAGCCTTCTTATGCACATAAACTTCCCACATAGAAAAAATTGCCTTTGATGACGCCTACATAGCATGATAACATCGGTGACCCCTTAAACTTGACACAAAATTTCACTTAGACATCTCATGTGGGTGATGTTCATTTTAGACACCTCATATAAGGTCTCGTTGTGTCATTTTAACACTTTTTGCTTACATAACTTAGTGAGTGTAATACACTTGTTGAGCGCGCGTGAAAAACCTATTTAGTCAATTTTTTAATTATTTTTTTCTTCTTCTTTCCTATTTTCAGCCGCCATTTTTTTAAAAATCTTAAATATCCAATATGGTGAAAAAAACAAAAACAGTAAAATGATGAAAAATGATGGAAACTATTTTAGGAATTTAGGGATAGGATCATTTCAAGATTAAATATTAAATTATTCATGAGATTCTTTCTTGAAAGAATTTAATATTTAAAGATGAATAAGTTTAATTTTTGGTGAATACCTGCTAATTAGGGTAGAAAAAAGAAAAAAAATATTTGAAAAAGACACTAATAAAAAAGAAAGAGTATGTAGCTACACCAGAAGTTTTAACAAAAAATATGGAGGTATTTGGAGAAGACAATGGGTGGGGAAGTGGGTATGTGCAGATTTTTCTTTAAATGAGTAGGGTTATTTGGAGAAGCCGGGGGGGGGGGGGGCAGGTGTTTTGTAAATGGGTATGGGTTTTTGGAGAAGACAATTGGGGGGGGGGGAGGTTCATGTGGAATTTTATTGATTTCATTTGTTTTAAGAAAATTATTTGGGCCAAAATTCTTGTGTCATTGAGTCATTGATACTTTATATTTATACTCAAAATTCATTATCTACAAATTATTTTTGATAAATGTCATAATTTATTTCGTCACTTTACACGTCATTCACGAGTGTAACACACACCTCATATATTTTTGTTGATTGGCAAAAGAGTGTCAAAATGACACAATGAATTCCTACATGAGGTGTCTAAAATGAACATCGCCCACTTGAAGTGCCTAAGTGAAATTTCGTGCTAACTTTAAGGGGACACCAATGGTTTAGGGCATATCATTATGAGTCGTAACATTCTTCCCTAGATAATATTGCAACGATTGTAAGGTTATGATGCTACTTGAACACTTTAATCTTATTCTTACATTATCAAAAGTCATCATATTAGTCCAATATGATTTTTTCATGTATATTCCCCTTTTAGGGGATTAGGATCATAGTTGTGGACTTGTTCCTTATTTTTATTTGGCCCCTATTCAAATCATTCTTGTGTTTGTGATATAACTTAAGTATGCTTGTCATGGAAGCTATAATAAATCTTGAAAAGTGATGACATTCAAAGTATGTACAAGATTTTTCCCATCATGGAAAGAATCTTAAACGACCAGTCCTATTTATGAATTAAATTTTGTTGCATGTCTCATAGTGTCTTGAACTGTCTCGGGCTATAAACTAAACCATGATCATATCCCCAACTTGGTAGTTTATGGGTACCTCGTATGGCACAAAAATTTCTTCATCTGCCTAATTGCCTTTCTAAGTAGAACTTAGAAGTATCAAGTTGATCCATTTATCATTTGTCCATATGATAATCGTTTATACTATATTTGTCGAACATTATAAATAGTAAATGTGGAGATTGTGGTTATTGGCCAGTAAATAGATCAAACCATTTATGCCTCATGGAATCACTCTTCTATGTGTTATAAGAGAAATAAGCTATGTCAAATAGTCATTCTCAATCCTTCTAATACACTTTCACATAATGTACAATGCTTCAAGTAGCACTCCAATAAGTCATTGATCTACTTTGTTTGTCAATGAGTATATCAATGGAAGTTAGTGAGAAAGTGCAGCGCCGTTCCAAGCAAGTTGAATAACTCTTTCCAATTTCTAATAAAATGACGATCTCTATTACTAGTGATATGCCTTAACAAATCCTAATACTTTACCATATTCTTAACGAATAATTGTCACGACCCAAAAATGGACGTGATGACACTTGTCTATTCCCAACAAGATAAGTTAGCCATAAACCCAACAAAACTAAAAAAAATTAGGGTTGGTCAGATAGGGGATTTAGGAGAATGAATCGAAAGTGAGTAATTTATCTTAAAAGCTTTATATAGGGCTTAGGGTAGAAGCAAAACAATATAGTATTGGATTAAAACAATTAGGAAAAGACCCAAAACCCTGTAAAAATAACTGCCAGACTCGATTTATAGTTTCGATCATTGGATCGTGAAACTTTTGACGATCTGTACTAGTCAACCGTAGACCAAGTATTGGGACGATGAAATCACATATGTTTTGACGGAACACTTCTACTGCTCATAGGTCAACCTACATCCATAGACACCAACTGTAGAAATCAATTTTGACCTTCAAAATTCCACTAAGTTTGTGATCCACCTAGGAGACCTATTAACGACTTGTACAAAGAATGATGGACCGTCCTAGTGAGCCATAAAAAGGGTAATGAGACTTAATCTTAGAAAATTATTTTCCCACTTCCTAGGGTTTCCATCTACGCCCCTCAGAAGCTTTTACGGTCTATAGATGGGACCCATAGACTCAACCTGCAACCCATTTTTTTCTTTCTTTTCCAAACTCCGAGGTGTTACAATATCTCCACTTGAGAATATTCGTTCTCGAATGGCACTCAAGTCATCATATGGAGGGTAGGGAAGAAGAAGTAACATCCATACATGAATGCAACTTCATCACAATGCACAATATCAAGGAGGAACATCAACTCCAAGCTCAAACATATTGAAAACATCATTTCATAGATATACATGCAATCGTAGTCAAATGTACATAATCATGAAGAAATCATTTAAGTAAACTCATTTTTCTTAAAATTCAAGTTTTCATGAGTATGCATGCACGAGGAAACATGAGAACAACTAAGACACATGAAGCCAACAGGATGAACCGTGAACAACTAAATACCTTTAGCTAGAATAAAATCAAAGGTAAATAGTATGGGGATAACAGGACATCATATCGACATCAGCCTCGAAAGTAGCACCCTTAACCCTTTTGATTCCTCCATGACACTTCCATGGATACAATTTCTGTAATACCTTGACGTGTCGAAAAACCTAACATAGGTGTCATAAAAAATAAGTACTGTTATTAAGTCCATTTTAATGAATATAGGTGATTTAATATGTTTAAGAACCAAAACGTCCAAGAACATCCATGACGTCCGTGTAGTTGGTTCAAAGAGGTGTTAGTGTGCCTTAGCCTATTTGACTAACTTTTAAGAGTCGAAAATGTACGAAAATTGGTGGAAGGGTAGATAATAGGGTTTTAAGTTGTTTCATGGTTGAAATTTTTGGGTACGACTCCCTAAGGACCAAACAAGGGCCCTTGAGGAGGACCCTTGTGTTTGTAGAAACAGGGCATGGACAGTGGGCATCGACGTGGCCACTTATGGTCCATGTGTGGATTGAAGGGTCGTCGATGCCACCGTCGCACCATACTTAGGCAAGTTGAGGAAGGAATCCTTCTGCACAATCTCTGAACTCATCAACAGAGTGCAGGGCGGAGGGGTGAGGGACCGTCGACTCACACACGGCCCATCGTTTGGGGTCTCGTCTGTGAGGGTCAAACTTCCTGCACAATTTAAGTTAGTTTCATTTAATTAGTTAGGGGGTTAGGTTATTAATTAGGGTTTTAAGGAAGTCTAATTGAGTTGATTAAGTCCCAATATAAATACCCCCAACCCTCATTAATCAAAAGACAATTCACAAATAAACTCTCTTCCTTCTCTCTACTTGAACTCATCATTGAAGACTAGCAAGGATTAGGGTTTGGGGGATGGAAAGGGACGAATTCACCATCAAATTGTTGTTAATCGTTAAGGTATGAGATCTAATTCACCTTTGAAACTCTTTCCTAAAAGGGTTCCTTCAAAATGGATTTTAAAAGTTGAGCTTTCTTATGGGTTTCATCCAATTACGAAATTGAAGTTATGAATTGAGTTATTGGTGATTTATTTAGGTTATATTAAATAGAGTAACATTTAATTTAAATTTTTTTATGGTAATTGTTGATGGCTTGGTCTAAATTTAAGAGCATGATCCTCAATCCGTAACCCTAGGTTGTGATCTTGACCTATATTGTATTGTAATCATTCAATTTATTTGGTTGTTGATTAGATTACTATCCCATGGTGTTATTATGATTAAGTTAAGATGAATTATAGGCCTATAATTCTAGTTTTTTAGATGTGATTTAGGTTATGAATTGTAATGCGAAATTAGCATATGTATCTTGTCTTAGGTTATGATCTAGTGTTGAATTGTGTTATAGAGATGCAATTTGCCTTGTTATCTAATTGGTTATCATTTTGTGTGATGATGTTACTCCCCAAATTGGGTTGAGTTATGGGTTGATGGTAAGACCTTGATGATGAACTATAAGGAAGACTTGGTAAGTCTTAAAATCTCAAACTCTACTTCTAATTGTGATTAATTGTGGTTAAGTCATGATATTATATTGGAGTATGCCTCATATTCGGATTTGTAGGATGGTATGATGTTAAATTGAAATGTATTGACTATGTTGTGAGGTTTATTAAGGTGTATATGATATAAGGATGGTGAAAACTATCAATGTGCGTTGATATGCTATGAAATGCTAATGTGTTAACCTCACTTATACAAATTATGATGAAAGGACTTATACTTATAAAATTCTTATTGAGATATTGATGATGATGATTATATAAGGGGTAGACCCTATAACCTAAACTAAGCTATGATTGTTAATTAAAGTCTTAAAGACATTTCAATAAAGGGACTTATCTTAGCACCGAGTGAACTTGACAATGGGAGGTCATGACTTCCCAAAGAGGAAGATTCACCATATAGTTCTATATGAGATGTTGTCTTCCCAGAGAGGAATACTCATCCAATTGATTTCCATGAGAGGAGGTCCAACTACCAAGTGTTATCAAGAGGGAATATACTATCTCTTAGTTCTTGAACTATGTTGCCCCAATAGGAAGACTAGCTAGTGGATCCAGCTAGAAAGTTACTTTTGTGTCTGGTCCATCGGTGTAAGGTTGTACAACACCGGATTCCACACTTAGATCATGTGGTCTATGTCGATTAATACAAGTGTTCCGTGAAGTAAAATAAAGTAATGGATTATAAACTAACTAAGGTGACTTTAGAGGTTCAACTTAGCCTAGGTAGGGGTATGGGACTCTACCTATGCCTTGCACTAGTTGACTTTGATGGAAGTTTTAGGAAGTTGATATTATGTAAGCATATGATACTGATGTTTCTGATGATAATATGTTGATGCTACAATGTAAATGTCTATATATGATGATGATTTTCCTCTTGATATATGTAGTTGGACTATATTGTTAAAAGTTGGACATTGGTTATGTTTTCTTGTTAAGTTTGCTTGGTTGGGCAAGGTTATGGGGCTTTGCTTGGTCATTGCACTTGTTGACTTGATAAGGATTCGTGAGTAGTTGTCTTTCTTATTATGATATGATTAACTCTAATTCATTGTTGTGATATTGTTCCTTGATGATAGGGTTGTAGAAAATGGTGGTTTCAAGTATGTTGGGATAAGTATTACTAGTTGAGATAGTAAGCATGTTTGGTTGGTTGATATGACTTATTTGGCTTTGCACTAGGTTCTTAAAGGGGTAAAAAGGCATGTTTTGACTAAAAGTCCCTTTTTAGCATGTTTTGTTTGTATATGTGCATAAGGTCTCATACTTAGTACATGTGGAGTACTAACCCCATTTTCTTTTGTTTTCCAAAACATTTTAGGTTACGGTTGTTGAAGAGTTTGGAAGGCGACATTGTTGAAGGCTTAGATTATTCCTTTCATTCAAGTAGTGTAGGTCCTCCACTTCTGAGGGAAATTCCATCATCTAGCTTACAGACTTGTTATGAGCTTACAAACTCTTTCATTTGTTTCTAATTCAGTTGAGTACTATACTTTTGTATGACCTATATGTAGTCTTGTTGGATTGATGTAAGGGCTATGCCCATATTGTGATGATTGTTTAGATGGTACGAGATGAGACAATTGTTGAAACATTTTTATATTTTATATAATTGTATGTGAAAGTCAAGTAGAAGGCTATGTACCCTTCCTATACGAAGGGTCTATGTATACTCGATATGAATATAAATTATGTGTATGTAGAGGTCTATGTAAACCTCCAAGTAGTGATGATGAAAGTTGTAAGTTTTTTTGCATTCTTAGTCCTTGAAAAGGACGACGACGCCGGTTACTAGGGGGTAAACCCGTATGTGACAAACTTGGTATCAGAGAATGAGGTTGAATATCGTTGAGTTATGTCTCTCTCTCTATCACGTCTATGTAGGTTTGTATTCATGATTGTGAAGCGTGACACACTTATGATTACGAACCTATATGGTTCTTAGGAATCACTCTCTTTCTTGAATACTTATTGTGTGATTTTGCATTTAATTCTAATGTTGTGCTTATAGGAAGAATGAACACTTGAAGGAATGCAGCTTGAAAACATGAAGAGGAAATTGCTAATGCGGGAGCTCCTCCCCGTGGTGAGCAAGTTACTCCACTTGAAGAAGATGCTAATGTGGAGCAAGCACCGTCCAATCCTCCTTTTTTGATTGGTGAGAATATAAGGACCACTCTTCTTCAAATGTCCCAAGCTATTACCACTCAAGCACAAGCGGCCACGAATCAAGCCGAAGCTATGAAAGCTTAAGCAAACTGAGAGGTCATGCCCTGTCCTCATTAACAAGTCACTACTATGGCTTCCCGTCTAAGGGACTTCACTCGAATGAACCCTCCTACTTTCTATGGGTCTAAGGTTGATGAAGAACCCAAAGAATTCATCGATGAGTTCTCTAAAATACTTTTGGCTATGGGGTTGTCCACAAGTGAGAAGGCGGAGTTGTCCACTTATCAACTCAAGGACGTGGTGCAAGCATGGTATGTTCAATGGAGGGGTAATAGGCCATTGAGGGGTGGTCCACTGACTTGGGATATCTTAAATGTGGATTTCCTAGATCCGTTACTTCCTAGAGAGATTAGTGAGGAAAAAGTGGTGGAGTTCATCAATCTTCGCCAAGGAGGAAGAGTGTCCATGAGTACTCTTTGGAATTCATTAAATTGTCCAAATATGCTCCTTCTTTGGTCTCTGATTCTAGAGACTGAATGGGGCCGTTTTGTTATGGGGGTGTCGGAGGACTTACAAGAGGAGTGCCATTCGGCCATGCTACATGACAACATGAACATTTCCCGCCATATGGTTCATGCAAGAAGGGTTGAGGAGGTAAGGGCTAAGAGAAAAAAGTAGAGATGCTAAAAGAGAAAAATCATTTGATGGAGGTTCTTAAAAGAATAGGCTTGAAATACAAGACAATCCTAGATTTAAGAAATGAGTTTCAAATCAAGTCCCTTCCAAATTCTCAAAAGCTAGGGGATATAGGGTGTCTAACACTAAATTCAAGAGGGGAAAAGGTACTAAATCCTACTAGTGCCAAGTGTGGAAAGGGTCATCTTGGTGAGTGCTTGGTAAGAACTAGAAATTACTTTAGTTGTGGCAAGAGTGGTTACAAGATGAGAGATTGTCTAAATTTGAACAGTCAAGATAAGGGTAGTGGTCAAGCTCAAGCAAGTGGTTCTAGTGATGCTCCAAAGAAGAACCGCTTCTATGCTCTCCACTCTAGAGGTGAGCAAGAGACTTCTCCCGACGTGGTGACTAGTATGTTGAAAGTCTTCTCTATTGATGTATATGGCTTACTTGATCCCGACAGTACTTTATCATTTGTTACACCTATAGTAGCTAAAAAGTTTGATATTTTTACCTGATATTTTGCATGAACCTTTTATAGTATCTACTTCGGTGGGTGATTCGGTTTTTGCAAAAAGAGTATAGAAATTATCCAATAATGTTGCCCAATAGAGTTTCGTGTGTTGATCTAGTAGAACTTGATATGCTTGACTTGGATGTTATATTGAGTATGGATTGGTTGCATGCATGTTTTGGCTCCATTGAATGTAGGACAAGAGTGGTGAAGTTTAGCTTCCCAAATGAACCCGTTGTTGAGTGGAAGGGGGAAATTCTATTCCTAGAGGTCATATTTTTTCTTGTCTAAAAGCATGCAAATGATCTCAAAGGGTTGTCTATATCAGATAGTAAGAGTCCAAGATTTAGACTTCGAAATTCCTCCATTGAGTCTGTACCCATAGTGAGTGAGTTTCCGAAGGTCTTTCCTAATGACCTTTACGGTATTCCACCCGAACAGGAAACTGACTTTGGCATTGATTTTCTACCGAATACAAATCCCATATCAATTCCTCCTTATTGGATGGCTCCGGCCGAATTAAAGGAGTTGAAGTCTCAACTCAAGGATTTACTAGATAAGGGTTTTATAAGGCCTAGTATTTCTCCGCGGGTGCTCCGGTTTTGTTTGTTAAGAAGAAAGATGGGTCCTTGAGAATATCTAATTACCGCCAACTCAACAAGGTCACCATTAAGAATAAGTACCCTCTGCCTATGATCGTCGACTTGTTTGATCAACTCCAAGGGGCTAGTTGCTTTTCACAAATTAACTTGAAATCGGGGCATGACCAACTTAGGGTGAGAGGTGAGGATGTACCAAAGACGACCTTTCGAACTAGGTATGGGCACTATGAATTCTTTGTCATGTCTTTCGGTCTCACTAATGCTCCGACGACGTTTATGGATCTAATGAATAGAGTTTTTTAAAATTACCTAGATTGATTTGTCATTGTATTCGTTGATGATATATTGGTATATTCTAAGAATGAGGGTGATCATATGTTTCATTTGAGGGTCGTATTGCAAACCCTTGAGGAACAACAATTGTTTGCCAAATATAGAAAGTGTGAGTTTTGGTTGAGGTTGGCTACGTTTCTTGGGCACATCATATCTAGTGAGGGAGTTGAGATAGACCCAAGAAAAATGGAGGTAGTGAAAAATTGGCCTAGACCATTGACTCCGACTAACATTAGGATTTTCTTGAGTCTAGGGGGTTATTATCGGAGGTTCGTAGGTTGTTTTGCGTCTATTGCATTTCCTTTGACTACTTTGACCCAAAAGAGTAAGAAGTTTGAGTGGTCGGAGGCATGTGAGAAAAGTTTTCAATTATTAAAAGATAGGCTCTCTTTTGCTCCGGTGTTAACTTTACCGGAGGGTATAAAGGGTTTTGTTGTGTATTGTGACGTATCCCGAGTGGGTTTGGGGTGTGTTCTTCTACAACACGGCAAGGTGATAGCCTATGCCTCTAGGAAACTTAAGGTACATGAGAGAAACTATCCCGCTCATGACCTTGAGTTAGCGGCCGTGGTGTTTGGTTTGAAATTTGGAGGCATTACTTGAATGGGGTTCATGTTGATGTATATACCGACCATAAGAGTCTCCATTATGTTTTTACCCAAAAGGAGTTGAATCTCCGACAAACAAGGTGGCTAGAGTTGTTGAATTATTATGTTATGAGTGTTTATCACCCCGGCAAGGCTAATGTAGTTGCAGATGCCCTAAGTTGTATGACTATGGGTAGTGTATCCCATCATGATGAATCCAAGAAGGATCTATCAAGGGAAGTTCATAGGTTGGCTACATTGGGGTGAGGTTTGAAAGCTCTCCGGAGGGAGGTGCTGTAGTTCATCATAACCCCGAGTTATCTCTAGTGGTTGAGGTGAAGTCTAAACAACACCTTGATCTAGCATCAATGGATTTGAAAGAATCGATTCTCGGCAAGTTGAATGAATGATTATTCTTAGGGGGGGGGGATGGTCTGATAAGGTACCAAGAGATATTGTGTGTTCCCGATGTAGATGGGTTGAGGGATCGGATCCTAGAAGAAGCACATGGTTCCCGCCACTCAATTCAACTGGGTTTGACAAAAATGTACCATGACCTAAGGGAGATATATCGGTGGGAAAGTCAAAAAAGGGACATAACAAAGTTTGTCCCTAAGTGTCCAAATTGCCAATAAGTAAAGGCCGAACAACAAAAGCTGGGTGTGCTTACTACAAGAGATCCAAATTCCTACTTGGAAGTGGAAAGCCATCAATATGGACTTTGTAGTAGGTTTACCTCGGACTCAAAAGTCATATGATTCCATATGGGTGGTTGTGGATTGATTGACTAAGTCCGCTTGCTTTATTCCTGTCAAGTCTACGTATTCGACGGAGGATTATGCAAGAATCTTCATAGATGAGATTGTGTGCTGCCATGACATTCCATTATCTGTTATATCGGATCGGGGTGCACAATTCACATCTAGATTTTAGAGGTCCTTCCAAAAAGGGTTTGGTATTACGGTGAAGTTGAGCACCACTTTTCATCCCCAAACGGATGGTCAAGCATAGCGTTAGATACGAACCCTTGAATATATTCTTATGGCGTGCATTATTGATTTTAAAGGGAATTGGGATAAACATTTACCTTTGGTGGAGTTTGCCTATAATAGTTTTCATTCATCCATTTCCATGGCTCTTTATGAAGCCTTGTACGGTAGGAAGTGTAGGTCTTCTATTGGATGGTTTGAAGTGGGTGAGCCACTGCTTCGTGGTCCTGATTTAATTTATAAGACTTTGGAAAAGGTTCATATCATAAGGAACCGGTTGCAAACGGCCTATAGTCGGCAAAAGTCTTATGCCGATCATAGGAGAAGAGATTTGGAGTTTGAAGAAGGTGATAAGGTGTATTTGAAAATTTCACCAATGAAAGAGGTGGTTAGATTTGGCAAGAAAGGGAAGTTGAGTCCTCATTATGTGGGTCCCTATGAAATCTTGCAAAGGGTTGGTAAGGCTGCCTTTGAATTGAAACTTCCTAGTGAATAGACTTTGGTTCATCCGGTTTTCCCTGTTTCTATGTTGAATGTATCGGTGGTCCCGAGTCCATTCTTCCTATTGAGGGTCTTGGTGTCAAGGATAACCTCTCTTATGAGGAAGTCCTAATTCAAATTATTGATAGACAAGTCAAGAAGTTGAGGAATAAATAAGTGGTTTTCGTAAAGGTGTAATGGAAGAATCATCTAGTTGAGGGTGCACCATGGGAGGCAGAGGCCGACATGAAGTTCCGTTACCCTCTTCTTTTTGAGAATTAAGGTTAGTCATTCTTTTTAATAATATAAGTATGACTAGTATTTAGGGTTTCTTGATTTTTGGGTGATGTTTTGCAAATTATGCATTTTTGAAAACTTTACAGTGAAGTTACTGCAATATTTCTTTTGAAAACTTGAAATTTTGCTTTTTGCTTGTTTTGAATTATGTTGTGTATTTTGATATGGTGAGTCTTTATGAAATGATATGTAGAATGTTGTTAAGTCAAACTTTATGCTAATTTTCTCATGCAAATGTATGTTGAGATCATGTGTGTTGTAAGTAGGAAATACCTCATCATGATGTCATTTGAGCCTTATGTGTAGTAATATGAGTTTTGATATTTGACTTGTTGAATGACATGGTTTATGTGGATTTGATGTGGTTGATTGGTTGGACTACTAGTATTGAGTCTACGATTTTCCTTCAAAAGAGTTTTGGTGTCATTCGGGGATGAATGCTCCTAAAAGTCAGAGGGATAATGTAACACCTTGAAAATCCAAGACGTGTCGAAAAACCTAACATAGGTGTCATAAAGATTAAGTACTGTTTTTAAGTCCATATTAATGAATATAGGTCATTTAGGAATTTTAAGAGACAAAACGTCCAAGAACGTCCATGACGTCCAGGAAGTTGGTGAAACGCTCAAACTTACCTCTCAAATGAGAAGTAAAGCGGTCGTGTCAAGTAAATAGCCCAACTAGTGAGGTTGGGATCGTTCCCACGAGGAAAATAGTCTGGACTTAACCTCAACCTATTATTACTATCGTTTCGTCAATAACTTCCTTGGAAAGTAAAAATATAAAAAGGGGGGGGGGGGTTCTATCTCTAAATAAGTGAAAATAAACAACGAACTTGAAAGAGACACTTAACAGCTTTTAATGTTGGGTTTTAATCAATTAATCAAAGTAACTAGGGTTTACGTGTTCCCCACAGGTTCATAACTTGATAACTCTAACTATAACAATTCTTTCCTAGCATCTTGCATGCAAAGTAATAAGTTATGTATTTCTAAATCCTTGGTCCGGCATCTAGAAAGTCTCACTCTGCACCTTGGTCCGGCTACGTGCGTTGCTATCCTAACCCTTATCCTTACCTTATATTAAGCACCGTATTCGATATTTGACTAAGTTATTACCTCGTACCAATCAATACCAACCTATTAGATAGTATGCACTAAATCTATGTTAATAATTCTTTTCCTATTATCTACCTCCTTGGTCCGGAAAGTAGCATTAAGGCGAGTTCTAACGTTGACCATCCGTTAAAAAGACTTCTAAACGAAAGAATTATTAATACATGCAAGACACTATTCTAGAATTGTTCTTTTAATTAGGGTTTATCTCATTATTTGCCTATGGTTCCCACAACCCTAGTTATGGAGTTTAGTTACTCATAGCCATAAACACAATATTCAAATATATTAAATAAGAATTTATGTACTTACTTCAATGAGAAAGAATAAAGTCCAAAAATTTGCTTGATTAATCACAAAAAATCACTTGTAAGAATCTCCAAATCAAAACACTAATACACAGAGTCTAATAATATGATGTCTAATCTAGCAGAGTCTAACCTAAAAAATGAGGTTTTTCGAACTATTTATAAAACATAAAAACCTAATTAAGCAAGGATTCTAATTACTGGAAATCTGCCAAAACGCGGCTGGGTTGACGGACCTCGCGACGGACCGTCGTGTTCACAAAGGACCGTCATGGACTCCGTCGTCCCATACTTAGAAATTTCTTCTGCTTCTCTCTTCATTCCCCTCAACGGCAAGTATGACGGACCGTTATAGGCACAACGGTCCGTCGAGGGTCTTCGTTTCAAAACACTTCAACTCTTGGAATCTGGGTACTGGATCACTTCTCTGAACTTCACGACGAACCTGCAGGACGGACCGTTGTAGCCACGACGGACCATCACAAGCTACGTAACCCCACACTTGGTCAGACTTCCCCATCTTCCTTTAGCAGCTTCTCTACGCTGCCACTTACGGACCGTCACAAGCACGACGGACCGTCATCAGCTCCGTAGGTGGTCTCTTCTGCATTTCTTCACTCAAAATCTCCGCATTCAACTATGGACAGATTTCCTGCAAAACAAAGAGAAACTCATATAAAAACTATCACAAAAAGACTTTCGGACACACTAAACTTAAGAAAAAAGTATTAATTATACCGTGAATTCGTTGTTTGTCCTCAAGCGACGCACTATGACTCACTACACAATGTTTGTACAATAGTATTCATGTTTTATCCTTTGCAATCATTTGGCTATCAATCCCGATTAATCTCATCAAATCTATGCATGCTATCACTATTAGGCTTGAATTTTGTGGGATTAGAACATGACACAGACTCACCATGCACTAACACTTATCCTCTTTAATTTCTCACCGAGGTGCTAACAATTCCGGTATTGCAACTAGTGTCCTTACTTCAAAACAAAATCCTCATTTTTCACACAATGATTTCAGTTTGAGTATAAGGATTACTTTTCAACACTCGCTCTCAGAACAAAGTCACACACATTCATACCTATTGCCATAAGCTTGCCCTTATTTTCACTGCCTTAAGTTCGCTATACAACCCTTAGGATCACGATAGGACTTTCTTAGCTTGTAACATAGGCTCAGAGTCAGGTAGGGTATATTTAGGTATACTTTAGTGACTTTTTTCCCTCCTTGACATATCGGCTAAACCTTCCACTTTCGATCACTTCATCTCGCCCAATTTCCCCCATTCTTTCACCTTGCTATTTTCCCTTCTTTCTTCATTTGTGTAAGTGACTCTTTTCCTTTTTTTCTCTCTTTTTTTTTTTTCTTTTTTTTTCAATGAGTTTTTGAGTCACTTTACTTTTGTTCTTTCTCTCTCTTTGTTCTTTCAACCCCACTTTCCAGAGCATTCCTCAAAACAGCCACCCTCAACTCATGGCTTTGCCATGAGTCAAGGTACACAATACCCAAAGTTGGTTCAGGACCATAACGAAGGTTGTGTATGCATTAGACACCCTCAACTTATGCTTTTGGCATAAGCTGAGGTGCACATGTCCAAGGAGGGACCAGGGCCAACATATTGTTCCCAGAAAAGATCAGTTGGGGTGAAAAAGAAAGGTCTAATTTTAAGTTCAGATTATTTGGATCAAAGAAGGATAACTTTCATTTTGTTTCTTTTATTTAGGCTAGAAATGGGCTATCTTGAATAAGGGCCTATGATCCTTTCCTAATTGTCTGTTACAGCTTACTCTTAGCAGGACTAACCAGGCAAGTTCTAGCTCAGTACCAATAGTGGACTATTCAAATTTCCTCACACTCACTTGACATCTCATCACTATACCAGATTATTAGATACCTAGTTCGAATTGAAGACTTAGGGTAATGCAATGGTGTAATTCTATTTCATGCTTAGAGCCACACGATTATCAGTTACTATGCCTAGTCATGCAACATTTTCCAGCTTTCTTAGGATATCATTTTAGCCATCATGCTTCAGAGTTAAACAATGTACAAAAGATATAAACATGCCGGTTCAACATAAAAGTAATCAGTCTTTTGGGGAAAAAGAACACAGGCAAGAAAACCCCAAAAGAGGATTGTGAGTTGGGCTACTCAGACTTCACCCTAACACTCACTTTCCATTTACCCCACCCCCAACAAAAAAGCATGCAATTGTCCCCAATGCATAAAAAAAATCTAAATATTAGAGTGGTAGGTGAAGCAAACCTGTGGCGCAAAGCACCGACGATCAACAAGATGGTGGGTCCGGTTCCCCGGAACCCACGTCCTCTGCAATCTGGACACCCTCAATGGTGTCCTCAGCAACAACCGCACCATCAGTAGTGCCTCCTGCTGTCTCTACAGTGCAGGAGCTAGACGCCCCAGCCGCTAACTGTGATGCTCTGATCTGGTGCGCCTCCTTTTCAGCAAGTGAGGCTCTCCTCGCAGCCTCCATCTCTCGGCGCTCCTTCTTTCTTGCTCGCGCCTCATCCTCTGATCAACCCCTACACCTCTTTGCACTCTCTCGAGGGGGAGGTGGTGGAATTTCTAAAGTAGTAAACAGGGCTGCCAGCACGGTGTCCTTAGCAGGCTCGACAGAAGGAGCCTCAGACTCCGGCACCCTCGCCTCTAGGATCGTGTCGATGTCTGCACGAAGACTGTCGACTGCAGCCTGAAGAGTCGACACATCCACCGGAGGGGCTGGTCGGGCTAACACTCTCAACATAAAGGCGTCCAGGCGCTGGTTAACCTCATCAATCTTCCGCTCTGTAAACTGCCGCATTTTCCGCTCTAGACGCTCTTCAGACTCAGTGATCGACTTCTGCATCCACGACTGGATATGATGCAGAAGAGTGGCCATTTGTGCCTCTAGTTTTTGGACCCTAGCAAGCGGGACCAGTGCCGGTAGAGGGGCTGTGCGAGAAGAGCTCGGGGCTGTGCTACTACCCGGGATTGACTCGACCGGAGTAGTGTCAGTGGACGCCTGTGTAGCTGTGCGGGCCTGGGCTACCGTATCCGCAAGATCATCAGCAAGTGGGGGCAGCTCTGGATGGGGCCCTCTGCGTGGAGACAACTCATTGGCCTCGTCTCTGATGAGGCCGATGTCAACAGTCCCATGCGGGGTCTTCAGCTGATCTACGTGCCATATGGCACACCTTCGGACCTGCAAAGGGCAAAGATCATACACGGAAAGGGGTAGGTAGTAGTGACCTTGAATGCCCTCTCGTGCATGACTGCCTGGAAAAGCCATGCGAAGTCCACCTCAAATCCGGCTATCATCGCCTCCATCAACACTGCTCGATCCCAGGTAACAATATTATCAGCAGCTGTGGGGGAGAGGCAGTGACGGACGAGCAGCCACAAGAACTTTGCTATGAACGTGAGGTTGGCCTTCTTGATGGCCCCCTTCGGCTCAGTTACCCAATCGACACCCTCTCCATCTACTGATAGGTGCAGGGCCATCCACCTCTTGGTGGTCTCTCTCAGTGCTGGCTCGCGCAAGAACTGTCCATCCTTTACTATCTGCCAGCGGTAGTCAAACTCGACAGTGATGGGGTCTGAGTAGCATCTGCACTCTCGCTGTATAAAAAACCGGTGGATGGATGGCAGGGAAATGTCAACCTGCACGCCCCAGACTCGAACCTTCTCCAGTGGGGCCTGTTTAGCGGGAGCAGCCCGTCTATCGATCTGTGATCGGAGAGTCGCTACGTAGGATGCGTAGAACTCTCGGACCATTTCCTCGCTGTATCATCCCAACGGACGTGCTGTCCACTCTAAGCGATGCCTGGTGAAGAGGTTGTGGATCTCCGGCATCGTTGGGAGACTCCCTGTAAGTACCCGCCGATCCAAGGTGAGTGTCTGAGTCATTACTCCTTTATCAGTCAGGAACTTGGCGTCGGAGTAAACTTGAAACTGGCCGTCGACACACCACCGGTTTGGCTGGTCAGAGGCTGGGGTGAGGACCTGAGCTGGTGCACCGGATGTAGAGTCTGAACTGTCAGCCTCATCAGACGAGGCCGACGCTGCAGCAGTGGCGGGTGCGGGAACCTCATCAGAGCCTGAAACTTCCTCGGACCATGATACTCCTAAGGAGACAGACACTCCTTCCTCATTTGTGGCTGACCCAGAGGGTGTGCCAGTCAGTGTGAGCTCCTCATCAGACTGGGAGGCAGTGACTATGCCGGACGCCACCGTCTTTGGTGTGGCTCTGGGAGCACGTGCATCACAGGATGGTGCGGAAGTGCCTGGGGGCACATACTCAGGGTCCCGCTTATCATCAGAGCTGATGATCAAGAGTGCAGACGGGGCAACAGACTATGATCGCCCGCGTGCGTAGGTTCGGTCTTGCTTGGGTGCCATAGTAGGTAGTACCTGCAAAGGATAACTATTAGTACGAGTAGTGGCAAACAAGACAAGCGAAACCATACGAAATAAAATAGTGAAAATAATATGTAAATGTTGTATAAACAGTGACACACGACGGGCCTGATGACGGCTCGTCGTGACTATGACGGACCGTCATGAGGTCCGTAGTGGTGTACTTGGACTCTGTATAAATAGAGAACCCTAAAAGAGGGTCTCCGCCTAGCATGACGGTGTGTGCAGGACGAACCATCACAGTTACAACGGTCCGTTGTAGATGTCCATCGTAGGACACTTAGGAAAAAAAATGGAGACCCTAAGGAGAGGGGTCTCTAACCGTTATGACGGTCATGCAGGACGGACCGTCGTAGGTACGACGGTCCGTCACAAGTGGCCGTTGAAGGACACTTGGGAAAAAATAGAGACCCTTAGGAGAGGGATCTCTGACCGGTATGACGGTCATGCAGGACAGACCGTCATGGGTACGATGGTTCGTCACAAGTGGCCGTTGAAGGACACTTGGAAAAAAATGAGAGACCCCTGGAAACAGGGTCTCTGTCTAGCATGACAGTTATGCAGGACGGATCGTCACGAGGACGACGATCCATCACATGTGTCCAGTAGGACATGGGTGCTAGGGCTTGTGCAACGGACCCTACGACGGTCCATCGTGGCTACGATGGTCCGTCATCGGGGTCTCATTCTGAATGACAGAGATAGAACGAAAGGTACCCTAAGCAACCCCGATGAACCCACATCAACCTTTCAGTATTTTGGACCTACATGGGTCTACCCCAACTACCTGGGAAACTAGCAATGCAAAAGCACCTATGTCTAGGGTGGTAAACATGGTAATCTCTAGCATTTGTAACCTAGGTCAGGCAGAATCGTATAGAGTAAACAAAATACTATGAGGAACTAAGCTTAATGCTAACTAGTAACAAAAATGCAAGATAAATGAGTATAAATTAGAGACACATACCTTAGAAATAGAGAAAAACAGGTGCAAAGTACTCGGTGGCAAGGTAGACACTCACAGCAGCAGTTTCCACTAGTAGATAACACTTTAGGGCTTTGGAGAATTGTGAGAGGGCAATGATGGTGGGAGGGAATGGGGAAGTTGAAAAGAGAGAGTAATGGGAGAAATAAGAGAGTAATGGGGTGAAATATGGAGGGGTGGGAGTTTAAATGGTCTGATTTTGGAAAAAGGGTCCAGCTGAGTCGGGTCGGGTAGACCTCATTAATCACGCGACGGTTCCCCGATGACGGTTTGTCGTAGTTGTGATGACCTGTCGTTGGTTCCGTCGTGCATTCCATAGTTTCAAAACAACAGAAAAAACGTACCTGGTACGACTGATGAATACGATGGTCCGTCACAGGTGCAACGGTTCGTCGATGTGTCCGTCAGTGACTGCTGCAGAGTAATTTTCTGCAGAGTAACCTTGTGATGTGCCTGCAAATTTAAAACCCATTAATATAAAAATGCTACCATTACTAAAAAAAATGATAAGTATTGGGTTGCCTCCCAACAAGCGCCTAATTTAATGTCGCGGCACGACTGAGGACACTTGATTACTCAGACTTTATCAAGATGGTATGCCTCTATCGCTTCATTCCCCGATGCTTTATGCCCAAAATAGAGTTTTATACTATCTATATTCCTCTTAAACCGTACTCCCTCCTTGGCTTTTAACTCAACTGCCCCATGAGGGAATACTTGGGTAATCAAGTAAAGGCCAGTCCATTTGGACTTGAGCTTGCCCAGAAGACAAGGCTACCCAGAGCTGTCTACAAGCACCAAATCCCCAACCATAAACTCTTGTTTTGCATTTTTCTGTTCAGTCTCCTTCTTCATATTTTCTTTGTGGGATATGGCAGATACCGATTGGATCTCACCACTCTGCCTCATGGTCCTACAAATGTTGAAGGTTTCTTCTTCATTATTCAACCGAAATGTCATCTGTCCCTTCTCCATATCAACTAAGGCTCTACCTGTAGCAAGGAATGGCCTCCCAAGAATAATGGCACCTCAAAATCGACTTCACAATCAAGAATAACAAAATCTGCTGGAAAGATGAATGACTCCACTTTTACTAGAATATCATGGAGTATCCCTATGGGCCTTTTAACTGTCCGATCGGCCATCAGTAGCCGCATCGCAGTGGGTTTTGGATCCCGCAAACCCAACTTCTTGTAAATTGAGAGGGACATTAGATTTATGCTTTCCCCCCAGATCACATAATGCTTTCGCAAAATGTAATGACCCAACTATACAAGGAATAGCGAACGCACCCGGATCTTCTTTCTTTTGTACTAAGGATCTTGTAGCAATAGCACTACAATGCTGCAATCTATCATGATCCTCAAAAGTGACCGATCTTTTCTTGGTGACCAGATCTTTCATAAATTTGGCATAACCGGACATTTTTTCTAGAGCTTCTACCAAAGGGACATTGATAGAGAGCTGCTTCAACATTGTTATGAAGCATCGGTATTTACCATCCTCAGTCTTTTTCACTAATATCTGAGGGAAGGGTGGTGGTGGCCTAGGCATGAGAATTACCTTGATAGGTACTTCTGCATCTTTTGCAATGTTATCCTTTAAATCAGCATCGACATTTACCACTTTATCAGTATCTTTTGTCACCCTATTCTCATTAGATGGCATAGGTGGGTCAATGGTTTGCTTGCCACCTCGAGTAGTAATTGCCATACAATGTCCATCATTTTTCAAATTTTAGACAGTGTTGCTAGGAAGAGTGCCCAGTTGCCGTGTGTTCACAGTTGCAGATAATTGGGCCAATTGTAACAAAAGTTTCTTAATCGATATTGCATGTGTATCAACTTTTTGCCCAATACCCGCTAAATCAATCCTCAACTCTTTATTGTGCTCATCACTAGCATCGAACCTCCTCATCATTTTATGCAACATATCCTCAACTCGCGTCATACTACCTCCACCATCCATAGGAGTAACTTCACGATTTTGAGGAGGAACATATGGTCCATTTCTGTCATTTCTATTACCATAGTTACCCCTGTTGAAGTTGTTGTCGCGATTGTAGTTTCCATCTCGGACATAATGACCCTCACGATTGTAGTTACCATAGTTCTGACCTTGGTTCCCTTCACCTTGGCGCTAATTCTTCTGATTAGAGCCTTGGGCACTTGGTCGGAAACCCCCCATCTGTTCATTTACTGCATCAGAATACTCCTCATAATAACACTCGTCGTTTGGAGGTGGTGGTTTAGCCAATTAGTTGACTGCATTAATCTTTTCTGTGCCCCCAGTGACATGTTTTAGTACCAACCCAAGCTCAGTTCTCATCTGAACCATTTCTTCACGAATATCATCTGTAGCTGGGTTGTGAGTGGACTGCACTGCGAAGGTGTTTCTCCCTGTACCGGACTTCCTAGTACTCCAAGCTTTGTTATTTCGGGAGATTTTCTCTAGTTTTTCTGCAATCTCAGCATAAGGGCATTCTCCATAAGATCCACCTGCTATAGTGTCCAACACCGCTTTATTGTTATCATCCTGTCCCCGATAGAAGTATTCCTTCAGTGACTCATCATCTATATGGTGATTTGGAACACTTCTCAAGAATGAGGTGAATCTATCCCAAGAACTACTAACTGACTCTCCTGGTAGTGCCACAAAGTTGTTCACCCTGTCTTTGTGGTTTAATTTCGTGGAGACTGGATAGTAGAGTGCTAAGAAGACATCCCTTAGTTGGTTCCAAGTGAAGATGGAGTTGTATGGGAGCTCAGTGAACCACATAGCAGCCTCTCCCGTCAGTGAGAGAGGAAACACTTTGAGACCTATTACATCTAGATCCAAATCAGGCCTCCCCACACAACTTTTACACACTGCCCTTACCTTAGCTATATGGGCATGTGGATCCTCAGAAGGTAGCCCTGAAAACAAACCTCTGGCAGTGAGCATTTGCATCAGGCTACTAGTTACCACAAAAGTGTGGCCTGTGGGTAGAGGGGGCAAGACAAGTAGCCCATCCGAGTCTGCTATGTTATAATACCCTCTGTAGTATGCTTGGGGCCGTGGAACAGGATTTTTTCCCCTCTGTTGATGTTCACCCGGAGCATCGGGTAACATCTGACCATGAACATCTACCGGAGCTAGGATGTTCTAGTTCGGATCCTCATCATTTATTCCCAAGTTTTAATTCATATTGCGCAATGTACGCTCTAACTCACGATCGTAGGGAAACAATGGTTCTCTACCTCTCCGTGTATTTGGCATACAAGGAGGATAGTTCTGAAAGGAAATCAAAAACAATAAAACAAAGTAAAATCAAGAAAATATCAACTAAACTATAGTAATAAGTTCAAGTTAATCTAAAATCTAAATTCCCCGGCAACGGCGCCAAAATTTGATACGCTCATACTCACTTCTCAAATGAGAAGTAAAGCGGTCGTGTCAAGTAAATAACCCAACTAGTGAGGTTGGGATCGTTCCCACGAGGAAAATAGTCTAGACTTAACCTCAACCTATTATTACTATTGTTTGGTCAATAACTTCCTTGGAAAGTAAAAATATAAAAAGGGGGGTTCTATCTCTAAATAAGTGAAAATAAACAACGAACTCGAAAGAGACACTTAACAGCTTTTAATTTGGGTTTTAATCAATTAATCAAAGTAACTAGGGTTTACGTGTTCCCCATAGGTTCATAACTTGATAACTCTAACTATAAAAATTCTTTCCTAGTATCTTGCATGCAAACTGATAAGTTATGTATTTCTAAATCCTTGGTTCGGCATCTAGAAAATCTCACTCTGCACCTTGGTCCGGCTACGTGTGTTGCTATCCTAACCTTTATCCTTACCTCATATTAAGCACCGTATTCGATATTTGACTGAGTTATTACCTCGTACCAATCAATACAAGCCTATTAGATAGTATGCACTAAATCTATGTTAATAATTCTTTTTCTATTATCTACCTCCTTGGTCCGGCAAGTAGCATTAAGGCGAGTTCTAACGTTGGTCATCCGTTAAAAAGACTTCTAAACGAAAGAATTATTAATACATGCAAGACACTATTCTAGAATTGTTCTTTTAATTAGGGTTTATCTCATTATTTGCCTATGGTTCCCACAACCCTAGTTATGGAGTTTAGTTACTCATAGCCATAAACACAATATTCAAATATATTAAATAAGAATTTATGTACTTACTTCAATGAGAAAGAATAAAGTCCGAAAATTTGCTTGATTAATCACTAAAAATCACTTGTAAGAATCTCCAAATCAAAACACTAATACACAGAGTCTAATAATATGATGTCTAATTTAGCAGAGTCTAACCTCAAAAATGAGGATTTTCGAACTATTTTTTAAAAAAATAAAAACCTAATTAAGCAAGGATTCTAATTGCTGGAAATCTGCCAAAATGTGGCTGGATCGACGGACCTCGCGACGGACCGTCGTGGTCACGACGCACCGTCATGGACTCCGTCGTCCCATACATAGCAATTTCTTCTGCTTTCTCTTTTCATTCCCCTCAACGGCAAGTATGACAGACTGTCATAGGCACAACGGTCCATCGAGGGTCTTCGTTTCAAAACGCTTCAACTCTTGGAATTTGGATACTGGGATCACTTTTCTGAACTTCACGACGAACCTGCAGGACGGACCGTCGTAGCCACGACGGACCGTCACAAGCTACGTAACCCCACACTTGGTCAGACATCCCCATCTTCCTTTAGTAGCTTCTCTACGCTGCCACCTACGGACCGTCACAAGCACGACGGACCGTCATCAGCTCTGTAGGTGGTCTCTTCTGCATTTCTTCACTCAAAATCTCCGCATTCAACTTTGGACAGATTTCCTGCAAAACAAAGAGAAACTCATATAAAAACTAGCACAAAAAGACTTTTGGACACACTAAACTTAAGGAAAAAGTATTAATTATACCGTGAAACCACGGTATATTAGTTTGTTCAAAGGGGTATTAGTGTTCCTTCGCCTATTTGACTAACTTTTAGGAGTCGGACACATACAAAAATTGGTGGAAGGGTAGCTAATAGGTGTTTGAGTTGTTTCATAGTTGAAACATCAGTGTACGACTCCCCAAGGACCAACCAAGGGCCCTTGAATAGGACCTTTGTGTTTGTAGAAACAGGGCCTGAACAGTGGGCATCGACGTGACCACCTATGGTCCGTGTGTGGACTGACGGGACGTCGATGCCACCGTTAGTTCATACTTAGAAAAGTTGAGGAAGGCTTTCTCCTGCAATCTCAGAACACATTGACGGAGTGCAGCGCAGAGGGGTGAGGGATCGTCGACCCACATACGACCCATCGTTCGGGGTCTCGTCTGTGAGGGTCAAATTCCCTGCACAATTTAAGTTAGTTTCATTTAATTAGTTAGGGGATTAGGTGATTATTTAGGGGTTTAATAGAGTCTAATTGAGTTGATTAAGTCCCTCAATAAGTACCCCAACCCTCATTATCAAAAGACAACTCACAAATAAACTCTCTCCCTTCTCTCTTATTTCTCTCACTACTTGAACTCACGATTGAAGACTAGCAAGAATTAGGGTTTGGGGGCTGGAAAGGGACGAATTCACCATCAAATTGTTATCAAACGTTAAGGTATGAGATTTAATTCACCTTTAAGACTCTTTCCTCAAAGGGTTCCTTCAAAATGGATTTCAAAAATTGAGTTTTCTTATGGGTTTATCCAATTACGAAATGAAGTTATGAATATAGTTATTGATGATTTCTTTAGGTTATATTGAATAGTGTAACATTTAATTTAACTTTCTTATGGTAATTTTTGATGGTTTGGTTTACATTGAAGAATAGGATCCTTAATCCCTAACCCTAGGTTGTGATCTTGACCTATATTGTATTGTGATCATTCAATTGATTTGGCTGTCGATTAGATTACTATCGCATGGTGTTATTATGGTTATTTATGAATTACAGGTCATCATGCTAGTTTTTGAGATGTGATTTAGGTTATGAATTGTAATGTGAAAATTAGCCTATGTATCTTGTCTTAACTTGTGATCTAGTATTAAGTTGTGTTATAGAGATGCAATTGGGCTTTTTATCTTATTGGTTATCATTGTGTGATGATGTTACTCCCAAAATTGGGTTGAGTTATGGGTTGATGGTAAGACCTTGATGATGAACTATAAGGAAGACTTGGTAAATCTTAAAATCTCTATATCTACTTCTAATTGTGATAAATTGTGGTTAAGTCATGATATTATGTTGGAGTATGCCTCGTATTAGGATTTGTAAGATGGTATGATGTTGAATTGAAATGTCTTGACTATGTTGTGAGGTTGATTAAGGTATATGTGATATAAGGATGGTGAAAACTATCAATATGCCTTAATATGCTATGAAATGCTAATGTGTTAAACTCACTTATATGAATTGTGATAAAAGGACTTATACAATTCTTAATGAGCTATTGATGATGATGATGATGATTATATAAGGGGTAGAACCCTATGACCTAAACTAAGCTATGATTGTTAATTAAAGTCTTAAAGACATTTCAATAAAGGGAGTACCTTAGCACCGAGTGAACTTGACAATGAGAGGTGATGACTTCCCAAAGAGGAAGATTCGCCCTATAGTTCTATATGAAATGTTGACTTCCCAGAGAGGAATACTCATCTAATGGATTCCCACGAGAGGAGGCCCAACTACCAAGTGTTATCAAGAGGGAATATACTATCTCTTAGTTCTTAAACTATGTTGCCCCAATATGAAGACTAGCTAGTGGATCCACCTAGAAAGTACTTTTGTGTCTGGTTATACTTTGGCCGCTAGACCACGTTCCACCGGTGTAAGTTTGTACAACACCGGATTCCACACTTAGCTCATGTGGTCTGTGTCGGTTAAGACAAGTGTTCCGTGAAGTAAAATAAAGTAATGGATTATAAACTAACTAAGGAGACTTGAGAGGTTTAACTTAGCCTAGGTAGGGGTATGGGACTCTACCTATGCCTTGCACTAGTTGACTTTGATGGAGATGTATATGATGATAATATGTTGATGCTACAATGTAAATGTCTATATATGATGATGATTATCCTCTTGATATATGTAGTTGGACTATATTGTTAGAAGTTGGACATTGGTTATATTTTCTTGTTAAGTTTACTTGGTTGGGCAAGGTTATGGGGCTTTGCTTGGTCATTGCACTTGTTTACTTGATAAGAATTCGTGAGTTGTTGTCTTGCTTATTATGATATGATTAAATCTTATTCATTGTTGTGATATTGTTCCTTGATTATAGGGTTGTAGAAAATCGTGGTTTCAAGTATGTTGGGATAAGTATTACTAGTTGAGATAGTAAGCATGTTTGGTTGGTTGATATGACTTGTTTTGGTTTGCACTAGGTTCTTAAAGGGGTAAAAAGGCATGTTTTGACTAAAAGTCCCTTTTTAACATGTTTTGTTTGTATATGTGCATAAGGTCTCATACTTAGTAAATGTGGAGTACCGACCCCATTTTTTCCTCTTTTTCCAAACATTTTAGGTTTCGGTCGGTGAAGAGCTTGGAAGGCGACATTGTTGAAGGCTTGAATTCTTCCTTTCATCAAAGTAGGGTAGGTCCCTCCCTTCTGAGGGCAATTCCATCATCAAGCTTATGGACTTGTTATGAGCTTAAAAACTCTTTCATTTCTTTCCAAATCAATTGAGTACTATACTTTAGTATGACCTATATGTGGTCTTGTTGGATTGATGTAAGGGCTATGCCCATATTGTTATTATCATTCAGATGGTACGAGATGAGACAATTGTTGAGACATTTTTATATTTTATATGTATGTATGTGCAAGAATAGTAGAAGGCTATGTACCCTTCCTATATGAAGGGTCTTTGTATACTCGATATAAATATATATTATGTGTATGTAGAGGTCTATGTAAGCCTTCAAGTAGTGATAATGAAAGTTTTAAATTTTTTTCGCATTTTTAACCTATGAATGTTATGAAATGAGACAAAGAGGCTAGTCTTAGTCCTTGAAAAGGACGACGATGCCGATTACGTCTAGGGGGTAAACCCAGATGTGAGAACTTCCTCATTTCCCAACTTCTTGACTTGTTTGGAACCTCTCATAAGAAAACCCCTTTTTTATACCACGACTCTCAAATAGTTCTATAGATGTCGTATCACCAACACATTTCTTCAACAAGGAGACATGAAATGGACTGATGCTAAGTCATAAGAAAAATCAAGTTCAGAAGCAACCTTACCAGAACACATCAAAATCTGAAATGGGCCCACATAATGGGGATTAAGCGTCTCTTTCTTCCCAAATCTCATCATACCCTTCATAGGTGAGATTTTAAATAAACTCAATCATATACATCAAATTTAAGATATCTCCTTCTGACATTGACATAGGACTTTTGTCGACTTTGAGTTTTTTTTCAACCTTTCTCTAATAAGCCAATTTTTATCCATAGCCTCGTGTACCAATTTAGGACCTATCAAAGAAATCTCACCAACTTCAAACCAATCTATATATATATCTACACCTCCTACTATAAATAATCTCAAATGGAGCCATACTAATGCTTGAATGGTAACTACTATTATAAGAAAACTCAATCAAAGGCATATAACTGTCTCAAATACCTTTGAAGTCAATCATACAAACTCTCAACATATATTACAAAGTTTGGATAGTATGCTGCACTTGCCCATTAGTTTGAGTATGAAATGTCGTACTAAGTTTACCACAAGTATACCGAGACCCTTTTGGAAAGACTTTAAAAATTGAAAAGTGAATTGGGTACTATGATCAAAGATAATGGATAGGGCCACCCCATGCAACCCAACCATTTAACTCAAGTACAACTTAGCATAATATTCCACTGAATAGGAAACCTTGACATGAATGAAAGGAGCTGACTTAGTCATATGATCTAAAATAACCCAAATTCAGTTATGTTCTTGCCAAATGCGAGGTAAACAAACAATAAAGTTCATGCTCAAATCTTGTCAATTCCAAGAAGAATTACTAATATCTTAGGACAAACTTCCCAACTTTTGATACTTAAATTTCACTTTTTTTACAGTTAGGTTACTTAGCCATAAATTTTGCAATATTCTTCTTCATCTCATTCCACCAATAGACCTCTCGCAAGTCACAATACATCTTAGTGGTTCTCGGGTGAATTAATATCAATAAATATGGGCCTCTAATAAGATTTTCTCTCTCAAGTCATCAACATTAGAAACACACAACTGACCTTATATTGAAGCACATCCTCTCCCTCTTGCGAAAAAGCCTGAACGGACTTCTTAAGCATCACTTCGTTCAATCAACAAAAATTGGATCAAGACCTTTCTCTGTCTTTCACATATGATATAAATGACGATTTTGAACCATTATGAACAATAACACCACCTTCCATAGAATCCACCAACCGAACACCCAATTGGGACAATCTATGAATATCACGACCCAACACCTTTTTATCTTTCTCAAATGATCAACATTACCCATTGGTAGTCGACTAAGAGCATCTGCCACCACATTCGCCTTACCAGGGTGATAGAGAACACTGACATAGTAATCCTTAAAGAGTAGCCATCTATGTTGGCAAATATTTAGATAATTTTGGTTGAACACATATTGCAAACTCTTGTGCACTGTAAATACATCAACATGAATACCATATAAGTAATACCTCCAAAGTCTTAAGACGAAAACAAGCATCGTTATCTCCAAATCATGGGTAGGATAGTTCTTTTCATGAATGTTATGTTTCCTTGAAACATAAGTAATGAATTTCTCATTCTGTATAAAACAAGTCATAATCCAATTCTTGAAGCCTAATATTACACAATGAACCCATCAGACCCTTTTAGAAAAGTCAACACTAGGCTGGAGGTAAGTCTATCTTTCAATTCTTGGAAACTCTTATAGCATGCTTCCGACCATAAAAACTTAACTTTCTTTTGGGTTAATACAGCCAACGGAGAGGAAATCGATAAAAAAACATTTCACAAAACTTATATAATAACCAACCAAATCAAAGAAACTTCAAATATCTAAAGGGGATATATGTCTAGGACAACTCTAAACTGCATTTGTTTTCTTATGATCTACCTCAATACCCTCATAAGAAACAATGTGACAAAGAAGAGACACAAATCTCAACTGAAACTCAAATTTACTAAACATTGCAATGATCGGCACGCTCGTCCTCACTCCTAGAGTATATCAAGATGGTAAGGCTCCGTAATAGGAGGGGCTGCTGGTTCACCAAGGTAGGGAGAGTCCGGGGCTGGTTAGTTGAGACCGGCTTCGGAATTAGCAGGGGAACTATTTCCAAATATGTCACCAAATACACTTTCATGAACATGTATACATATTGTCTAAACACTTTATTCATAAAGTCCATAAATGCATCCGGAGCATTAGTTAAACAAAATGGAATTACCAAGAACTTATAATGTATATCGTGTCCAAAAAATTGTCTTCCGAATGTCATCTTCCATTGCCATCACCATCAAATGGTGATAACCCGATCATATGTTGATCTTAGAGAAGTAACACAATTTTTTGAGTTGATCAACCAAATCATCTATCTTTGGAAGAATATATTTATTCTTAATGGTTACCTTTTTCAATTTTCGATAATAAATATACATGTGAATTGAACCATTATTCTTACAAACAAATAAAATTGGAGCACCCTATGGAGAGATAATCGGTTTGATGAAACACTTATCCAACAATTCTTTCAATTTGTATCTCAATTCTTTAAGTTTTACTTGAGCCATTTGGTAGGAGGAAAGGATATAGGTTGAGGATTATGGAGAAGGTCAATTCCGAAGTCTATTTCCCTTTTAGGATGAGCACTGGACAAATCATCGGAAAACACTTTTGGAAACTCATTTACAATGGTACCAACTTAAGAGTAGGGGGTTTGAATATGTATCCCTAACCCAAACAACTTGATACATGGAATTGTTAGAAATCATTTTTCTAGCCTTAACACAAGAAACAAACTTACCCTTAGGCATATAATTTATCCCTTCCCACTCTAGGACAGACTCATTCAAAAGCTGAAACTTGATCACTCAGGTTCTACGAAAAATAGAAGTATAACAAGAATGGAGTCAATCCATACCCACAATAGCATCAAAACCGAGCATATCAACCTATAGTGTCACACTCAAAAATTAGACCCCAGATGAAACTGACATGGTTAACCTCTCAGAGGTCGCACACAAGCCTCTTCTTAGCTGTCATCACAATCATACAGTTAAATTTGCAAAAAAAAAACTTTTTAATACTTATTGAAGTGTAATTAGACTTCATATAATTAATGTATAAGAGTGATATATTGATAAGCTCAAACTAAACAACCATCTATCAATAGATTAAACAATTGAAATAAGGAATCATAATATTAATAATAGTTTGCCAAACCGGCCTTAATACAAACAGTTGAACAAATGGTTGAAAGGAAATGTTAGGGACAACATCCACTAACTATGTCTAATGTACTAAAGCTAGAATATAAACGTAGGCATCCTCGAACTCAAGAGGACCTACCAAAGTCTGGAGGTACTAGTCCAAAATACTTCAAGTGATCTTCAATCTTCTCAAGAACCTGCACCTATAAAAATAGTAATAGTATAGGGTTAGTACACTTTTACTAAGTATGAGTGTATGTACATAAACACATAAGGACTATGCATGATCAGGGAAAACTCTTCCTATAACAACATGCCGTATCTGGAAATTGAAGTCACTATACTTTCCTAATTTGTTATTTGTGATTCATGCTATCAATATGACATATTTTTCATGCTTTTAAAGCACACAACTCATTTTATATATGAACATAAGACCTTGGAATCATGAGCATAATTTTAAAACAACTCGAGCAAAAAATCATATTTTTGCTCCCCCTTAAGCCGAGAGCTCCTTTTCCCACACTTAGATTATTTTTTAGTCTCTTATTCTTTTTGTTGTTTAGTTAAATGATCTCCATTAATCCTATGTTTTACTTACGAGTGAAATGATTCATTGTAGTCCCATTCCTACAATGAATCAAGTATGTAATCCAAAAGACTCAAGAAATGATTTGACTACCTTACTCAGAAGTTATTCTTTCCATTCTTGTTAAATTGGGTATGAAGTCTTTGTAAGCCAATCTTTATTGACTATGCTAATTATTTGATCATTTGCATAATATAAATATGTTGGGCATCTATTTATTGACTATGCCCATTATTTGATCACTTACATAATATAAAGATTATTAGATATACCCATTATTTGATCATTATGCTTACTTAATTCACTTTCAACTGACTTTTATTCTTCTTTGATCTCATGTTCACTTTGAACATAATTTTCTTTCTTTCATTGTTTCTTACTTTCTTAAAGAAATCATTAGCATTTAACTAACTTAGATCATGTGAGTTAATATAAAATCTAGTGTCTTACCCACACTGAAAAGAGTTAGTTCACTGGCTAAAATAAACCTTGATCATGTGAGTTAACATGAAATCCAGTGTCTTCCATACACTAAAAAAAGATGGTTCATCGTCTAAAGTGAAATCGAATCTAGATCATTTAATCGACATGGATCAGTGAACTAAACATGAAATCTTCCCTACACTGAACAGATGTGGTTCACCGGCCAAAGTGAAACAGAATACTACATGGCACTCTTAGGTGGAATCCACTGGCTAGTACCTATGCTGGTAACATAGTTCAAGTACTAGGAGATTTCAGAGACTCTTATCCACCTTGGTGGTAGTCTCATCTCATGAGGCTTACATGTGCTTGCACAAGCTCATTGGTAGTTTATTGGTGATTTTCTCAATTTCTTATACTTAACATCTTTTAGACTTGACTCATGCATTATGGAAGCTTGCTTCTAGTATAAGGTATTCTTAGCTCTATGGATGACTTGTCATCCCTTTCTTTACTTTATGAATGTGAACTTAAGTCTTACATTATCATTATGGTGTGAATGAGACTTCTCTCACGATTTCTAACACCCTCTTATGTGAGTATCTTTGACATAAGTGTTTAAGTTCAAGTGAGACTTGTCTCACTTCCTTTAATACTCCTTTTAGGTCAATTTCACAACTCATAAGTTTTTGGTTATTTCATTACTCACCTTATCTTGTTCAATGTTATTTGGTAGTCTTGTACCATTCTTTATGAAAGTTGTAAGGATTTACTCAATGTGTTATTATGTTCAGAAGTTCATTTAGATAGGTTATGTTAGGACTTGTCCCAATCACTGGCATACCCTAGATTATGAGTTCATTGAGTTACATCTTCTCAAGCCAATCTTTAACATGTATTTGGCTTACAATAAACATCATAATTTACATTGGTCATATAATATTATTATGACTTAGTCATTGGCCAACTCTATATCATATTTTGGAAATAATATTACTAGCCAATTTATTGGCATAAACCAAACTTTCACTAAACACTGGTCATGAGAATATCATTAGCCAATTTAATTAACTTCATGTATATACTATAGTAGTATCATCATTTTAAGAAAGACAATTTTAACAATTTCATCTGCTCAAACACAATTGACATCAAAACATTTCGTATCTCATGTAAATAATACTCTAATCATACGGATATAAATTTATAGGCCTTATTCGACATTAACCACTCATAGAAACCTACACATAATGATCAGTTATCACCACATACCAACAACATGCTCAAGATTTTCACTATACAAACTGCTAGAATCGAAAATAGGGAGAACTAGGGAGATGAACATTCGACAATGTCATTGGGAACAACCCTAATTTCATTTTCTTAAATTCAAAACGTTTGAAAAGCCTCTTGGGGAAAGGAATCCAAGAGATAAAACCCATACCTTATTGTATAATTGAATTTACGAAGATCACCCTGCACTTTTCATGAAGAATCTTGAACAATAGCCTTAAGATCGCGTAAAAAGAACCTTTCTATTTTTCTTTCACTTTTGTTCACTGTTTTTTGTCGTGAGGTTTCTACTGATTAATAGTGAGTCTATGTTTTAGAAACTGATATTTACTAATTCAACTTATGCTAATTAACTTAATTAAATAAATCAATTAGCTAATTACAAAAACACCCCTCCTAAATTGACTAAAAATAGGAGAGCATTTGACTTAGCCAAATCTGAAAATTTGCTAGCGGTGTCGACTTTGACTAGAAAATTAAATTAACTAATCAGATTGCTAATTTAATCAATTAATTGACCTAGGGTAATAAACAAAGTACACCTAAGTCACTAGGACGATAACCAATCTCTTTGGACCATCCTAGGTTAGGTACTAGGATATTTCTATAGTTAGTTACCCGGCTAGTGTCATCCGGTTAGGCTTTAGGAT
This sequence comes from Solanum lycopersicum, assembly GCF_036512215.1. NCBI lineage: Eukaryota > Viridiplantae > Streptophyta > Magnoliopsida > Solanales > Solanaceae > Solanum > Solanum lycopersicum. The sequence goes on along the minus strand of NC_090808.1, from coordinate 42,922,737 downwards.
TTAGGGTACACTAGTTAGTTTATTTTAGTCAATCCTAGGTTAGTTGGTTAGTTAGGTGAGTTAGTTAGAGCCTACAAATGGTTAGGAAGCTAGGCCTCATGTAGCTTTACCCGCACCCTCTAACCGCCCTAATCGAATTCGATTGGGGCTTGTTTGCTTGGTCTCTTGCACATGTGCTTGCACATGTGTTGCTGCACATTTATTGTCCAATGACCCTCACTATATCCTTGGGCACTGCTTAATCTACATGATCATTTTAAATGATCATGTGCTATGGTACCTAGGCTTGACACTTAGATGCCTCGTAGCTAATGTGTACAACTAAGAAATTAATATTTTAGCTTAGGGACTTCATTGGATGTACAATTCCTAAACTATATTGGATTGGGGCATTTGAACATCAAAGTATGTCTTAATACATAGAAATAGGATAACACCCTTAAGCCAATATTCTCTAACATGCCCAATATTACTCAATATTGCGCATTGGGATGCTTATGTACCCCAATACATATTCTTAAACCTAATAGACTCTTCACTAGACAAGTACATTTTCTGGAATGTTACATTATCCCCCCCTTTGGAACATTCTTCCCTGAATGGCACTACACATCATGTTGAATCAAAGAGGGTATTTTCAAAAAACACATCAACATACTTGAAACTTTGCTCTTTGTGAATATCTGATTCACAACTTACTTCTGGATGATGCACATTACTCAAGGCTTATCATAAGCTTCTTATCTGAGATTCAAGAACTTCTTTCTCAATCTCACTTTAAATCAATGCACATCATAACTCATCAAACACAAAATCATGTCAACGCTATATAAAGACACGAACATGAATGCAAGCATGAACTCATATTAACTCATATACTGCATGTATAAAATACACAATTATGGACATAGAGTCTAAGTCATTGACTCTGACTAAGTGATAAAAATACCCCTTAGATAACATCTTTTGGCTTTAATATGGGAAACTACTTGGGTTAGAGGGGATTCAATCTTTGTTCAAGGAGGGATTCATGACACAATTAACTAACAGGACACTAAATGTTTATCAAACTTCAAGGAGTATTCCTTGACTAACATGCCTCCCTGGCGTAGGTTGATGAACTTCTCAACCTTAGCTTCTGTCTTCTTTCTAGAAAAGAATTTCTTCAGGAGTGCAGTCTTGAGAATGTCCCAAGTGATAGGGAGATCTCCTAGTGCTCGGCAATGTACCCACATCTTGTACCATACCTGAGCCACATCCTTGAGCTGGTATGCGGCCAACTCAGCCTTCTCCTCTTCATTAACACCCATAGTAGGCATTAGAACCTACCATGCACTCACCTCCATGCGAATGACCACAGTTATCACACGGTGTTCTGTCACGCTGGCATTTCTATCATTGCCCTTCTTGGGGCCAGACTTCTCCAACTCTCCTGCCAGCATTTCTTCTTGTGTTCATTGCACACACAAGAAGGAATTTAGATGCTATAATGACACAAAATGTCAAAGCTCTACACAACACGATAAAGAGTATAAGAAGGAAAGATTCCTAACATCATTAACTCTCTAAGTCATGGTTGTGGTGCACTTCACAACCATAATCTAGAAACTATGAAACGTGGTTGTTTTGAGCCTTAGTTCTTAGGTAATTTAACCTCATGCTATGATTCCAAATTGGTCACACCCGAAATTTAGACACCAGATGAGACCGACGTCGTTAACCTCTCAAAGGTCGCAGACAAGCCTCTTCTTGGCTGTCATCACAATCATACAGTTAAATTTGAGAAAAATATAATACTTTTTAATACTTATTTAAGTATAGTCATACTTCATATAATTACTGCATAAGAGTGATATACAGATAAGCTCAAACTAAAGAACTATATATCAATATATTAAACAATTAAAATAAGAAATCATAATATTAATAATAGTTTGCCAAATCGGCCTTAATACAAACACTTGAAGAAATGGTTGAACGGAAACGCTAGGGACAACATCAATTAGCTATGTCTAATGTACTAAATCTAGATATAATCGTAGGCATCCTCGAACTCAAGAGGACCTACCAAAGTCTGGAGGTACTAGTCCAAACTGCTTCAACTTATCTTCAATCTTCTCAAGAACCAGTACCTATAAAAATAGTAATAGCATAGGGGTAAGTACACACTTGTACTAAGTATGGGTGTATGCACATAAACAAATAAGAATTATGCATAATCAAGGAAAGCTCTTCCTATAGCAACATGCTGTATCTGGAAAGTGAAGTCACTATATTTTCCTAATTTGTTATTTGTGATTCATGCTATGAATATGACATATTTTCATGCATTTAAAGAACACAACACATTTTCTATACGAACATAAAACCTTGGAATCATGAACATAATTTTATAACAACTCGAGCAAAAATTTATATTTTTGCTCCCCCTTAAGTCGAGAGCTCCTTTTCCCACACAAATTATTTTTCAGTCTTTTCTTTTTTTTGTTGTGAAGGTTAATGATCTCCTTTAATCCTATATTTTACTTACAAGTGAAATGATACATTGTAGTACCATTCCTACAATGAATCAAGTAAGTAATCCAAAAGACTCGAGAAATGATTTGACTACCTTACTCAGAATTTATTCTTTTCATTCTTATTAAATTGGGTATGAAGTCTTTGTAAGCCAATCTTTATTGACTATACTAATTATTTGATCATTTGCATAATATAAATATGCTGGGCATCTGTTTATTGACTATGACCATTATTTGATCACTTACATAATATAAAGATTATTAGCTATACCCATTATTTGATCATTATGCTTACTTAGTTCACTTTGAACTGACTTTTCTTCTTCTTTGATCTCATGTTCACTTTGAACATAATTTTCTTTCTTTCTTTCTTTCTTACTTTCTTAAAGAAAACATTTGCATTTAACTGACATAGATCATGTGAGTTAATATAAAATCTAGTGTCTTACCCACACCGAAAAGAGGTGGTTCACCGGCTAAAATAAACCTTGATCATGTGAGTTAACATGAAATCCAGTGTCTTCCATACACTGAAAAAAGGTGGTTCATCGTCTAAAGTGAAATTGAATCTGGATCATTTAATCGACATGGATCAATGAGCTAAACATGAAATCAAGTGTCTTCCCTACACTGAAAATATGTGGTTTACCGGCCAAAGTGAAACAGAATACTACCTGGCACTCTTAGGTGGAATACACTGGCTAGTACCTATGCTGGAAACATAGTTCAAGTACTAGGAGATTTCAGAGACTCTTATCCTCCTTGGTGGTAGTCTCATCTCATGAGCCTTACATGTGCTTGCACAAGCTTATTGGTAGTTTATTGGTGATTTTCTCAATTTCTTATACTTAACATCTTTTAGACTTGACTCATGCATTATGGAAGCTTGCTTCTAGTATGAGGTATGCTTAGCTCAATGGATGACTTGTTATGCCTTTCTTTACTTTATCAATGTGACCTTAAGTCTTACATTATCATTATGGTGTGAATGAGACTTGTTTCACGATTTCTAAAACCCTCTTAGTGTCTTTGACATAATTGTTTAGGTGAAAGTGAGACTTGTCTCACTTCTTTTAACACCCCTTTTTAGGTCAATTTCATAACTCATATGTTTTTGGTTATTTCATTACTCACCTTATCTTGTTCAATGATATTTGGTAGTCTTGTACCATTCTTTATGAATGTTGTAAGGACTTACTCAATGTGCTATTATGTTCACAAGTTCATTTAGATAGGGTATGTTAGGACTTGTCCCAATCGCTGGCATACCCTATATTATGTGTTGATTAAGTTACAGCTTCTCAAGTCAATCTTTAACATGTATTTGGCATACAAGAAACATCAAAATTTACATTGGCCATATAAGATTAGTATGACTTAGTCATTTGCCAACTCTATATCATATTTTGGAAATAATATTACTAGCCAATTTATTGGCATAACTTCATGTATATACTATAGTAGTGTCATCATTTTAAGCAAGCCAATTTTTAACAATTTCATCTTGTCAAACACAATTAGCATCAAAACATTTCTTATCTCATGTAAATAATACTCCAATCATACGGATCTAAATTATAGGTCTCATTCGACATTATCCACTCATAGAAACCTACACAAAATGATCAGTTAGCACCACATACCAACAACATGCTCGAGATTTGAATTATACATACTGTTAGAATAAAAAATAGGGAGAACTATGGAGATAAACATTCGACAATTTCATTGGGAACAACCCTAGTTTCGCTTTCTTGAATTCAAAACGTATGAAAAGCCTCTTGGGGAAAGGAATCCAAGAGAGAAAAGCCTTACCTTATTGTAGAATTGAATCTACAAAGATCACCATGCACTTTGCCTGAAAAATCTTGAAGAATAGCCTTGAAATCGCCTAAGGAGAACCTTTCTATTTTTCTTTCACGTTTGTTCATTGTTTTTAGTCTTGAGGTTTCTACTGATTAATCATGAGTTAAAGTCTTAGGAACTGATATTGACTAATTCAACATAGGCTAATTAACTTAATTAAATAAATCAATTAGCTAATTACAAAAATGCCCATTCTAAATTGACTTAAAATAGGAGAGCATTAGATTATGCCAAATCTAAAAATTTGCTAGGGGTCGCGACTTTGATTAGGAATTTAAATTAATTAAATTTTAAATTTAATTAATGAAATGACCTAGGGCAATTACTAAAGTACTCCTAAGTCACTAGGATGATAACCAACCTTTTCGGACCATCCTAGGTTAGATTCTAGGATGTTTCTTTAGTTAGTTACCCGGCTAGTGTCGCCTGCTTAGGTTTTAGGATTTTGGATACACTAGTTAGTTTATTTTAGTGAATCCTAGGTTAGTTAGTTAGTTAGAGCCTAGGACTTGTTAGGAAGCTAGGCCCCATGCTGCTTTACCCGCACGCGTGCCTGCTTTCTAACCGCCCTAACCAAATTCGGCTGGGGATTGGTCGCTTGGTCTCTTGCACATGTTCTTTCTATATATTGCTTATGTGCTTGCACATATGTTGCAAATGTGCTTGCACATGTGGTGATGCGTATTTCTTGTCCAAGGACCCTCACTATGTCCTAGTGCACTGCTTATTTTACATGATTATTTTAAATGATCATGTGCTATGGTACCTAGGCTTGACACTTGGATGCCTCGTACCTAATGTGTACAATTAAGAAATTAATATTTAAGCTTAGGGTCTTCATTGCAGGTACAATTACTAAACAAGCTTGGATTGGGGCATTTGAACATCAAAGTATGTCTTAATACATAAAAATTGGATAACACCCTTAAACAAATATTCTCTAACATGCCCATATTACTCAATATTGGGCATTGGGATGCCTATGTACTCTAATACATATTCTTAAAACCTAAGACTCTTCACTAGACAACTACATTTTCTGGAATGTTGAATATACAATATTAACAAGAGTGACTCAATAGAATGAGGAAACGAGGCAACTTCTATAGATTTCTTAGCCACGATAGATTCACAATAGGAGTAGAGAGATAAAAAGGATCTAACGACACATCCGTAGAAACTTGAAACATCATTTCCACATATGGCATTACAAAAGACAATGTAGCAATGGGATCAAGCAAATCATAGCATCAAGATGGAAGACTCGAACATACTGGTAATAACATGGGGAGAGCCATCTTGATCATGACGAGTTTGAAGTGCATAAAATTGGTTTTGCTTTGGATTATTTGAACTTGAACCATTAGGTTGAGCTTGCCTAGCATCCTTTCCCTTGTCAAATTTATGTGGACAATCTCAAGTGATGACAACTCTTGTCACAACCAAAACAATTATCAATGCCCATCAAACATTTTCCCAAAAGACTGTTATCATACTTTTGTCATGTGAAACCGTAGGTCCATTTTCTCCTTGAGGCTTAGGGATACACACCCTCTATTTGTTAAAATTACGATCCAGCGCATTTGGAGGAACCTTGACTAGAAAACCTTTTTTGGAACTTAGAACAACAATGTCTATTAGATCATGAATGTGAAAAGTCACAATCACAGATATTTTTCCTCTTTGCTTTGTTAGGCCTTATTTTTTTTATTTTTTGCACTTCAATTTTTGTTGAGAATGAATAATTATACGAGAAATATCTATTTTATTAATGATCTTGCTTGTACACATTCCTTAACCACCATTTCAGACACACCCAAATTTTTTTTACTCATCATTGGCATTAAGTCAGCAACCATATGAGGAACTTATTTGGACAATTGCGTGAACTTCAAGGAACACTCTTTAACACTCATATTTTCTTAACGAAGGTTGAAAAATTCAAATATATTTGTATATCTCATCTTAATAGTATGGTCCTATCAAGGAAAGAAACCTTAAACTTCTCTCAATCAAGAGGACCTACATAAACCGCCCTCTCTTCCTTCCATTGATTGCACAAACTTGAGCAACACCCTCAAGTTTATAAGATACAAAAACTGTTATTTCCACCGGTGTCACACCCATGATCATTGATGAGTCAAATATTTGGTCTCTTTTAGGGATTTATTTTGATAGCTTTAGTGTCCTCAAATGCCTAATTATGTAATAAGTTGATGTTAAAGCATTGATTTTCAGGTATATGAGATTAGGAGAAAGGCAAGGACGTTACTAGGCAAAGGAGAAAAACAAGCTGAAGAAGTGGAGAAAAGGAGATCCTGGTGATTGCATTCATCGAGTGGCTCTTTAGCTCGCTTAATGTTCCAGTGTGCCATCCCTGGAGGATAAAACCAAGTCTGCAACAAAAATGAGCAGTCGACGAATCACCAACCATTTTGCAACAACAGATTAGATCACCCAATGTTACAGAACTTGCGATGTTCAGGGCCAAAGCACGATGGTGATGAAAGTGAGCTAACGGAATTAGAGGAGTGGAATTTTGAGCCAAAAATCTAAAAACTATTAATTTTTTTTACAAGGAATTTTGAGGAGTTCTAGAAAATTTCTCAGAGTGTGCTAACCAGATATTGTAGTTACCGTTCTAGAGTTAGAGTTATCTCTAGGTTTTTGAGTGATTATTGTAAAATTTGTGAGGATTTTGACTTAGCTATTTGAACTTAATGATTTTGGTACATTTAAAGGGCTTGGATACTATTACCTAATTGATGGCTAATCGACTTGGTAATTATTTTTATCTTTTTAGGATTTTTGGATAAACCCCAATTCATGGGGTGTGATAATGTGATTATGGGTTGATTTAGCAAATGGGTATTGTTAATTAGTAATTTAAATGCTTAATTGAAGTGGTTTAAATTTATAACTACATTTTAATATATGAATTGTAGTTGCAAATGCAGTTCTAATTGTGTGTTCTAGGCTTGCTCTCTTAAGAGAGGTTTTGGAACCAAAGTTGTTGATTAATGATTTGTAGGTATTGGGTTGATATGGGTTAAGCTCGAAGAGTGAATCCAAAACCTAATCTTACTCGTCTAGGTTGAGAGACTAGATGAAGTAAGGTGTCGGCTGGTTTTAATTGCTAAGCTTTTTTATGTTCGAAAGAAATCACTTCATTCGAAATTTTTGTTTGAGATAAATATTTCACTCATAGTCTAGTCTATCCACTGATGTTTCGCTATTTATTAGTAGTTACAATTACCATATAGTGAAATTTTCTTATAATCAATAACATCCGTAGAATTCCTCTCTATATTATTATTTCATTAATGTTTGATTGTGTTGTAGCTGATAATGCAAACCAAAACCCCCATATGACATTCGTGTGAGCCCCTTAAGACTTGTTTACAAGTATTTTTCAATAATTTTTATTGCTATATATATATAGAAGACATCTGTACTTCCTAATTGAATTTGAATATGTACCGCTCCCTGTGGGTTTGACCCCTTTGGATGGAAAAACGCCATCAATGACGCTTAATATGGTTTTAAGAGTTAACGATCGTTACTCAGTATATAACCTAATCAATTGGGTTAGGTTCATTCCCACATGGAGTGGTACGTGATTAAGATTCAATAGCAAAGTACAAATACATTCAAGTCAATCAGAGGAATAGGCATTGACGAATAAAAGCATAGTTCAAATTAGGGGGTGACACAAATGTTAAATAACAAGGGGGGTTGGTTTTAATTATCAACAACAACAACAATAAATAACACTACTACACAAGTAATGAGACGGATTCTTGGGATGTGATTGGATTATAGGCTAAGGTAGAGAATTTGGTAATTGTAACTAATAGTAAACAGTTGTATATCAGTGACTAAGCTAGACCTTAGTGGATATATGATTTCTCTCAAACAATTTACCCCGAGTCAAGTTTGTTTCTCTCGAACACCAATAAGGAACAATTAAGAACAACATACGTTTTAGTCTATTCACTCTCTCGAGCTGAACCGATGATTCCCAATACCCAAAATCAACCAGTAATCTTGGTTTTAAAACCTCTATCCCATGCAATTTGAAAACTCGTAGGTAGAGTTATATTTGCAACTATAACCCTTTAAATTAAACCACAACTAATGAAAGAAATAACTTTTAAGCAACATTTACACTATCAACTAGCAATACCCATAAACTAAATCAACCCATAATCACAAAATAACACCCCAAGAATTGGGGTTTTAGTCGGACATCATAAAAAGATAGAAATGATTACCAAATCGTGTTTCCATCATCTGGGTATGATTTATTTTGTCTTTATAAAGGTCCAAAATAAAGAATATACAATACCCACTTTCAATTTCTCAAAATGGAAAGTTTCTCAATAAAAAAGTTCTATATCCTAAAAATCTCTCAAAAATGTATTTAGAATCGCCAAAATATGTTGTGAGGGACCACTTGGTGCAGTATGTCGGGATCTCCGATTAGCTCATCGATCTGCCTTTTGGTCAGTTTCATTGACTTTTTAATTTAGCCTTCAACATCCTTGATTTCTATAACTTTGGGCGATCCAATCACTGCATCCGGAAATCAATGGCCATACACCGAATTCTCTTTACTATCGCCAACTTCATTATCTCTTTCAAGGCTTGGTACACTGAAACTTTGGGCGAGTTAAAAGACACTCGGTGACTCACCCAATGGATTAGGTGATCCACAAGCTTTCTTTTCTTCGTTCTTTTAGTTTCTTTGTTTCTTTTTTCTCCTTAGTATCCAGGCTTTGTTCCTCAATTAAATACCTTGAAATCAAGGGTTTTACATCAGTTATTGGCACAAAATAAGAATTCAAAGTTACTAAATCTATCCAAATAATGCGCCAAATGAGTCCTAATTGTGGACTTATCAAGTTTTATACTGATTAACCATATTCTGCACCTAGAATTGAATGAGGTGTAGTTGAAATTCTAATCAATCATCAAAACCTTGGTTACATCACTAATAAAATCTTGAGGATCTTCCTCATCCTTAGAATCATGAAACTCCAGGGATTCATCCATGTGAAGTCATTCACTGTAGTTGTTGTTGTATCTACATTTAGGTTCACGGGGACCACAACCTTCTTATTGGCTTGGGTCGTCATGGCTTGAGCTAGCACTTGTAAAGCGACTCAAAACTCTGTTAGTCACTTTGTTCAACCAAGTGGTCGACTGTAACTTAAGGAGTTTCTTGAGGAGATTAAGGAGACTAATTCCACATTCTCATTCACATTCCTCCTAACATAAGATCTTCGCAGGGCCATATCCTTAAGAGGATCGGATAGAAATTATGAGAAAGACATATAGAGTTACGCTTTATCATATGACTTTAGGATAATGAAAGAAGTGAAATTTCCTAAACACCTTATAGCCTCTTATTCATAAATGTGGTGCGCTTGACACTCATGAAGAAGAATCTACTCGACTTATGAGACATCCTAGGACCTTTGTAAACCTTTTAGTGTGAATACCAAATTTTCATGACCCAAAGTGTACCATAGACGTAACATGACACATAGAAACCCGAGAGACCCTACACAAGACAATTAGGATACATCATACAAGATAATAGAAACAAATAATCTTAGAAGGTAGCATTTCATGTATCAAGAGTTTGACAAAACACAAGTCTGAGATAAGGATCAAAGCCTTCTAATACATCTTAACGAAAGTGATTAAGACGTAACTCAAACATCACATACAATGTAAGAAAAATGTGAATAACACACATTTAAAAAGTGTCTCGGTTTTTGGAACATGAGGACTTATAGTTAAAGGGAAGCGCCCAATCGGGTCTAACACGAGTATATGAGGTAGGAACGTCGAATCCTATATCAATGAGATAATGTAGGGAAAAGTATGCATATTACATGAAATGTACTAAGTATAGGTCAATATACATAAACTTGGACATGATAACATGAATGTTTTAGAACATGTCGACATGATTAATATTTGGAAATTTTTAACATAAGGAAGTAAAACATGAAAATCGTAGGATATAGTCATCGAGTTTGAAATAAAGACATAAAAATCTTTGAAAAAAAACATGGTCATTGATGCTTCACAAATATCAAAATACTACATCCAGTTCGAATGTCAACGATCATGAGTAGTAACATAACCCAACCAAGGGTTGGGATCATTCCCACAGGGAGTGGTTTAGAGAATTAGCATCCAAGCATAAATATGCTAAAATCAATCTTAGCTAAATGCATTTATGAATAAGCACAAGTGTTAAATATCAAGAGGGGTGTTTATGTTCAATTAACAAATAAAACAACAAATAACAGGAAAATACGAATAGAGATAGGAATCTTGGGATGTGATAGGATTATGGACTAAGGTAAACAACCTGGTAACTAAAACTAATAGTAAACTACTACAAGTCAGTGAATAAGCTAGACTTTAGTGGGATAAACTCTCTCAAGCAGTTTATCCCAAATCAAATTAGTTTCTCTCGAACACAAATAAACAACAATTAAGATTATTCTTAGCTTTAGTCCATTCACTCTCTCGAACTTGATGTGTCGAAAAGGTTTTAAGTTTCACTCTCTCGAGCTGAACCCACAGCAACCCAATACTCATAGACTATCAGTAATTTTTGTTTTAAAACCTCTCTCCCGAGCAAGCCAAAAATACAAAGTTAAGATTGTATTTACAACTACAACCAATTCAGTTCAGCCACAATTACTGAATGAAATCAATTTTAAATAGCATATAACTATCAGTCAACAATACCCAATAGTTCATTTTATCCATAATCACATAATCACACTCCAAGAATTGGGGTTTTAGCTAGACATAGTAATAAGCAACAAATCAATACCAAATTATATCTCCATCAACTAGATATCAATAATAATGTCCTTACACAAGTCTTAGATGAAGAATCTTCAATACCCACTTCTAATTTTTTAAAATTGGAAATCTTCAAAGCTAAGGCAAAAGTCTCCAAAAATTTTGTTTCATACTCAAACTTCAAAAGCTGAATAATAATATGATTTTACAGAGAGTTGATACTAAGCTAAAAATTTTAAACAAGTATTTATAGTCTTCAAAAAGTATGTTGTGAAGGACCATTCGGCCCAATAAATCGGAATCGTCGATCCACTGGGATCCACCCTTTGGTCAATCTCATCGCCTTCTTACTTTGTGTTTTAACATCTGTAAAATCAGTAACTTTGGGTTATATGGAACTACATTGCAGACGCATTCGGTTACTCGCTAACTTCTCTTTTACATCACCTATTTGATTTTCTCCTTCAAGGCTTTTAACTCTAGAATATAAGGTTTCTTAGCTATTCAGCGACTCACCCAATGGGTTAGGCGATCCTCATGTCATCTTTTCTTTGTTCTTTTAGCTACCTTGTTCTTTTTTGCTCATAAGTGTCCACACATTGTTTCTCAATCAAAATACCTAAAACTAAAGTATTTATATACGTTATTGGTACAAAATATGCATTTGAGGACACTAAATATACTAACATATAGCGTTAAATAATTCCAAATCATGGACTCGTTAACATCCCCAACATAAATTTTTGCTTGTCCTAAAGTAAAATCAAGTTCAGCAGTTGAATGTCTCAAATAGTGCTACACAATATTGAATGATGAATGCACATAAAAAGACTTAACTTACTAATGCAAGGATAAATCGTGCACCCAAAGATTCAGGTTATGCCTCACCATTATCAAACAATCTCAAGCTCACTACTCACTTCAAATGCAAAGCTCAAGCTCAAAAAAGGTACTCAAATCCCTACACATAAAAGATGATTCCATAGACACACACGATGGTTCAAAATTTATGGCTCCTCCATCAGATGAAACACTCACACTCACAAACATGAATACAATGCATGACTTCACCCATATGTTAGCCCGTATTTTCCGATCAACACTTGTTTTAGATCATTGAATATCAAAAAGGTCTTTTCAAGACTTGTAATGGGGATTAGTGTAATGGTAAGGTAATTTACGCTCGGTGAATCTTACCCTCGTGAATGTGGTGAGAACAACACTTTTGTTCCTTTTAATATCATCATTTTCATTCGTGCTTACTAGTTACCACATAATTCATCTTGCTTGAACTATTGGAAACCTATTTTAACTTTGAAAACTTTATTCCACAACGTTTTCGTTATTTTCTTTTCCTTTTTTTATATGGAGGGGTTCCATTTTTTCAAAATTTTTGGTAAAGAAGAACTTCACACTTTTTTATTTGCCTTATGTTTTCACCACACCCCCAACTTAGGCTTTTGGACTAAGTTGTCTATTCAATAAACTACACATCATGAGGATTATGGGTAATGGATCAAGAATGGTTATAGTTTCATCAAGTTTCTTCAAAGAAAAGGTCAAGGTTCAAGGGGTGTACAAGCAAGGTTAACACACTCACAAGGTTGGTCATAAGAGATTTATAGTGTCAAATTGGCTCACACTCTTCAAAGTTGCCTAAGATCATCTCAGGAGATTACATCACTTAGTCAACTGGACCAACGTGAAAAATTTTAGGTGTCATTACACATGGTCCATGGTAGGTTCAACACACAAGACATCGACACTAATGTCAAATTAAGACTCCACATTTTGCTAGTGTGCACTGCTCATCACAAGAGACTTAATTTAACAATTGGCTAATCATACCATGATGCAAAGAGTTCACATATTGCTTATGCAACTTCAATTATCCTCATCATATCCGTACATTCATTTTTGTTCAATTATGAGCACTATTCAACTCATTGGTATTGATCAAGATGAATACTCAAATTTTCAAAAGAAAAATTGCATTAAACATAAACAAGAGGTGACGAAATTTTTGACAAGGTAAAATTTATTTACAGTTAATATAGAAGCCACAAGCTCAACATCTGCAAAAAACAGTATAAAACACAAACAAAAGCTCAAAACCCAAATATATAGACAAAACATCAACATTCACACAAAAGGTGGGCCTTACCCCACCACAAATGAAATCATTTGTCCTCAAATACAAATAAACAATCCAAAAGTCAATGTAAAATAAGACAAAGAGGAAGGTAAAAAAGTGATTCTATCTATAGTATCGATCATTCTGTCTGGGCGTCTATTCCTAGTGCATCAGCCTGATCACGGGCCTTAGTACCTAGAGTGTCAATCTGGATATGGGCATCAGTACCCGAAGTCACCTCAGAAGGGACAATAGTAGCTGCACTAGGATCAACTAAGGGTGTTTCTACCAATGAATCTAACACAACTGCATTTACCATGGCCTCCTTAGTCTCAGTAAAGACTCATATGAAGCTTCTTCAACACCCCCAACATCATTTCATTTGTCTCTATCTCTAACTTGGGATCATTTGTCTCCTCTACTCTAACCTCATTTCTGGAGGTAGCCGGAGGCATCTCTGGGACATTTAGAATCTTCACCATCCAAAAAATTTATGTACATGTTGGTGGACTTCAGCTGATCAATTTCGCTCCTCAATGTATCAATAGTGACCTTCAAGGTCGTCACCTCCTCAGTGGCTCCTTGTCCATGTTCACACAATGCTATATTGGTCGCGAGGGCATAAATGGTAGCGTTAGATGATGTTACAAGTTCAGCTAGAGCAGTCTGAATCATGCCAGAAAAAAGGCATCAACTCTAGCAGCCCAACGATTAGCAGAATTTGTAAGCTGACCCATTCGGAGTAATGAAGATTGATTGAGCAGTTTTCGAGAAACAGCAGCAAGTATAGGAGGTAGTAGAATAGCAGAAGAACCTAGAGTAGGCAAAGATGCCTCTCATACACCCCAACCCAAGGTGAGGCGGACAATTAATATATGAACACATACTTTACAAGTGACTTATGATGAGACAGGGAACTATTATTCATATAAATTTACTAATGAGAAGTTAAATATACAACACATATTGACTAGCTTAACCAACACAAGTGGCGAGTAAAATTAGGAATATAGATGATAGCTTTACATTGTCTATAAAGCTTCCACTAGAATTCATGATTGTTCCACTATAAAAATATGCAAAGACTAGGCAAATCCCTAAATCAACTTAGAGCTCACCAACAACCTCTAAGCATCATGTACTTCTACTGGGGAGATATACTAGTTGAGTACCAATACCTACAAATAAAATACAGCGTCCCCAATAAAGAATGTCAGTACAAAAGGATGTACTGAATATGTAAATCATAATACAACCATATGTAAAATGAGAGCTCAAGTGAAACCAAATACATATAGATAAGGATTTGAGACCACCTTTGCTTATACTTGTGGAATCATGCATATTACATTCTTTTCTTATAAGCATATGATACAAATGACCAGCTGATCAGTGGTAGAAGAGAATGATCCATGCCACACATTTTAACCTCTGGGATGTTGTCCTCATAATTCCAAAAATTGGGATCGACCCATGCTAAGCTTTTGCCTCTGAGCTGCCACCCTTCTATACCAATTGGGATCGACCCATGCTAGGCATTTTCCGCTGGGTTACCATCCAAAATTATACATATTGTGTCAAATAGATTATTTAATATTTGATACTATTGTTTTTATGTTCATAACTCTTTTGAGATTGTTATTTTGATGATCATAACTCTTTTGAGATTGTTATTTTGATTGTCATCATGAATGTGGAGATTTGGAACTATGGAACATTAATATAAGACATATAAATACGGACTTTTGATAATAACAGTGACATGGGAAGAAAAATGTGATACCAATGTAATACTTAGGATCTTCTATGACTTAGTAAGCATTTTGACATCTCAAACTGAAACATGTATCAAGTGAAGACATTTAACATTCAACCAAAAGATTTGAAATCTATATGATATTCAAATACTCACTAGCTAATATCAAATACAAAGTATACATGAACCTGGAACCAAGGGAGAACGTGGACAAATTCAACTTAAGGATAGATATATATTGCAAGTAAGTACATATAAAATATACAATAGAGAAAGTGGGGAACTTATGAGGTAACATTATAGTCTAACACAATGGGAGTATAAAACAATAAAGGGAACACATGAACATGTGAAACGATGACATATATGATGGAATAGACATTAGACGCAAGTTGGCAAGAAACAGTTACATTGTATATCCAACATATAAAAATATGTACCATGAGTAATCTAGGTTCATTTTGATTATATATGGGGAATATATTCAAAGGGTACATTAATAATGAAACAAGTTTAAACCTTGATGCTAATACTTGGTAGAGTAAGCACTTAGCTTAGTAATAAACTCATATTAGAGTACTCACTCTGATGATCCAGGGAGTAGTAACTATAACTATGGATCAATTACTTTGTTATGCAAATGTTGGATACATGCCAAACAAATTGGAAATCAAATAGTCTTACATACCTTGATATACTATTTAAAAGTATGACTTAAGCTCCTTCTCTTTAGATTACTAATCTACAATAAAATAAGTTGTAAGACTAGTACTAGTAGCTAATCAATAAATTTGAGATACTTGATCTCACCAAAATAGTAACCAAGTAGTAAGCATGCAATTTATCTGGCCAATATTTTCTTTCCTTCCTTTTCCCTTTAGTCGCGTCTATACGCTATACAACCTTCGTATCAAGTCCTTCCCAAAACTCTCTGCAATATTTAATTCCTTTGACGTATCCATAAGTTCTCCACACCTCCAGTCACATCCATTATCATAACATACATAAACAATCCTTAAACCATGTAACAAGCAATATTAATCACAATTTCTAATCACCAGCACTTGAAGAGCTAACATTACTTTTAAAATGCTCAAACAAGCTTATAATTGAATTTAGAAGGGACTCCCCTCCATGGTTGTCCCAACACGCACTAACCACCAAAATATCCTCCCCAATATTATACCATGTAAAAGGAACAATTAACAACTCACTAACACATACTAAATATCTTAACTAACTCAAGCACAAGAGGAGAAAATTGCTATAGCTTACCTCGCTTGAAAGAACTACCACCTGCTAAGACTTGGATTCTTTAAGGTAATAGTTATAATTCTCAACTTGTCTTCACTCATAGCTTCCAATAGCTTTAAATACATAATGTTAAATAACTCTAATGGTACTTAATGGTTGCTGCATGGAGCTAAGATAGAGAAGAGCGAAAGCTTTAGAAATCATATTTTTTTCAAAGTAAAAATAGTTGGAAAAAAGCTGATAGCACTCCCTTTAGAACGAACCTATTTTGGCTGATTTTCTCACTCATTTATGGTCCATATATTATCAAGTAGGTGATCCACCTACATGGACTTTTCACTTGGGCCTTTTTGGACTTGAGCATATTGGTTCTTGGCTGTCAATTTTCCCCTATTCTCCTTTTCAACTTGGGCCAGATTAATGCAAGTAGGTGGTAGTTTATTTGGACTAGTAACATGATCAAAAAAGTCTTAGTAGGTGATGCACCTACTTAGTCCCTTGATCTAGTCAACAAGTCAAAGTAAGTGACGCACCTACTTGTCACCTACTAGCTTAAGTGTGGCCAAGCAAGCATCTCAATATTTATTCCCTTTCTAGAATTTAATGCCTCTAACTTAACTTAAAACTTACTAAGTGATACATATATATGTTTATTATTAGTACTGGCTGGACACTTGAATCTATTCCACCGCAAACAACCAAATATACTACTGCAGGATCTTCTACAACTTTTGTTATTATTGCTCTCACCCTATCCATGTCACTTTGAACTTTAGACTCAAATACAACCTTATGATGTCAAGTTATACTTCCATCGATTTCAACTTAATCGGGTCAGATTAAAATCTACGTATAGTTCACTTTAAACCAACTCTATTTTCACTAGTCGCATAGGAAACCGAGTCCATAAATATACCACAAGGAAATTTATACGCATCATCTAAATAGAAATAGTACACCTAGAGTATAGGGTGTTACAACTGACTTCTCTTCTTCTATGCCTCATCTTTTAAATATTCTGCATCGATCCTTCGGATATTAGTGGAGGATGTTGGAATAAGTTCCACCTCCCTTTTTGCGTCTCTAAGAACCCGAGGTCATATACAAAAATTCAGTGCTTAATATTTGAAAGGGAATTGAAGGTTTGTGCTGCTTGGCCCACATGACCATATGTCGTGCCACAATCATTCCTAAATTCAGTCTCGTCCCATCAATGATGCTACCCAGGCAGGCTGATTTGGCATGGCGGAGGATGAACTCATTTTGGGATGGCATAATGGTGTTGCTAATGAACCTAAACCAGAATCTCACACCTATGTTTAAATCATCTTTCTCAATGGGTGCTCCAATCTCAAGCCATTTTATAGTACCGTATGATATCAGTGGGGTCAACCACTTTTTCATGTTCTCCAAAGTCTTTGTTCAAATCAGGTGATGACAAACATCGTCAATGTTATTTGAGCATTCTAAGACCACGTTGATTGCATCACTATCATACTTTGCTCTTTTGCCTCTAACTACCACGTAGTCTACTAGTTTGAAAGCAGTTGCCTGCTTCTTTCGTTGTGGTATCAAGGCACTGTAAGCATTATAGAATTCTCTAACACGACTTGTAATGTGTAGTCCATCTGGCTTAGTGAAGACTTCAAATTTATGAGCCTTCAAATAGCTCATAATCTTAGGGTGTCTGTCAATCACTCCATCTGTGAATATGTGTTTCTCCTCAATGATTGTTCTTAACCCCTCATTTAATTTGTTCATCAACTTGGGAGAGGGGCCTTGTACCTGAGGTGCTGGGACTACAGTATTCTCTTTAACTAGAGGTGGACTAGTAGGCTGAGTATTACTGATCCTAGATGGGTCATTAATCCTTTTGGAATGCAACTCTGCCCGTTGTGCTGTTACTAGCTCATCATCATCATAAGCTACAATCTGAGGTTCCTGGTGCTCACCCGCACACTCATAGGTAGTGAAGTCGATGGTGTAGATCCCATCAGTTTCAAAAATTTGCTCTAGTGATGAGGTTCCTTCTCCTTTCCTTTTCCTTTTACACCAGTTTTGGGGAGTTTTGTAGCTTTGCCTTTGTTTGCATCTTTATCCTTATTTATTATAATCCCCTTAGTCTTCTTTCGTTGTAGCATGTTTCTCCTACAAACTTTTGGTCTATCCATGTCTACAAAGCATCCAAAAAAATTGAAAATATTTAACCAAAAACTTTAAAAAAACTATTATAGACCGACTCATGGAACTCGTTGGTGAGCCAAACCGAGCTCGCCAAAAGGATTGAATCTAAAAATATAGCAATCTAGCAATGGGAAGGGCCTTTCAACAAATCATCGACAACTTTCAGCGAGCAAGAACTACCCCGCCAAAAGTAACAGTGCAAAATAGCTCAGAATGTAGATAAAGGGCGATCAAGAAGGATTTCGGTGACCTTAGACATCTCACCGAAAGTTACCAAATCCAACATCAAGGAAAGCCTGAAATTAAAGGCGAGATGGGGAACGTCTGTGATACGCTGAGCAGTATGGAGAGCTAGATCTAACTTGCCAATGACCCAACGTGCTTATTTTCAACCAAACTTCTCAAATTGAATCCCGCAACCCGCAAAAACAAAATGAAAGCATCCATTAGTTAAATTAAAGCAAAATACATAACACCCATCACTTTGGGATACTAAGACTTCTCTTGGTTTTGCCAAATTTGGCCATTCATCGACTTTTGCCCTTAAGAGTAGTGTCACTCACTCCATCATTGAGAAAATCATGTTATTTAGCACTTTTATGGGTTACTTAAACTTCACTCGACTAGACCCAAAAGCATGCATGTAATACCCCACAATATTTCATTCATTTCAAAGCATAAAAATCAAGAGATTTTACAATCAAAGTAATGGGCAAGAGTTTCAAATTAATATAAGAATATTCAAAACAAATAAAATCTGGAAGGCCCAACACACATCGACACGATAATAACATTTGCAAATGAGTATAAGATCAGAAAAATAAACTCGAGGTGCGGAAAGAAAACCCTTTATGATGATTAAGATAATATTAAAATTCTAGGTGGCAATGTTATCCAAATCCAAGCAAAAATCGATGACTAAAATGATTGATAAATACTAAAATATAGACACTAAAGTGCACGTGTGAGTTTAAAAACATAAAAAGTAAGGGAAAGTGAAGGAGTTTGATTGAAACCTTTGGCCATTTGAAAACGGTCCAGTTTCACCCATTCGACGACATTAGTCGTCCTCGATGGACTACTTGGCAACACGCCAAGTAGTCACTTGCCTCGCCGAGATTTACAGTACCTCTAATTATTATGGGGTTCTAAACGGCGGTCTTCGTCGGGAACATTGTCTAGTCGGTGATTTGCCAAGCTATTTCTGCTAACCAAGTTTTAGAGACTCCACAGTAGAATTATCTTGAATCAAATGGCGGATGAAATCGAGCATGCCGACCTCTTTGGTGATATGTTGACTAGACCTTTAGTTTGACAACCTACACTTTTTAAACATTTTCCACACTTTGATCCGCACAATCAACACACAATTATTTACCATAAACAAAAATAAATGAGTAAAGGGTCTTCAGTTGCCTCCTAAGAATCACCTTTGTTAAAGTTGTGGCACAACGCAAGTCCCCATTTAAACCTCATTCTTGGGGTTGTCTATTGTATCACTAGGCAACCCCTCTTGTTGTTTCGGGAAGAGATGAGGAAATACTTGACCCATGAGGTTTCAATCAAGTGGATAGATCTTGAGTGAGATCCAATCATCTGATATAGCATTGTAACATTTTCCTTCAGATCTTCCAGCACTCTATCATGCTCATTGTCCTTTTGTAGAATAATTAAGAGCGTATATTCGACACATTTATTCTTGTTTTCCTTAGGCTTTCTTCTCTCATGATGGAGTATGTACCTATCTTTTCTTTTGCACTAGACTTCATGAACCTATTCTATCTTCTTTGTCAAATAGTCTAACTGAGCTAATAGTGGGGCCAAATAATGGGCTTCCTTTATTTCTTGATTAGGCTCAGTCATTTGGCTAACTTTTCTACCAATTATGCTGAACACTTGTTAACTAACAACTCACAAAACGAAATTAAAAATTAAGTATCACTACAACTGACAAGAGCAAATTTTGATCTAACTAAAAATTTTTGAAATAA
The DNA here is from genome assembly GCF_036512215.1 of Solanum lycopersicum. Classification (NCBI taxonomy): domain Eukaryota; kingdom Viridiplantae; phylum Streptophyta; class Magnoliopsida; order Solanales; family Solanaceae; genus Solanum; species Solanum lycopersicum. Next base: position 42,902,199 of record NC_090808.1, on the reverse strand, counting down.
CATCACTCCCTGACAATGGTGCCATTTTTGATGTTTCACGATTATCAAAATACTACTTCCAGTTCGAGTGCCAACGATCGTGAGTAGTAATATAATCCAACCAAGGATTGAGATCGTTCCCACATGGAGTGATTCTGAGAATTAGCATCCAAACATGAATATGCTCAAATCAATCATACCTAAAGACATTTATGAATAAAACCATGGTTTAAATCATAGGGCAAAACAAGTGTAAAACATAAATAGTTTTCTTATGTTCAATTAAGAAATAAAAACAACAAATAACATGAAAATATGAATAGAGACGGGAATCTTGGGATGTGATAGGATTATGGGCTAAGGAAAACAACCGGGTGATTGCAATTAACAGTAAACTACTGCAAATTAGTGAATAAGGTAGACTATAGTGGGGATAACTCTCTTTCGAGCAGTAATTGGTTTCTCTCAAACAGTTTTATGACGCAATTAAGAAAATTTTTTGCTTTAGTCCATTCACTTCCTCGAGTTGAATGTATGGATTACGGTTAGGATTCATTCTCTCGAACTGAACCCATAACAATCAAATACCCATAGACTATCGATTCAGTAATTTTGGTTTAAAACCTCTCTCTCTCTCTCTCTCTCACAAGCCAAAAACATGAACATAAGATTGTATTTTCAACTACAACCCATTAAGTTCAATCACAATTACTGAACAAAAATAAACTATCGGTTAGCAATACCTAACCATCAATTCAACTCATAATCACATAATCACACCCCAAGAATTGGGGTTTAAACTAGACATTGTAAAAAACAACAAATCAATACCAAATTGTGTTTCCATCAACTGAGTATCTATAATATGTCTTTACACAAGTCTAAGATGAAGAATCTTCAACACCCACTTCCAATTTCTTAGAATTTGAAATCTTCAACTCTTCAAAGCTAAGGAAAAATGTCTCCAAAAATTCCTTTTTAGGCTCAAACTTTAAAAGCTTAATCATAATATTATTTAACAGAGAGTTGGATACTAAGCTAAAAATTTTAAACAAGTATTTATAGTCGTAAAAAAATTGTGTTGTGAAGGACCATTAATGGCGCAATAAGTTGGGATGGATGATTCACTCGACGATCCTCCCTTTGGTTAATTTCATCGCCTTCCTACTTTGTCCTTCAACATGTTTGAGTTCTATAACTTTAGGTGACAAGGCATTGTATTGCAGAAGTATATCGTGGCTCGCCGACTGCTCCTTTACATCGCCCATTAGATTTTCTCCTTCAAGGCTTTGCACTCTGGAACAGTAGACGAATCCTTGGTCATTTTGTGACTCGCCCAATAAGTTAGGAGATCTTCAGACCTTCTTTTCTTTGTTCTTTCAGCTGCATCATTCCTTTTTGCTAATTAGAGTTCATGATTTGTTCCTCATTAGAAATACCTAAAACACAAAAATTTACATCACTTATTGGTACAAAGTATACATTTAAGGACACTAAATCTATTAAAATAAATCCTTAAATGAATCTAAATCATAAACTCATCAGTCGTTTTGTGGGATCTTAGCATTAACCAATAATAAGACCATCTGAGCTATATTATGAAATCTTATGTATCCCTCATACCGAAAGAAGGGGAATATACTTGTCAAGGTAGAATCCATAAAAATCATTATTTTCTAAAAAGGATCTACTTGGTAGGTCACATAAGACAATCTTGCGGGGCACATAATTTGGGGCTAGAGGTTGCTACCAGAGACTACCCTATTTGAGCCTCCCATGAAAATAGATAAAAGTCAAATATAAATTTAACATAAAAAAGACAATGATCAATACCAATCCACTTCTTTCAAGATCAAAATCTTTCACTAATGTGAATCCATATGTGAAAAATATATTTCATAATCATGATCATTATAACATGTGAGAAAAACTTTCACAATAACCTTGATACTTTCGTTTCTGGACATCCTCAATTCATTCATAATAATTTCACAAAAACATGTATATCTTTATAATTTCATAATTCATAGGTTCATGAGTTCATCATAGATTCATAGTTAAAAATCATAATTTAGGCATGGATCAACATAATTTAAACTAAATACCATGTAATAACATTGAATAAGGCATTAAAAGACTTATAATTAATCAATTACAATTGAATCAAACATATAAGGATTGAATTAAACCTTATCTTAAGCAATTGAAATTGAAACTAAAAATCAAAAAATCTTAGTAACCCCATGGAAGAATGGATTCCATGGGTGAATACCCACATACCTTGATACTTAAGCCCAAAGACTTGGATAAACCCTAGCACATCTTCTTCTTCTTCTTCATTAGCCTTGAGAGGGTTTGGGGAGGATGAGTTTGGTTAGGTTTAGAGGATTTAGGAGAATTAATTGAAAATGGTAATATTGGGCTTCAAATATTCATATAAGGTTTATTCTAGAAGGAAAAACGATATAGTATTAGATTAGAACAATTAGGAAAAGACCTAAAAACTCAAAATTATTTGTCGGACTTGACCTATGAACCATAGAACATTCTCAGGTCTTTACAGATCAATGTAGACCAAGTACTAGAAATGAAATCACCTATCTTTTGATGAAACACTTCTACGACTCATAGGTCTTCCTATGGTTCATAGAAACCAACATGGACCTTGAAAATTTCACTAAGTTTGGGACTCACCTACGAGACCTATCTACAACTCATACAAAAATGACAGACATCCTGGTGAACCATCAAAAGTGTATTGAGACTTGATTTTAGAAAATTATTTTTCCTCTTTCTACGGTTTCCATCTACAATATGTAGACACTTTTAAGGTCTGCATATGATACTCATAAATCGATGTATCGTGATATCCGAGTATACTTAATGCTTAAAAATAAGGAACTAATACTAGAATCAGTGTATTTTGTATGATTTTATGTGTTTGTTGATTATACAGGAAGAGTCACGACCAACTTGACGGTCTCTGGTTCACTTCATGGACCGTGAGAGTGACCTTTAAATGTGATTGCAATAGCTAGATTTTTAAGACCCACATTTGAGAGAGTTGAAGGGAATACCACGCACAAATTCATGTAAAGTGATCACTTTAATGTTCCATGGTCAAGCTGATGAAGAAAATTCCAGAAGAGCAGTGTAAATTTCTCGAGTTTGAGAAAGTTGAAGTTATGACCACAAACATCTTCACGGACCATAATCACTTTGACAGTCCGTGATCCAATTCGTTAACAAGATTCCAGAGAGTAGTGTAAGTTTCCAAAGTTTGAGGAAGTTAAAGTAAAAACCACAGATGACTTCATGGACCTTAATAAGTTTGACAGTTCGTGGTCTAGTTCGTGAAACAAGATTCTAGAGAACAGGTTGAAAGTCTATGTTTTGGGAAAGTTGAACGCAAGACTACAGACAACTTCATGAATCGTGATCACTTTAACGGTTCGTGGTCCAGTTTATCAAGATTATTCCAGAAGCAGATGAGAAGACCCAATCTGGGATACTCTAAGGGAAGACCATGGAAGGCTTCACGGACCGTGAAGCCTTTCACAAGCCATGAAAAAGGTCACAGTGCAGTCCAAGTTCTATTAGGTATCTTTTTGAAACATTTTATTGGGATTTATTTAGGTCATTTTTTAATTATTTTTGGTTTTATCGAACTTTTATAAAGGAAAGGAGGCCAGATTTTTATAGTTTAGAGTTTCCAGATCTTGAATTACTTGGTAATAAAAGAAGTTTGGTTCTTTGATTATCAACGTGGTTTTTGATTTACTTATTGACTTTGTAAGTATTATGAATTATGTTCTCAAATATTGTTAATTGGTATATACGTGGAATTGTATGGCACTAAATATATTAACCATGTTTGTGGGATTTATGATGATACTATCAATATGACTTTGTAAAACGAGTGTAGAGCATTCCTTGTTTACATGTTGTAGGTTAAAGTTGTTGATTGTATTTTGTTCTAACAATTCAATGCTTTAGAAGAGCTTATATCAAGTGGTTTCGAGAGAAAAACACTTATTAGTGAGAAACAAAAATCTACTTACGGAATTGAAGTTATAGTTACAGATCAAGAGAACATAACTTTATCTTCATGTCAATTTAAGCAAGCTCTAAACACAAGAATCATTTGTAGTTTGAGAGGATATAAATGATTATTATCTAACAATGCTGAGAAGCATTAGATAAATTTTATTCGCTAAATTTTTTGAACTTGTAGTTGTTTGAAACTCAAATTGCATAGGAATTTCATAGTTGTCGTCATAGTGAACACTAGCCTCATTTTTCTTAATCAACTGAGAAACTCATATATAGTGGCAGTTTGTGCATTCGAACTGTTAATCTTGATCTTAATTTTATAAATTGGTAGTTGTCATTCATTCCCAATTTAACTTTTTGTGTAAATTCATTAGGAAATAATAATAACAATTGGGTAAAGGCTATAGTAAAACATTATCTGTAAAGAAATTCTATGTGGGATCAACCACAACTCTAGTTGAGTTCTATGAATTGACAGTGACCGTTTACACTTTTTGTTTGAAGTGTAAGTTTGGACATATCAAATTTTGGCGCCGCACCCGGAGAATTTAATTTCAGGAGTGCTTTACTAGTTTGTATTTGACTTGTAGTTTTAATTTCCTTATTTCACTTGTGTTGTTGTTTTTGATACATTACAGATAAATCTTCTTGTGCATGTCCACCACTAGAAGTAAGTGATCCCCGTTGCTTCCTTACGATCTGAAACTCTAGAAAAACCTTTGCGAGATGGTCAATGCACAAGAATTAAGGGCTTAGAGACAAAGAAATGGCCTAGAGGTGTACCAACTTTGTCACGAATGAAATCTAAACCCCAGACAAGACCGGCGTCGTTGACCTCTCAGAGGTCGCAGACAAGCCTACATACGTCATTCTTCCTTCATCTAGGCTAATTTTAGCGGAAAATTTGAAACTTTTTGTTTCCTAACATGCTTACTAAACATTATATTATATATATATAATTGTTCAACATCAACCATCTAACATTAAGATCATCAAATGAAAGAAGCAGTTTATTATAACGATATAGTTGTACTTGCCAATGGCACCAATACAATGTCTGAACAAAAATGGAAAAAAAATTCTAGTGGAACATACTCCACTAGCTCAATCCTACAACTAAGATAGAATGTAAATGGGAAAGCATCCCCGAAAGCATGAGAATCTACCAAGTACTGATGAATGCTCAACGTCCAGATAGATGCAGTGTTGCTCCTGTAGCTCTAGCGTCCACTTGTGTATGCACCTAAAAGTTTAGAGTTGTATAGGGTTAGTACACACTTGTACTAAGTATGGGTATATGAAAGCACACACCAAGGACATGCATGAGTAGAATAGCTCTTTCTTAGCAACATGATTATAGCAGGTCAAGTCAGTGAACTTGCCAAATTGAGATTAAGAAAGTGAGTGAACTTTCCAAATTTAGATTAGGAAAGTTTATGAGCTTGCCAAATTTGGATTAGGAAAGTTATGCCATCAGAGTAACATACACCATCATACTTAACATTTTGCTCACATAGCACAACAGCGTACACATAGCACATACCATAATTCATATAACACATAACATTGTTCATATCATTTATTCGTATGCCATGAGATCTTGGAATCATGGACTTTACACTAAGACTTCCCAAAAAAAGGGCTCAACATATGGAACCTCAAATAGGGAGTCTGCTTTAGAAAATACAGAGTCTACTTCTTTAATTCATACGTAATTTCATTTCATTCATGGTCCAGTGTAAACACCAACTATACCTAGGATGTAGTTAAAGACTTTCATCGGATTGAGTCTAACTCATCTCTTGATTATCCTATCCTAACACCATTTGTATTGTTCATTTCATTATGCGCACCATTTGAGGCTGGCCTCATTCATTCATTGGGAACTTTAACTTTAACCGACATATATCATGTGAGCATCATAAAATCCAGTGTCATAAAACCCCACACCGAAAAGAGGTGGAATCACCTTCCAAAGTGACCCAAAACATACTAGCATACATGGGAATTGAACCCTCCCAGATCCCTATATTGGCAGTATAGGTTTGAAGACTAGGAGATATAAGGAGACCTATACCCAGCATGACGGACAGTCTTATGTCATGAGAGTTACATGAACCTCCGCTCTTCTAAAAGAAGGCATCACCGCTCATAGCTAGTCTATCGGTGCTCAGTATAAAGTTCCATTACATTTAACTCATATGTCATGGAAGATGGCTTCTAGTATGAGGACATCATAGCTCAATAGATGATTTATCATCTCATCATTAGTATTAAGTGTGTTAATCTCAATACTTTCATTAGAGTGTTCATAGAGACTGGTCTCTTCGTTAACTTTACACTCTCATAGGTGAGTACGTTTTGGTAACATTTACTTAGGTTCATTTGAGATTTCTCTCATCTTTTACATTAGCCTCATATCATGTTGTCACCACATTCATCAACATTAGCACATTTTCTCTTCACAATTACTCACCCCTTTTTACGTGAATGTTCATTTCATGATATGCCAATGCACTTGGCCATTTGTGTGTTTTACACTCTTACTTAACCCTTCTAGGGTTTCATCATTTCATTACATAATAATAATTTCATCGTATGCCAATGCACTTGGACATTTAGTGTGTTTTACACTTGTACTTAACCCTTCTAGGGTTACATCATTTCATTACATACATCTTAGGTTCACTTATTTTTAAATGTATGCTAGACTTATGGGTCTATACATACAAGCCATGAGGCTTCATTCATAGTTCGTTTAAGTGATTCATATCTTTCTAAGATTATGTAGTACAAGACCTATGCATTTGGTATGTATGTCAAGATCTTGATTTCGATCTAAGTGCGCAACATTATTCTTGAAGATTTAACTCACATATGACTTATGCATCTATACGGAATTTTGGGCAAGGGAACTCGGTTTTCAAATCTCTTGAACACTTTCATTTTTTTTATTCATTTTGGTTTGATCCATACGGCTTGGGGACCCAAGTTCGAGCCCCAATGCCTTAATTTTATTTTTTCCAAAATTTCTCTCTTCATTTTTCGCTTAATGGAACTAAGAGGATGTGGGATCGAACCCCTACAACCTCATTTACTTTTTATTTTAATTACCTTTAAATTTCTCTCCTCTGGCCGAGGCCCTCTTTAATTTCTTTTAATTTTTCTCCTTAAATCTGCCTAGGAGATCGTGGGTTGGATTCCCACGCCTCACATCTCTTTTCTTTCATTTCCTTTGACTCTCCTTCTCTGCCTAGAGGTCGTGGGTTCGATTCCCACGCCTCAAATTTCTTTTCTTCCATTTTCTTTACTCTCCTTCACTGCCTAGAGGTCGTGGGTTCGATTCCCGCTCCTCACATTTTTTTCTTTTACTCTTCCTTAAATCTGATTGAGAGGTGGTGGGTTCGAATTCCACTCCTCTCATTTCTTATTTTTTTTTTCTTTTAAGTTATATTTTCCAGCCAATACCATGGTTCGAATCCCCTTCACCACATTTTTTTACTTTTTTATTTTCATGGTTTTCAACATGGTGAGGTCACGAGTTCAATCCTCCATGACCTCGCTTTTTTAATTCATTTTTTCAACATTTTGAACCCTCTTTGCTGACCGAAATTCATCACTAGAAGCTGAAAATTTTCTTTTAATTTTTCAGCATCCTTTCATCAAGTTACACCTTAGTTCTTAGGGGAATTTCGTAGTGCATTTAGAACATTTTAGGTGCGTTTTCATTGATTCATTTAGACAAGAGATTATCCCTCAAATTATCCACACTTCAACTCATATGAACATCACATTAACATCGACATGTGTATATGAAATATAAAGAACTATCATGTCATTTCAAGTCTTAAACCATGAACAATAGTCACGGAACACACACATACACACGTAGTTACATTTTTCAGAAATATCAACAAAATCACATACTTCCAAACATACATATAAACACATAATCATCACGAAAATATGTTTCATCCTTAGTTTTCTACCAGCAAACATAACCAACCTATGATTCAATGGGAGCTAGTGACAGGGACATACAACGGGGAGCAATCCTAGTTTTTGGAATAGATTCGTCTAAACCTTAGGGGGTCTTTTGGGAAAGGGACAAAGAGAAAATAGAGCTCGTACCTTATTGACGTTCAAACCTCGACTTGCTTCCCAAAGAACCCCTCCAAACACACGTCCAAATCCAAGAGCTTCAACACCAACTTGACGGAAAACCCTCTCTTTGCCTAACGTGTTCGATTAGTTGTTTGTATATAATTTTCGTTGTGAGTTCTTCAAGTGTGAAGAACTTTGGTTTTCCTACTATTTTTGTACATTATTTGGCAGAGAAAAATGTGAGTGAGAGTAATAGAGACGTTAGAGAGAGAGTGATGAGCGTGGGAGAGAAGAATTTTCTTAGGGTTAGGAGTCTCGTTTAGGACTTAGTCAAATAAGGTTATATTTAATTACTAAAAATCTGATTTACTTTTATTTCAAAATCATCTATAAATAAAATATAAATTAATTACATTAATTTACCAACTTAAATTAAAAACAATTTAATTCATTGCTTCCACCTAGGTTCGAACACGGGCGGATCAAGACTTCACTTCGAGAGCCCAATTTCGGCCCTCTCTCCCCAAAATGGCCCTCCACCTTAAAAATTAAATAATTAATTATATATTTAGGGTAATTACAATACTACCCTTCGCCTGGAAAAAGACCATTTTACCCCTAAACCATCCAAACCTAAGATTTCCTCTTTTTAAGTCCGGTAAAGACTCCTTGGAGTAAATATTCATATTTGAGAGTCCTACATGGTTGGACCCAAGGGTTCTGAGGTCTGGTTCTACACACATCAATTCGTGTGAACTTGGTCTAATCGTTGGCATTCTAAACACATTAAGCATTACTTAGCATATCCATTTTTAGGGTTGTTACATAGATGTTGCACGACATCTACAACAAACTATGGGGATGAGTCAACCTCAAAATGCTAGGTTGGTTCCACCTAGGGGAGTAGATGAAAACAGAGATGATGTGATCCCTCCTCATCGTCCACATGTAGCTCCAAAGGGTAGAGTTCAACATTTAGCTCACATGATGTATGAAGAGGATGATGTTGATTTGGATGGAGTTGGAGCTACTGGAGCTATAGTGTTAGTTGTGCTACCTCCACGGGTGAAATTCACTATCACCAGCACAATAATCTAGTTGTTAAACCTCAAATGAATGTTTAGAGGGGTAGTCGGTGATGATGCAAATCAACATCTGATGAACTTTGTGGGAATCTACAAATCCTAAGAGATTCCTGAAGTTAGTCAAATTTTAATGAAGCTAAAGCTTTTTCCCTTATCTCTTACTTGGGAAGCAACTAACTGGTTGAATGAGATGTCAGATGACTCCATTTAAACTTGGAATGAGTTAAAGAAGCTTTCATATAACGATTCTTCCTAGAATCAAAAGAATTGCAAATTAAGGATAAGATCAGCACACATAAGCAGTTATCAGAAGAAACGATGCATGATATATGGTGGAGGTTCAGCCAAAAGTTGAACAAATGCCCCAACCATGATCTTACTCAGAGGCATCTCAAACAAGCTTTCTATAGCTCTCTTATTTATATGACTAAACCTGTTGTGGATGTAGTTTATGAAGTTTCTTTATGAGGAAACCTTTTACAGAGAGCATGCAGGTGTTGGATGAAGTTTCCAAAAACAACAAGGCATGGTACACCAGAGATGCAGAAGTAGGGGATTCTAGGGTATACATATGAGATGTCAGCTAAACAGAGGAAGCAGGAAAAAAAAGAGATCAGAACATGGCATATTTGAGAACTCAGATTAATTTGTTGACAAAGCATATTGCGTCGAAATCTTAAAGAGTCATTGTGGTGGGACAACCAAAAAATGTATGAAGATCAATACATTGACATCTATGAGGAAGCTAACTATTTGGGAAACCAAAGGGTTTCCAGAATTATCACTCTAAAAATCAAGGGTATAATTTTGGAAATACAGGTCAGAACTACGCCAGAGATGTTTAGTATGATAAACCACCAATTGAGAGCACGGAAACTGGACAAATAGAGATGGATAAAGAAATATTCATAGTGGTGTGTATGTGCCCCCTGGGAAGACCGGTTTTGGCTACAGGAAGAGCTTTGGTTGATGTTGAGCAAGGTGAGTTGAAGTTTAGACTCAATGCAGAGGAGGTAAAGTTTAACATATACTAATCATTGAACAACCACGAGAGATGAAAGTGGTATCTGCAATTGAAGTTGTCACTTTTGACACCAAACTTTGGTCTGATAGTTTTAAAATTAATACTTTTTGACTGTTTTTCATTTTAAATTGTTCAAAATACATGTTTTGTTATTTAAATACAATTTTTTGATAATTACCCTTTTTCTTAAAGTATTAGGATTTTTAGCTTGTTATGTTTATATTATTTCGTCACAGCCGAGCGTTCAAATATTTGTTCTTTTTTATATAATTAGTATTTCTGCTAAATTATATTTTTTGCATGTCATTGTTACGTTTATTACATTTTTTATAATATTCTCTTTATTTGTTACATTTGTTAATATTCATTTTGATCTTTCACACAATCTATAAATTCATTCAAATACGAATACAATTTGGATACACATATATTTTATCAATCAACGATTTTTGGCCCACAATTTCAAGCTCATTTTTAACAATTCCTTATATATAAAATAGTTGACTCAATAAATTTAGAGTGGTGGTGAATAAATTTTAGAATTGGGGTTCAATTTTCAGAATTATGTTAGTTTACTTTTTTTAGTTGTTTATTGCCTTTTTGTCGAACTACCTGTCCAGTCACCACCCGACCCCGACTGGTCATTCCTCTCTTCTTTTCTCTTTTTACTAACCATCTCCATTCTCCTCAAGAACCCTACCAACCGAAAACCCCTATTCCTTTTTCCATTTCTTCGACCAAATCTGACCCAAAATACCACCTGAAACCACCATTTCCCTTTCCCGTTTTCCTCCTCAAATTGACATTGTTGGTGAGCTTCAAAAAACAACTAAAGCACCATTTTCGCCTCACTAGACTCAACATCAAATTGAGCCAGATCTTCCCCTTCTCCATAACCATTTTATTCATTTTTAAGGTGTTTCCGGTCAAGCTACGACCAACAAGCAACAACCAATCTATCACCTGCAAACCACAACCAGATCCGACCAGAAAACAACTTCCAGTGACATCTTTTTGATTTTATATTTTTTATGTCTTTCTGTCTACTAGTTTCAAGGCACATGCCTTGCATGTGTGTTCTTATTCTACTAGCATATTTTTTTAAAAAAATAATAAATTAATATTAAAATGTGTGAAAAGGGTAATATAAATTTGAAGAAAGAAAGTACAAATTGAATTTCACAAATGATTAAGTTATTTAAATGACTTAATTGTTCAATACAAAATATTAACGATTGTCTAAACTTATAAAAAACAAATAAATTTGGTTATATTGGTGCAATGTGTAATCAAATAATAAATATGTGGTTGTTTGTACAGCTACAACATGACGTGATAAAATATAAGTTGTACAAATCCAAAATTCATGTTACTATAAATAGCTCTAAATAATCTTACCCAAAATTTAGCACAAATACAATAAGTATACACATTTTAAAGTGTAAGCATATAATTAACCCTTTTTTTTAGTAATACAATTGTAGGAATAATTTTATAAAGCTAGTATCCTAAGTCAGCATTTTAAACCATCATAACATAAAATTAAAAAGCAATTATTTATATGGAAAAAATAAATATCAACCTCATTATCATATTCTTATTATTCTAGGAGAAAAAGATGATATTATATACTTATGTAAATATGTCATATATATGTGATTATTGTGAATTTGGGAGTGTGATAAAATGGGGCATAATTATCCTATTTATCACTCTTTTAGTAAAATTTTATATAAAAAATCATATTAAATGTGAGTCCTTATAATTCATAAGAATGTGAACGGTCAAATTTTTATTTTTAAAGAAGAAAAGTGTACTATAAGGTTGATTATTACCACTTAGTATTTATCAAGAATAAAATACATTAATAAATAAAATACACTTCGACATTTCTTATATTATTAATCCATTATTTAGACATTATTGCATTTAAAGTAAGTAATGCATCGTCAACTTGAAATTTAGGGGAATGATAATTCAATTTTATATATATATATATATATATATATATATATATGACTTTCTCTTTATTTATCATAAGTATCTGAAATCCAATGTAATATAGTACAATATCTCGTACCATCTAAAATAATCATTTTAAATCTATAAAAAAATATAGTTTTATAATTGAATCCATACTAAAATTATAGATATGCAATATACTAAAAGATTAGTAATAATGTATACATATGTCTTTATCTTCTCAAGATCTTTGAGGATAAATTCCTCTCTGTATGATGTTATCGTCATCTATCAACAAGTCAAAATCATTAAAGTTCAATCTGAATAAAAGAGATACAACTACATTATTCCTAAAAAATAGCTCAAAATATTCTTACCTATATTTTGTAATTTTTCATAATGTTACATGATTTAGCTTTCAACTCAACCAACAAGTATTTTTATCCACATCTTAAAATACATAAAATGCATATTCAAGAAAACAAACGTAAAATTAGCACGTCAAAAATGTCACGATTGGTTTAGTTAGAGAAGAGCTAAAGACTGAAGTGCAAAAAAGAGTTATTTAATAGAGCAAAAATACATAAAATTTATATTCAAGAAAACAAACTTAATTAGCACGGCAAAAATCTCACCATTGGTTTAGTTAGAGAAGATCTAAAAATGGAAGTGCAAAAAAGAATTTTTTAATAGAGCAAAAATACCAAAAACTGTTGACGGTAACAAAAAGAACAACAAAAAAGAGTTCTACCTAATTTTGGAACGAGGAGACGAAAATTAACTTGAATATGCAGTGAAGCGTCATGCTTTAGTATTTATGTTTATATTAATAATAAGTAGTACAATTTGTAACTTGCATAGAATAATAAATCTGTGAATACAAAAAGATAAAATTTTCTGTCCACCCCGTTGAATTACAAAAAACAAGAAACAAAAAATAAGAAGCAAAGAATTAATAGCTATTAAATATAGTGATGATTAGACTAGTAAACTCATTTTGCCTTTTGGTGATTTTTTATAATTTGATAAAAATAATTATTATAATTAAATAATATATTTTTGAATTTTTTAAATTATTTTGTACATGAATATGAAGAAAGTTGTCCATGAATAAAAGATAAAATGCCCTACAATTTTTAACGGACATTTTGATAATTGAACTTTCAATTATAATTTTTCCCCTTTTAGGATAGAGATATAACATATGCACCAATTGAAAATTCATAAATTGATATACCAGAAAATGAAAAATATGTTTAGTATATTTAAGTACAATGAATATGAATTTACTAATATATTATTATTCTAGAGATAAAATTTATTATTAAAGAATATTAATAATAACTCTTTTTAGAGACTTATAAAATTTAAAACAATTGATAAGTAAAAAAATAGAAAATAGAAAATATAAAGGCAACCAGAAAAAACATAAGTTTTGTTAGTTTATAAAGAGTTGGGTAAAAATAAAATGAGAGCGATAATTCTATAATGAAATAACAATTACCAGGAGAAAGTGAAGAAATTATTCTCATAAGCAAGGAAAAAAATTATTTATTGTTAGTACTTCATTCGTATAGAACCTGCATAAATAAATAAAAATTATAATCACATGGTTCTTCAAAGTCAAGTGGGCATAATATTATTTCAAATAATCAAAATACAACAAAAGAATATAACCAAACATATAGATGTTCATGAAGAAGACCCAAAATACAAGAGAAAACAGAAAGCAATATACATAATATCAAAAAAGTCTTTCAATTTTAAGATATTGATAATAAACAAATGCAAAATTTGATCAATATTAAAAAATAATTCTATCTTTCATTTCTGAAAATTAAGAAAAAAAATTTATGTGGGTCATTTCTCATGGAAGAAGTATAGGTATATATCAATATAGTCATTGAAATATTCTTATAGAAGACCTGGTTATGTATTAAGAAGTTACGACCTTTGGACTTCTTTTACTTAAATTCCCAAGAAAATAAAAAATAAAAATAAAAATTTAAAGGAGTAAAATGGTAATTCAACTATGAGGTTAGGAGCTTTCCATTTTTTAGTAGTATATATGATTTTCAGCTTCTTATTATTATTGCTTTTTTTTATAAATATTTTCTCAACCATTTTCACATTCATTATATTAGTGCAACATTACCGAGTTCCTGTTTGTTTTTGGTTTCATTTTATTTTTGTTGGGTTATTATTGTCGTGTTTGTTTCAATTAACTAGCACCATTCTATTAATATTTATGATTATGGCAAGGATAATATGACATTGTTGTTTTACTGTTATTTTGTTTCTTTAATTTATTTAGGATTTGTTGTTGTTATTTTTATTTTTATTTTTTAAAATAATTTATAGATGTTGGATATATATCTTTTGTTGGGTTTACTGGTTGTATGATGTTACTTTAAGAATTTATTATTTTAACTCTTAATGTTGATATTAAGCTTTTCCTATTAGAATTTATTCATAGAGGTCATTTTGCCATTTTGAAGGTGTATGATGTCCATTTTTTCAAACATGGTTGATGATATTCTGGAAGTATTTATGGATGATTTCTCTATAGTAGCTAACACTTTTGATGATTGTTTGTTGAAACTTAGAAAGGCATTGCAGAGATGTGAGGAAGCTGACTTGGTGCTAAACTAGGAGAATCCATTTCATATTTAAAGAGGGCATAGTCCTTGGACATAAAGTGTTGTAGAAAGGAATCAAAGTCGACAAGGCAAAGATTGAGGTGATTGAAAAATTGCCTCCACCTATTTGTATAAAATGTGTTTAGAGTTTTTTTTTGGGACATGTTGGATTCTACATCCATTTCATCAAGGACTTCTCCAAATTCGCACACCCGATGTGGAAGCTCTTGAAGAAGGAGGTGAAATTTGTCTTTGATGAGGCCTGCCTAAAAGCCTTAAAAAGAAACTGGTCTCAGCACCTGTAAACATCGGTCCAAACTGGGAAGAACCATATGAAGTGATGTGCAATGCCAGCGGAGCTACATTAGCTGTTGTGTTGGGTCAAAAGCGCAATAAGATGTTCCATCCGATTTATTGTGCTAGTAAGTCCCTAAATGGAACACAAAGAAATTACATAGTCACTGAACATGAATTGTGGGATGTACTGTATGCATTTGAGAAACTTCAGAGCATATTTGTTAGGCACCAAGGTAGTAGTACACACAGATCATGCTGCTATGAGAAATCTCATGGCCAAACCAAGGTTAATCATATGGGTGTCACTATTTCAAGAATTCGTTTGCGAAGTAAATGATAGAATAGGTTGTGAAAACTAGGAAGCTGATCACCTTTCCAGATTGAAAGTTGTAAAGAAATAACAAAGTAAACCAAAAATATGATGTATTTACAGATGAACAGGTATTGGTTGCTACCCGTTATCTCATTGGGCTAACATATCAGCAGAAGAAAAAGTTCATACATAATGTTGGTAAGTATTTTTTAGATGAGTTATATCTGTATAGAGTACATGTTGATACATAATCAAGAGATGTGTTCCAAAAGCTAAAATGCAACTTATTTTGGAAGCCTGTCATTCATCTCCAGTAGGTGGGCATCATGGTGGAGCTCAAATAGCCCATAAGATATTTCAGTGTGGGTATTATTGGCTAATTATTCAACAGGATGCAGTTGACTTGGTACGAAATTGTGATGTATGCCAAAGGCAAGGAGCCATATCAAGGCGGAACGAGTTACCTATGACACCCATTTTGCAGGTAGAGTTGTTTGATGTGTGGGGAATTAATTTATTGGGCCCCTTACTGAGTTCAGATGAAAAAAGTATATTTTGGTAACAGTGGACAATGTATCCAAATGGGTGGAAGATGTAGCATTACATGAGAATGACGGAAAGAGTGTTGTCGTGTTCCTAAAGAAGAATACTTTTGCAAGAGTGGGAACACCTAGAGCTATTATCAGTGATGGTGGTTCTCATTTTCGCAACAAAGTGTTCACTACGCTTCTGACAAAGTATGTGGTGAAACAGCACAAGATAGCAACACTATATCACCCACAGACCAGCGGCCAAGTGGAAGTGTCTAACGGAGAAATCAAGGTAATTTTGGACAATACAATAAATGTTAATCGGACAGATTGGGCAAGAAAGCTAGATTTTACATTATGGGCATACCGGAAAACTTTAAAAACACCTATTGGTATGTCTCCATATCAAATGGTGTTTAGAAATACATGTCACTTGCCTGTCGAGATTGAGCATAGAACACTCTGGTCATTGAAAAAGCTTAATCTTAAATGGAATCAAACAACAAATTTAAAATTAGATCAGATAAATGAGATGGATGAGTTTCGTCAAAGAGCCTACGAGATCATCATAGTATAAGAAGAGGATAAATTGAAACCACAATAAACACATTGAAAAATGAACTTTCTCTCCTAGGAACTTCGTGTTGTTCGATTCCAGATTGCATTTATTTCCGAGAAAACTGAAATCTAAATGGTCGGGGCTCTTTAACGTCACAAAAGTATTTCAATCGAGAATTATTGATCTAGAAAATGAGAAAGAGGGGAGTTTTAAAGAAAATGGAAAAAGAATCAAGGCATATCTAGGTGTCCATGAAGAGGCCAAGATAATGGAAGAATGCAAGCTTGATGAAATCTAAGTAATCAAGTAACTGGTGACGCGCTACGACGTTAACTTATGTGATGCTTGGGACGCAACCCAAGATGTCTTAATTTAGGTATTTTGTATTTTTTTCTTTTATTTTAGTTTACAGATCTAATGGGTGTTGATATGTGCAGGAAGGTTAAGTTAAAAAAGTGCAAAAGAGCTTGTGCAGTTTGCATCTGACGGTGGACCTCACGAACCGTGGTGCACTACATGGGCACTTTCACGGTTCATCAAGTTGTGGATTATACAAATAGACTACATGAAAGCAACTAAAAAGGCTCACAGAAGGGTTCAGGGTCCATAGTAATGTAAAAAGACCCCTTTGACCTATCGTGAATCTTAAGTGAAACTAAATGAGTCAAAGTATTTTCTACGTGCTGGCTTATGGACTGTAAAGCTCATTATGGGGACTTTATGGTTCGTCATCTGTCCCAGGTAAGTATCATCACCAAAGTTATTTCCACGGGAAGGTTGATGGACCATGAAGCCTTTCACGAGCTATTTCACAGTTTGTTGTTCACGAATGTAATTAACTTAACCCGACCCACGACTGGCCCCCTCTGAAATCACAATGTATTTAGGTCCAAGATCACGTCTTTTTCCTTTTTCCTCTTCTTTCTTTTAATTTTTTACTCTGTAACAGTTGCTCCCACCACTCCAACCAAACTCCACTCACTAAAATAGTTTGAATTGTGTGAATTTGTCTAGAACCCTACATTGAAATTGCTAAGTGTGAACTTCTAGATTCCCCCAAGTAAATTGAATTTCATGTGTTTAATTATCTTTTGTGGTCTGATAATTTTCTTTAATAATTGTGTCTCTTGGTTAAATATGGTAGTATTGGGATGATCATTAAAATTCGTATTGACTACCTTGGTGTATTGGGGTTGAGGCATTGAAGATATTTGTATGGGTACAAAAAGTGAATTCAATTCAGGTTATGGTAGATCAAAGTGAGTGTTTAAAAGATGATCCTTGTTTAGTGTTTGTTTTAAATTCTTAAATGGTGGAATGAGTGGGTTAAGTATGAATAGAGGTGTCAGTGGCCTGAAACTGATGAATGGTGAGTCCACTCCAGACTTTACGGATCATATAAGTATATACAGACCGTGAACCTGGCCGTGGACTAAGCGCATGACACATTATGGGTAAAGTGAGTTCAAGGACAAGATCACCTCTCATGATTTACTCCATGGATCGTGGATATGTCTGTGAACATGCCTTAGAAACTAACCTTAGGGAAACCTTATGCATTGATTCTACCACAACTTTCACGGAGGACTTCACGGCCTGTGGTTCACTCCACCGCACGCAAAAATAGTCGTGAATAGTACTTGAAGTTTTTCTTTTATTTTATTACTCTATTTTCATTATTTCATAGTATGTTTTGTTGATAATGTGAGCCTTCACGATGATAGATTGGGTGAACTCATTCTTAAGGTAAGGCATCACGATGATGTTAAACACAAGGGAAGTCTGAGTACCTGATAGTGTGTCACTTATTTGCACTCGTGCTAAGAATTGTTGTATCTACAGGTAAAATGCCACGCCGACCAAGAATGAAGAATACCAACAGGCCTGCCCCTATAGCTTCCCAATTTGAGGGATATGCCTCATCTGAAGCTAGTGGGTTTGAGGTTCAATTAAATGTCACTCCAGCAAAATATTCACCTCGGACTACTAGATTATAAGTCCAACGACGCCTATTCCAGAACACTCCCTCTCAGTCTGAAGAAGAGGACAGTGATTCTAAGAATTTTGCAACTGCTACCAGTCACTCTCACGCTGATGCACGTAGCCTTAATAATGACAACTTTGGTGACAATTTGAACGGTGACTCAAGGGGTAGTGCTGCAGCTGAAAGTAGTTCTCACGTGGACTCTCACACCTCATCTCCGGCAACATATACAAAACCTGTAACAACATCTCAAGCAACTGCTAATCATAGAGAGTTTGATGAGATATTTACGGATGAAGAGACCAATGTGCGGTATGTGCATGCCCAGGAACCTCATCCATATCGGAACAATTTATTGCATGCTACCGTACTATGTGGACTCTAAACCGCACCAAGAGTTCTTCCATTGATGAATTGTGAACAAGACGGGCAACTTCAGGGATCGTGTTATTTTGCCCGAATTTAGGGTGGTGATCGGTGACATCAAGGCATTTCCGTATATTTACCTGACGTTTCAATTTCACAAGTTCGAGTGGATGATAATGCATCCGGAAAATGTTCTAGTCATCTGACAAAGGAGTTCTACACATTATATTCAGCCCCTCTGATGAACCTTGCTGCTGCCACTGAAACTAAAAAAAGAGAGATCAAGTATTTTGCTACTACATTAGGTCCCCTTGACTCTCCCATCGTTAAGGAAAGGTCCATTAACATTTCAAAAATTTGTATAAACCGAATGTTGCATGGACTGGAATATATTACTCCACCATCAGTGGAATTTTTTAATGGGAAACACCATGAGGTTACCAATGCATCAAACGTAGAAGATCAGTCTTAACGAGAAAGGGCGCTATGTAGGATCACCAAGAAGATTGCCATAGATGGGAAAGATGCGAGTTGGGTCACTACCATGCCACTCACAATCGCTAAAGCTACACTGATTTTTCCTTCTAAGGTGTGTTCGGATGTTGTTTGGGCACAATTTTTGCCAACGACAAATGACAACACGTTTCCCCCTTCCTAACTTCACTAGTAGATTGCCTACTGAGTGGTTACCTAGTAAATATGGGAGGATCATAGAAACTGAAATGAGAGATAGGGCCCTTAATGAACAAGCGACATTTCCTTGTCGTTGTGTAATAGAAAAATTATGTTGCCAAGCAGAGATTCTTCCCAACAGTTTGGTTGATCGATGGCATGAGGCATCCAGAATATAATCATTCAAGTGTCTAAGATAAAATATTTGGCAAACAACCTATTTAGTGCTAAATTTGCAACAATATGTAGTCTGCTAGTTGCTCCACATGTTCCATTACAAATGCCACAGGCTGATAGAGTGCCCGAGCAAGGAGAGCCATCTCAAACTTCCACAAAAACACCACAACCAACCTCCACTGCTCAACCTTCGGGTAATTTTATGAATATCCTTATAGTTTTTCTGGACAAATTGATTGCAGATCCGCGCCAAACCGGGGCATTAGCAAACAAGATAGTGCGTCGGATGCCTCAAATGGTTGAGACCAAAGTGTCTATTGCCAAGAAGGAAATCACTAGTCAGGTCCGGAAAAGTTAAGGGTGCTTAAAGAGAGACTGGATGGTATAGAAAATCTGGTGCAAAACAGATTCTAGGTTGCCAGTCAGATAGAGACCCATGAGCTCAAAGCACAATTGGTTGAAATACAATCTTAGATTGCTAATTTAGCCAAGCACCCTGTATAGATACTTACTCCTGGTCTACCTGAGTCTCTGATGCAGATGCTTACTCAGGCACCCCCAGCCTGATCCCTTGATGAAGTTTAGGTAGAAGTACCACCACAAAATCCAAAAAAATGAAGCATAAGGCTCGTGACCCTAAAGAGGACATTCAACTTTACCCAATACTATAGGCACAAAAAGCAAAACAAAATGATCACAAAGAGTCCCGTAAGTTGGAGAGGGAAAGAGAAACCCATGAAAAAGAACAACAAGAAGCCATGTTAGTTGGCGCGTATGAGAGCGGAGCACCTGCTCGCACTGAATGCACAACACCCATCACTGAGGTGTCTAATGTATCCATACACCACTCAGTTTCGAGTAGACACCTACTGAAAAGGGTGCCATCGCTGAGCCAAAGACCAACTCCTAAAGCGTGGTAAGTATGACCCCTCCTGATAGCCCTTTATATATATTATTCTATATTTACTTTGAGGGAAAGGTCGTTTCTAGTAGGGAAGAGGTGGTTGAGAAACCTTCTATAGCTGTTAGAAAATGGAGGTTGTCTTTGTCTTTTGAGTTGGTTGTTGTATCAAGTAGGTTGAAGTATGTAGTTGTTAACCAGTAAAGAAAATGAACAACTGATTTTGAACATGAGAAAATGTACAACTGATTCTGAATATGCGTTTGACAGTTATGATATTTATATGACATTTTAGATACTAACTTGTTGAAAATTGTTGAGTTTTAATGATAAATTGGTAACTAAGAAATTGTACAATGCAATCATGTGTAAGAGTGTGTGTGAGTTGACTGATGTCTAGCACAATGAGCAGAAACTAGAACTTGCCTGAGTAGTCTTGCTTGAAACCGAGGAGAGTTGGATTGGAAAGGATTAGTAAGATATTTTTGTTAAAATCTTGTAAAAGACGAAACAAAATGAAGCAAATAAAAGATTATCGCTTGAACCCATTTTGAGCCTAGAATAGACTTTTATTCTCACCCAGAAGATTTCATAACCTTGGTTTACCCAAAGGTACGTTGTCACAAATCAATCTAAAAGTGTAAGTTGAGGGTGGGTAAAACTTGAACAGGAAAAAGATAGTTCAACTAGCAAGTGGAAATGCAAAGTGGTGTATAAAAAAAGAAATAAATAGAATTGGTGTGGCTGCTGGGATAAAAGAAAGAAAGAAAATAAAATATCCAGTTAGAAGAGGAATTATGAAAACAAAACTTTTGGAAACCAAGGGATGTCACTCATGAAACCAAACATCCAAATATCCTTTCCCTAGCCCCGAGCCTGTGTTAGAATCCAATAAAAGCCCTGTAGTGATCCTACTTTAATTTTCTGAAAGACAGAGTGTAGAAAACGAGAGCAAGTCTATAGTACTAGTTGTTAGTGCTAGAATTTCTTTGAGAGTGTGAGAGTAGTACTCCGTCCCAACCATCCTAAGCGAGAGACTTCTTTGGTGTGAGTACACTGTGATTGCATTTGAGAGTGGATTAAGAAAGTTGATAACTCACAGGCACAGGCATGATTGACCGTAAGTAATGATGTCATATACAGATCCTTACATGTTAGATTCAGAGAATTGAGATACAAAATGTACTGAAAAGATTTGTTGCATATTGTCAACGATCTAAATAGATTTTGAGAAGTAGGGAGATTATAGATCTTATCACTTGAGGGAAAGTAATGGTTCTAAGTTGAGGGTGTTGATGTACTGTGATATCTGAGTACAATTAATGCTTAAAAACAAGGAATTAATACTAGAATGGAGTGTATTTTGTATGCTTTGATGAAAGTCAGGTAGATATGAAAAAAAAAAGTAAAAATCATGGACATCTTGATGGTTCATGGTCCACTTCACGGACCGTGATAGTGACCTGAAATGTGATTGAAGTAGCTGGATTTTTAAGCTCCACATTTTAGGGAGTTGAAGTGAATACCATGGATAACTTCACAAAGCGTGATCACTTAGACGGTCCGTGGTCCAGCTCGTGAACAAAATTCCAAATAGTAGTGTAAATTTCCAATGTTTGAGAAAGTTGAAGTGAAAATCATGAACGTCTTCACAGACTGTAATCACATTGACGGTCCATGGTCCAGTTCGTGAACAAAATTCCACAAAGCAATGTAAGTTTCCAGAGTTTGAGGAAGTTGAATTGAAGACCACAGACGTTTTCATGGACCGTAATCACCTTGACGGTCCATGGTGTAGTTCGTTAAACAAGATTCCACAGAACATGTTGAAAGTCCATGTTTTGGGAAAGTTGAAGGCAAGACTACACACAACTTCACGGCCCGCGATCACTTTGACGGTCTGTGGTCAAGCTTGTCAAGCTAACTCCAAAAGCTAATGAGAGACCCCATCTTGGGATACTCTAATGTAAGACCATGAAAGGCTTCACGGATCGTGAAGCCTTTCACGGGACGTGATGGTGGCCGTGAAAGAGGTCGACAGTGCAGTCCTAGCTCTATTAGGTTTCTTTTTAAAACATTTTATTGGGATTTATTTAGGTCATTTTAGAATTGTTTTTGGTTTTATCTAACTTTTACAAAGGAAGGGGGGCCATAACTTGATAGCTTTGAGTTTCCAGATCTCGAATTACTTGATAATAAAGGAAGTTTGGTTATTGATTATCAACGTAGTTTTTGAGTTACAAATTGAATTAATAAGTATTCAGAATTATGTTCTCAATTCTTGTTCATTGTTATATACGTGGAATTATGAGACACTAAATATCTTAACCAGGTGTGTGGGATATATGATGATTCTATGAATCTGACTCTGTACGTAAAACGAGTGCAGAGCATTCTTTTTTTTATAGGTTGTGGGTTAACACTTCTGATTGTAATTTGATCTAATGAGTGCACGCTTTAGACGAGCATGTATCAAGTGGTTGTTCAAGAGAAAAACACTTGTTAGGAAAAAGCAAAAATCTAATTATAGAATTTGAAGTTATAGTTAGAGATTGAGAGAAAATAACTTTATCTTCAAGTCAATCTAAGTGAGTTCTTAACGCATGAATCATTTGTAGTTTGAGATGATATAAATGATTATTATCTTACAATGCTGGGAAGCGTTAGATAAAGCCTATTCGCTGAGTTTTGTGAACTTATAATTGTTTGAAACTCAAATTACAGAGGTGTTTCATAGTTGTCATCATAGTGAACACTAACCTGGTTTCTCTTAATCAATTGAACAACTCATATATAGTGGTAGTTTGTGCATCCAACCTGTTAAACTTGATCTTAAGTTTTATAAATTGGTACTTGTCATTCATACCCAATTTTTCTTTCTGTCTAAATTTTGTTAGGAAATAGTAAAACCAATCGAGTAAAGGAGATAGTAAAACATTATATGTAAAGAAATTCTCTGTGGGATCGACCTCAACACCAATTGATTTCTGTAAATTGACAATGACCGTTTACACTTTTTATTTGAAATGTAAGTTTGGACTTATCATAGACACAGCCTGCAACCCACAAAAAGTTCTATCCTTTCTTTTTTCAAATTTTGAAGTGTTATAATTTTGTTATGTATAAAGTATCTATTGGAGACATTGTCAATTTTAACTAGAAGTGAAAAATGAGAGGGTTGAGTCAAATACTTATAAAAAATGAGTTGAAATATTCAACTCAACTCACATTTTAAATGAGTAAGAATGAGTTACTCAATGAATGAATAATATGAGTAAATATGAAAATGCATATTATAGTAGCGATCCTATCCAACAAAAAGACATTGGAAGTTGTTAAGCATATATTTAGATATTTTCAAGGAACGATTGATCTAAAATTAATTTATTAATTAAAATACAGCCAAGTAAAAAATAATTGATTATGTAGATACGATGTGTTTGTCTGACACACATAAAGTCTTGTCTCATACAAGATGCCTATTGGAGGTATAACTATATCACAACGTTCGATGAAATAAGCAATAGTTGGCACTTTTTGAATCATGTAGAGATAACAATTATTCATGAAGCCGGCTGAAAGTGTATATGACTGAAATCGATGACTCAACATATAATTGTAATTATTTGGTCTTTTGATGCAAATAAAAATTCCAACAATGTATATAAGATAATATTGTTCGTATAGCAATTTGAAGAAATGATACATAAAAGGAGACCAAACGAAACATATTTCACCTAATTTCTTTTTGACACATAATCTTCAATAAAATGGTGGATAAGTATTCAACAGATTCATTTAAGTGATAAACTTATAGTTTTATTCATTAAGGTATTGTCAACGTCAATATTTGATGAACTAAGATATAAGATTCAGCTGCCTTATCTCCGAGGTATCAAATAAAGTCATAATTAGAGAAGTAAAATGCGTGATATACACTTTTTCACTTAGCATAGTTATGTCCCACTAAATTTTTCTAATAATATTTTTAATGAGGTCATTCTCAAGACGTATTACAAGATATGTGTACTCTTTTTTATTTGTTCAGCTTTTTTCTATGCAATTTTTCCTAGTAAGATTTTAATTAGACAAATTATCTATAAAAATCCAAGTGAAAATGTTATGAATTTATTCAATTGTATGTGGAAGTTTCATTCAATTAACTATTTAATGTACATAAAATTATTTAATGTATTTCCTAAAGGTTGTACTAACACATTTCATAAAGGTAGTAAATGAAGGATTTGTATATGTTATAAAAGAATATTGTCATCCTTGTGAAACACACACTTAATAAGAATGTTAGACTCTCTACGTTCTACTTGCGGTTTAATTCCGCTCATTTTACAACATTAAGGGTCTATTTAGAAAGCTAATTGATAATTAGAATTGATGTAATTACTAGGGTAATAATTATCAACGAAGTTTGTGTGTTTGTTATAGTGTAATAACATATGTACTTATGGGATGCACAATTTCAATCATAAGATTATTTAATTTTAAAAATAAATATTAATTATTTAAATTTTATATTATAAAAATAAGAAACTTTATAAATAATATTAAATTAAATATTTATGTCACACCCGAGCTACCACCAAGACGTGGATACGGGACCTAGGACTACAAGTGATCCCAAGTTAACCCTGCTGGCATTGATCATGAGCATACTAAAGATAATAAATTGATGCGCAAGCTAAATCATAATTAGAATGAAAAGAAGGGGAATAGTCATATACTATAACTGAGATATATGAAAACTAATGAGTTTAATAAAATGAAGATATTAACTCAATACTAACTGAAACTAACTATGTTTGAAAATAGCCTTAACGGACTAGAAATGCTAGGGCAGGCCCCAACTAAGTCTAGCAAAACTGATATTCAAGGACTAAAAATACTGAAAGAAACTCGTCATTATTGTCCTCAGAGAATGAGAACTCAACACTGATTCTGCTGAACTTGGAGATCGGGAATCGATCTAAGTGTGATCTGGATGTTGATAACCTGGACCTACATCACGAGAAAATATATAGTGTAGGTATGTGTCGATACTAGAAACGTGCGGAGCATGTAGGATAGAGTAAAACTGAAATAACATATAACTGAAGAAAGCAAATAAGCAATGATATAATTTGAATGCTGAGATAACTGAATGCATTGACCAATTTAGAATATGCTGAAAATAATGAATATATTAATAAATGGTCAATGCAATAGATCTGACTTAACTATGACAGTTATTAAAAACTGATAATAAAACTACATGAGCTAAATGTGGAGTCCGATATCTACATCCATCAAGAGGACCCAATATACCCTGCCAGGGGTATAGAGTCATGCTGGCGTGATCACTAAATTGATGCCCACAGAGGGACTTACAACCTACTTGGCTAGTAAATCTGGGACTATTCAGGTACGTTTAGCCGTAGTCAAACTCAATATTATGTTACTACTAATGAATTAAGTGGTTCAATGATTATGATTGAGTTTATGTAAATACATGATAGCTCAACTGAGCATACAAACGGAGAATGCAACAATTAATTCGGTAAAGATGCATTCAAATACTGAGACATGTATATTTGAAATAACTGAAATGTCTTACCTAGCATGTGTAATTCAATAACTAATGAAATATATAGATAGGATTTTGAAATTCATGCAATAAACTGAGTAATAAAATGGTAACCTTATTTTGAACATAAACCTAACTAATTAATGATAATTTGCTAATGTTCTAGAAACCCTAGGTTTAATCATGATAAGGGAATCAAGAATCTAACTGAAATATGGGGATCTAATGGGTGAAAGGAACCCATTAGTAAAATTCCACATACCCGGCAATGAATTCCATAGAGAAATTTTAGATTTCAGGGATAGAATTTATGGAACCTTGCTACGTTCTTGAACTAGGGTTCTTGATCTTTTTCTCATCTCTTGCTTCTCATTTTCTATGTCTTGATTAATGATTTACTTAGGATAAGTTCTAGTTATGTTTAAAACCTCATGATTGAGGGTCTAAACAACGTAGCTTAGGGTCCAAATGAACAACTAAAAGACCAAAAGATACCTAACTTAAATGTTGTCGAAATCACTAACGAGTTGACTGATGATTTGTACTGATCAACCGTCATTTGCGATAGAGAACTGAAAGTTGAATAGCCCGTCGATGGAGCTGACTGACGGACCATCGTTCACCGTCAGTCAACTAAAAGTTAGCTGGCCTATGGATGAAGCTGACTGACAGACCGTAAATCGACTAACGTTCCGTACTAATCGACTGTCGTTCATGACTAAGGAATGAAAATTGGTTGACCCAACGACTGAGCTGACTAACCGTAAGTCAACTGACGGTCCGTAGTTAGCTTCTGCCAATGGCACCTGGAACTTTTGCAAAGCTGCATTTTGGTCTATTTTTTATACGGGGTGTTCCTCGAATGAAGACTAAATTAGATGAGTATAGAGGGAAAGGGCTGCAATTCCTACTAATAAGCATTGAGAACTGAATTTCTGACCGAACTAAGTTTCAAGAACATGCGAATATGCTGAAAATGCAAATACAAATTGAAGGAACATAATGCTAAGAAAGAATCTACACATGAATGACTGAAAAAATGAAGAGGAACTATTGTCTCAAGCTGGGGTGCAATCGTAAGTAAAGAGGTGAGGATACTTGGACTTCATGGCTACTTCTACTTCGCAAGTAGCTTCCTCTACGGACTGACTCCTCCACTAAACCTTGACTGAAAGGACTTGTTTGTTTCTTAACCTTCTAACATGACGATCAAGAATCCCAACTGGAACATCCTCATAAGAAAGACTATCTTTCACAGTTGCACTCTCTAATGGCACTACAGAGGTTGGATCAACTAGACACTTCTTCAAAAGCGAGATGTGAAACACCGGATGCACTACAGCTAGTTCTGCTAGCATCTTTAACTCATATGCCACTTTGCCAACCCTTTTAAAGATCTTATAAGGGCATATATATCTAGGATTGAGCTTTTATTTCTTGCCAAAATATCATCACCCACTTCATAGGTGACACTTTCAAGAAAATTCAATCATCAACTTGGAACTCTAGTTCCCTTCTCCTTACATCTTCATATAACTTTTGACGGCTATGGCTTGTCTTAAGTCCATCTCCAGTGAGTTGCACTTTCTTCATAGCATAATGGACTGAATTTGTTTCTATAAAGGTTGCTTTACCTACTTCAAACCAACCAACATGAGATCTACATCTACATCCATACATTGCCTCATAAAGGTCATATGAATGTTGTAATAGTAGCTATTGTTATAAGTGAACTCAATAAGAGGAAGGTGATCATCCAACTAACCTTGACATCGATCACACAAGCTCTCAACATATTATCTAGGGTCTGAATGGTATGCTCTGCCTGTCCATCCATCCGCGGATGAAATGTTGTGCTAAGGTTAACCTGAGTACCACGACCCTTCTAAAATGACTTCCATAAATGAGAAGCAAATTGAGGACCTCTATCTGATATGATAGACAAAGGAACCCAATGCAACCTCACCATCTCATTAATGTAAACCTTGTCATAGTCCTCCATCGAATCTGTAGACCTGACCACCAAAAAGCGAGAAGACTTAGTCATCTTGTAAACTATCACCCAAATGGAGTCATGTTGTATGTGAGTATGAGGTAACCTTGTAATGAAATCCATATTTATTACTTCCCATTTCCAAGTAGGAATGTCCATCTCTTGAGTCATACCCCTGGTTTCCGATGCTCTACCTTCACATGCTTGAATTGGGGTACTTACTCACAAAATCTTCTATATTCCTCTTCATACTATTCCACCAAAAGACTTTCCGCATATCGCGATACATATTTGTGGTGCCTGGATGAATAGAATATCTAGAGTTGTGGGCTTTTGCAAGAATCTATTGTCTCAACTCACCCATATTAGGAATACACAATCTACTTTGGTAGCGAAGTACACCATCTCCCCCTTGGGAAAAAACCTCCACTCTCTCATTGTGGAATGTACCCTTAAGTTCAAATAAGATTGCATCCATGTCTTGCTTTTTCTTAACCTTCTCTACCATTGAATATTATGTGCCATCATAAATTGTTACAACATTGTGTTATACTCATAAAAGCGAACTCCCAAGAAAGCAAGCCTCTGAACATCCTTCACTAGTTCCTTCATTTTTTCCTCAACATGGACTACACTACCCATATATAATATGCTAAGAGCATCTGCTACTACATTCTCCTTACCAGGATGGTAATGCACACTCTTATCATAATCCTTAAGGAACTCAAGTCATCTCCCTTGGCAAATGTCGTAAACACCTATTGAAGGTTCTTATGGTCCGTGAACACATCTATCTGAACACCATAAAAGGTAGTGTCTCCAGGTCTTAAGTGAAAACACCACTTCTTCAAGCTCGAGGTCATGAGTTGGATAATTCTTCTTATGCACCGTAAGTTGTCTAGAAGCACAAGCTATAAACTTATCTTGTTGCATCAACACACAACCTAGGACAACTTTAGATGCATCACAATAGACCAAATAACCATCTGAATCCTATAGTAGCATCAAGACAGAAGCTGTAGTCAACCTAGTTTTTAATTCTGCAAAACGTTTCTCACAATCATGTGACCATCAAAACTTGACCATTTTTTGAGTCAACCTAGTAAATGGTGAGGCTAAAGATAAAAATCATTCTACGAACCTTCTATAATAACCCTCTAGCCCCAAGAAACTTCTGATATATGTAGCAGATGCAGGTCTTGGCCATTGTTTCATTGCTTCTATCCTCTGTGAATCTACTCGGATCCCCTCGCTTGATACAATGTGACGAAGGAAAGCAATAAATTGCAACCAGAACTCACATTTCCTAAACTTAGTGAATAACTAGCGATCTTGGAGAGTCTAAAGAACAATTCTCAGATGACTCGCATATTCTTCTTCATTTCTAAATTAATTGAGGATATCATCAATAAAGACAATACCAAACAAGTTCAAGTTCTGCTTGAACACTTTGTTAATAAAATCCATGAAAGTTGCAGGACCATTGGTTAGTCCAAACGACATAAATACAAACTAATAATGACCAAAACGAGTTTTGAAGGCTATTTTTGGAATGTCACTATCTCTGACTCTGAGCTAATGATAACCGGATCTGAGGTCTATCTATCACCCTGAATTTGGTCAAACAAGTCATCAATCTTGGGGATGGGATACTTATTCTTGATTGTGACCTTGTTCAACTGCCAATACACAATGTACATTTTGAGAGAACCGCATTTCTTCTTTACAAACAACATTGATGCTCCCCATGACGAAATACTAGGTCTGATGAAGCCCTTATCTAGAAGGTCTTTCTATTGTTCTTTCAATTCCTTAATCTTTGTCGGATTTATTCTGTAAGGAGGAACATAAATAGGCTAGGTATTTGGAAGGATATTTATTCAAAAGTCAATTTCCCTTTCGGGAAGAACTCTGGAAGATCTTCTAGAAACTCACTGACTACTGAAACTGACTCAAAAGTTAGGGCTTAAGAGCTAGAATCCTTAACCCAAACTAGATGATAGACAAAACCCTTAGAGATCATTTTTCTAACCTTAAGGTAAGAAATGAATCGTCCCATAGGCACTAAGATACTACCCTTTCATTCTAAGATTGGTTCATTTGAAAACTGAAAATGAACAATCTTAGTTTTACAATCAACTGAGGCATAATAGGATTGTAACCAATCCATGCCTAGAATGATATCAAAGTCTACCGTTTCTAACTCTACAAAATCTGTTGAGGTGACTTTCTGAGAGAATATAAAAACACAATTTCACTATATTCGTCTAGCTATAATTGGGTCATCAATTGTAGTATAGACTGAGAAAGGTTCCGAGAGAGTTTCTGGACTAATAGTTAATTGGACTACTATATAAGGAGTTATAAAGGAGAGAGTATCCTCTGGATCTAACAATGCATAAACATCAAGGTCAAAGACTCGTAATGTTCCACTTACTATATTAGGAGAACTTTCTTGATACTGGTGAGGCTGAAGAGCATACAACCTATTCTAGCGCTGACCGCCACCT
The DNA here is from genome assembly GCF_036512215.1 of Solanum lycopersicum. Lineage (NCBI taxonomy): Eukaryota > Viridiplantae > Streptophyta > Magnoliopsida > Solanales > Solanaceae > Solanum > Solanum lycopersicum. The sequence continues at coordinate 42,871,473 of NC_090808.1, read as the reverse complement.
GTACTAGATGAGTTACCCTGTTGAGTTGGGAAACTTGTTGGTGCTGCTGAAGTTATAGACTCATGTCTACCATTACTACCTTCTTGACCCTATCTAGAAGGACAATCCCTGAACCTGTGACCGTACTGATTGCATCTAAATCATCCTTTCTTTTCTACAAGTCACTTGCCCGGATGGATCTTACCACACTTAGAGAAAGTAAGGTCTTGGTGCCTGGAACACTTCTTTGAGACTTAGAACCTGGTGCCCTAACCTTATGATCATACCTGTTCTTTGAGGATGGAACACTAGCTGATGAAGGGGTTGGTGCTGAAAACTTCTATTGACCCTGCGAGCGATTTCCACCACATGATTTCTTTTGAGAGTATTCACAGTTTCCAGTCCTACCTTCTTGTTCTTCTTGACCTGTTTTATAAGTTTGTCACCCTCAACATGTTGAGCATGAGTCATGACCGCAGAGATGTTCATATCTCCCAACAACATAACATTTCTGCTCCATTTTCACCACATCTAACACTCTATACAAGAAATTATTCATCAGAGCCTTGGAGTCAGCAACCATGTGAGAATCATACCTTCAGAGTTGGTTAAACTTGAGCTCATACTCTTTGACTGTCATGTTACCTTGCCTTAAGTTCATGATTTCCTGGGCCCTTGCTTCTCTCAGCTCTATCACAAAAAACCTATCCAGAAAGGTCTCACTAAAACATTCTAAGTAATAGGGGCTGCATCTGTACCCATGTTCTCCTTCTACTAAGTGTACCAGATATGAGCCACATCCTTAAGTTGGTAAGATGGTAGCTTAACCCGATCATTCCCAATGACCTGCATCACCTCGAGGATCTTCTTCATCTCATCTTGTCATGACCCGAGTCTAACCCTGGACGTGGTCGACACTTAAAAACCATTGTTGGTCCCCAAGCAAACCCTCATCCTGGCTGACGACAAGCGAAAGACTAACTTAAGCATACAAAAGCTTAAACCTGAATAAAATTAATAACTCAAAATACAAAGCTTAACTTTAAATATTAACTCTTAATAAAATAATATATTAAACTCGCCATAAAATAGGCAACTTAGGTCTTTAAAATATTTAATAAAATAAATGAATACTATAGACTTCTTAACTAAACTAACAATCTAAGAAGCCTCTAACTGAAAAGGATGGAAGTCATGACAAGATCACGACAATCTAACTAAACTGAAAAGTAAATCAAAATCCTCCAAAAGCAAGGAGGCTCACCATAGCTAACTCAAACTCTTGGATGTATCAAGGAAGCTCCTGTTGATGATCCTGAATACCTGTGTCTGTATTATGAGAAGATGCAGGTCAAATGACTCAGTACGTGGAATGTAAGCGGAAAACTAAAACATAAAACATAGGCTTGAACTTGATAAAAAGAAACATACTTACCTCTTTTAAAACTTACTCAACTCAAGGAATACTCAAAACTACTCAACTTAAAGATTAGATATTCGACTATGGATAATCAACTCAATATAAAGCAATAATACACATTCTATATATATAAATAAAAAGCTTTCTAAAACAGTAAATGCAACTTAGTTCGTTAAGAAAAATTCAATAACAAACTCAACTTAACTTGTGGAAGAAAGTAATATAGTTTTTGTTGGAGATTCTCTAACTGACACCCATCACTATGAGCCTAAGCAATGGTACAACGTCTTATTGCACGTTGCAAGAGGATCGTTCTATACCTTGTGTCAGTATAGAACCTGAACTACTAAGTGGATCCACCAGTCTATGCTAAAAAGCATTAAGAATTCATCTAAAAAGTATGAACCCTTCTTCTCTCCATGTTGGCTACATGGTTTATGGGGACTTGAGTTAATATGAAATCGCGTTTTTATATCGGTGCTCAATACTATTTCCAAAATACTTAGCTCATATGTTTTAGAAAACAAATTCTTATTTGGTTTAAGGTAATTGCTCAAACTTAGCTTTAAAATCTCTCTTGGAAATCATAGTTTCCTCTTTGCTAAAACTAGCCAAAGGCTTTGTTGGAAGTCTAGCTTCCTTTCTCGCTCAATATGTGAAAACATTTGTAACTCTTAGCGAATACTTAGTTCCCTTATAACTTTTGAGAAATGAACTCAACTGTTTACTCTTTTATTAACTTGAAACACTTGTTCTTAAATCAACTCTTAGGGAATACTTAGTTCCCTTATATTTCTTGAAGGAAAGACTTCCACTTTTACTCTTTACTTTAACTTGAAACATGAGCGTTAAAATGAGGTTAAAACATTTAATAAGACTCTTGAAACTTTAAGAAACTTTGTTTTGACTTATTTCTTAACTTTTAGACTTAACTCTTGACTTCTTTGACTTTGACCATTACTTTCCTTGAATTGATTATGAATTCAATGTTCATGATCTCATATTTATGGATGATTTCATGATATTTAACTTGGAAGGTTCATGCAGAATTATGAGCATGAACTACTCAACTTAAGGACTCAAAGACACTTGTTATCTCAAGATTGTTTGACTTATATGGTTCATGCGGAATTATGAGCATGAACAATTCAACTCAAAGACTTTATGGATAACATGTAATAGTCCAATGATTATAAATATAAACTCAAATGGATTAGAAACTTATTCCTCAAGACTTAGGACTTCAATATGTTACTCGTCTCAAAGGTACTCAACTAACTGGAGTTCATGTGAATGTTATGGGCATGGACGGCTCGACTCAAGGGTCCAAATATCAATAAGGAACTCATGTATATGACTTTTATCATTCCCATGCTTACTTACTCAAAACTTAGTTCAAATCAATGGTTTACCTCAAAAGATTATTGTTGAACTCAAAAGCTTTTATGGAGTCTACTCTTAACTCTCTCTCTCTTGAATATGAATTATGAATTCAAAATTTTTGGTTCATGAAATGGAGGATCTCATGATGACAAGGTATAGTTATGAATACATTCTCTTCGTTCTCATATACTCACTTGCTCGAGTATTGAAACAAATTACTAGAAGTTGTAGAAGACTCCGCAAAAAGACTCTCTTAGAATGTAGGAAAGAATTATCAAACTTAACCCTCAACTCTACCTTAAGTTTTATTTATGAATTCAATGTCATGATCATGTAAGGAATGCTTTTAGGTGTTTAGATGTAGCTTAGAGAAGTTAGAATCCAAAAGAAGTGAAGGTGCACTTTAAACGAACTCAAACGGAGCAACCAAAGGCAAACTGGATGGGGAAGGCGACCTTGGGGCTATGGGTGGCGCGGTCCACCAGCCCCTGAAGTACAGAGAAGGGTTTGGTGTGCTCTAGCAGGTGCATTGCACTAGGCCCCAACCTAGAAAATCTGTCGAACATCCTTGCTCGTTTTCTCACCTTAACTCGCCTAAAATGAAACTTTTTCTTCCTCAATCACTTGGATTCAATTATTTAACTTAATTACACTCAAATATACTGAAAACAACACTAAAATTACTCAATTTCATCTCAATAAATCAGCAAAACCCCAACACAACAAGATTTAAAATGAACTTCAAGAACACCTCTTAAAAAAACTTCAAGAACTGTAATCCTTAAACTTTAAGAATGAAATTTCACTGAAAATTAACATGATTGGTGTGTGGTTGAACTAACCCAAAACTATAAAATCTTACATACCTCTTAGAGATCAAACCCATGGCGAAAATCTCCAACTAAACTCAAGAACGTCGACGAATGCCTTCATCCTTTTCCTCTTTTCTCCTTTTTTATCTTCTTTTCTCTTCTTGTCTCTTCTGAACTCTCAACTAAAACTCTAGGTGTATATTAGGATTGTAAAACTAAACATAAAAGGATTATACCCCTAAAAATATTATTAAAAATGAATTAAATCTGATTGGGTAAGGAAAGGACCAAAATACCTCTCACTATTTTCGGCTAACTTTCCTTAACAAGACAACCTAACTTCAAAAGATTATATCGCACTCATCAAACTCTAAACTTAGCAAACTAGGCAGATTTGGAAAGATAATTCAAAGATCTTTACTATGGTATCTTGTAAAGTATTTAACTAATCTTGTGCTAGGAGTTATGGTCGTTTGAAGTTGACCAAAAACTCATAATTAGCTTAACTTGCTAAATTTCAGATTTTGATATTTCCAATTTAATTCTTTTTGGAACTCAATGTGCTAAATCTAGTTAACTGACCTTAATACTAAAGAACTTTTTTAATTCATTGGTAAAATCTCACTAACTACGAAGAATGGTTCGAGTCTTAGCTCAAAAAAATTTCTGGGGTGTTACACATCCAAGAAATTTTGAGGATCCTCACCAGCTACGTTCCTAAGAACTCATGCGAATTCATCCTAACAAAGTCACAGACCCTAGCAACTCTTGATCTACCATTAGCAATCACAGGAGCATGAACCCGCTGATTGTTCTGGTTGGAGACTTTAAGCCAACATCTTAATGACATTCCTGAATTCAACATTGGAGACTTCCTGATCTGGTATTGGAGGAGCTGTGTTAGCATTCCCATCATTCACATTCCTGGCGTTAGCTTTATGAGGAGGCATGATCATTGAACATAAAACATCGAGTTAGAATGGAATCAGATCATACCTTATGCACAATAAAAGTAACAAGAAAATGAAAATTTTCCTAAGACACTTTGTAGTCTCTCTCTCATTACATGTGGTATACACTTCAGACTCATGAAAAGGACTCTACCTAGGGTGACTTTTCAGACATCCTAGGACACTTAAACCTAGTGCTCTGATATCAAGTTTGTCACGCCCCGAGCTACCCCCAAGATGCGGACACGGGACCTAGGACCACAAGTGATCCTAAATTAACCTTGTTGGCATGATCATGAGTATACTAAAGCTAATAAATTGATGTGCAAGCTAAATCATAATTAAAATGAGAAGATGGGAATACCCATATACTATAACTAAGATATATGAAAACTGATGAGTTTAATACAGAGAATATATTAACTCAATACTAAACTGAAACTAACCATATCTGAAAATAGCCTCTAACGTACTAGAAATGCTAGGAAAGGCCCATCTAATTCTATCAAAATTGAAATTAAAGGACTAAAAATATTGAAAGAAACTCATGCCTATTGTCCACGAAGAATGAAATCTCACCACTAATTCTGCTGAACTTGGAAATCGAAAATCAATCTAAGCATGATCTAGATGCTGAGAACTTGAACCTATATTACGAGAAGATATATCACATGTATGCATCAGTACTTGAAAGGTACTAAGCATGTAGGATAGATTAAAGCCGAAATAACATATAACTGAACAAAGAAAATAAGCAAAGATATAACCTGAATGCTAAGGTAACTGAATGCAGTGACTAATTTAGAGCACGATGAAATTGAATATTGAATATACTAATAAATGGTCAATGCAATAGAATATGATTGAATTGTGGGGGCTACTAATAACCGATAATGAAACCACATGAGGAAAATTTGGAGTCCGATGTATACGCGCCATCGAGAGGACCCAATATACCCTGTCATAAGTATAGAGGCATGCTTGTGTGATCACTAAACGTATGCCTACAGAGAGAATTTACTACTTACTTGGCTAGTAGTTCTGGTACTATTCGGGTATGTTGAACCCTAGTCCAACTCGGTATTATTCTACTCCCCATTAATTAAGTGGTTAATTGATTATGACTGAGTTTCTATAAATACTGGATACCTCAAAATTGAACATACAAACTGAGAATGCAACAATTAATTTGGTAAAGATGCATTCAAATACAGATGCATGTATATATGAAATAACTGTAATATTTTACCTGGCATGTGCAATTCAAGAACTAAAGAAATACATTGCTAGGGTTCAGAAATTCATGCAATAAACTGAGTAATAACATGGTAATGTGATTTGGAACATACAACTAACTAATTAATGATAATCTTCTGAAGTTCTAGAAACCCTAGGTCTAATCATGATAAGGGAATCATGAATCTGACTGAAGATCTAGGGACCCAATGGCTGAAAGGATCCCACTAGAGAAATGCCACATATTTGGTGAAGAATTCCATGGAGAAATCTTTAGATTTCACGGCTAGAACTGATGGAACCTTGTAGGGTTTTTGAATTAGGGTTCTTGACCTTTTTCTCCTCTCTTGCTTCTAATTTTCTATGTTTTGATTAATGATTTGACTTATGTAAGTTCTAGTTTTGTTTCTAGGCTTAAACTGAATAAAACCTCTTGATTTAGGGTCTAAATGACGTAGCGTAGGAGCCAAACGAACAAGGAAAATACCAAAAGACCCCTGACTTACAAGTTATTAGAATCGCTAACGGAGTTGATTGTCCATAAGTCGACTAACGGTCTGTACTGGTCGACCGTTGTTCAAAACTGAGGACTGAAATTGACTGGCCCATCGACGGAGCAGTCCCACGGACTGTAAGTCGACTGACGGTCCGTACTAGTGACTATCGTTCACAACTAAGGAGTGAAAGTTGGCTGGCCCATCAACGAAGCTAACTAACGGACCATAAGTCGGCTGACAGTTCGTACTAGTCAACCGTCGTTCAGAACTAAGGACTAAAAGTTGGCTGGCCCATCGACATAACTGACTAACGGTTCGTACTAGTCGACCTTTATTCGTGACTAAAGACTGAAATTTGGATGGCCCATCAATGGAGCTGATTGACGGACTGTAAGTCGACTGACGATCCGTAGTTGGCTTCTGTTGGTGGCACCTGCAACTTCTGAAAATCTACACTTTTTGTCTGTTTCGGATACAGAGTGTTACAATTTAAGATACATATTATATTTTGAAAATATTTTAATAAATAAGCATTTTTATTAACTAATATTATGAAAAAATAATTAATTTATATATTTCAAATTAATATATTTCAATTAAATTAATCATAAAAACTTAATGTACAAGATTTCTATGAATATCATGAAATGTATGTTTGGTAAAAATATTTATATTATAAACAAAATGTCATAAATTTATAATATTTGACCAAAAGATAAGTCGAACTAAAAAAAATGACTTGCAATGTGGAGTTGCAAGTCCTAAACATATTAAACTAAAAAGTTAGAAAATAAGTTATACATTTAAAACGAAAAATTACCATAATGCTATTATGTAAAATTTCAATAGAACATAAGTCCTAAATCTAAAACAAAATTTTACCATGATACTCTTATGTCAACTTTTAATATAACATACATAATTATGATTTTAAAGAAAAGACAAACGTAAGTCTACAACCTTAGCAATGAATTCTACTCTAACTTAAAAATTAGATTACTAACAAAATTATGCTAATTAAAAAAATCATGACATAAAGAATAGATAATATCAAAAATAGCATGGAATCACATGAAGTAAAAGGTTGACAATGATAATTAAGTAAATGAAATATAAATAGTAAAAAAAAAAATTAACTTTTAGAAAATTATAAAATAAATAAAAAATAGATTATTTTAAATTATAGAAATAAATAAATAAAGAAATGAAAAAGTCATCCCTCCGCTCTTTGAGAGTTGAAAAGGATAATTACAATTTACATAGCCAACCAAACACGCTAGACAATATAATTATATCAATTACATCAAAAGTAAGCCTAACCCATATCGGTGGCCCCTAGAGTTGGCACAAAGTTTCACTTAGACACCTCAAGTGGGTGATGTTCATTTTAAACCCCTCATGTACGATCTTGTTGTGTCATTTTGACATTTTTACTGACATGACATGCTGAGTGTAATACACTCAAAGTCAGCGCATTAAGAACTTTTTTTTCAAGCCAAAAAATTATTTTAAAAACACTATTCATCTTCTTAGCTCTTTCTTTGTGATTATCACATCCACCACACACCATCAACCCACCGCCGTTGTATCATTGCCATTAATCATATTAAAATCGAAGTAATTTTTAATTTTTCAGATTTGAAAATCAGTACAATCTTTATCTTCTTCTCATTCTATTTCTTTTGATCCAATAGTTAAATTTTTAGTATCACAAAATAATTACTCTATTTCTTGTTCATATATTTGAATCCTCTGCACATACAAAGAACGCAAAAAAAAAAATTCCATTATTAGTTATAAATTGACTTTTTTAGAAGTAAAGAAGAGAAAAAGATAGTGCTTTATAAACTAATTTTTTTCAATATCATTAACTTCTTTTGAAAGTGTTTCTTGAAAAGACGATAGAGTGAAAAAAAGGATTGAGGTTGGGGCGGGTGGGGTAAAGTGGATGGACAATCTAATGGGGGGTGGAGGAGCAGTTGGGGTTGGGATGTGTGGAGGTGGAGAAGACGTCTGGATTGGTTGGGTGAAGAAGATAGGTGAGTTTCTTGAAAATTAAAAGTGTTGAATTTCTTTTTGAAACATATTTATTATTTGAGTTTCAAGTGTCATATGTTATTAGTTTAGAATTATTTTTTATATATATTACATGTGTCTTTGTTTAATTCGTCACTATGACACGTTATCAAATAAGCGTATTGCACACACTTTATATTTTTGAATAATTGTTAAAAATTAAAATAATGAAAAAATGACATAAGAAAACCCAATCTAAGATATCTAAAATGAACAAAATTTTAGTTAAAATATCTAAGTAAAGCTTGGTGCCAATTTTAAGGAGAACTGATGAATTAGGATAATGAAAAATATGTTATTATTTTTTACAAATTAAAAAGTAAGAAAATGAAACATATATTTTTTAATTTCAACACTTGTTAATATCTTTCCCTCGTTCTCTGCCGTTTCTTCTCTGTCCTGGCTGTTCGGTGATGCAAGTGTTCAACGTTTGCACACTGACAGTAAAAGCAATCTGAAACAGGAAATCCACAAAAATGGCAGCAATGTGCTACAAAATTTCTATAAACTCTAATATCAATACCAATGGCCTACTTTCACCTCCCCCAAACAAATTACACTCACATCTTTTACTCTCAAATCAAAAATTTTGTGGCCGCAGGACCCTTGCAAGTCCACCTTTTTCATTGATACGAAGTAAAAAATGTTGGCATGGATCACTTCGAGTTTCGAATTCGAGTCAGTCTTCGGCGTCTAACTCCTTCGATGTTGTCATAGTTGGTGCCGGAATCATTGGATTGACCATCGCACGCCACTTGCTCCTTGCCTCAGATCTCTCCGTCGCCCTAGTTGATGCTGCTGTTCCTTGCTCTGGCGCAACTGGAGCAGGTAAAAGTGTATTGAAGATCTTATACATTGGAATGAAATGGGCCAAATACTGCAAAATGGATATTGAGGATTTATATGCTGACCCAACTAGGTTTGGGATGGAGAAGTAGTAGTGGTAGTAGTTATTGTTCTATAGCCGAAACCTACTAGTTTGGGTTCAAGGTTTAGTATGCTGTATATATTAACTTAGTATGCTATCAATCTTGAGTTTAGTCAATTAACGAGCTATATTAGTGTACTGATTGAAGATAGATTAACCACAAAGATCAACTGAATAAGTAGGTCAATGGTCTGTCAAACACTTAAGTTGAAGAGTTTATTTGTTTCTATAATAAGTACTACAAGTGTTGTAATTCCTTATTCTCTCACTTGAGAATTATGGAGAACATCTCTATCTGCTGATATTCCTATTGTTCCCAGTGAGTTGAGTGATTGATTGTAGATTTTCTTTATTGTTTCTCATTTGAGCTGGTTTACCATTCTAGGTCAAGGATACATATGGAAAGCACACAAAACACCCGGTACTGAGAAATGGGACTTAATGATGAGAAGCCACCAATTATGGGAGAGCCTAGCCAAGAGAATTCAACTTCAAGGGATGGATCCTTTAGAGGTACTTGGCTGGAAGAAAACAGGTGATTTATATCCTTCCTAATATCTGCTTTCAGTCATTCTACTGCCACTATCTTTAGTCAACTTACATCCACCGGGTGCTTCTTTATGACTTTAGGAATGGGCCGACCTTTATCATGTTATATGTCTTGTTTTCTGTTCTATCTTGTTTTTATGTTTGATGCCCGTGAACTGGTGGTTACCTAGAAGCTTATGCAATATAAATATAAGGAGATTATCTCGAAATCGAAGGTGGATATGATTCTGACCAATGAGGTTTTTAGCTCTACAAAGCAGCCAAAGGGGTTAGAATCGGATGGATCAATGCTGAAATATCACATTATTTTCCTGTCTTTTTAGAAAAAAACATTTTCAACACTGAGGAGGTATGTTCCTCCTTAATGATATGCATACTAAATTGTGAATATTTTTCCTTTTTTTTTTCTGGAAAATTCATTTCGAAATGACAAAAGGTGGTATATTTTAGAACATCAGTGACCAGTCAGGAAGATTCAGGATTGAGACAGTTCTGGTAAATGCCAAAGTTAAAGGAACCTCATATTTGTTGAGTCTTTCTCTTTTTGATAGACTTTTTGACAACAGAGACCCCAAACATTCTTTCAGTCTGTTTAAATTGTTAGTTTTGGATTCTTTGTGAATATTCTAGAATATGTGTAATCATGGTAGGTAGCTTAATTATTTCCTGGTGTTGATTTCCTTTCCTTTTTAGGACATGTAATTACTTAAATCCCAATAACTTGACTGCTTGAGGAATAATCAAGCTGAGTTTCTCTCATTTTTTTTCTCCTGTTCCATAGTTGAATTGTCCCACACTGGTTGAAGGAATGAGTCGTTGTCTCCTTATATAGTCTTGAGAACTTTCCATCTCAAGAGCTAACTTTTCAGATTGATTGAGGCCCAAAGTCCATTTTCTTTAACATGGGAGCACCATATTAGAGCCAAACCCATCCCTGTTCTTGGTTTACCCAATGCTGGGACCCCATTAATGTCATTCACACTTTAGTTGATAGGCCTGAAGGGTGGGGGTTAGATCGTTGTTTCACTTTAGTTGAGGGAATAGGAAGTATATCCTTATATGCTCTTGGGAAATTCTCATTGCATGAGCAGTTTTGGTGAGGTATGCCTAAGGTCTAATTTTTTTACAACTAACAATGTGGATTTTCTCCAGTGTCCATTGAAGGCAACTTTCCATTTCCCTTTTTTCAGTATACATCCCTTTTTCTGTAAAATGCAATTTAGAAAGCAATTTTTTTTTGATATCTCCTCATTTAGAGGGAGGGTGTGGTGTTTTCTCTTTCTTGAGTCTTGTCCATGTGATTCCTTATACCTATTTCACATGCATAGGCTAAGGGAAAACCTTTCTTCTGTAATTATCGTTACAATTCCACTCCATCATATTAAAGATTTTAGGGGAAACCACTGAGTGAAGTTCTTATCATCTGATAGGAAGCCTTTTAGTAAGTAAAACAACAGATGAGTCAGCAATATTAAAAAGGAGGGTGGAGGAGCTATCACAGGAGGGATTGAGAGCTGAGTTCTTGTCCTCCAATGACTTGCTATCAGAAGAACCGGAACTTGTGGTTGAGAAGGAAGGTGGGGCAGCTTTTTTCCCGGATGATTACCAATTAGACGCTCATCGTACTGTTGCATTTATTGAGAAGGTTTGTTCCCTTTCCTTCTTTCTATCTTTCTTCCTCTCTCTTCCACTTTGATTCATTCTTTAGGAATAAGCTTTCATGCTATCTTACAAATCCTATATATTCTCAAATTGATAATTACTTGATTTTTTTATCATTGTCCAGGGTAACAGGCATTTTGCTGTGGAAGGGAGATATGCTGAATTTTATCATGAACCCGCTATTGGATTAGTTAGGTTTGACAGTTTCCATATTTACTGATGTTTGAACTCTTTCTGGTCAGTATGATCACTAATAATAAATTTAATAAATTCAGACATGGAAATAGCTGCGAGGTTGGAGCTATTCAAACTTCCAAGAATACATTGCACAGTAAGAAGGCTGTTGTGATTGCAGCAGGTTGTTGGACTGGGTCTTTGATGCACGACCTGATTAAGCAACCAGATATTGACCTCGACCTTCCCATAAAGCCTCGAAAGGTTTTGGATAAGATGTAACATGCCCATTGAATTATTTATTTTGTTGCATTTGTTTGTTATCTTATTTTCTTATTGAGGATCTAATAAAGGGTTAAAAGAAAAGTAGATTTAAATATTTTTCAAAGAAAACCATATTGTTTGTTGAATGTTTATAGATGCACAAGTTCTAGTCATCTATCCCATAACTACAACCAATTGGTACATCAGATGGAGGAGGGGATGCATGGAAGTGAACTAGGGTGAAATACACCCATTCACATGCTGATGCTCATATGCCAGCCCAAACCAGACCATTACTGTTATATCTTATTTCTTTCTTGGCACTCTGTCATTGTTTACATTATTGTCACTATATTATTAAGAACTTCATTTTCTTCTCCTGCCGATTGGGTGAGGGTGGGGGGTTGAATTGGGAGAGTCGTGTCTGATTTGGTTCTTCACATGCATATGCTAATCTGTACTCTGTAGCCACCATTTCTTACTCGTCCCTCTCTGTTAGGGCTTCAGACCATTTCTTTAACTTCAGCTGATGCCTTGTTTTGCCTAATTTAGTTTTCAGGTCCTGGATATTAGGCAACATTAATTCATACGATATTTAAAAGTAAACATGTGAGTATTTGTGGGTATGTGACTGGATGCTCACCTGGTACTGTATGAACTACTCTTTCTTGTCAACTTTTGTTTGATCCCTGCCTACCCCTTCCTGTGGATCAGTTTCTTGTTAATTCATATATCCATTAATTCTATGGAGGGGTTGCTACATAACCCTAGTTAAAAATTAAATCTGGAAACAAAAAGGAAGAGCATGAAAAGAGAGAAGAGAAATGAAATCAAAAGTTGCTCCAAGACTTCTCATCTCAGCGCATGGAATCTGTATTCCTTTATCCCTTTAGCTGTTTATTAACTTCAAATGAGATATTGTTTTACAAGCTCAAGATAGACACTCAGCAGTTAGAAGAATCCAATGCTCTTAATGGTCTGTCTGTCTAAATCAGCCTTAAAAGAATCCAAGGTTCTCGATTGTGTCTGTATGTACATATTTTTCAAGAGTTCCCTTCTAAACCTATCCACCTCAAATAGGGAAGTCATTAAGTGAATATTAATATAGAAAAGGTGAAAACTGACGGCCAGAAGAGAAGCATGTAATGTATGATGGCAATTTGATTAATCTTTCTATGTATGGATCTGCCTCCTTGTCATAAACTTTTTGCTGGAAACCTTTTCTTGTGCCTACTTTTCAATAGATTCAACCCTATATATTTGATATTTACAAGTGAAGCTATATTTTGCCTCTGTAAACAGGGTCACTTGCTTGTGATAGAGAATTTCAAGTCATTCAAGCTGAATCATGGAATTATGGAGGCAGGTTATACCAAGCATCAGTCGGCAACCCTTAAAGCTACTTCATCTGATTCAGGGCCTGTCTATAATGCACAAGATTTGTCTGTTTCAATGACGGCAACTATGGATGCATCAGGCAATCTCGTCCTTGGTAAACTATATCCTGTTGTTGAATTATGAATCCTTCTGTGTTTTACCCACAACCAGTATGTCTAACCCAATTCAGCTAGATGTGAGTAGTTCCAAGCTCCATAGCACCCTTTTTCCTCCCTTATAATGCAAAGTATTAAGGAGTCGTTTTGGTGTGAGGAATACAAATAAATACTCTTGGGATAAAAAATAGTCCAGGGATAAAATTTTGGTCTCTTATTTGGTTGTCAAGTTTGGGATAACTTATCCCACCATTTATACCATATGATGGGATAAGTTATCTAAAAAATATGGTGGGATAACTTATCCTAGGATAGCTAACCCCGGGATGATTAATCTTGGATAACTTGTTCCCAACCAAACGACGTGCTTTTTTTTATGAAGAAAAGGATTTCATTAAAGAGCATCAGGGTGATGCTAATGGCAAAAGTGTACAAAGAAAGAGAGTTTGTTCTCATACACGAGTAAGCTTCGATCAAAGAGCTAACAAGATCCCAAAAACTGTCAACACTATTAACAGGAGACAGTAAGTAGCATTTAGTTTTTAGAGTATAGCTTAGAGTTGAGATCCCATCAAAGCATCTGCGATTTCTTCCATACAAGACACATCAACTTGAGGGAATGATCAATCAATTCAATTCCCAATATCTCCTCTTCTTCTTTTTTCTTCTTCTAATTTCTCATGGTACCAGAGTAGGCAGAGTTACTGAGATCGAATCTTACCGCCAACCATATCAAAGAGAATTTTCACGTGCTTGGCCCATGGAAAAAAATCAGGCCCGCACGTGAGGGGGCGTGTTGAGAATAAAATAAAAATGTGCTCTCTCTAACAGCTTAAGCTTTAGATGAGATGGTCACACACTTCAACAATTATTATTATTATTGTTATGAAAAGTTCTGCATATTTGTACTGACATAAACGTCCACGATAAGGTCAAATTACTCCTAAAAAAGCAATAGTTTCAAAATCAACGTACTATCAAGGCTAAAACCTATTCGCGTTAGTAGATATCAGCTCTATGCATATTTTCCTCTGGTGTTTTCTATCTTTGGCTAATCTTACATTTGCTAAAGAGGTGGCACTTTATTTTATTTATTTGTTTTAGGTCTACAACTTGTATTTTTAACATAGATCTTTGCCTAGTTTCTCATATATTATTTGAAGGTATGGTAAATCCAACTAGGATATATCTCTTGTTGCATGTCTTGGCTAACTTCTCGGATATAATATTCATGATATCTAGAGCCGTTTAGACAACTTTCTCCAAAGTTGTTTGAAAACATATTTTCGGGGATAAGTTTGTGCAAAAGAAAACTGTGTTTGAATAGTCGTAGTTCTTTGAGGATTTGTGAGTGGAAGAAGAGCTTTTAAATGGAAATATACCTTCAAAGCTTCTCTCCATTGAAAAAACTTTCTGAAATAACTTTCTGCTAAAACTCCTTTGAAAAGCTAAACAGATGTGCTCTCTCGGAAAAAGGATCAACCTTTAACCTGTTTAATTTTGGTAGCTGCGGGCACTTTTCCCATTGTATGGTATCTGGTAGTCCATTTATATTGAATAAAATTGTAATGGAAGGAAAAGGAAATATCCATTTTGTGCTTCCTTTTATGTCATCTTAACAACTTGCTGAAAATTTGTAATCATAATCGCATGGCTTGGCAAGCTTTCTTTCTGTTCATCCATTTTTTTTTAAAAAAAATTTGAATCGTTGAAGGTAACTGTGGTTTATATAAATCTTCACTCATGTCTATTCACCAAGATCTTTTCTTGCAGGGAGTAGCCGACAACTTGTTGGGTTTAACACAGAGGTAGATGAATCTGTCATCAACCACATATGGCAGCGGGTTGGAGAGTTCATACCTGCTTTAAGACATGAATCTCTTGAAGATTTGCGTGAAAGCAGAGAAGTTAGAATAGGACTTAGACCTTACAGTAAGTGAAATCCAGAAACTTGTCTTGTAGCAATCATGTCTGAACTCCTAACATAATGCAAAGTTGCAAGCTTGCTCATGAGCTCGACTGTTTTTTGATTTAGTTCCTGACGGGAAGCCTGTCATTGGGCTTGTTCCTGGATTTTCAAACGTCTTTCTTGCTGCGGGGCATGAAGGAGAAGGACTATCACTGGTATTTTTCTCTGATCTGCTTCTGCAGATAAACTGAAAGACATCATTTTCTTATAAATATTGTCCCATTCATTTTAATTTGAAGTCAGCTGTTCTTGCTGACTTTCCGAGTTCTTATATTCTTCTAAGTTGATTTGTGGGCAATCTTTTCTCTTACCAGGCTCTCGGAACAGCGGAAATGATTGCTGATATGGTGTTGGGAAATCCTTCTAAAGTAGATGCAGCACCTTTTACTCTGCTAGGCCGGTGCTTCCACTAAATAGTGAACCCAATGCCATGATTGAGCATAAATAAAGCCGAAATTTGAATGCCCTCCACCCTGAAGGTCACATCATATTCTTATGTTACTGCTGCATGATGTTGCATTTTTGTTATAGCTTTTCTTTCTATCATTTCAGTGCAATAACTGAATAATGGGAAGTTACAACTGTTTATATTGGCATGTGGATTTATCAACAGAGATTGTAGCAATGATAAGTTGATGAATTGGCTCTGGCATGCAGTTAACAGATTTTGAATGAACAGAGATGTAGCTTCTATAGATAGAGACAAGCTAGAACTATTCCAGCAGGACTCATCTTCCCAGCTCTCCAACCATATGGCTCTTATGTAAACTAAAATAGCAAAATGCTTTTGCTGTGTTTGATATCCTTATGGATTTAGTGCTTGCAATGTTTCATTTTGAGTTCTATCTGTTCTAGCTCATGCATGTGCATTTGGGCTCATTTGTCTAGGAGTATTTTTCTTGTTGTTGTGTGTGTAGTGGGTTGGGGATCGGGGGTGGGGAGCTGAATTTGTGCAATTCAGTTGGTTCAGGTTGATCCAAGCTTTATGGGTCAATATCGGCAAAACCCAAGTCGACCCATCTATGAATATATTCTTAGCCCCTACCACTCAAGCCTGAGGGTTGAGCAGGTTATACTTTTGTGGTCTGATTTTGCCCCTATATTTAGCTAAAGGCTCATCTTTTAAGCTGTCAAATCCTGTAACCCTATTCTGTATAAAGGAAAAAGAAAAATGTTCTTCATGTGATTGTGTTCTCATGGATAAAATGCTCTCAATGTTTATTTGGAGTTCCAAGATTTTTTCTTCACTTAAATTTGTCAAAATAGTACTTGCTGTGTGAACTATAAGGGGTCGTTTGGTGTGAAGGATATTGCCACTTAATTTGTTGTTTGGTTGGCAAGTTCGAGATAAGTTATCCCAAGACTAATAATTAGTACCAGGATATGTTATCCCTTCCCTTGGGTGTTATAGTAATATCGGGATAACTTGTCCCAGGATAAAATGACTAAATGACAAAAATATCCCTTTAAACACTTTTTATAAATTACTTTTCACATTCATGAAGGGTAATTTTGTAAACACATGTTCTTAAGATTTATTATTTTGAATGCAACAAACCGAAAACTCAATAAAAAAATAATCTTAGCATAACTAATCTTATCATAACTAATCCCATCATAACTTATTCAATTATAACTGATCCCATCATAACTTGAATTCAAACCAAACGACTCCTGAGCATTAGGAGATTGTTAAGGCTCTTCTGTCTGTCCTTTTTTATTTTTTGTAAGTATTTACATTTGTTTATACCAGAGGCTTTACATGGGGTATGTTGATGTTGTACTTACACTAAAGGCCTATGAGACACTCATTGATAGATTATTTTATAATAGTGATTCACATGGATATGCTATTAGGTATCCCTATAGCTGTGATACCCTGACATGATTTAACATTGGAGACCGCAGGGCGCAGAAGCTTGTATGGTATATTGGAGGGGCCCCGTCTGTTCTTAAGTTTGGGATCTGCATTTCTTTCAACTATCCTTTTATCCACTTTGTTCAGTTCCTCTGCAAATTGCTGAAACCTTTGCTTTACCCATACATCATCTATCCAATTTGGAGATTGTTGTTGACCCAAGTATACTTCATCAGATGTAGGCGCCGAGAGTACCTCTAATAGTGCCATATAGAGGGTAGTTTCAGAGCTGTTGGGTAACATCTTGAGGAAGAACTTATCTGGGTCATGGAGAAACTCTGCGAACTCTTTTGTCCCTTCCATCGGGATGAAATTCCGACATTTGATAGGGCGATTTAGTGGATGACCCACGTATTCATATTGTCCAAAGTTAACTGAAGCATGAAGACCTGAGGAAATCCATATAAGGGTTGTGAGAGCCTCTACTAGGTCAGAGAGAGTAGTCATTGGGTACCACCATGTTTCATTACACTTGTCTCCATGGCCAATTTTCTTAATCTCCGACCACCATTCTTGGATCTCATGGTCAAATCTCAGGGAATTATCATCCTTGTAAAAATGTAGACAATAATCATTTACCCATCTCTTTGTTGCTACCCAAATTTCTAGTCCATCTCTACCATATGGATAATCTTCAAAGAGAAGCTGAACGCCAGCCAGGCAATCTGGGTTATGGAAGGCCATGCCTCTGCGAGTTTAATCAATGTGTTATATTGTAGTAGTAATAGTAGCTATAATGTACATCAGCAGATTTAGGGATGATGGAGAAAAATGTTTTCAATTATTTATTTTATCTAAAAAAAAAAAAGGAGAAAAATGTTATCATATTTACTTTGGGAAATCATTCTGGATCATTTTCCATGTATGTTCTAATATAGAATTAGCTGAAATATGGTACTATTATACAAGCTGGAAGATAGTGTATGAAAATGGTGTTCTCTAGTGACAATTCTGAGTATGATAAGTTAGTAATAGTGTCTAGAAACTGGAAGATAGTGTATGAAAATGGTGTTCTCTAGTGACAATTCTGAGTATGAAAAGTTAGTAATAGTGTCTAGTTGTTGGCCTAAAGCATGGATTTGGAGTAAGAATTAGGATACATCAAAAAATGATGAAGGTTTAAGCTTGGGACTTCCATGTTGGAGGTCTCAAGTTCGAAACTCTTGCCGGCGAAAGTAAGGAGTTTGCCTTCTGGATCGAGCTCGTCGCTCCAGGTTTGCCTAGTGCGGGTTACCTCTTCTATGTGATTTGCGAGCTATTGCATAGGAGCGGGGTTTTTTACCATGTGTGCACGCAAAAGGAAAGCAGTTGCGGGTTTCCCTTGTCATAAAAAAAAAGTTGTGGAAAATAAGAAGATTTTCACCCATAAGTGGAAAATGTAGTTTTCTTTCTTTTGATGGAATTTTTTTTGTTGGAGAAAGCATTTTCAACAATTTGAGATGACTAACATTGAAAAATAATTTCATGAAGACACGTATATTCGTATACCAAACAATTTGTTAGGTCACTCAGTTCATATCTCCTGCTAGCATACCTTTTCAGCAAGTCACCAGGGAGGCTTTGCTCATCAAATCTCCAATCCTTGTAGAGTGAAGAAGATAGTTCCATAGATACTTCACCAGAATAAAGGGTCTTCTCAATGATTCCTCCACCTTTTAAGACAGTACTTCGAGCCAATGCATTAATATGCATAGTGTCCTTGAAGTGAGGATCCAATAACCTGTGAATTGGGTGCATAACACTCAACTGCCTTCTGGTGGCAATAATGAATGGCTCTACAACGGCATGAGTTTTTAGCCTACAATTTAATATACCCATGAATAATGGAAGTAGTCAAATTTGGAAGCTCAATGACATGGCAATTGCTACGTGATTTTAGTGATTTTACCAATGGCTGATTAGCTGATGATAACCAGAATCATTCACTCCCACATGAGCTTTAGCAAACTGCCATAAGGCTGCCTCTGATCCATTGCCCCCTGGACGAAATACCCTCTGAATCTCAGTGCCACGTGAAAGCCCTGGTAAACTTAGTTCTATAGCAAGTGGCTTTAGCGTGTCATCATCCTTTAAGAAAAGTAGAGTCCTGGATGCATAGGCGCACACACCATTTTTGTTTATTTTTCCTAAAAATGGCATGAGATAGTTGTGGTGGTCCAAGATGAAAATCCTCCATTGGTTCATTGCCTGCAAAATTGAACTGAACTCTTTATGAAATTTTCAATGTTTGTTGAAGCTCTTTCCAGCAACATTCATGGATATTATCTTTTCCTCCATCGGATGATGTTTCATGGGTTAGTTCCTTCAAAATGACCATGTAATTAGTCTAAAACGTACTTACTTCTTGAAGAGTGAGACCATCAAGGTTATGTTCTATGTGTGATCGTCTTATTGAACTCCATATTCCATTCTTGCTTCTTGGTGGAAAAGCCTGTGATGTCAAAACACATCCAACAAGATTTGAAACTTATAACACACTTTACTGCGATAGAACCAAGAGCAATTTTAAAACATAGTCAAAAGTCGTGTAAATTTGGGCTCATTTTCTCAAAGAAAATTTGTGTACGTGCGCCCCAACCCCCTCATGATGGAACTCCGTTAATGGAAGGGGACATATGAGTATGACTGGGCCAAAAGTTTTTGTTAGTACAAAATTGAGTAAACTTAGATAGTACAAGGGGATTAGTCAAACACAATCTACTAATCAAATATTATACATAACACGTCTAAAATCTTATTCTTTGGTCAATAGAATATGTGGACTCATAAATAGGTTTGTGTTTTATAATTATTCATCTAATCCTCTTATTTCTCATAAGGGAGAATACATAAAGACTTCCATAAACTACTACTCAATTTTTTTAAAAAAAAAAAAAACACTAAATTTTTACGAGGTCCTCTATTTACCTTCTATAGTTGTTCAAAGTGGTATTTCCTTTCCGATCCATGTGGAATTTGCAGTGCTTGCACAACCGTTCACTGTGCGTGAAAAACTCCTTAATTATTGTAATTTACAATCGGAAAAGGGCTCAAAATACCCTTGAACTATTGGAAATGATACAAAAATACCCTCCGTTAACCTATTGACTCTATAATATCCTTGATGTCTTATGGCCCTATAATGCTCTTATCACAAACAACTCCATTAACAAATATAATTAGAGTTTTCATTTAATACATGGCAGCCTGTGATTCGTTGGAAAATCTAAACAAATTAAATCCCAACCCACACCCGAATCCACCTATTAATCACTCGCCCCATCTAGAATCTCCAATTCCCCTTGCGTTTCTGTCCATAAAAGAAACATTGATTCAAGGTCAAAAAAAATTGTGATAGATGAATCAAAAGATCCAAATAAGTAAAATACATGATTCAATTTTTTATAACAATTATGAAGAACCTGTCACTTTCTACCTCATAGATAAATTCTCCAAGAAATTCCTTAAGTATGCATAGTTGTGGAATTGATCTGGACATATTGACACTTCATTTCAGCAACTATACAATAATGGATATGAAATGCAACACCCAAAATATTCATAAGTCGATAATTGATTTTGGACTAAGATAGTTTGGTGCAATATAACGGACATTAAGAAAGAGGTTTCTCATGAAAATAAAGTACACAATGGTGAGAAGTTTGAAAAAATCAGAACATATCTTGCAGGTTTGAAAAATGTTTGGTCTGCAAAGGGAAGCACCCTCAAATTGATTCTCAAAAATCTAACAAGCCACCAAGAGCAAGGAGTAAGTCTTTTGATGAAACGTCTTTTTAAACATAGAATTAGAAATTCAAAAAATCTTAGCTATGTTCTTGAAGAATGAGAAAAATTCCCATCGCAGAAGAAAAGAGAAAATGGACCTAGTTTATAAATTTACTCTTTATATGAGTTTTCTAGTTGGATTGGGTAGAAATTAATGGTTGGATCCATATTTAGATTTAATTTAATTTGTTTAGATTAATGAAAATTTTAACGAATCACATGCTGCCACATATTAAATGAAAACTCTAACTTTATATGTTAACAGAGCTGTTTGTGATAAGGTTATTATAGAGCAGTAATATTGACTCAAAGGTATTATAAAGCCAATAGGCAACGGAGGTTTATTTGTATACCAATTTCAATAATCCAAGGCCCTTTTTTGATTTACAATTTCTTATACTCTTTAACTACTCGCTCCCTTTTTCTCTTCTCCCACCGACCGCCTCCACCTACCCTACCACCAGTGTAGCACCAACAAAATCCACTCCTCCAACTCCTTCTGGTTCTCCTTATAAGATTACTCCCCCCCCCCCCAGTTGCTTAGTAAAATTCATATTTTCAATGAAATCTATCAAACATGTGCTCGTACAAAACTGGTTTGACCACCTTATTTGAAATCTCAGATTGCTGATGGGAAGTAAATATATTAAGGATATGCAATCAAAGTATCATCTCTTTGAAACTCCACAAACTCTTTATCTTTTCATCTCTTCTTTTGTCCTTTGCTAACTTTTTTTATTTTTGTAACTTGTCAATATTAAATCAAGACACTAGAGAAGAAAGCAAATGAAATAAATTTACCGATGACATGCTTTTCTGTCCCACAGGATCATCAACCACAATCTTATATGACATTTATTTGAGATTCATGCCATCTAAGAAATGGGAAAAAAATAATAATCAGGTTTTGGGGTAAGAAGAAATGGGGGAGTGGAGTGTGCCACTCTTAGTGAATAAAGAAAAAAGGATAAAGAAGGAATTGGTTTGGGGGAGGACTTCTGATATAAACAAGTATTAGTAACTGCTTAGGGAGGTGTCTTGAAAGAAGAAGATGGATTCAGGGGGATATGAAAAAAGGGGTCCTTTTTTCACTTTTATTTTAATTGGTTGGATGATTATATGAAATGGAGAGCTGAGTTTACTTGTTTGGGACTGAGGCGGAGTTGTTCTTGTTTGCTTTAGTATACCAAAAATCTGGTTCTCGTTTTAGTGTGGTAATATGTTTATTTCGAACAAGTCCGGGGATTGGTTTTTTGTTTTGGGGGTGGGTAGTTGGTGCATATATAGGAGGTACCGTTGCAAAGCTTAGATGTTCTTTTGAATATGAGACTAGCTTAGAGAGATCGATCTTTATGTGTTCTCCCTTCTCATAAAATTCATTCACTATCGTCATGAGAAAGCACTTCTCTTGAGAGGTTAAAACTCATCATATATACCTGCAAACACTGAATAACAGCTGCATTGATTCCTGCAAGCATCTGGCGCCCAAACTCCTTATCATCCTTCCATGCCAATTCGTTCCCTGTGCATGAAATTATCCAAGACATGAAACAAAACTTGTCTTGGAGAAGGAAGATTCAAGAACCTTTATATTCATAAAACCAGCATCACCTGCAAATAACTGAGGCATTGGGAACTTTGCAGTATAATCTTTTATTCCTTGTCCAATCTCCTTCAAAATCTCTTTTGGTAGATGATCTTCCAATTTCTTTACCATCCATTCTTCCACCCCTTGGCTTTTCTTCCCCGAAAATAGCTCTTTGATCTTGTTGAATGACTTGAGTTGGTTGGTTTGAGAACCAACAAAGTGCAAAGTTGCCTGGATCACTTTCTTCGCAAACTCTGATTGTTTCTGGGGGCTAAATCTTTCATCCGGAGGGATGCAGGTAGACATATTGAACATCATCTCCTTCACATTTTCTGTTTGAAGAGTAATAAGGTTCGTATGATTTCTGTGACCAGAAAAAAGTTATATTAGAAGGGAGAAAATTTCTTGCCTGAGTCAATATGTGGTTCACCAGTTTTTCCTCTCCTTGGATATGGATAGTGAATTGAACCTCCTAAAATAGGTCCTTCCCCTCTCTGAGGATCACCGAGATCATTATAGAAATCATAGCCATAAGCCCGATGCCATTCTCTAATTCTCCCTTCAATTCCATCTCCTCTCAATGTATCAAGTTCTTGTTTCCTCAGTTGCAGCAGACCATTTGGTGTTTGGCTTGGAAGATAACACTAAAACTCATAAGATGATCAAAGACACTAGCTACATATCTGTTGCTGAAAGATACTACATGTTACGAGAAATGGTTTACTCACAGTATTTGAGAAGAAAATCCTTTCCTTTTGCATTAAATGATTGGAATATATCCAAGAATTGCATTCAAAATGAACTATTTGTTTGAATTCAACTTGGAGAGACAGTGATTGAAGAAAAAACTTGTCTTTGTGTTGGTTCCAGATGACAAAAGCTCCTGGAAATCCAAAATCTCGGTCAGCCTCAAATGTCAATTCATACTTAATACATGTGATGCCATTAATCTTGTTCTGGATACGTTTCCCATGATTCAGGTACACTCCTTGACTCAGCTTTCCTTTCCCCGTACCTATCCAAATGGAAGAAGGAACAGAAGCAAGTATATTGTAAGTGATAGCAAAAACTAGTTGTCATAGTTATACATATATCAAGTTAGCTCACATGAGTCATTGAGACTATATAATTGAATACAAATAGGTTTTGCAAGGCCTGATTTTGCATGAGTATGTTGTATAATGATTTCTCCTTTAATGGACTCCGCATGTTTCGTGCTTTCAGACAGTTGAGCCTTGACACTTCCTTGAAAGTTATTCAAACAATCAATCATCCTTGAACGTTGTCTCGTATGTACCATGGCTGGTGTCCAAATAGTATCTGAAATTTTCTGATCTTCCACTTTATAAATGATATATAGAGAAAGGTAATGTGAGGAGATGAATTTACATGATGAAGAAAGATAGTCATAGCTTGAGTTTTTAGCATCGCATCAGATTCATTGCCTTGCTTTGAGGTTTTCTTGCTAGTACTCCACCAGATTCTTATATGCTAAAGCACTAAAGCTTATTTTACTAGAGGTATGTATGCCTTTGAGTCCTTACAAGTTCCCATTTCTATGGGTTCAACATATAATATAATATATATACATTTCAAAAAAAAATTTAACTAGTCTAGTGTTAAAGAATTTATAGGCCTCTACATATAAGGGATTGTGGGGATAGAATGAGTACAATAGGATAGAATATATTTCATGTTTAAGTATTTAAAGGTCCTATTGTTATTTCAAAATTAAATCTTTACTATTTTTATCACAAGAAATGTAAAATAAAGTATTCAAAATCTGTTTCTATTCTTAACGTGACTAAATTTGCCCGCCTGCGGATTTTAAAATACAAGGATATTTTAATTTAAAATTACTAATATGAATTGTTATAGAGGAACAAAAGTGTATGTATAAGCATATATAATTATTATTTTATATCTATGCATCACACAAGTTTTATCCTAATCTACGTGCAATGAGAATATGTTCTTCAAAGACATCAAACATTATTCGAACAAGTTCTCTTTCTCCAAGTATAATGAAGATTAATAGCATATGAGATGTGTGTTAAATTGAAATTTATGCTAATTAATTAAATTTTAAATTCGCAGATCAATCTTATGCCTAGTATTAAAAATATTAACTTATACTTTTAGCAAAAATCTAAATATAATTTTCAAAGCATGCAACAACTTCTTTAGCACATTCCTCTCTCCTTCAATCCTGCAAAATAAGACAATATTCATTTAATCAATTATAATTTCATAACATAAGAATTTTTTAAAAAAAGACTTTCAATGATCAACAAATAATTATAATCAAATTAATTTGTACGACGTAAAAATAACTATCTTTTAATGCAAACAAAACTTTAAGAGATAAAAAAATGGGTTATATTCCTTTGATTTACTATAATTCTTTTTATTTTGTTTTATAGATTTTTGGATTTATTTAGCCTTTTAAAAATATACGGTTGGTTTTATACTTGGTAATACGTACAACTTAATATTGAAAGCTAATATTCAGATTCTGTTTTAATTTCAAACAATTCAAATTTAAAATTTTCTTTTCTCACATCTCTCCCAAATCGTAATAGATTATTTTTTAAAAAAAGTCAAAAACGATGGTTGATATATGATGAATGGGTCTATTTTTTTGAGATGTTCAGACATTTGGAAAAACAATATAAGTTATGAGCGATACAAAAGGGTGGAATAATTGTTGGACAACAGTCTTATCGACTTGGAGAACGCTAGTTGTCCCCATGGAAACTGTCTGTACCTCCCAACTTCGACCATTATGAAATCATGCTAGTTGTCCCCATGCAAACTCAGTACCTTCCATCTTCAACCATTATGAAATTGTCAATAGATATCGATGTATCACCAAGTTGCAAAAACATGATTATGTGGATAAAATATAGAATTGCCATTTGAACGACATCCTGATTGTTATGTCATTCACCTATCTTATATCGTTAAACCAAACCTCCTTTCTTACACTTGTTTTTTGCGCCGGGGCATTAACTTTTAAGTAGCTTGCTCGGAGTGGATTCTGAATGTCTAAAACAGTGTTTTTGACGGCGAAAGATGACAAAAAGCAATATGAGTCAGCCTCGCCATGAGGCGAGGGGATTGCCTTTTACTGTTGAGGCGCTAATAATACCAAAAATTTAAAATTTTTAATTGCATATAGATATCCAAAATCTTAATAGCAATAACATATATTAGCAAATATTTCAATTCAAAAACTAATAGTAAATACTAAAAGTCTAAAACTTGAATGACTCAATAATTCATAAGACAATTGACAAGCAATACTAGAACTCTAAAAGTCTATTCTTCTATAAGATTATCCAAATATTGAATATTAACATCGTATTCATCACGGTTATATTGCTCACTAGTCATTACCATTGAAAACATGACACTCAACTACTCACTACAACTGAAAAACAAAGTAGAGAAGAAGAAGAAAAGAAGAGAAGAACTAGAAGATAAGTAGAGAGAAGAAAAGAACGGAAGAACAAGAAAAAAAAGGTCTCGTACTTGAGTTGAGCAGCAATCGCAAAGGTCTCGAAGGGGTCGCGAAAAATTGAGGAGAGGAGAGGTGCAGTTTTGCGAAGGTGAAGGTTTGCAAGAATACCCCATATTTAATTTTTTTTTTATTATTTTGGCTTTTTAATTATTAAATCAGACGTTTTTAAAAAATAATCAAAAAGGCGAAGCCAGTTGCCTCGCCATGTCACCTAGCACCTTTATGTTGCCATAGCTCACCATTTTGAACTCTCTTCGCCTCGTTGGAGATTGGAGATGATGCCTCGCCTTGCCTTGTCGCCAAAGGCAAAAGGCGAGCACCTTTCACAACACTGATCTAAAATCATCACATTGCCTTGTATTTCAGTCCCGTTATGATGACAAATTTTGATACTAAAATGTATATATTTCCATCTGCATGATGAATGTGAAGCTCATTGGTGTTGTCCTGCTCCAACTCAAGAAGCAACACACACTTTGTAATATACCCTTGATAGCTATAATTAGGGATGTTGAGGTATTGACCGAAATATAATTTTTTTTAATAACTCAGTACCTTTAATCCCTATGGACAACTTTAAATCATCTACCAAACTCATGTTGTAAGTAGAACTGAACCTTAATGAGGTGCTGAAATTTGTTTTATAACGTATTTCATAGACTACATTGATAAAAATACAAACAATATTAAAATAATAAAATTTATGTACTTGATGCATACTAAGACACCTTTGCAACTAAAATGTATCAAATATCTATATCTGATGGACATGCCTCCAAATTAGAGTACAATATTCATGATACATTTTATAACTTGATACAATGTTTGTGATCCATTATTGTATAATTTATGTATCAATTACTTCTATATTGAACATTATAACAATTACTCAAAGATTGAACAAAACTTAGGATTTTATATATCATATAATAAATTTAAATCGTGATACTTTGAATTTTGAAGATATTATTGTATGGGTAATGTATTAGAACACTGAAACAACTAAAAAGGCTATATAAAAATTAAAACGGAAAATGGTCAAAAATATTCTTGAACTATTCGAAATAACTCAAATATAACCTTGAACTATATTTTGGCTCAAAAATACCCTTCCCCTCAAACTATAGGGTCAAAAATACCCTTCCCTTAGAACTTATGTATTTTATGAAATCGTTCTAAGGAAATGGAGAAATGAGGAAAAGGGGTTCTATGTTCTTCAGTGAAATTGTTTCTAAATTCTACGGAAAACGGAGAAAATTGGAGGAAATTAGGGATAAGTTTATTAGTTTACGTGGCATGAGTGGAACTCTATTGGCTCATGTGGCATGCCATGTGACTCCACATGGCATCTAAGTGATTTTAACCGATTCTGTTAATGAGAAGGGTATTTTTGACCCAATAGTTTGACAGTAAGGGTATATTTGAGCAAAAATATAGTTCAAGGGTCTATTGCTATTTCTGATAGTTTAAGGGTATTTTTGACCCTTTTCCTTTTCTTAGCATATTTTTTATTATTTCCTACCATTTCAAAATATTACAAAAATTTCTCCTCTAAAATTACTCATCCGAATACACAACTCTTCAACTCCCACGTACACATTTTTCTCTTCCTATTTTCACTCCCTCAATCTCGATAGTTACTTCATTCATTAGAATTTTTAATTTTAGATTTGTCCTCTCTCCAGTCAATTGATTTCAACTTTGTCAATCGGTACTTTTTCTTCTTCTTTTAACTTACAGTTTTTGTTCAACTCTTTTTATTATTATTTTTCATCTAGTTCTAGTACATATGGATGATACACCTTTTAGCGGTGGGACTACCCAGTTAGCCTCACCTAATATTGATCGTGTTTATGATTTTGACGACGATGACTGGACTGAAAACATATCCAAACGGTTGCACAATACATTATCAATGACAAATCATAGTATGGAAAAAGTGAAGTCAAAGAATGGTGTACCTTCGTCTTCTAAAGTGGTTGTAGAAAAATCCTCAAAAAAAGGATAAAAAAAGTTGGATCTATAAATTTTTGCCCTACGCTAGCTAAGCTATAGATTTTGGTGTATTTACTTTATTTTAATTTCGAAAAAAGTCAAAAATACCCTTGAACTATCATAAATAGCTCAAATATACCCTTGAACTATATTTCGACTCAAATATACTCTTACTATCAAACTATTGGGTCAAAAATACCCTTCTCATTAACAGAATCGGTTAAACATCACTTAGATGCCATGTGGATGTCACATGGCATGCCACATGAGCCAATAGAATTCCACTCATGTCACGTAGACTAATAAACTTATCCCTAATTTTCTCCAATTTTCTTTGTTTTCCGTAAAATTTAGAAACGATTTCACTGAAGAACATAGAACCCCTTTTCCTCATTTCTCCATTTCCTTAGAACGCTTTCACAAAATACATAAGTTCTAAGGGAAGGATATTTTTGACCCTATAGTTTGAAGGGAAGGATATTCTTGAGCTGAAATATAGTTCAAGGGTATATTTGAGCTATTTCGAATAGTTCAAGGGTATTTTTGACCCTTTTTCCGTTTTTCTAACAATTGTTTTTTTGTTTTGTAGCATTGTTGAATTGTAAAATTTAAGAAAAAATTATCTAACTACGCATCCTTTTTGCCATATTTTGTATTATTCCCTATTATTTCAAAATATTACAAAGAATTCTCTTTTTCCTCTAAAATCACACCCATCTGATACTTAACTTCTTAACTCCACATCTACGTTTCTCTTTTCCTATTGTCACTCTCTTAATCTCAATAGTTACTTCATTCGGTTACATTTTTGAATTTCAAATTTGTTATCTCTTCGGTCAATTGATTTCAACTTCTTCAATAGGTAGTTTTTCTTGTTCTCCAACTTGCAGTTCTTCGTTTTTTGTTCTAATTTTTTTGATTCTTCATTCACAAAGTCCTGATACATATCCATTTAGCTTCACTTGATGTTGATCATGTTTATGATTCTGACGAGATGATTGGACGAAAACAAACCCAAACGATTGCATGATCCATTATCAATGACGAATAAAAGTGTGGAGAAGACGAAGTCGAACGAGATATCTTCGCCTTCTAAAGTGATTATGGAACCCCAACCCCTCCCTCCCAACCTCCCCCCCCCCCAAAAAAAAAGTTGAAAAATTGAATTTGTGATTTCTCGCCTTACGCTACCTAAGGGTGTACATAACCATGTTGATTTAGATTTTGTCAAATATCAAACCAAACCATCCAAACCAATAAAACTTATGTTTTTTTTGTTTTTTTTTTGGATTTTTGGGTTTTTTGGACAAGGTATTCATACAAACATATAATACTTCAAATATTTCTTTAATCCTACCAAAATGCAACTATGTAAGTTGTTTCATAAGAAAATAACATAAAATATGATATGATTAATGACACTAAAATATCCAACAAAAAATAATAATGAAATCGCGTAAAACAAATATTGCAAATTAATAAGTCATAATAAAATTGATCATAATTTAAAAGTACTAAATCATGCTAAAATTAGAATTGATCATAATTTAAAAGTACTAAATCATGCTAAAATTAATTTAATAACTATTACATTACTATATATTAAAACAAAGTAAAATTAGATTATGTATTTTGATTGTCTAAACCTATGTAAATATAAAAAAAAATATTCAATATTATTGTCATTCTTAGTGTTGAATTGATTATTCTTTTTGCATTAATATTAATTTGATTTTGATTTAAACTTTATTATAATTGTCAATATGTATGGATTATAATCTTTCTTGGATCATTGAGAATTCTAACTTTCAAACATATAATAAATACATTAAAAAAACTATTAAAAAGTATAAGAAATATTTAAAAATTAGGGAAAATGCACAAGTACCCCCTCAACCTAAACCCAAAATCTCAGAGACACACTTATGCTATACTAAGGTTCTATTATCCCCCTGAACATATTTTATAAGTAATTTTCTATTCATTTTCGGCCTATGTGACACTAGCTTGAAAAAAGTCAACCAACGTTGGACCCAAAAATAGTGCCAAATAAGCCAAAAAAAAGGTAGAAAATTATTAATAAAA
This sequence comes from Solanum lycopersicum, assembly GCF_036512215.1. NCBI lineage: Eukaryota > Viridiplantae > Streptophyta > Magnoliopsida > Solanales > Solanaceae > Solanum > Solanum lycopersicum. The sequence continues at coordinate 42,841,207 of NC_090808.1, read as the reverse complement.
TAAGTTGGGGGGGGGGGGGTAATAGGACCTTAATATAGTATAAATGTGTGTCTGAGATTTCGGGCATAGGTTGAGGGGGTACTTGTGCATTATCCCTAAATATTATATCAAAGTAAATATTTTTACGTAGTATAAGATTGTAAAAATCATATATATAATATCAGGTTGGTCTGGTCTCGAGTTGTTTTTTTCTTGTTGAAACCAACCCAACCCAACTATAGTCGGATTTTTTTCAAATACCAAATCAAATTAAATTAAACCAAACCACTAGTCGAGTTTTTTCTGAGTTTGCGATTTGATTCGATTTTCGGTTCGATTTTGTACACTCCTAATGCTACCTAAGGTATAGATTTTGTGTCAATGTTCAGATACAATTTTCATACAATAATATCTTCATAATGCAACGTATCACGATTTAAATTTACTGTGTTGATACATAAAATTCTAACTTTGTTCAATCTTTGAGTAATTGTTATAATGTTCTATATAAAAGTAATTTATACATATATTATACCTTAGTGTATCACTTACGTTATTTTATTAAGTTATAAAATGTATTATGAATATTGTATGTGTATCCTATACAAACAAATGATGTACTTGATACATAAATAAAACATAACCTGTCATTGGTATTATATCAAGTTATAATGAGCACCAGAAATAAATATATGATATATTTACATTATATCAAGTTGTAATTAGTATAAGACACAAACTTGGATCCGTATGTATAAGATACACATATATGATACATAGTAGTTGCAAAGTTTTCTTAGTCAGTATGTATCAAGTACATAAATTTATTATTTTTAATTGTTGTTGATATTTTTACAATGTTGTCTATGATATATGTTAACAAATTGATTTTTTTTGTTAAAGTAGGGCAACACGAATGAGCTTCACATCATGCAAATGAGAATATTAGTATTGCAGAGTATGTTGTCATAACCAGGCTGAAATGCATGCAATTCTAATAATTTTAGATATAGTTGTTTGAAAGGCAAATGACGTTTGGTTCAACGATTTCGGATGGGCGGATGACATAACAACGAAGATGCCGTTCAAAAGACTACTCTATACTTTATCCATGTTTTAGCAACTTGGTGATACATCGATATCTATTGATGATTTCATAATTGTTGAAGAGGCACAACTACCATGGTCCATGGGCACAACTGGCATTCTTAAAGGAAATACTTCACATTGACTAAATAGATGTATCAATTAGTGGGCATATGCCCTATGCACTCAATGTATGAATTTATGAATGTGATTTTGAAATCAATGAGGAAATTGCGATCAAAGAGAAAAATTGTATTGCAAGGATGCAACTGGCGAGTCATGGTTGTCACGCCAACATTTGAGATGTATAGATATTTATGGCTAGCGTTTTTATGAAATGTAAGGTTGATATTCGTTGTTTTAAGTTGGAATAAAGTCTTCATTTATGTTTTTTTAGTTCTGCCATTTGCATGTTGCAAATTATTATGCTTTCAATAATGTATCATATTTTGTTCACTTGATGATACATCATTATGTTTTTTTCTAGAATTCGTGCGCTAATATACAATTTGGTGTTTCACTTGCTGAACCTTTCACATTGGCTGCCAAACCCAGCAAGTGCAATCACAAGAGGTTACTAAATTTGAAGACTTTGCTACAAAACCTCCAGAGCAGTTAGAGAACAAAGAATATTTATGTATCCAAATTGAAGGTGCAAGAAGCAAAACAACCAATAGGCTATGCCACCAAAACAATTTAAGATTCACCTTCAACTTTAGAGAGTAATGTATCTGATGCCTCATATGTTCCAAGAAACATTATGTCGATTTAGACATTGAACAAGTAAAGGAATATATTAAGCAATACGTGACTATTTCTCATCATTTTTATTTCATATATATATCTATTTGTAGTTAATCTTTTTTAATTTATTAGGTTAACAAAATATTTGAGGATCAAACCGGTTTTAATCAAAATTAAACCACACTGAGTTGTTGAAAGCTGTTCAGATAATCAAGATGAAAAGGTAGTAATTTACTTAACAAGTTTTTTGTGCTTTCATTCCCTTGATACTTAAATTTACACATGTTATACTTTCTTTAATGTGTACTCTTGTATCAGTAATAATTACCGATACATTCTACATTCATTGATACATTAATTTATTAGTAATACATGATTTTAACAATATTGTATCATTAACAACTATTTTGATTATTTGAAATTTTTCACTTAATCTTATAAATATAGGATGATTGTAACATCCCGCCATAGAAATAGCTAAAAATAGAAATAACTAATTTGGAAAGAGCCATATCTGAAATTTTATGAGTTATGCTTTCAGCTGTGAATTTGGTACACTTCAAACAATCATAACTTTGAATACAAAATGAGTTAGGTGTCCCATAAGATATCAAATTAAAGGTCTTGGAAGCATATTCCCAACATTACCGAGTTTGCTAAATTTCGAGCTCGTATGAGGAAGATATGCGCGTTTGAAGTCAGGTTATACAATTAAGAAAACTTATCCGAAATATGAGGGGTATTTTGCTCTTTTCCTTATCCAATCTCAATACATTTTTAGTAAGGTTTTAGGGATGTAAATTGATTTGGTTCAGTTTTCCAATACTAATCTTTTCTTAGGGTTTTAGAAAAGAGTTCAAGAAGAGAAAACATGATAAAAAGGGAAGATTCAAGGCGTTCATCAAAATTTCTTACAGATCGAAGGTTGTTTTGCCAAGGGTTTGATCCCTAAGAGGTATGTGAGTTCTCACTGTATTGAGTTCGTTCACCCACACCTCAATCATGCTATTTTAATGCAATTTCGTTCACAAATTTGAAGAATTAGAGTTCTTGATGAGTTTTCTTGAAATTCCATTCATAATCTTGAATGTTGGGGTTTTGATAAGTTCTTGAGTTAAATGTTGGTGGTTTGAGAGTTGTTTTGAGAAGATCATTATGTACTTTTGTCGGTTATTTCAATATAAGTTAGTGGGAAGCAAACCATTCGATTCTAGACGAGTAAGGGTCAGAAAACAAGAAAGAAATTCGTTCGGATTTCCTGGGCAAGGGCCGCCGCCTCCGCATCAACACACCAGTAGAGGGTGTCTATAGGATAGGGGCTGGTGCTCTGCGCTACTCTATGTGCCAGGGTCGCCTCATCCCACCCAGTCTCCGTCGTTTTGCCCATCTGAGTTCTTTAAAAGGGTAACTTTACTCCTTATCAGTTCTAACTATTCTAAACTACTTCTAAACATCTAGAAATCATTCATAACATTGAATTCAAATTCAACGTAGAGCTAAGAGTCAAGTCTTGAGAGTTCTTCCGAGTCTTTTGAGAAGTCTTTTGCAAACCTTTTCAAAACTTGTTTTCATTTGAGTTTGAGGAGAAGTAGAGTTTATTTAACGTTCTTTAAAATGATATGAGAACTAATTATTCCCAATAGTAAATGTTTTGACATTTAAGATAAGAGGAAACACCGATTTCCAAAAGAGTTCATGAGTAGTTATGAGTACTATCACTTTTAAGAGAAACACTTTTAGTAATAATCCCAAAGTTGAGGAACAGGAAATGTTTTCTTTAAACATATGTGATAGGTTATATTTTAAGAGTAGTATTGAGCACCGATACGGGGGTGTGTTCTAACAGCTCACAACCTCCATAAACCATGTAGCCAACGTGGTTAGAAAGAGTTAAACTTTTTAGATGATTACATTATTGTTTTTAGAATAGACTAGTGGATCCACTTAGTCGATGAACTCTTTACCCCGCCAAGGTATAAGAAAGTTCAGGTAGCGTGGTCGAGACAAATATCATTACATAGCTGATAGTGATTGTTGCCGGTTAGGAAATCTCCCTAACAAAGTTTATTTTGTATTTTTACATACAAATATGAATTTTTTAATAAATTGAGTTGCTATCTAGTATTTTATTAGTCTTTCTTTATATTTGCATCATTGTCATTTCTTTTATATTTAAATGAGTTGAGCTGAGACGAGGTAAGTTGTTTCTTCGATTCTAGTTTCAAGCTTATGTCATGTTTATATTTTCCCTTGCATGCTCGTACATTACATTTAGGTGATGGCATTTGACATGCATATCTTTTATGGGGCAGATACATGTAACCAGAATTATCAACCAGCACTCCGTTGATCCAATCGAGTTCCACAGTTGATTGACGAGCCTCTTTACTTTCAGAGGATCCCTTGTTTATTTTAGTTATGTAAGTTTTGTTAGGATGATTGGGGTTGTTGTCATGAAATCCTTCATAGTATGAAAGGCTTCATAGATATATAGATAAACACTAGTTCATGAGTCTTTTCATTTTGAGTTGTTTATGTTTAGACGTAAGTTGCCTCTATGGCAAGTTGGATGTTTCCTTTAAAACATCCTGAGTTCAACTCTATAAAGTTTCTTTCAAATTCATGCTTGCGCATATATTTCATATCATGCCTCCGAGAAGAGCTGTTTGAGGTCGTCCTACTAGAAGAAATGATGATCCTCAGGATCAAGGGATCCTCAATGCACCAGAAGTGCAATCCCAAAGAGATGTCACTAGTTTTGAGTTATGGGATGCTATCCGGATGCTGAATCAAGTGGTGTCCAACCAAGTAGGCCATTAGAGAGGGGATAAACATGATGTGGGTGATAAATTCAATATTCGTGAGTTCTTAAGGATGAATCCTCTAGTTTTCACCAATTCAAGTATCACTAAGGATTTGGAAAACTTTGTGGAGGTATAGATGGTTTTTGAGGTTATTAATGTTGTTAATGCTAAGCGAGTGGAACTAGTTTCATACCAACTGAAGGGTGTTGCTCGAGTATGTACGACCAATGGAAGGAGAGTAGAGCTAAAGGTGCACCAATTGTGAGCTGCGATGTGTTCAAGGGGGTCTTCTTAGGGCGTTTCTTTCCCCGTGAACTAAGGTAGCCAAAAGTAAGAGAATTCCTCACTCTAAAACATGAATCCATAAGTACAACCTCAAGTTTACTCAACTTTCCCATGAGTCTGTTTGTGCATGGGTCGTATCGTTTGTCAAGTGAAAAGGTTAAGGCCGTGAAGTTGATAGGGGACATGGACATAGAAGGTATGATTATCCATGTGCAATAGGATGAGGAAAACAAGTTAAGAGACAGTCATCGACCCCAAGGAACAGAGGTGAGTTCAAGAATTAGAGTTCCCAGAATTTCAGAGCTAGACCTACACAGTCTCAGGGTAGGGAGGCACAAGGAGGTCGTAAGACTCCTGTATGTTCTAGGTAATAGGAACCACTTAGGAGTGTGTCGTGATAGATCTAGTAGTTTATTTACCTAGTGGAGCTACTTCAGTGACAGGAGGAGGAGCAAATTGTCTGTATGCTATAACAGTTGCCAAGAGCAAGATAATTCACCAGATGTTGTCACTAGTATGATCAAAGACTTTACTTTTGATTAAATTTTTTCTAGATCCAGGAGCAAGCCTATGTTTTGTGACTCATTATATTTCTATGAATTTTGGTATTCTTCTTGAGCAATTTCTTGAGCCCTTAATTGTTTCTACACCTGTTGATGAGTCTATTCTAGCTTAGAGAGTTTATCGTGAGTCCGCCAATCACAAAGGTACCATGGCTAACTTAGTCGAGTTATACATAGTAGATTTCGATGTTATTCTAGGTATGTACTGAGTTAATGTGTGTTATGTCTTAGTCTATTGTAGATATTGAGTAGCCATGTTCTAGTTTCCTAATGATCTAGTTATAGAGTAGATGAGTAGTTTAGCAGTGCCTAAGATTCATTTTATTTTGTACCTTAAGGCGAGAAAGTTAGTTTCCAAGGGGTGCATCTACCACTTAGTCCAAGTTAATGACTCTAGTATTGAGACACCACTCATTTAGTCTGTTCAAGTTGTGAATGAGTTTCCAGAGGTCTTTCCAGATGATCTTCTCGGAGTCCCTCCTGAGATAGAAATAGACTTTGGTATAGCTATCCTTCCTAATACTCGTCCTATCTCTATTCCACCATATATAATGGTTCCAACTGAGTAAAAAGATTTAAAAGAGTAGTTGAAATACCTTCTTGATAAAAGTTACATTCGACCAAGGTTACTATCAAAAATATGTATCCTCTTCCGAGAATTTATGATCTTTTCAATCAACTTTAGAGCGCCACTTGTTTTTCTAAGATAGACCTTAGATCAGACTATCATTAGTTGAGAGTAAGAAAAATTGACATTCCTATGACAACTTTCAGGACTCGCTATGATCATTATGAGTTTCTTGTTATGTCTTTGGATTGACTAATTCTCCTGAAGTATTCATGGAACTTATGAACATAGTGCTTAAGCCATATATGGATATGTTTATTATCGTGTTTATTGATGACATTCTGATTTATTTGAGGAATGAGGAGAATCATGCTAGTGATATTAGAGTAGTTCTCATAACTCTAAAAGATAAGGACTTGTATGCTAAAATTTCAAAAGAGTGAATTTTGGATTGAGTCTATGGCCCTCTTAGGCCACATTATTTCTGGTGATGGGATTATATTTGATACTCAAATATTGAGGCAATACATAATTGGACTACACCCACATCTCCAACTGATATTAAGAGCTTTTAAGAATTCGCTGCTTATTACAGGAGGTTTCTTGAGAGGTTTCATCTATTTTATCCCTTTTGATTAAGTTGAATCGGAAAATAATTAATTTTTAGTGGACTGAATCTTGTGGAAAGAGATTTTAAGAATTGAAAACTAGGTTGACTACTGGCCTAACGTTGACCTTACCAAAAGGTACAGAAGGTTTTGTGGTATATTGCAATGCATCTAGAGTTGGACTGAGTTTTGTATTAATGTAAAATGATAAAGTTATAGCTTATGCCTGTAGACAACTTAAAATTCATGAATGGAATTACCAAACCCATGATCTAGAGTTGGTTGTAGTGTTTGGTTTGAAAATATATCGTCACTATCTTTATGGTGTTCATGTGGATGTGTTCACCGATCACATGAGTCTCTAGTATGTATTAAGTCAAAAAGACCTTAATCTAAAAAATATGAGGTTGTTGGAGTTACTCAAGGATTATGATATGATTATTCTTTATAACCCAAGTAAGGCTAATGTCTTTGCTGATGCTTTGAACAAGTTATCTATGGGTAGTACGTCCCATGTTGAGGAAGGAATGAAAGAGTTAGAAAAAGATGTGCAGAGACTTGTATGATTTGGAGTTCCCAAAAATTGATTCTAATGAATATGGAGTGGTGTTGATGAATGGGGCTGAATCACCATTAGTGTCCGAAGTGAAAGAGAAACAAGACCAAGATCTTATTTTGCTTAAATTGAAAGGCAAATGTTCATGAGTAAAAAGTGATGGCTTTTGAATAAGGGATTGTGTATTGAGGTATCAAGATAGGTCGTGTGTACTAAAGGTGGATGAACTTCAAGACAGGATCATGGACAAATCTTACAAGTCCAAATACTCTATCCATTCGGGTTCCACAAAGATGTATCGTGACTTGAGAGAAGTCTATTGGTGTTATAATATTAAAAAAAGTATTACATAGTTCATAGCTAATTGCTTGAATTTCCAACAATTCAAGGTAGAGCACAAGAGGCCCGGTGGTATGGCTTAGAACATCGAAATTGTAGAATAAAAGTGGGAGATGATCAATATGGATTTAATTACTGGTTTACCACGGTCTCGTAGACAACATGATTCAATTTGGGTGATTGTAGATCGAATGACTAAATTCAGCCATTTCATACTAGTAGAGACTGCTTTTTTAGCAAGAGATTATGCTAAGTTATTTAAATTCAAGAGGTAGTCAGACTTCATAGAGTTCCAGTGTCCATTATTTTAGATAGAGGTGCACAATTCACTACATAATTTTGGAAGTCTTTCTAGAAAGGTTGAGGTTACAAGGTGAACCTTAGTACTGCTTTTCATCCCCAAACTTATGGTCAAGCAGAGCATACAAATCATACTTTACAGGATATGTTAAGGGAGTGTGTGATAAATTTCAAGAGTAATTGGAGTGATCACTTACCTCTCATTGAGTTTTCTTACAATGACAATTAACACTCTAGCATCCAAATGACTCCCTATGAGGCTATTTATAGGAGAAGATGTATATATTCTATTGGATGGTTTGAGGTTGGTGAGTTTGGATTGATAGGACCAACCGTGGTTTATCAAGTTATGGAGAAAATGAAGATTATTTAAGAGAGGTTGAAAATAACACAAAGTCATCAGAAATCCTATACTGATATTACGAGAAGTTACTTAGACATTGAAGTGGATGACTTATTTTATTTCAAAGTTTCACCCATGAATGGTGTTATGAGTTTTGGAAAGAAGGGCAAGTTTAGTCCCCATCATATTGGTCGTTACAGAATATCTAAGAGGATCGACAATGTAGCTTATGAGTACGAGCTACCGCAAGAATTAGCAGTCCATCCGACGTTTCACATTTCAATGTTTAAAAAGTTTATGGACGATTCTTAACTTATTATTCCAACTGAAAATATTGGTATTAATAACAACCTATCATATGAGGAGATTCCCATTCATATTTTGGATCATTAGGTTCACAAGTTGAGAACTAAGGAAGTTGCATCAGTCAAGATTTTATGGAAGAATCACTTTGTTAAGGAATCTACTTGGGAGGTAAGGAGGATATGAAGAAGATATACCGCACCTCTTTTCTCTCAGAGAAGCTTCAAATCAAGGAGCTAATGTTTAGTTAGTACTCTTTAAGTTGATGTAATGTCTTATATATTCCATGTTGTGTATTTGAGATGAATGTTAGATGTTCCAACTTTAGTTCTGATTTAGAATGATGCCATTCAAGTATAAATGTTCCTAAAAGGGAGGGGGGATACTGTAACATCCCTCCTTAGAAAGAGCTAAAAATATATAGAATTGATTTGGAAATAGCCATATATGAAATTTTACAAGTTATGATTAAGTTGTTAGTTTTGGGTCAACTTCAAACAATCATAATTTCTAGTAAAAAATGAGTTCGGTGACCCATAGGATATCAAACAAATTGTATTGGAATCCTGTCTCCATTGCCAGTGAGTTTGCTAAATTTTGAGCTTATATGAAAGAGATATGTCCATTTGAAGTCAGGATGTCCATTAAAAGAAAGTTACCCAAAAATATGAGGGGTATTTTGGGATTTTCCTTACCAATCACATTAATTCGTCTTAATTAAGATTTTAAAGGTCTGAACTGATTTGGTTCACTTATAAAATCCTAATTTACTCTCAGGACTTTAGAAAAGAGTATAGGAAGAGGAAATTGGAGAAAGGATAAAAGATTCAAGGAGTTCATCGAAATTTCTTGCGGATAGAAGGTTGTTTATCCAAGGGTTTGATCCCTAAGAGGTTCGTTCACATAGTTGTGGGTTCGTTCACCCACGTACCAATCATGATATTTTAATTCAATGTTGTTCTCAAAGTTTACGATTAGAGTTCTTGATAAGTTTTCTTGAAATTCCATTCCTAATCTTTATTGTTGCGATTTTGATTAGTTATTGAGTTGAACATTGGTGATTTGAGAGTTCTTTTGAGACGATTTACGTGTATGTCTTTTGGGTATTCTAATCAAAGTGATTGGGAAAGAAACAATTCGATTCTAGGTAAGTTAGGGTCAGAAAACGAGAAAGAAATTCATCGGGATTTTCTGGGAAAGGGCTGGCGGTCCGCTCCACCTACGCGCCAGCAGAGGTTGTCTATCCGAATTTGCCATATTATAAAAGCAGGACTTCTTTAAATATGAGTTTTAATTTAGTAGCACAATCAACCTTGTACCTTTCCTCCAAGGTTTGTTTGATATGCACCACCTAAAAATGCAGGCCTGGAGCCTCATTGAATAACCTCATAATTTGATATGAGTTAGTACAATCAATAAATAAATGAACAAAGGTCTCTTGTACATTACTGTTACAACAACTACATATCTTAAGTTAGTAATTCCTGTTCTAATGAGCATTTCTACAATCATAATTCTCATAAACTACAACCTTCATTACATAAAAGACACCATAGAAGGTAGTCCTTCCACCCATATGTTAAATATTTTATCAATGAGCTCCTTTGTATTTATACATAAATCCTATAATGATTTAGCTTTAAATTTTCCGAATCCACTGCGCATCCATACGGCTTGTCCCTTTCATATGAAGGAGTTAGACTTCCCAAGATTCTATTAACATGATTAATTTACTCAGCAAATTATGTTGTATTACTGTCTGATCTCATATATCCTCATTAAAAAGATGATAAACAAATTTCAGCTGACACTAATCATGATTATGATTCATTTGGTAGTGTAGGGCTCCCAATTTAGTCCAATTATCATACCATATACTATTATGTACTTCCTTCGGTTCCTACCACACTTTTAGGTCAAACTAGTCCCTTGTGTCCAACCTTGAGATCCACCTCTTCATTTTATTGTGTGGCATGTGCTTCTTACAATATTTATTCCATATATTGTTAGACCACATTGCATTATTTATTCTAAATTTCCACTGTAACTTGGCAAATAAAGCCTTAGAGAGGTCAAATAAAGACCTAAATGCTAATCCTTCTTCTTCTCTAAGCATACAAATATCCTTCCATGCTATTCAATTCGTAGATCTTCCATCTTCTTTGAAGTTCCAGATGAACTTAGAAAGCCTTCTATGAATATCATTTACGACACACTTTTGGGGGTAAAGGACACATAAAAAGATAAGTACGGATGTTGTGAAGCACACTATTTAGTAGAACTGTTTTACCCCCAAAAGTCAAAAGCTTTTCATTCCACAGTTGTAACTTGTCTTGAATCCCCTTGATGAAGCAGTGAAATGTACCTTCTTGTTCTTAGAATGACCATACGAAATCCTACGTATATCAAAAGAAATAAACCTCTTGATTAACCATTGATCTCCTCCACAAACTCAATGAAATTGTGAGCTACCTTATTATGAACATAATATGAGTTCTCATCTTTATGATCAACTATCCTGATTATCCTCTTATTTTCTTAAAACTCCCATTATAAGCTTTAAAAATTTACTATTTGAAGCTCCAAAAATAATTGTATCATTTGCATAAGATAGATAATTCAACTTATCACTCCATTTAGGCAATTCATAGCTTTTATAATCATATCTCTCAAATAATTGATTCAGAGCTCTAGATAACACTTCCACAGACAATATTAAAACAGCAGGTGATAATGAGTCCCCTTGGTTGAACCCTCTTGTAGAGTGGAAAAATCCATGAGCATGCCCATTAATAATAACTATATATCAATTATTAACAATAAGTCTCCAAATCATGTCTAGAATTTCAGCATCAGAACCCATCTTGTCCAAGACTCTTACTAGCAAATTCCACTCTACTCTGTCATACGCTTTTGCCATGTCCAATTTGATAACCACATTATCAGGCCTACCCCTTAGACTTATGTCTGACATAACCTCCTAAGCCAACAATACATTTTCAGTGATATTCCTCTCTTTAACAAAGCTAGTTTAATTTGTGATATCAGTTTAGGTAGATAACCTTCAATCCTACCATGAACCAGACTGTAAATGATCTTATTTAAAAAGTTACTCATAATAATTAATCTAAGGTATGAGAAGGACTAGGTAATATCCTTTTTAGGAATTATAACCAAATTAGAGTGAGTAATAAATTTTGGTAGGGAAACACCCTGGAAAAAACAGGCACAATCTGTACATATCATATCAGCGTATACAATATCACAACATATCTAAAAGAAACATCCAGTAAAACCATCACGACGACAGTCACTATGCACATTTAATTCAAATACCAACTTTTCATTTTCTGAGAAACTCATTATCTTTAAGGGATATGTGTTGTTGGATACTATGTAATAGAGTCATTTCCTCTTCTATATCTCCATTAGTTAATTGATTTTCAAAAAAGGAGACTCCTTCCCTTATGATCTCATCATTAGAATACGTCTATGTGCCATCTTCCTTGAGGATTGGTGTAAGCCTTTTCCATCTTCGCCTAACAACTCCATGTAGTAATCTAGTATTTCTATATCCTTATTCAAACCATTGTACACTAGACTTTTGCCTCCAAAAATCTTTTTCATAATGAAGATAAATCTTTAATTCGGCATGTGCTCTTTGCAATATTCATATATTAATAGGTCAACGGTCTTCTTGGAATATACTGGATATTGAATCTTCACAATCTCCTCTCTAATAGTCAATTTCTTAAAAATATCTCCAATAATCTCTCTGCTACATAAGGGTAAAGCCTTTTTGGTCTTTTTCTATTTCTGCTTTAGTCGAATAAAAATATCATCTCAATTTTTAGCCACCCAATATGTTGAACAACATTTTTGAAGTCTTCTCTTTTGGTCCAAAAGTTCAAGAAATTTAAAGGCTTTGCAATAGGAATATTTCCTTCACCACAAGTAAGGAGTAAGAGGGCATGATCAGACCCTCTCCTAGCTAGGTGTTGTAGTTTAGTGTTGCCATAAATCTCAAGAATGAATCATTAACAACAACCCATCTTTTATCTTTAAAATACATGGCTCATCTAATCTGCTATTCCACCAAGTAAAAGGTTTTCTTGAGAAATAAACATTACAAATCACATGAGTTAAGACATAATATGAAGTCCTCATATTGATGCGGATAAACAAGAAATCCACCTAGTTTTTCTTCATATCTAAGGATCACATTAAAGTCACCACTCAACAACCAAGGAATATTGAATTGTTGGCTGATTCAAGATAAATCTCCCCATAGACTTACTCTCTCAATATTAGAGAATTTAGAATACACTACAATATCTAATATTTTATTGCCATATTCTAATGTGAGTTTTAAAGTTAATTGTTGATCAAAATACACTACTATAACCACCTGAATATGATGATTGACAAACACACAAATCTTCCCATTAGTATTATAATTAGCATATGGTATTCCAATTCTTCTTTTGTATCTTTGAAGTTGTTTTGTACTTTGAAATGGTTTTATCAAAGCAATCATCTCAAAATTGTGATGTCTATGAAGCATTTGTTCCCTATGAAAGGTCTATTGTGTTCTTACAGACCTAATATTCCAGAATAAAGTTTTGTAACTCATTTGGACATTGATTTTCCCCCTCTTAGATTGAATTCTGGTAGGCACATAGCTATTAATATCTTTTCCCCTTGTCTTTCTATAATTGTGAGGACAATTTTGTGATAGCCCAGCCTCCTTACTGATGTTCTACATATTGGAGTCGTCTCCTCCTCCTTTTCCTGCTCTTCTTCTTATTGCACGTCTTGTGTCATATATGATACTATGTCTACTTTTGCCATGATTAAAGGTTCTTTATTCATGCAATATTGTGTAATCAGTTCATGCAACCTTTCCATTGGGGCTTCTTTTTCAGGAATGACTAGAACTACTATTGAGTCATTTGCACACAACTACAGGTGAAGGGGAGGCCTATTTGCTGAAATTTCAGTCTATAAAGATTCATGATATTCAACACCTTCCAACTCTTTGGACAACTATATATAGTAGATCTCTCATCTGACTAGTTGCGCTGCTCCCACTTCTCGGTGGTTTATTATCTACTCTCTGTCTCTTCTTCATCAACTTCTTTGTTATGTTGACTTTTTCCTACTACCTTTCTCGAGTGAATAAAATGTGACTCCTCCAGCTCCCTGTTTGCCCCTGTGCATCAACATATTTGCCTTCTTCCACTATATCTGGTAAAGCTACCTCCTTTTTATTGCTTTGCCCTTTAGCTTTGTGTTCTTTTCTGTTTATCGATTTTTCTGATTGAATTTCTTATGATTTTTTAAGGATCTACTCCCCTTGTTTATCAGTATCATTATTGCATTGTGTGTACTCTCCTCATTTTGACGTTTATTTTTTTAGAACCTCAAACTTATTACCTGTGCAAACTCCTTCATCTTCCACATTTTGCTATTCTCTTCTTGTCTTGACGTTATTTTATTTGTAGGAAGACACTTCTTAAACTTCTTACCCACCCTTATTAGCAATGCTTCTTGTTGTGAATTCTCGACCTTCTTTTCATTATTTCATGCCCTATCTTCTGCTTGCGATCCCTGATTTCTGCATGCAGAATCCTAAACATTCTTGTTCTGTTTGCCTTTGTAGTTTACACTAGTTACAATATTTTGGTACAATCTCATATTAAATCCGAATTTTCACCACCCTAGGAGTCGTAGTCTCCTCATTCACCACATCCAACTCTACAACCTTAAGAAGATTAGCCAACAAGTCCACCTTCACCTTAATCGTAGCACAACTAGGTCTAGTGTTATTGATCATCACCATGTCTAATTGTAAAGGTTTCTCTACTGCAGACGCTAATGAGAAAATGGATTCCTTAACAAAGAATGTTGTTTAAAATCCATAAAGGAAATCCAGTCCATTGCCTGAATGTTTTCTTCCTCAATATTTAACACAACATCATATATCAAAGGTCGCATCATATAGGAGTAAATATATATCCTTTGAGAGTAAACAATAATTACATTTAGACATCATATTGCTGATATCTTCTTGCCCAGAGAATCTCATTAATATGTGCCTATTCTGTAATAAACAAATTTTATACTCTCCTTTCAATTTGAATTGCTTAGGAATTTGAGGGCGAAGCTCTTATATACCTAGCCATCCATATGAAAATTTTCCAATCACGATATATTGAAGATTCTCAATAACATACATCTTATGCACTTCTTCTTCTATCCATACCACTCGTGGGTTTCCTTCATTATAGCTGAGAATTTTTTTATTGGATAAGACTTCGATGATGGTGAGACTAGATGATCCTTATAGATCATGCTAATATATTTTACTGGTAAAACCTCCTTACCTTCCTTCTGGTTAGTTAAAATCATAGGGTCGCTTGGCAAGATAGTACTAGTTATAATCGAATTTTATCCCTATGAGCTCTGGATGCCTTAAAAATAGGAAAATTCTTTTCTGATAAAAGAAAATAGGCTGGACCAACTCTAGAAGAAGGCTATTCGACAACCATGTTGTCCATTCTGGTGGTATTATAGATAGTTTATGGTTTCAGTATGAGAGAGAATAGAGCGGTCAATCTTGAGTTACCAAGAACTAGATCTCATCGTTCTCCATTTTTAGTCTGTTGTGAAGAATATGATACAAGATATAACAAACCATTCATGTTCCTAAAACTATGGACAAAGCATGACAACTTTAAAGAGATTGCTAGACAGAATAGGTTTCCAATAATTTTGAGAATCCTTTTATTTCTTTTAAGAAGAATATCAAGAGAATCTATTTGAAGAAGCCAAAACCATTAAATAGATCAATGTTACAAAGGGCTAAAGTTGAACTTAAAAAAATATCTTCACAATGAGGAAATCTTTTGGAAACAAAAGGGTTATTATGAATTCTTCGAAAATGGGGATATAACTACAAAATTCTTTCACAATCTTGTAAAGGCCAGAAGGAAGAGATATAATCTGAAGAGAATCCTATATACCCACAAGATCTGGATTGAAGAGGAAGGGGATAAGCTATTTAAGAATTGATTAATATGATAAAAAATTTACCCTAGAGAGGGATGATACTTATTTATATTTATTGATACATATTCCTAATTTTGTTTAATGATGAGAATGCATCATTATGGAAGGAGGTACATAAGGTTGTTTTTAGCTTGAATGTTGATAGTTCCAGTGGTCCTGATTTTTGATAGGGATATTTTACCAATCTTGTTGGAAATGATGTATTAACAATGGTAAAAGATTTTTTCTTTGGTAACTCTTTGCCAACATACATTACTCACACTAATCTAGTACTATTACTTAAGAAAAAAGATCCTCAATCATTATTGGATGTGAGACCTATTACTTTTGAGTAATTTCACCAACAAGATCTCGTCCGTAGTAAATTATGACAAACTATTATTAGTTGATTTCAAATAACAAATCTGGTCTTGTAAGAGGTAGAAACATCGTTTAAAATGTTGTATTGACTCATCGTATTGTCAAAGATATCAGGAAGAGGGGTAGTCCTGCTAATATAATTGTAAGATGGATATGACTAAAACTTATGACATGTATCTTGATTTTATCTAATGAAAGTTGTAAGGAAAATGGGGTTCTTTGATTTTTAGAGTAAATGGTCAATTCCAGGGCTTCTTTCATTCTACTAGAGGGTCAATCAAGGAGACTCCATTTCTCCCATTCTATTTATTCTCTTAGCAGAGGATTTGTCTAGGGCTTAGAAAGCCTTGCTTGATAATGTGCTATTTGTTGGTTTTGGTCTACAAAAATTAATAATCTTACATATGCTAATGACACTAGTATCTTTGCTTCTGTCAACAAATCTTCTTTGAACAAAATTGTATCAATTTTGCAGGATTATGAAGCTCAATCAGTTAAAAAATAATATTGAAAAATCTCATTCTTTATTCATTAGTGTGTTGCTGCAGATTTTGAAAGAGTGGTATAGGATTGTACAAGAATATGTAGGATTCATTTTCCTTTCAAATATCTTGGTTGTCCCATTAGTCATGCTAGGAGTAGGATGGAGCATTATGTAGATCTTATAGAAGGGTGTAAGATAAATTCCAAGCTTGGAAAGGCAATATGTTATCCTTTGTGGGTAAGAAAGCTTTAATTACTTGTGTATTCTAGAGCATCCCTATTCATGTACTATCTCCCGTAGCCCCTCCCAAGTGTGTTTTGAAAGATCTTCATAGAATTTTCTCCAAATTAATATGGAGTTAGAACAGTACTGGTAGGAGTAAGCAGTTGCCTTCTTGAGATAAGGTTTGTTATCAAATATTAAAGGGGGTTTGGGTTTTAGAAGCTATGTTTGCTAAACTTTGGTAGAAATTTAGAACTCAAAGGTCACTACAGGTAAACTTCACGTGGAATAATTATTGCATAACCTATAATTGTGAAATGGAAAGGTGGTTCACAAGTGTGGAAGCATATATTGGAGAACAAAGGCACTGTTGAACAAATGTTGTTGCGGGAACCTAAAGGAATATCTTCTAGTGTTTGTTTTGATAATTAATAAATGTAGGTCCTTTATATCTCCAACCTACCGAATTACAAAAGTGTCATTCATTGACTGATATTTGATATATATTTTTAAAGAAGATGGATGAGATGAACTTATGTAGAATGTTATGCCTAGTAATATTGTTGAGCACATTAGATTGACTACGAGAAACATCAAGTATTCTGAGGCAATAGATAAACCTTGGTGGAAAAAATGGAGTGCTAAAAACTTTACAATTAAATCTGCATGGGAAGCTCTCAGAAGTAGGTCTATCCCTAATGATGATTTTACAAAGTTGTGGGTGAAGGAACTTCCTTTTGCAATCTTAATTTTTGGTTGGAGGGCCTAGGCACATAGAATTCTTGTGGGTGCTATCATGTCCTCATGGAAATCTAATATTTCATATCTCTGTCAGTGTTATCCTTACGAGGGAGACTGTCACCCTTTGAATCTATCCCAGGACACAAACATTGGACCTACGATCACGAGTGACCCCAAGCTAACCTTTCTAGCTTATTGTAACGCCCTGAGCTACCCCCGAGACGTGGACATGGAACCTAGAACCACAAGTGATCCCAAGCTAACCCTGCTGGCATGATCATGAGCATACTAAATATAATAAACTGAATGCGGAAGCTAAATCATAATTTAAACTGAAAAGATGTGGAAAAATAGCCATATTCTATAACTGAGATAAATGAAATACTGATAAGTTTAATACAAAGAAACTATTAACACAACATTAAGCTGAAACTAACTATTTCTGCAAATAGCGTCTAAACTAACTAGAAATGTTGGGATAGGCACAACTAAGTCTAGCAAAAACTGAAACTAAAGGACTAAATACTAAAATGAAACTCATGACTATTATCCTCAGAGAATGAGGACTCACCACTGAATCTGCTGATCTGGAGATCGGAAATCGATCTAAGCGCGATCTGGATGTTAAGAACATGAACTCACATCATGAGAAGATGTAGCTCACGTGTGCGTAAGTACTTGAAGGTACTGAGCATGTATGATAGAATAAAGCTGAAATAAAACATAATTGAATAAGCACATAAGCAAATATAATAATCTGAGCATGATATATTGAATTCTTAGCTAACAGGATGCAATGAACAAATTTATAACGTGGTGAGACTGAACAATAACTAATTGTAAATATGGTCAATGTATTAAAGTTTGACTGATATGTAGGAGCTACTAATAATCGATAATAAAACCACATGAGCTAAATGTGGAGTTCGATGTATATGCCTCATCGAGAGGACCCAATATACCCTTCCATAGGTATAAAGGCATGCTGGCGTGATCACTAAATTGATGCCCACAACGGGGACTTACAACCTACTTGGCTAGTACTTCTAGGACTAATTGGGTACGCTAAACCCTAGTCCAACTCGGTATTATGATACTCCCAGTAAATTAAATAAACTAAATTGATGCCCACAACGGTGACTTACAACCTACTTGGCTAGTACTTCTAGGACTAATTGGGTACGCTAAACCCTAGTCCAACTCGGTATTATGCTACTCCCAATAAATTAAGTAATTAAATGATTATGACTGAGTTTTTGTAAATACTGTATAGCTCAAACTAAACATTCAATCTGAGAATGCCATAACTAATTTGGTAATTATGCATCTATAAATGAGGCATGCATATCTGAAGTAACTGAAATATCTGACCTAGCTTGTGTAAATCAAGAACTATAGAAATACATAGCTAGGGTTCTGAAATTCATGCAATATTTGTGTAATAACATGATAATCTGTTTTGCAACCTATAAATAATTATTTCATGAAGTTCTTTTAAAGTTCTAGAAATCCTAGGTCTAATCATGATAAAGGAATCAATAGTATGAAAATAGAGACCCAATGGGTGAAAGGAACCCACTAGTGAAATCCCACATACCTGGTGATGAAATCCACGGAGCAATATTTAGATTTTAGGGCTGGAACTAGGGGAAACTTGCTGCGTTCTTGAACTAGGGAATCTTGACCTTTTTCTTCTTTCTTGTTTCTAATTTTTTACATTTTGATTTAATGATTTGACTTACGAAAGTTATGTTTCTAGGCTTAAACTGACTTTCTGATGATTTAGGGTCAAACCAACGTATCTTAGGGTTTAAACAAAGTGAGAAAAGACCGAAGAACCCTAACTTAAAAGTTGTCGGAGTCACTGACGTAGTCGACTGAAGGTCCATACTGATCGATCGTCGTTTGTGAGTGAGAGTTGAAAGTCATCTGGCGAATCGGCAGAGTCAATTGATTGACCGTAAGTCGAGTGACGGACCGTAGTGGTTGACCGTCATTTGTGACTGATAGTTGAAAGTCAACTGGCAAATCGACGGAGTCAACTGACGCACCGTAAGTCGACTGACGGACCGTACTGGTCGACTTTCATTTGTGACTGAGAGTTGAAAGTAACCGGGGGAATCGGCGGAGTTGACAGATGGACTATATGTTGATTGATGGTCCATACTGGTCGACCGTCATTTGCGACTAAGAACTGGAAGTAAGCATATCAATTGACGAAGAATACTGATGGACCGTAAGTCAATTGACGGTCCATACTAGTTGAGCATCATTTTTGACTTGAAACTAAGAGTTAGCTGGCCCACTGATAGATTTGACTGACGGTTCGTAGTTGGCTTTGTCGCTGGCTCCTGCAACTTCTGAAAATCTGCAATATTTTTACTTTTTGTGGATACGGGGTGTTTTATTATCTCCCCTTTGGGACCATTCGTCTTCGAATGATGACTAAATAGCTTATATAAAGGGAGAGAGCTGCAATCCCTACTACTAAACAATGAGGACTGAGTTTCTGACTGAATTGAGTTCCAAGAACATGCAAATACGCCGAAAATGCAAGTTCAAACCAAGGGAACATGATTCTAAGGCTGAATTCATGCATGAATGACTGAAAAACTGAAGAGGAATTATTACCTCAAGCTAGAGTGGAATTGAAAGGAAAGAGGTGAGGATACTCTGCTTTCATGATTGCTTTTTCTTCACAAGTAGCTCTCTCTACGGACTGACTCCTCCACAAAACCTTGACTGAAGCGACTTCATTGTTTCTCAACCTTCTAACTAGACAGTCAAGAATCTCAACTAGTACATCCTCATAAGAAAGACTATCTTTCACTGCCACACTCTCTAATGGAACTAGCGAGACTAGATCACCCACACAATTCTTCAAGAGCGAATTTGGAAGATTGGATGCAGTGCTACTAGTCTGCTGACAACTCTTACTCATATTCCACCTTGCCAACCCTTTTCAAGATCTTGTAAGGGCCTACATATCTAGGACTGAGATTCTCTTTCTTTCCAAATCTCATCACCCCCTTTATGAGTGACACTTTCAGGAAAGCTCAATCATCAACTTGGAACTCTAGTTCCCTTCTCGTTACATCTGCATAAGATTTTTGAAGACTCTAGCACTTCGTCACTTTCGTGTACCCATCGGACAACAGCCCGATCATAAGTGTACCTCCACTACACAAAAGCGTGATTTACTGGCAATTAAAAATGGCTATAGCGGCCATAACAATGGACACTATAGACTTTACCAGGTAATAGTCTTTGGCCGTTGTATGGGGGTCGACAAAGGCTTTTGCAGCCTTTTGGACGAGCGTTGGTAAAGCGAAGCTCTATTGCCGCTAAAACTCATTCATTTTAGCGACAATATTTTGCGGCAATTACGATGGCTTCTATGTCCAATTCAAGGCAGTTAACTATGCTTATGTAACAACCATTTTTATAGTTGTTAAATCCAATTAAATTGCCGCTAAACTAATTTATTACAATGGCAATTAGTCGTAGAAATTATCATGGCAACTAAATAGAATCTAAAATAGTTAGTTATGCTCATGTAGCAACCATTAATATAGCTAGAAAATCAAAATAAATTTCCGCTAAAACAAATTGGTTTTAGTGGTGATTAAAATGGCTATTAAATCCAATTTGAAATGAAAAGTTATGCTCATGTAGCATCCACTTTTTGGCTGGTAAATTTAATAATTATCGCTAACAATTCATACTTTTAACGAGAATAATTTGGTGGCTATAATAACGACTAAAAATTAGTTAGACGCTAAAAGTCACAAGCTTCAACAACCAATTTCTTCTAACAAGTACATCCAAAATGGATAAACACATGCTATTAGAGGTGCAAAGTGTGTCAAATGATAAAAAAACATATAATGTTAATTCATAAAACATAATAATATAGTTCACCAAATTTAAAAAACAAAAAGGAATTACTAATCTAAACTATACTATCACAACTAAAAAATAACAATATAAATGAAATAGCTACTATAATGAAATAATCAATCAAACAAAATAATGTCTTCAATGAATTCCACAATACTCGTCATTTTAAAAATGTCGTAGGTGAAGTTTGCAAAAATAAGCATGTGTGACCTGGAAGAGTAAAATAAATGTGTCAAGAAATGAAATGTAATGCATAAACACAGAAATATTAAAGACTTAAAACATGTCAGATTGATAGGAAGATGACAAAAAATCTGAACAAGTCAACGACATTTGGATCTCCTGTGGAGATCTAAAAACATATTCTTTTATGGTATCCAAGAACAATAGTGAGTTAAAGACATGTTTACAGATCCACTAAAGAGACAAAATGAATTTGTCAGGTTTTTCATAGGTTTTTGAGAACAAATGTTACAATAATTTAACAATTTTCTACATCACAGCTGATTCTTTGAAGCCCTGCCTTAAAATTTTAAAAGAGCAATAGAAAAATACGGAATCATCGCAAGAGATGGCCCCTGCTTTGTTTGGGTTCCTCGGAGTCGGTGTTGTCACAACCCAAGACCATACCCTAGAAGTTAGGGTACAATCTTGGATTGTAATTGGCGTCGTCAAACTCTCGGAGTTCTTAGACAAGCCTCTTTCATATCATTCATTGCATATACAAAGTGAAAAGTAGTGCAGAATTAAAACTTTTCACAAAACATAATATAGTCTTCAAAATCTCTTTCATAAAAAATTAATAGGAAATACTAAGTCTCAATCTCATAATCTTAAGACACAAGAATACTCGGAC
The DNA here is from genome assembly GCF_036512215.1 of Solanum lycopersicum. NCBI lineage: Eukaryota > Viridiplantae > Streptophyta > Magnoliopsida > Solanales > Solanaceae > Solanum > Solanum lycopersicum. The sequence goes on along the minus strand of NC_090808.1, from coordinate 42,819,095 downwards.
ACGTCCCATACTTCATAATAAGAATAAAGAAATGCTTAGTGTATTACAATACTTTGAATGAAAACATAAGACATATATATGCACTCGAGTCAAGTGAGAACGCACTTCAAATTCTCTTGAACGATCTTTTAAGTTCAAGTCTTCACTTCTCAAAGGTCTTAACCTACCAAGAACTATATAGATAGATAAAAGCATGGAGTTATTACAACCACATGTACTAAGTATGACTATATGCATAAAAATCATGAAAACGGACTTTATTGGAAATATGCATCTTTTCACTTAAAAATTATATTATAATGATAATAATATCAAAAATCTATTTAGAAACACATAAGATACTTCTAGCATGTAATTTCCTCACATAAAGTCATCCTAAGATTCAGTTAAGTCACACAAAGAGAGACGGCCCATACACCCTCTCTAGATGTGCCTAAATGACCCTTAAGATTACCTATAATGATTCACATACATACTTAAAAAGCAATTATAAACATCAAGGTAACATTCTTGTACCGAAGGTTCTCTAAGTCTCACTTGAGTGAGTTGTGAAGCGATCGCCCATACGATCCCTTACATACACACTTAAGAGATCCTATAGACTCCCTAAGATAGAATCATTCTCACATAATACATCAGCACATAGGTGATATGAAATTCTCCTTCCAAAGGCTATCAAAAGACCTACTTAAGTAAATCAAGAAGACAACTTCCATAGTTACCTCTTCGAGATTACCTAAATAGTCCTTAAGACTACCTAAGGCTTAGATCATGTCCACAAAATCAATCAACTTCCCTAACTAGAGTCATCCTCAAGAATTTCAAATATAAGAAATGAAGAGATCATCCCTTATTCCCTCTTCACACTTTAGCAAGTAAAACACGTAACACCGCCACCATAAGTGGACCATACCAATCACAATAGAATCGGAGTATCTTTAATATCAAATTAAAGAAAATGGGCATCATGCACAAGCAACAAATTCAATAACTTCTATCCTATCTACAAACCATACTCCCTCACTTAGAAGGAATTAATATCTTAACAAAAGAAAGAGAACTTACCAACATCAGCATCACTGTCCTTCTCATCTGGCTTCTCCACCCTATAACGGAGTGCATAGAAAAACCTCTTTGTTGAAACATCATCCTTTGGAATACTATGATCAACTTGCTTACCCTCTCTACCTCTAGAATCAATCATAGGACAATCTATCACTTTGTGCCAATATTTACCACAACCAAAGCAACTTCCGTATCCAAGAGACACTCACTATAATGTTTCTTCCCACAATTTGCACAAGTAGGCTTGCCATCCTTGGAACCACCTCCTTTGTCAACCTTGAACTTAGCACTCCTAGATTCTCTTTTGATATTGAACCTTCTTCTTAAACCTAGTTTGCTCTTGATTACTAACACCACTCCTTTTCAAACTTCTAGCCATCCTCCTAAGTTAAGACTCTTCAATTGATTGTGCATACACCCTGAGTCTTGCTAGGATCATATCATCATGCAACATACCGGTACGACATTCTTCCATCACTAAGTCGGCTAACCCCATCACAAAACGATTCATTTAATCTCTTGGATTAGACACAAGAGAAGGGGCATACCTAGACAAAGTTGAGAATTTCAAAGAGTACTGCGCAACACTCATATTGACTTGTTTGAGATTGATAAACTTCTCCACCTTAATTTCTCTCCTCTCTCGGGGAAAGTATATACCAAGCAAAGATTCCTTAAATTCTTTCCATTCAATAGGACCCGATCCTTCCAGCCTATTATCATTCCATTGAGTGTACCAAATTTGAGTTACAACCCTCGATTGGTACGAAACCAACTACGCCTTCTCCCTAGATTTACCCCCAAAGCACTCAAAACTATGTACACTCCATCAAGAAACTCTTGGGGATCCTCATTTACCTTAGATCTAAAAAAGATAAGAGGATTCATCCTCACAAAATCTTTCAATCTAGATGTCATAGTGCTCTCCACAACCCTAGACCATATTCAAATTAGCTTACATAGTCACAACTCGGGCTATAGCAAACAAAGCCTCTCTAATATCCCTATTAGACATCTCCTGAACCTCAATACCTCCTTCCACATTAGGAATAGGGTCACCTTGGGGAGGAAATTGGTAATCTTAAGCACCTTGAAATCCTTGCTCACCTTGATGAGGAACCTCCTTATTCACCCTCTCTTCTTCCATCCTTCTTGCAGTCATCCTTCTAGTATTCATCTCCTAGAAAACACAAGAAAACTTATAAGAAGGATAATCATAACATTTACTGTACCGCACGACATAGAAGTAGAAAAGAAGGGAAAATTTATCGTCCTATAGCCTCTCACGTGACTCACACCGATGTTCAAGACTCTACTAGACGTGACTTGATGAGACTTTTTGATTCCTAATACTACTTTCACATCCTATGCTCTGATGCCAGGCTTGTCACAACCCAAAACCATACCCTAGAAACGTATTGGGTTTTAACCGGTGTCGTCGAACTCTCGGAGTTCTTAGTCAAGCCTCTTTCATATCATTTATTGCATATACATAGTGAAATCCAGTTGAGAATTAATAATTTTCACAAAAAATAATATACTCTTCAAAATCTCTTTCATATAAAAGTAATAGGAAATACTAAGTCTCAAAATCTCATCATCTTAAGACACAAGGATACTTGGGACACGACCCATACTTCAAAATAAGAATATAAAAATACTTAGTCTATTACAATACTTTGAATGAAAACATAAAAGACATATATATATGACCTCGAGTTAAGTGAGGACATACTTCAACTTCTCAACGATCTTTTAAGTCCAAGTCTCACTTCTCAAAGGTCCTCACCTATCAAGAACTATATAGATAGATAAAAGCATGGATTATTACAACCACATGTACTAAGTATGGCTATATGCATAAAAATCATGAAAACGGACTTTATTGGAAATATGCATCTTTTTACTTAAAAATTATATTATAATCATAACAACATCATAAATCTATTTAGAAACAAATAAGATACTTCTAACATGTAATTTCCTCACTTAAAGTCATCCTAAGATTCAGTTAAGTCACACAAAGAGAGACCGCCCATACACCCTCTCTAGATGTGCCTAAACGACCCTTAAGATTATCTATAATAATTCACATACATACTTACAAAGCAATTATAAACACCAAGGTAAGATTCTTCTATTGAAGGTGAACTCTAAGTTTCACTTGAGTAAGTTGTGAAGCGACCGCCCATACAATTCCTCACACACACACACTTAAGAGATCCTATAGACTCCCTAAGATAGAATCATTCTCACATTATACATCAACACATAGGGTGATATGACATTCTCCTTCCAAAGGCTATCAAAAGACCTAATTAAGTAAATCAAGAAGATAACGTCCATAGTGAACTCTTCGAGATTACCGAAATAGTCCTTAGGACTACCTTAGGCTTAGATCATGTCCATAAAATCAACCAATTTCCCTAACTAGAGTCATTCTCAAGACTTTCAAAGATAAGACATGTAGAGATCATCCTTTATTTCCTCTTCACACTTTAGATTAGTTACTCATTTATGTACATACTCATTAACATAAGTCATTAGTTCATTAAGACTCATACATCACATAAAAGACATTCAAATAATGGTCTTGAACACATCCTAGGAGCTCCACATAACACCTTCTGTCTACTGTGAAATGTCTAGGTAGCGTCCCATACCACCACCTAAACTCCATGAACTTCTCAAATGCTAATAGGTATTCCATATGATGAGAATAGTCAATAACCTACATAGACCATGATAGATAGACATGGAATCCAGAGTTCTATCCTACTTCGATGTGGTTGTTCTACTTGCCAATGGTAGAACTTAGATACATCCCATGTAGGCACATGGTTAAGGAATATGTATGGCATGCTTTATAATCTAGTTTCATACTTAACTAGAACTACTTTCCCTTACCATACTCACTCGATGCTAGCCTTTGTTCTCATAGATTAATTCATACATTAGGTTCACATAACAGGGTTACATAAAATGTTCATAACCCAATCACATTTACCCTACTAAGGAAAGTCCACTAGGGCTACCTCACAATGGCGACAAAAATCTCATGATGACTCTCCTAAGGATTAATATGATGCCGTTCCATCCAACTAACCTCAAGTCCATCATTCCTTTACTTTGAAGGATACCATTACGGCTTACGCTTCAACAATCTTAACCTTAACTTTAAGTCAAGGTTTGCACATAAGAGACTCTCATAACATCTTTTAAAGTCACATGTCATTCATACATTGAAGACTAAGAGTTCTAACACCCTAAATCAAGACATAAAATATTCATAATAATATATACATCAAGCAAGAGATACAAGTCACTCAAGACAAGACATCACTTACTTTACTTTTAAGTCATAATGCAAGTCATTCTAGAAATATCTCTAAAACAACCTAACATCTTCAAGTGTCTGGCCAAGCTTTCTTACCTTCCCATGGTTAAGTCCCCATCAATGACACCCTTTGATGGGGCCGTCAACTGCTCCATCATTTGGGTCTGCCTGGGACAGCCATGGCAACTGTTTTGGTTCCTTCATCAAGGACCATTAGGGATAATTTACCAAATGTTTCCAACCCAAATACGATCTTCTATAAGTTTAACACCTCTCACATGAGTTTCATCCAAAACGAACATGTAAAACTCCACGAAACTCGCCTAGTCGTTTGACCACCAAACTTCATGAAACTTTAACCATTGCTTATATATTCTATATGAACTCTATTAATAACCTTAAAAAACCATGAAACACACATAAATACATAGAACCATATTTTAGACATTTAGTTGACTTAGTTGTCGAACGTCTTGGTCGTCCCTTGACGTTTGACTCCCAACACCTCTTATACTTTAGCTACTTCATATATACTATATTTTAGACATAATTAGAACTTTAGAACATCAATACCAATATTTTAGGCTCTAGGTAACCTAAGTCATCTTCGGGGTCTTACAAGTGTTTATAGAAGGGTGGACCATTCTGGAAAATTTGAATATAGAAGCACTTCCCATCAACATTGATTCTTTCTAATAATTCAGATTAACACATAACAATTCAACCCTACTAATGGTTCTGGAAAATTAATCAAGGGCTTGCAAGACATCAACAAGAGTTCTCTCAAATGAAAAACTAAGAACCATAACAAGAGATGGCCCCTGCCTTACACCTAATTATCAAAGACCAACTGAAAAGCTACTCATCACTTCTTCAACAACACGATGTTATTATCCTTAGGCACAATTATTTAAATAGACTAAATCTGCTCGCTGTTGTTGTGACTTTGTCATTGTTATTTCGTAAGAAGTCACCTCTTTTTCATCAATAACACTACTACTTTTCTACTGTCCTAGTTGTGGAACTAGAACCCAAACTAAAATTAGTGTTATACAAGTGATGAGAATTTGAGGGATTCCACCTTTTTGGGTTAACTAACTCTATTCATCAATCATCAAGAAGTATTTACAAAACCATAACAAACCAAATCACAGTTGTTGCCAATCAATACAAAAACACAAAGACATTAACCTCTTCTATGGGAGGAGACTAAACAGAAAATGTTGAGTCTATCTTTTATGGCCATATGATCCCTCATATTACACATGATGCGATCAATTGCTTGAGAACTTTCGTGTATATTTAGAGACTCTCCGTGACAAAACCAAGTATCACATGAACAAAAAGCCCACATTATGTACAAGGACATGAGATTTTCTCTCCATCTTGTATTTAGAAAAGACATGATTTATAAAATCATTTACACCATACAAGTATTCTTTACTAACTCTATCACAATACATCGACTTTTTATTACTAGAACCATCATAAAGTTAAAGATATTCTTTTTTGAACAATTACTATTAGAACTAAAGATACGTTAGTAAAAAAATTGAAAATAATTAATTAGAATGTAGTTACATAACTTAAAGATTTCATTTCAATAATTCAAACTATCAAACAAAGATCTGATTCTAATGACATTCATATATTGAATTATCTCAAAATAGATGAAAAACTTATAATGATTTGTTGAAAATTCCCTTTCAAAAACACACTCAACTTCAAGATTGTAGAAGTAAAAGAAGCTTAATTTAAACAAAGAACAATATTTATAAAATTAACTAAGAGTTCCTCGAGAAGTAGTATATATTATATCATAAGAAAAAAAATGCGCATGACAAAACAAATGTTCTATTGTAATCATGTTATGATAATGTTAGAAAAAAAGCTTCATGAACTGCTAAGAAGATTTTAGAGGCCTCAGACTACTCTAGTGCTACTAGACTAACTTATAAGGAAGTGATTCATATTGAGAACTTTTCTATCTAGAGAGGGGGTGGAAAACAATAGCTTTATTGCCTATCTGGGGGCAATTTTATCGAGCTGAAAATCTAAAGAAGCCAAGTATCTGTCTCATTTGCATTAATCTTGAAAGATCGTGTACTTCTTTCTAGATCCCAATGCCAATTTTTATGGCTTTACTTTGAAAGATATTGTTGTAAACAAACAATAGGAGGCAGTTTCCTAAACATGTCTTTGTACAGAAAATTTGTGTACATTCAAAATTTTACAGTAAGTTTCCATGACCTGTGGGATGACTTCATATGGGCAGGTAACCTAATAACTTTCCATTCATTTGGACTATATCAAATATAAACTAGTGAAAGAAAGTAAAAATGGGAGGACAAACATTCCATATCCAGACTTCCCTAGTCTTATTTGGTATGTCTAACAATTGAGAGTTTGTCTTCATAGTAGTCTGTTAAAGAATAATAAATTCTAATGGTCCATGGGTGTCGATTTACATGAGAATGAGAGTAATCCATCTAAAGGTTACATGGTGGTAACTTGTTTGTACCAATCTTGAATTACTATCAGAACTATCCAAACACTTAAAAATCTTTAAAGAAGTTCGCACAAGATAGTCTTTATAATAGGTGATCATGTTATGCATGAGGCTGGGACAGAATCTGTTGACCCGCTATTTATTAACTACCGATGGATTCACAACTGCTGCAATTCTTCCTTACGTTTGTTGTTGTGTCATATATTCCTAGAACAATATAGGTTTTAACGCTGTGCTGGTATAATAAAAAATTTGGCAATGAGAGAAACAATATTGGGACATAATCGGCATCTGCTACATGCTGATGAAGAAGTGAATCAGTGGGGTTTTCAAAGCTACGCTGAAAATATTTCTCAGTCAATCACCTGGTATAGGAAAATGGGGGTTCAACTGGAGATTCAAATCTCCGGAAAGTAACACAAAAAATATGGCGCCTATAAATTATGATATCATTAGAGATTCAATTCTCTAAAAAATCATATATTACAGAGAAAAATAGAGAGATTTTGAATATATGAAAACAAAAAGAAATTTCAGAATATGGAAAAAAAAGAGCATAATAGATAAGTTAGTTCTAACGGTTAGCTAAGTTTCTTGCTTTAAGTCACAAACACTCGCTTTTACGAAAACTGCTCACGAGTTGGCCAAAACTTATTAAAGCTTATCTTACGGAAATAACAGAGCCTAAAAGAGAAATTAGTGCTACAGGTTAGCTTAGCTTCTCACTTTATGAGACAAAACACTCGATTAAGAACACTGCTGAAGAGTTAGTTAAAAAAGTAACTATCACAAATATCGATCAACGCAAGTAAAAATATATATATTAATCCAATACAATCAAAAACATTAACAATCACGAATAGTTAAATATAAAAACATCAAACCTTGATGCACAATTTTGTCCAAAGAAATTGACGGGCAAGATGAATCTTGTAAGACCTTCAAGAAAACGTAAAATAAGAAAGAAAAAATAGGAAATCTTCGAAAATCAAACGGTATGAAGAATAAATTCTTGTTCAATATGCCAACAGACTTGATCAAAAAATATAACCTACTAGAACAAAATCACAGCGGTTTCTATGTGATGAAGGTCGTTCGAGTAAGACCGTGAATCTGAAATTGAATTGTTAAGATGGATAATTCGAAGGCTTACCTCAATCGTGTTTTTTGGAGCAGAGGCGCACAACAGAGGCATTCAGCAGAGGGAATAGTCCTCTTATTAATTGATCTTATTAGGAATGGGAGGGAGGAAAGGATCAAAATAGTCCTCTTTGATCTAAGAGTCAAAGTGATCTTCAATTTTCATATAGAGCATTAATAGTGTTTCTTGTTTGAAATATTGATACACTTTTGGTCCTTTTCCAAAATTTTACCTATTTTTTGCATTGATTTTATCCATATCCTATATATGGGATGTTCAATCGTCTTTTTAAACATTTAGTAATTGGTAGTAATAACAACTCCATATCAAAATATGTGAGAAGAAAAACACTTTGTTTTGTTTCGTAGAAATTCTATTGCAGAATAAGTCGAGAAGTTCTGTATGTGATGTACAATTTTTTCGTTTCCTCCAAAGTCATACGTTAAAATATTCTTAAGTTTGTTGCGGTAATATTTCTAGTGAACAAATCTTATCATTTCTTTCAGATAAAGTTATTATTTCTATTAAATATATTAAAACATGATTGGACATTCCTTATATAAAATTTTTGGCAAAATTAATATTAAAAAATAGGCAAAATTGTAGGAGAGGACCAAAAGTGCATCAATATTGCAAACATGAGGAACTAGTAGTGTTCCGTGTGAAAATTCAAGGATCACTTTGAGTCTTAACCCAAAAATGAGGGACTATGTTGAGCCTTTCCTCGAATTGGAGGGAATAAAATTGGAGGGAACACTAAAAATAAAAAAATTTGTGTTTATTAGTACCTTTTATTGGCTAATTATTTTAATAGTCACTAAAGAAGTATCTTTTAGTGGCTAATTATTTTAATATTCATTAAAAATATACTTTTTACAGGCTATTGTGCATATGCCACTAATTTTTCAGCTTAAAGAATCAATAATGACGATTTATTGATTCTCTAAACAATTGCCACTAAATCCCGCTTTTGTTGTAGTGCTCTAATGAGTTGCACTTTCTCCATAGCATAAATGACTGAATATGGCTCTATCAAAGCTGCTTCACCTACTTCAAACCAACCAACAAGAGATCTACATCTACGCCATACAAAGACTCATAAAGGGCCACTTGAGTGCTGGAATGGTAGTTATTGTTGTAGGCGAACTTAATAGGAGGAAGGTGATCATCCCAACTACCCTTGAAACTGATCATACAAGCTCTCAACATATCCTCTAAGGTCTGAATAGTACGCTCTGCCAGTCCATTGGTCTACGGATGAAATTTCGTGCTAAGGTTATCATGAGTACCACAACCCTTTTGAAATGACTTTAAGAAATTAGAGGTTAACAAAGGACCTCTCTCTGAGATGATAGACAAAGGAACCCCATGTAACCTCACAATTTCATTAATGTAAAGTTTGGCATAGTCCTCTGCCGAATATGTAGTCTTGACCGCCATAAGGGAGAAAACTTAGTCATCTTGTCAATTATTATCCAAATGGAGTAATGTTGTCTGCGAGTACAAGGTAACCCTGCGATGAATTCCATACTGATCACATCCCACTTCCAAGTAGGAATATCGATCTCTTGTGTCATACCTTCTGGATTTCGATGTTATATCTTGACTTGCTGGCGATTGGGGCACTTACTCACAAAGTCTTTTATATCCCTTTTCATGCCATTCCACCAATAGAATTCACACAGATCGCAGTATATCTTAGTGGCACCTCGATGAATAGAATATCTGGAGTTATGGTTTTATGCAAGGACATGCTTTCTCAACTCACCCACATCATGAACACATAATCTACCCTTGGTAGCGAAGTACACCATCTCCCCCTTGGGAGAAAACCTCCACTATCTAATTGTTGGCTGCACCCTTAAGTTCAAGCAAGATTGAATCAATGTCTTGTTTTTCCTTAGCCTCCACTACCAAAGAAGATTCTGCCCCATTCTAAACTGTTACACCATGTCTGATATGCTCATAAAGCAAACTCCTAAGTGAGCAAGCCTGTGAACATCCTTCACTATCTCCTTCCTTTCTTCCTCAACATGGGTTACACTACCCATAGATAATATGCTAAGAGAATCTTCTACTACATTTGTCTTACCATGATGATAATGCACACTCATATTAGAATCCTTAAGGTACGCAAACAATCTCCTTTAGGAACCTTGTTGTGTTCTTGAACTAGGGTTCTTGACCTTTTTCTTCTTTCATGCTTATATTTTTTTAAACTTTGATTTAATGATTTGACTTAGGTAGTTTTAGTTATTTTTCTAGGCTTAAACTCACTAAAATATGACTATTTAGGGTTAAAATGTCATAGTTTCAATGAAGTGGGAAAAGACCAAATGACCCCTGACTTAAAAGCTGTCAGAGTCACTGACGGAGTCGAGTGATGGATCGTAAGTCGAATGATTGTCTATACTAGTCGAACATCGTTTCTGAATAAGTGTTGAAAGTCAGCTAGAGAATTGACAGAGTCAACCGACGGACCGTACTGGTCGACCGTATTTTGTGACTAAGAGTTAAAAGTCAGTTGGCAAATTGATGAAGTCGACTGACAAACAATAAGTCGAGTGACAGAGCATAATGGTCGACCAACGTTTGTGAATAATAGTTGAAATTCACTTGGGGAATCGACCGAGTCGACTGACGAACCGTATGTCGACTAACGATCCACACTGGTCGATCGTCGTTTGTGACTAAGAACTGGAAGTATGTTGATCAATCTACGGAGTCGACTGATGGACCATAAGTCGACTGACGGTCCGTACTAGTCAACCGTCATTTTCTAATTAAAATTGAAATTCAGCTGGCCCATCTACGGAGTTGACTGAAGGACCGTAAGTCGAGTGACGGTCAATATTTGGATCGGTTGCTGGCACCTACAACTTCTAAAAATCTGCATTTTTGTACTTTTTTTGGATACGAAGTGTTTCACATATAATAAGCATTCTTAAAGATACATTGAATCAAGAAATATTATGCGGAAGCTAATCAAAAAATAATTTAAAAGGAGGGGGAATACCCATACTAAATCATAATATTATAATACTAAGAGTATAACAACTGAAAAGTCAAACTCAAACACTAAAAGTGATTCTAACCATATTAGAAATAAAGCCTCTACTAACTAGAAATAATGGGACATGCCCAAACTAGATCTAGAAAATACTAAAAAACAAATACTAAAAAGCAAAGAAAGATAATTATATTAATCGTCCTTCAAGAACGAGGACTAACTAGAAGATGAGAACCGATCTATGCGTGATTTGGAAGCTCAGAACTGGAACCTACATCATGATAAGATATAGAACAAAGTATGTGTCGGTACTTGAAATGTAGTGAGCATTCATGAAAGATTAACGTTGAACAATAAACATAATTTAACCAAAGCATATGTCCGAGCAATGATAAGAGATAAGTATGATACTAAACTGAGAATATTGTAATGACCAAATTTATAACATGGTGAAACTGAACACTAAACTGTGATTGTTAACATGGTCAACACAATAGAATATAATTGTAAGCGAGATAACACTAATGGACATAAATCCACATGAGCTAAATGTGGAGTCCGATGTATACTCTAAATTGAGAAGACACAAAATACCCTGCCAAAGGTATATAGGCATGACTAGTGTGATCACTAAAAATATGCCTACATAGGGGACTTACAACCTATGGGGCACATAGTTATGGGACCTGAGGGTGACTTATCCTAGTCCACTCGGTATTTATATATTTCTAATTGGTTATGCTATTAAAAATTGATGACTGAAAATACTGTCATGATAATTGAAAATGCAACATTAATGTATATTTAAATCTAAGGCGTGTATATATGAAATATCTAATGTAGCATGTGGAATTAACGACATAAAAGAACTACATAGATAGGTTTATAAAATTTAAGAAGGAATCTATGCAAAACAATATAAAAATCATGATAATCTAATTAGGAACATTAAGTGACCGATTCATAATGATCTGCTGAAATTCTAGAAACCCTATGTCAAAATAATAGTAACATAATCAAGAATCTAACTGAACTACAGGGATATAATGGGTGAAAGGAACCCACTAGTGAATCCCACATACATGGAAATGAAATTTTCGGAGAGATATTTTTATTTTAGGGATGGAATTGATGAAAAGGAGCTGCATTCTTAAACTAGGACTGCTCAACTTTCTATTCTATTTTTCTCTAAGTTTGATGATTTTTTAAAGAATAATTGATTAGGTTAGGTTCTAATTAGTTTACTAGGCTAAAACTGACCAAAACCACATAGTATAAGGGTTAAACAATGTAGTTTAGGGGTCATCGCACAAGTAAAAGACTAAACAACCTTGACTTAGAATCTATTGAATTTGACCATAGGTTGACTAACGATCTATCGGCTGGCCCACGATCCATCCTATCAACAGTGGATTGGCTTCATAGGCTTAGTTTTGGGGCTTCGATCCACGTTTCAGGACTACGGGTTGTGGTCTGACCTCGAATCCATGAGTCTGGGCCTGGTTCAACACTTCGCCACCGTTTTCTGGGGAGGGATTCTACGGGTGCTAGCACGGCCCATGAAGGGTCTTGCAATCTGACGTCATGGCCATGTGATCTCTGATTTTCAAACCACTAGTTGATAACACGATCTTTAATATGATCCACGACACGTGAAGGTCTCGTGGTCCACCACCTCTAGACTAGTGTGAGTCCACGTACAGGTCAGCAGACTATGGTCCCTTTCATGGTCTGTAAACCCTGTTGTGGTTCACATACTGTTACTGGTTTTCTGCTGAATTTTTTAAGTTTAAGTTTCAAATTGTTACAATATATCCTCTTTGGGTAGATTAATCCTCGAATGAAGTTTAAACTAGCTGGATAGGGAGGGAAATGGATGCAAACCCTGACACTAATTTGTTACTGAACTAGTTCAAATAACATGTAAATTCGCTGAAAATGCAAGTAAAAATTGAAAGAACATGATATACTAAGACTGAAGTTACGCATGAATGATTGCAAGCCTGAAGAGGAACTATTACCTTAAGCTGGAATGGAATCAGAGGAAAGATATAAGGAAACTTGGCCTTTATGGCTGCTTTTGCTTCCCATATAACTCCTTCTACGGACTTACTCCTCCACAAAACCTTCACTAACGTGAGTTCTTTGTTTCTTAACCTTCGAACCCGACGATAAAAAATCTCAATTGGTAACGCTTCATAGGTGAAACTATTCTTCACAACCTAACGTTTTAAAGGTTCGATCATGCTATATCACCCATACAATTCTTCAAGAACGAAATGTGAAAAACCTGATGCACTATTACTAGTTCTCCCGACAACTCTAACTCATTAGCCACTTTACCAACTTTTTTAAAGATCTTTTAAGGGCCTTCATATCTAAATTGAGCATCCCTTTCTTATCAAATCTCATTACCCCCTTCATAGGTGACACTTTCAGAAAAAACCAAGAATCAACTTGGAACATTAAGTCCCTTCTCCTTAGATCTGTATAGGACTTTTGGCGTCTCTGGGCTGTCTTAAGTCTATCTTTGATGAGCTGCACTTTCTCCATAGCATCATTAGATGAATTTTGCCCTATGATGAATGCTTCACCTATTCATACCAACCAACTGGATATCTACATCTACGCCCATACAATGACTCATACAGAGCCATATGATGCTAAAATGGTAACTATTATTTTAGGTGAACTCTATAAGAGGAAGGTTATCATCACCAATTGCCCTTGAAATCGATCACACAAGCTATCAACAAGTCCTCTAAGGTCTCAATGGAACGCTCTGCCTGACCATCCGCGTATGGATGAAATAATGTGCTAAGATTAACTTGAGTACCAAGACCTTTATATTTGAATGATATACAAAGGAACCCCATGAAACCTAACTATCTCATTAATGTAAAACTTGTAGTCCTCCACTGAATTGGTAGTCTTAATAGCCAAAAAGCGCGCTGACTTAGTAACTCCGTCAAATATCACCCAAATGGAGTCATGCTATTTGCGAGTATGAGGAAAGCCTATAATGATATCCATGTTGATCACTTACAACTTCCAAGCAAGAATGTTAATTTATTGAGTCATACCTACTAGTTTTTACTGTTCTACCTTCACTTGTTGGAAATTAGGGCACTTACCACAAAATACACTACATCCTTTTTACATACTATTCCACCAAAAGACTTCCCACTGATCATGGTACATCTTTGTGGAACCTATATGAATAGAATATCTTAAGTTATGGGCTTCTACACTAATATTCTATCTCAACTCACCCACCTTAGGAACACATAGTCGGCCTTGATAGTGAAGCAAACCATCTTCTTCTCGGCAGAAAACCTTAAACTCTTTGCTGATGGACTGCACCCTTTAGTTGAAGCAATATCGAATCACTATCTTGATTTTCTTTAACCTCCGCTACTAATGAAGATTCTGACCTATTCTAAACTGTTACACCACCATCTGATATGCTCATAAGGCAAACTCCCAAGAGAGAAAGCCTGTGAACATCTTTTGCTAATTCCTTTCTTTCTTCATCTACATGTGCTACATTACCCATATATAGTCTACTAAGAACATTTTCTACTACATTGGCCTTACCAGGATGGTAATGTAAATTCATATCATAATCCTTGAGGAACTCAAGAATTCTCCTTTAGCAAAGATTCACATTGTTTTCAGCGAACACATACAGAATACTCTTGTGGTTTGTGAACATATCAATGTGAACACCATACAAGTAATGTGTCCAAATCTTAAGTAAAAACACCGGTGCTACAAGCTCGAGGTCATGAGTTGAGTAGTTCTTCTCATGCATCTAAAGTTGTCTAGAGTATAAGTTATAACCTTACCTCACAGCATTAATACACACCATAGACCGACTCTCGATGTATCACAATATATCACATAACCATCTAAACCTTCTAGTAGAGTCAAACGTACAACTGTAGTCAACCTAGTTTTTAGTTTTGTGAATCTTTTCTCACAATCATATGAGCACTGAAACTTAACCTTGTTAAATTAATTAATGGAAAATGGATGATGATCCTTCCACGAACATTTTGTGATAACTAGCTAAACCCAAGAAACATTTGATATCTATAGCAGAGGTAGGTCTAGGCCATTGTTTCACTCCTTCTATTTTTTTAGAATCCACTCAGATCCATTTAATTTGCTAGACACTATATGGCCAAGGAAAGTAATAAATTGCAAATAAAACTTGCATTTTCTAAATTTAGCAAATAACTTATGATCTTTGAGAGTTTGAAAGACAACCCTCAAATGATTCACATGTTATTTCACATTCCTAGAGTAAATGAGGTTATCGTCAATAAAAGTAATAACAAACAAGTCAAAATACCGCTTGAACACGTTGCTCATCAAATCCATGAAAGGTGCAGGAGGATTGGTAGTCGAAATGACATAACTACAAGTTCATAATAACTATACCAAGTTCTAAAGGCTTTTTTCGGAACATCAATATCTCTGACTCTGAGCTGATGATAGCCCGATTTGAGGCCTATCTTGGAAAAATTACTAGCACCCTAAAGTTGGTCGAACAAGTCATAAATCTTGGGGATATGATGATTATTATTGATTGTGACCTTTTTTAACTACCTATAGTCAATGCACATTCTGAGTTAACTAGCTTTCTTCTTTGCAAATAACACTAGTGCAGCGCATGGGGATATACTAGGTTTGATGAAACCCTTATCTAGAAGGTCTTTCAACTGTTATTTCAATTCCTTAAGCCCAACTGAAGACATTATACAAGGAGTAATAGAAATATGCAGGGCATTTGGAAGGAGATCAATTCGAAAGTCATTTTCCCTTTTGGTAGGAACTTCCGGAAGATATTCTTGAAATATTTCTATGAACTCATTAAATAGTGAAACTGACTCAAGAGTTGGGGTTCGAAGAGTGAATCCTATACTTGAACTAGATGATAGAGATAAACCTTAGAAATCATTTTTATGGCCTTAAGGGAAGAAATGAATCAACCCATGGGCTCTAAGTTATTACCATCCATTCTAGGATTTGTTTGCCTTGAAACAAAAAATGAATGATCCTAGTTCTACATACGACTAAGGCATAACAAGAATGTGACCAATCCATGCCTACAAAGATATCCAAATCTACAATGTGACCAATCCATGCCTACAAAGATATCCAAATCTACAATTTCTAACTCTACAAGATTAACTAAGGTGAATTTCTAGGAGACGGGGCTCTTGTAGCTATAACAGGGTTACTGATTGGAGTTGACTAAAGTAGAGACTAAGAAGGGTACTGAGAGTGTTTTTGGACTAGCATCGAAGTTGAATTCTATATAAGTAGTTACAAAGGAAATAGTTTCCCCTAAGTATAAAAAAACATAAATATCTAACTCAAAGACTCATAATATTTCAATGACTACATCACGAGAATCTTCCTAATCTTGGAAAGCCTGGAGAGCATAGAACATGTTTCGACACTGTCTGTCACCTGTACTAGATAAATTACCCTGCGACTTGCTGGTGCTGCTAAAGTTGTAGACTGAGCCCTGCCATTATTGACCCATTGAACCTATTTATCAGAAGGATAATCTCTCAACGTGTGACCAGATTGACCACACCCAAAGCATCCTTCCTTTCCTGCAAGACACTCCCCAAATGATTTGCCACACTTTTGGGCAAGTTCGGTAGGTTCTGGTGCCTGAAATACTTCCTTGAGACTTAGAGCCTGATGCTTACCTTTATGATCATTTCAAAAACTTGGAAGATGGAACACTAGCCAATAAATGTGTTGGAGCTGATGACTTCTGCTAAAACTGCGAGCTATTTCCACCACCCGATTTATGTTGAGAATACTCATAGTTGCCTATTATAGCCCTTTTGTTATCCTTAGAATATTCCCCTAATATTATCTACCTCAACCTGCTGAGGAAGAGTTAGAGCCTAGAAATGTTCATATTTTTCAGCAACATAGCATTTCTACATTATGTTTTCACTATGTTGTATACCCCGTATAGAAAATTGTTCATTTGAGCCATGTAATCAGAAACCATGTGAGGAACATAACTGGAGAGTGAACTTGAGTCAATAATATTTACATGTCCTACTACCTTTCCTCATGTTCATACACTCCTGTATTTTTTCCTCCAACAACTCTCTTGGGCAATATATGTCTAAAAAAGGCTTACTGAAGCATTCCCAATTGACAAAGATACATATGTACCCCTGCTCTCTTTCCATTTAGTATAACATATGTGAACTACATCCTACATAAGATAGGGTGATAACTTTACCCTATCATTACCAGTTAGTTTTATCATTCCAAAGATCTTCTTGACCTCATCAATTAAGTTTTGAGGAGTCTCACCGATTTGTGATACTAAGAACTCAGCATATTCATCCTAACAAAATCACGAATCCTGTTTGCTACTGATCCACCACTAACATTTGTAGGAACTTGATCATGCTGGTTGTTCTAGTTGGTCACACTCTGAGCCAAAAGTTGGATAACATTCCAAAACTCAACATTTTAAAACTTCTTGATATGGGACTTGAAGAGTTGTATTAGTGTTGCGGGCATTCATATTCCTTACATAAGATCTATGAGGAAGCCTGATCTGAAAGCACATAAGTCGAGTTATAAATGAGGAATTAGATCATACCTTACACACGATAAGAGTAACAATAAAATGAAGTTTTCCTAAAATACTTTGCCGCCTTTTTCTCATAATATGTGATGCACTTCACACCTAGGAAACAAGCTCTACTCAGTTCAGCTTTTAAGACATCACAGGACTCTTAAAACTAATGCTATAATACCATGTTTGTCACACCCCGAAGCTACCCAAAAAATGTAGATACGAGACCTAGGATCACGTCTGACTCCAAGATAACCTTGCTAGTATATCAAAAATATACTTAAAGATAAACTCAATCAATAGATGTTTTGCGGTAGCTAATCATAAAATAATATAAAAGAGGGGGAATACGCATACTTAAGACGAACACATTAATAATGTGAGTTTAATAACAGCTGAGAGTCAAACTCAAATAATAAACTTGATTTTTTGACTATGTTTGAAATAAAGCATGTATTGACTAGAAAAGCTGGGATATGCCCCATCTAGGTAT
Organism: Solanum lycopersicum; assembly: GCF_036512215.1. Taxonomy (NCBI): domain Eukaryota; kingdom Viridiplantae; phylum Streptophyta; class Magnoliopsida; order Solanales; family Solanaceae; genus Solanum; species Solanum lycopersicum. The sequence continues at coordinate 42,800,912 of NC_090808.1, read as the reverse complement.
AGAAAATAATAAAACATAAAGACTATAAAGTAAAGAAAGATAATCATGTCAATCATTTACGAAGAATGAGGACTCACCATTAATGTTGCTGAACTAATGATCGGCAACCGATCTATGTGTGATATGGAAGATAAGAACCTGAACCTACATCACAAGAAGATGTAGCGCAGAGTATGCTTCAGTACTTGAAGGGGACTGACATGATAGAGTAAAGATGAACAATAAAGATAATTGAACCAAAGCATATATATGAGCATTGATAAGAGATAAGCATGATAATAAACTGAAAATACTGAATATGAAATGACTTAATGCAATAACTAAGTTTATAACATGCTAAAACTGAATACTCAACTATAACTGATAATATGGTCAATGTAATAGAATTTGACTATAAGGGAGCTATTAATAATCAACAAAAAACCAAATGAGCTAAATGTGGAGTCTGATGTATACGCTCTGTCGAGGGGACCCCATATACCCTGCCGAAAATATAGAGGCATGACAGGCATGATCACTAAATGATGCCCACAAAAGGGAGTTACAATCTACGGAGCACATATTTTTGGGACTTGAGGGTGATTAGCCTAGACCACTCAATATTTAGCAACTCCTAATTAATTTATATAATTAAAAATTTATGATTGTAATTTTGTAATATTGGATAGCTCAAAATACTGACATGTTAACTGAAAATGCGACATTAATCTACTAATAATAAAACATATAAACATGAGGCATGTATATTGTAATATCTGATCTAACATGTGTGATTCATCAACTAAAAGAACTACATAGCTAGGGTTTAGAATTCATGAAGGAATTTACATAAAACAATAATAAAATCATGTTAATCTGATGAGGAACATTAATGTATCTGATTAATAATGATCTACTGAATTCTAGAAACCATCGGTCTTGATAATATTAAGGGAATCACAAATTTGACTTAATTCTAGGGACCTAATCGGTGAAAGGAATCCACTAGTGAAATTCCACATGCATGATGATGAAATTTGTAGAGAAATCTTTTGATTTCGAGGCTGGAAGTGATGAAAAGTCGTTGCATTCTTGAACTAGGGCTGCTAGACTTTCTCCTCTATTATGATCTATGTTTGATGGATTTTTGGTGAATAATTGATTAGTTTAATTCTAGTTAATTTACTAGGTTAAAACTTACCAAAACGATGTAGTTTAGGGGTTAAATGACTAAGTTTATGGGCCCAACACATAAAGTAAAGACCAAAAGACTAAGACATAAAATAATGCGAAGCCAACCACGGGCTGACTAACGTTCCATGGACTAACTCATGATCTTTCCTATGAACTGTGGATTAGCTTTAAAGGATTGGTTTTGGGGATTTGATCCACCTATTTTGGTTTGACCTACGGTCTGTGAGAGCGGACGTGGGTCGACACATAGAAAATTTCTAAGGTCATTTTATGGGAAGGGATTCGACGGTAACCACAACAATTCGTCATCTAGACCATGGCGAGTGAACGATCCTGTTGTCTGAGTCAAGGCTATGTGGTCTCTACATGTCGACCACGACTTGTCATCACAACATGTGAGGTGGTCCAAGACTCGTGAAGGGTCACGTGGTCCACCACCTCTGGAATAATGTGGGTCCACGTACATATGAACACTTCGTGGTTCCTTTCACAGGTTGTGAACCTTGTCTTGATTCACCTACTGCTACTGGTTTTCTGCGAAATTTTCTAAGTTTAAGTTCCAAGCTATTACAGAGAATATTGAACTTTTATTTTTAACAGGTGAAGTGACATCCTTTATTTGGATTCACTATGAGAGGACTGCTGGTATACTAGGTACTTGGATAAAAGTCAAGCAAACTATGAAGAGAAATGGTGAGATGTTGAAGGCAATGTCAGATTGAGAATGATTTATCAAACAAATACTAAGATTATTTATTTGTCGATTTGGAAGAGGAGAAATATTGTGCTTTATGGTGGCTTATATTCTAAAAATAAGGTTATATAAGACAGTAATGTTACCATTCACAAGTTCATTAGTTTATGATTCAATTATTTAAACTTTCCTAATGTTTGGACATTAATGGAAGATGCACAAGAAAATATCAAACATGTTTATTATGGAAGAGTAGTTAGTTCGATTGCTCCTCCTATGGGTTGGTTGAAATTTTATACTGATGGAGCTTCAAGATAAAACCTAGGTTCCAAATCAGTTGCCTTTTTGTTTGAGAAAGTATGAACGAATTTTAGTGGGAGCTGAAGGTTTTCATATTGAAGATTTAATTAGTCTTGTGGGTGAAGATAGGGCTATAAGAGAAGGTCTCCAATACTACCGAGGAAAATAGCTTACCATCATTATTGTGGAAAGTGATTCCTTCTCAATGGTGAAAATTGAACATTATTAATAGTGTTTTAGAGATTCCATGGAGTTCTTCAATGGAGGTTAATTCCGTAATAAGGACCAGAAGTATCATTAGAGTAAGAGTATAACATTCCTGAAGGGTGGGAAATATTCTTGCTTTTTTCTTGGCTAACCTAGTTTTTAGTTTTGTAGGGACTTTTCAATTCAACTCATTTCAGGAAGTTCCAAGTATAGGAAAGAAAATAATTGTTCTTGATAAATGTAGTACTCCTATAATGAGAATTATACAGACGTGTTAAAAAAAATACCTTTTAATTATCAGAATATTTCAAGTAAATATTTTGTTGCGGATGAACAAGATATTGAGAAATTGTCTATACGTAAAATCCGAATTATTGATACGGGCCTTTTCCACAGAAAAGGGGAATCTTTGTGATTTGCGGATGAGGAATTAGCCTACTTGACTGGCACGTTTCGGTCCTCTTCCCCATTACTTATCAGGGTAAGAAGGGGTAGAGAAAATGCCTCGAGCCAATGTTCGAATACCAGGCGCTACGGGGAGGGATCTTTACTTGTTTATTTAATTTAAGATTAAGAAGAATGCCCATGTTGTGGCAATTCCACCCAGAAGGTAATGGGTTACTCCTACAGCACGTCCTTGTATAATGCTCAAGGCTATTCAACAATGTGATACAAGTGAGAGCTTTTTGAGGTGTTAAATTGTACTAAACCATGACTTAATGCTTCAAATAGTATATCCCAAAAATTAAGCTTGTCTGGTTTCAGCCACAATATCTTTCTCTTTAAACAATGGATGAGTTAATTTTTAGTCGAATTACTTTTGATTTTAATGGCGGAATTAATCTTTTTGTGATTCAACCCATTGAACATAGGTGTGAATATTGAATGTTTTAGAATAAGGTTTAGTTGGTTACCTCGTCATAATCGAATTGGTTCAGATGCGCCAAATGACATTTTTCATTTGCAAAACATTTATATGTGAGTTAGTACTTAATTAGTGGTTTCTCTTTTAAGCCTAAAGATCAGTTGGTAGAGTTTAGCCCACCATTTTTTAACTAAGAGAAGAAAATACAAGTCAAAGGTATCTAGTATGAGATTACTTAGTTGGTGGGAGGCGGACTCGTTCTTTCACAACATTGAATGTCCAATCTTCTATCATTCCTCTATAGCTAAATCAAGGTTCAAAGTTGCAAAGTTAGAAAGATTAAAAGTGAAGGGGTTTTGTTTGATTTATGATGCAATTCATATATTTACTCATTTGGGGTTATTTGAATAATTGTATCATTTGATAGTAAACATTTTCAATAGTTGTTACCTTAGTATTTTGTAATAGTTTGATCGATGGAGGAACATCTCCTTCCTCTTCCTCCAAGTGAAATAGATTGGAGCTCTATCCCTAGCTAGACATTGTAGCCCTTCACATTTTTCTTGATTGTATGTGTGTTGATTCAATTATCATCATCCGCTTAATTTACATTTTGTCTCTGCTGCACCTATCTCCATATTTGGATCAGGCCATTGTTGGGCCTGACCATGTATACTGATTTTTTTGTTAATAATATGGGCCTTGTTCTTACTATTTTTAAAAAAAATGTGTATCACATACATTGTTTTCAAAAACAAAATGATATATATTTTGAATACTGTATCTGATGGAAGATATAATTTACCAGATACACAAAAAAATTATGTTTTAGTAGTGCGAACAACTTTTTTTATCAAATACAACTGGCACGAAGCTAAAGAATTTTTTTTATGGAAAACTACCTAACTAGACATACATCCCTACCATATATATCAAATTTATTTTCACTTTTAAACAATTACATATATTAATATTTTAAATATTTTATATCATATATAAAAAGATATAATCAGATACACAAATACACAATAACTAGAATTGATTAATTATCTTTACATTTAAACACCAAAATTAGTGGTCCAATTGCAATTAATAATTTTTCTTTGTCATCAACTGTTTTCCTCTGTCAATCCCCACTCCAACAATACCTTTAATCCCTCACGTCCTCCACCCCCATTTTTCTCCCTTCCTTCATCTTCTTAATATCAAAACTTATTCTTATTCATCTTTCAGTGGAACTATTATGTAAAAGAGGCTAAAATTTTTCTCTCTTATTTGAGAGAAGCGATGGCGAAATTAAGTCTCCAAAAGGGAACTACTAGGCTAGCACGAGTAGTTAACATGGTACTATGAGTTTGAAGCCTTTTGTTTAATATCATGAGCGAGGAGATGTAGATTATCTTTGGCAAGTACGGTGCTATGAGGCATATTCGTATTTGAAAAAACTAAGGATACACATGGAATCACTTTCTCCATATATAAGGATATATATGATGCAAAAACCAATGCCAATCATCTATTTGGCTTCAATATCGCTAATCGATACATAATAGTTTGGTATTACTAACAACGGAAGATGAGCAAGAAATTTTACTAGAAGAAGAAGGATGGAGAGATATATGGTTTTAGATATACGTATCTTCTTACGATGTACTCAAGATACATATTTTTGGATATTATGTATAAAATTGAGATTTGATACATCAAATTAATGCTAGATACATATTTCTCTGAAGTTCGATTGAATAAACTTTTACCAATTAGGATGTGAGATACATGTATCATTAATAATGAAATACATGACCCAATAATTTTATAGCTGAGATGCACATTGATATATGTATCTGAGATAGAGTTCATATTTATATAAAGTTCAATCGTATAAACTTTTACAAATTAGGTTGGGAGATACATGCTTGAGATACATATAACATTAAAGGCGAGAAGCATTATCCCCCTTCAAGAAGTTGACGTATGATTCCGGAAGAAAATTCTAAGGAAATGTCTCAACAGTACTGTCATTGATCATTTGGAAGAAAAAATCCCTAACCTTTCAGATAGAAAAGAAGGAACCGGTGAAGAAGATGAAGAGTACAATAGCACAATTACTTGGGTTTATGATGTTGTTATTTTATGAATACTCATTGTAAATCTGTTGCATTGTTATATAATCAACAATTAATCCTTTAATTAAAGAAGTAAGTTGCACCCCCTTTAATTCAAATTAATAAATTGTGTATTGTAGCTCTAAAACCGATTGGATAATGTATCTTACCATTAATGATACATGTATCTCGAGGCCAGAATATGGTATAAAATGTAATATTACAAATTATTAGAAATTCTAGTAATTAGGATCTAAAGTAGTGGGATTTATATAAGATGCCCTTTTTATATTGAATAGTAACACTCCAATTTGTTGTATCATAAATTAATAAGGTCACTACAATGTAGTGTAAATTATTATAGTAGTGGAAAATCTATAAATGAAAAATTATTCAACATGAACATGAATGTATTCTTAAAAAATTGTCTCACGTCTTTTTGGGACAAGTTCGTTTTATGACCTTCTTGTCCACAACCTCCATAATAGTGTTTGTTGTTATCTTTTTATTTGAGTTTTTTTTTCCTTCATCTCCTTGATCGTCCAAGAATCTTTTTGTAGATAGGTTACAACACAGTTTAATCTAAAATATTTTCAAAAATCGATCAATGTTTCTTGTCTGGCGTTGGAATCATTGGAGCTTCATATGTGTGTACTAATGCATTTGGTTTATAGTAATAAGAGCAGTAGGAAGGCATATTTGTACCATTATTTCTCTTTTAAATTACCAACTGCATGTGCATAAGGTATCTCATCAAGTTGAAATCTCCCATAATTTCATATTTTTGCTCAAGACAAGCAATATATCTTTGTCCATCTTTATAAACTGAAAAATAAATTCAGACAATGCACCAATCTACAAACATTTAAAAAGTTAGTGATATATGATATGAACTATTTTTTTTCCGTGTTAGGCAAAGGTGATAAAAAAAACCACTGATACTTTACATTAGATAAATATTTATATTCAAATTATTTATAAAAAGACTTAAGTCAAACAATTGTATCATAACAATCAAGACCCATGCATAATTCGATGAAAGGCTAATCAATTTTGATGAAATTGAACTTGGAGAAATGAAATATTTTGGGACCTAGTGGATGAATGAAATCCATTTGTGAATTCCCACATACCTTGATGATATAATCCCAAACGAAATGGAGGAAAAATGAAACTTGAAAGTTGAACCCTAGATTTCTCCCTTAAAACTTTAGAGGATTTGGAGAGGATGAATTTGGATATATTTGGGAATTTGAGGGAATGAGAGGGTCTGGGTAGATATAGGGGTTGAAAGGTAGTTAAGTGTCTTAGAAATAGGGTCAAAAAGACATAGTATAAATATTAAATGAATAGGAAAAGACCCAAATACTGTGAGATGGCTTCTAGGGTCTGGACGTACATAGGACATTTAGGCATGCTACATAAGCGGCATATATGATACTAAAAGTGAGAATATGAGACTTAACTCTTCAAGAGTAAATATGTACCTAAAATTGAATAGGAGTGACAAATATATCAAAAAAAAATGACAAAGGACAAATATAGCCCTTTTCTAAGAGTATAAGGGCATATATATATATATATAGAGAGAGAGAGAGAGAGAGAGAGAAAGAGAGAGAGATTTTAAATATATATCCTTAGTTTAGGTAGGTATTATCTTATAATAAAAATCATAAATCTAAACAAGGTTTAAATGAGTGATCCAACGATATTTGTGGGTATCCTCAAAATCATCCTTTAATATCTCTTCCTTTTTCTTCTTTCTTGTTATATTATTAATTAGTATCTTCCCTAAATCATTTTCCTAGTTATTTGGCCCTTAATTCATTTTTTCTTTTCACAAGTTTACAATACATTTTGTCATAGCATCAAAATATAAAATCACCATACAAAATTTTTAAAAGAAACAATATAATATAAGTTTTGTTTCATAGTATAATTTGTATGGTTTGATGGATCCAAAAGAGATCCGTAGAGTTTTTCTTATGTTCGATCGAAATGGAGACGGAAAAATTACGCGAAAGGAGTTAAGCGATTCTTTGCAAAATATGGGAATTTACATTCCTGAAATGGAATTTGTGCAAATGATCGATAAGATAGATATAAACAGAGATGGATTTGTAGACATGGAGGAATTTGGGACATTATATCAGTCGATAATGGATGATAAAGATGAAGAAGAAGATATGAGAGAAGCTTTCAACGTGTTCGATCAAAATGATGATGGATTCATCACGGTGGAGGAATTGAGATCCGTTTTGTCATCATTGGGTTTGAAACAAGGAAAAACCCTAGAAGATTGTAAAAGAATGATCATAAAAGTTGACGTGGACGGTGATGGAATGGTTGATTACAAGGAGTTTAGACAAATGATGAAACGTGGTGGATTTTCTTCTTTGAGCTAGCTAGCTAGCTCAATTAATAAACAAAGTAATTATTAAAACATTTGAAATGAATGATATTAAAAGTAGTCAATTAGCCTTTTGTATATGGAGCTAAGGCACAACTTACCTCTTAATTAAGTCCTAAATAGTTTGATCTAATATATAGTTGTGTGTATGACTTTTTCATCTTTTCATTTTCTTTTTTCTTGTTAATATTGGTATAAAAAAAGTCAATTGGATTTATGATATTTATTCATTTCATACGAAAAGATGTATTATTCATTCTGTATTAGTTGGTCATCTTTTTAAAAATAGTTATATTATATTATTAATTGTCCACTTTACGAAATTAAGAAAGTATAGTGATTGGATTTTTCCTACATTATCCTTGCAATTTAGTCTTTTTAAAAATTTACAAAAGTTTGTAAAATTCTCAAGAAGTTTTTTAAGGAGTATATTAGTAAAATTATCTTCTTATATATGATTTCTTAATGTGTGTATAAAGGAAAATGATCAATCAATATGGGACCTATGGAGCAGCTCTATTTCTTCACACATGTTGGTATACATTAATCATGTTGCGTTCTAGATTTTTATTGTATTATATTCTGATTTTTTTTCACATATATATATTTTCTTGTTTTGTTCAATCAGTAAAATGCTTTCAGTAATTTGTTACTCAATGTCATAATTAGCTGCCAAAGTCTGAACGTATCTTTGATTAATGTACACTCCTCTATATGATATTCTATGTTCATATTTGACCATGTCATTAGTTTGTATGTACCATTAAAAGGTGTTATTGAACTAAAACCCAAGTAATGGACGACATTGAAAATGAAATGTTTCTTAATTACCTATCCTAAATTATATAAAATCTGGCTATATGCAATCAAAATTCAATTTTCATACAAAAATGCAGTTACTGCAAATATAGTTGAAATTAAGGGGTTCTCCGGCATTTTATTAGAAGGATCAATAATACAAGTTATCAGTGTTATACTTGTTTAAAAGGGACAAGATGAATTCTATGAAATTTAGTTTGATATGGAAATGACTCAGTTGGTCATTTTTTGTTTTCCGATAGAAATTACCCTTTTCCCTCCCATGATTGACCTTAAGTCTTCTATCTTTGAGTTAAAAAAGTTCATTTTTGAACTTTGAGTTAAAAGTTGATAATTTTAAACGCCTTGATGTTCGATAGTCTAAGTTATTAAGAAACTGATTTTCGGTGTCTTTTCGAGTTTCGAGTGTCAGAATGGAAATCTATCAATTACACCAATTCTTAAAGTTGAAATTTGATATGTAAGATTTGTTGGTTTAGATACCGAGTCTTTTTAAGAATTTGAGGTTCTAAATTGTAAAATTATGGAAATTTAGAATTAGAGTTGAGTTTGATCAACTTTCAGGGTTCGGATGCTCGGATCGATTTTCCGAGAGTTTCATTTTATTAGGGGATGATATTATGCCTAGGGGAGGTTTTGATTTTTTTTGAGAGATCCTGATCTTGTTTTAGGATTTTTAGGTGTTGAGTTAGTTTCATGTAGTTTTCACCAAATGCCGGATCAAGGAGAGATCAGGTTCACGTTTTGACACTTCAATTGGTTCTAGAACATCAAGTGTGATCGATTTGAATATGTGGTTTGTGTGGATGGGGTTCAGAATAAATCCTTAGGGTCTTTTCGATGTGAAGAGTGTTGGTTGATTTTTTGATGTCTGAGTTGTAGTGTATTTCACTTTTGTGAGGAATGGCTCGCGTTAGCGAGGTTTGTTTCACTTTTGTGAACCTTGTTGACCTTTGCACTTGCAAAAGCCTTCGCTTAAGCATGTGAGAACATGATGATGTGAATTTTCTTATTAGGACCTTTATTGACCGATTGATGAAATGGTTGAAAGAATGATTATGAACTTGAATATGATCTGTTGTCTCTTTCATGTCGTGTGATATTGCTACTGTTTGTGAACACAATGATGAGACATGCGATGATTTAAAAAGCCAATGAAAAATTGTTTCGGCTAGTGAATTTATATAATGCTAATGGAAAATGGTTCTGACTAGTGATTTGATATGAAGCCGATGGAAAATAATTTTGACTAGTGATTTGACATACAGCCGATGAGAGATGATTCTAGCTAGTGATTTGATATAAATCCAATAGAAAATGGTTCTGGCTAATTATACTATGCCGATGGAAAATGGTTCCATCAAGAGATTGATTATTATAACTTGATGCATTTGATGCTTATTGTGACTTACTTGTTGCTTGAGATTTATGTATGTTTTGTGTTTTACGGGACTACTTGACTTTGAGATGATATAAAAGATTCGCTCAATTTGTGATTGTAACTTTTCAAATGTGGAGGTTGGGACTTGTGCTCCATGATAGTAGAATTTATAGATTGGACTGATTTACATGAAGATAATAGTTTTTGGAGGTTTGGTTGGAGTGTAAAGGGTATTTAAATTTTTAGCTAGTTTCTTTGTTTAGTAAGCTTCTTGCTGGGTATTGTGTTTTTGGTACTCACCCCTTGCATCTACACTTGTATAGGTTCCGGGTCCGAACCCGTGTGATCTTCTTCTTTTCTCCTTTATGTCAAGGCTTGTTGAAGGACTTGAGAGGTAGCTGTTACTAATCCTCGCGGACCCTCTTTCCTTTTATTTAGGTTTTGTTTTTCTTGAGAAACAAAGATCAAGACTTGTATTAATATTTAAAATTTTGCATTTTCATTAGTGACTTGTACACATGAAAACCAGTATTTGGGGAATTATTTAGAGTAAAATAAGTTTTTCATGTTTGTCTTTTACTTGATTTACATTTATGCATTTCTATCATTTTCGTTGGGGAAAGAGACAAGTGTCATCACATTTATTTTAGGGTTGCGACAAATGGAAACAGAGCCCTAGGTTCATAGATTCCACATGTGTATAAGTCAAGTCTAAGTACAATATGGAGGATCAGTAAAGAGGCATATGTACTTATCTTCAAGAGGCTACAAAGATTGTTAGGAAATTTCCTCTTATTAATCTTTTCTTATAGTGTGTGGTTACCTTTAGTACTGTTGGGTTGTTGCATATCACATTTTCCGAGGACCAAAGCGTCTATTTTTTGTGGTAGACGTGAGGCATTCCCTAGGGTAGTTTCGGAGACCCCATCTAGGGGTAGGGGTAGCGCCTAAGATAGAGGTCGTGCTCGTGGAGTATCCTCGTCTTGAGGTTATATCCATGGAGTTTCAACAGGCGAAGGTTGAGCTAGAAAGGCTTCTCCTAGGAAATATGCATGTTATGACTATTGTTCTGAATGGGGAAGGCACAGTTTGTAGGTCCATCAGGTATTATGTGTTCAGAGAATCTAGAGAATGGATTTCCTTCCAGTTCATTGTGAGAACCGTAAAGGAGACGAAGCTGATGGTTGTAGAGGATATTGGAGAGCCCAAGAAGGGCGGTTCTTCTGGTCAGTTTTATTGTGCATTATCTGGAGCTAAACATTAACAAATTGGTAATATCTCTATTTAGCGTCATGGACCTGTTTATGATTCTATGCCAAAAGCATAAAGTGGGCATCGCTACAAACAAAAATAACTCTTAGTGGCATTAACTTATGACATTGATAAAGAGTCTTAATATCTTTATCGACATTAGTTAAGTGTCAATAGAATCAATGTCGTTAAAGGCTTTAGGGACATATATAAAGAGTGCTAATTGCCACTAAAATACATATTTACAGTAGTTAAAAATTAATTGCCGCTAAAGATATTTTTTTATATAGTGGCGCAGTCAGCCCGATGATCTTATGGTTCTGGACGAGGTAGCTGTCACATCCGGGTTTAACTCCTAGACGTAATCCGTATCATCGTCTTCTTTAAGGACTAAGACTAGCCTCTTAGATTATATCATCACATTCATAAGTCAAATTTAGCGGAAATTTTAAAACTTTTTATTACTTCTACTTGGAGTTATAAATAGACCTCTACATACACATAATATATATAGAGAGTATACATAGACCCTTTGTATAGAAAAGTTACATAGCCTTGTACTTTTATTGCACATATATATACATAACATAGAACATAGTCTTAAAGATTGTCTCATCTCTTACCATCAAAACGATCATAGCAATTGGGGCATATCCCTACATCAATTTAAAGAAGCCACATATAGGCTTATAAAAATCATACTCAAATGAAAATAGAGTAAACATAAGAGTCTTAGAAAAACAAGGCAACTCCATAAGCTAGATATTGACATCGCCCTTGAAAAGTGAGGACCTACCCACTTGAATGGTAGAAAGTATCCAAGTCTTCTTCAAGTCATCTTGAATGAGACTTCAATGACCAGAACCTAAAATATTGGGGAAAAAGGAAGAAATGGGGTTAGTACGCCAGTTGTACTAAGTATAAGACCATATGCACATATACTTATAAAATATGCTAAGAAAAGGACATTTCAATAAATATGAATTTTCCATTTAAAACCTTCATGCACATTCAAGATGACCACACCTATCAACATTTCATATTTATTAAGTTATAGGCATTTTCATTGCAATACTACAACATCAAGTCTAGTTAAGTCAACCATTCATACCATGTAAGTAGATACATACTCAAATAACTCTATCATCAAGTCCACTTTAGCAAAAAGCATGAATAAGAGTACATGTCATTATAACAAAGCAAGAAAATTACCCATGAACCCCTATCAACTCAACAAGTGAAATGACCAAGCAATGCCCCATAACCATACTCAATCAAGTAACCCAACAAGAATCATGACTAACACCCTACTTCATATAACATGACATTTAGACATATATTTCACGTTACTCTAACAATATAGACCAACACATATTCATAGATGAACTAATCAACATATAGTATCAGCAATGTGCAGTTCATCATATGCATATCATATACCATTATAAACATAAACATACATAAGAACATCCTTCTAAGACTCCCCTCAAGGCTAAATAGTGTAATGCTTAGGTACAGACCCATACCCCGACCTAGACTAAGATAGACCCCTTAGGTTGTCCTAGTTATAGTTAAATTTTTTAATTCATATTACCTTTTTGGGAATATCTTTCTCTAACCAACATATACCACATGACATAGTGTGGAATCAGTTTCATAAAACCCTACACCGAAGGAAGGCGGACTACTTGCCAATGTAGGACCAAAATATAATAAAACATAGCAACTACGTGGATCCACTAGCTAGTATTCCTATGGGGGCAACATAGTTGAAGAACTTAGAGATATAGTTTGGACCCTCTTTATGCTACATTGATTGTAGTCTCCAATCTCAGGAGTACTTTAGTGCTCTTACCTTCCTTATATGGGAAGGGACAATCCCACTCTAGTTCACTTGGTGCTAAGCCAGAGTTCCTTTTTTGAAATGTCTTTAAGCCTTTAATTATAAATTATAGCTTAGTTTAGGTCAAAGGGTCTAACCCTTGTATAATTATCATAATCAATAGATCAATATAATTGAATGAGTATAAGTCCTTTAATTACAATTCATATAAGTGAAGTTAGCACATTATCATTTCATATCATAATAAGGTACAATGATATTCATCACTATCCCTATATAACAATACACCTAAAATAACCTCACAACATAGTCAATACATTTCAATTAAACATTACACCACCCTATAAATCCTAATATAAGGCTTACTGCAACATGATATCATGACCTAATCACAATTAACAACAATTGGAAGTAAGAGATAGAGATTATAAGACTTACCAAGTCTCCTTCATAGTTCATTACCAAGGTCTTACCATAAACCCTTAATTCAATCCAATTTTGAAGTGAAACATCATGATTCCATAATCAACATGATAACAAGGCTACAAGAATCACTACATCACAATTCAATACCAGATCATAGCTGAAGATAAGACACTTAGGTCAATTCACTTTCTAACCTAGATCATCATCTCAAGAACTAGAATGAAAGAATAAAATTCACTCTAATTTGTTGATGATTAATTTAAAAACATCAATTGATATCAATTCAACCAATAATCAAGTCCATTGAACCAATCTGAACTTAATTCATGTCAATATCCAACCTAGAGTGTAGGGTTAAGGATCATCATCTACAAACTAAACCACACAATCAAGATATACCACAAGTGAGTTAGAATACATGTTAATCTATTTATTTATCCAATATAAAACATAAAAAAATCAATTCATAACCTAATTTTTGAGATTGAGAACAACCCACACGAAAAACTATCTTTTGAAAATATTTTGAAGGAGCCCTTTGAGGAAAGAGATCCCAAAGGTGAATTTGATCCAATACCTCAACTTTTGATGAGGATTTGATGGTAAAATCGTCCATATAATCCTTCAAATCCTTACCCTAGCTAGTGTTCAATGGTGTCTTCCAATAGAAAGAGAAAGAAGAGAGAAGGAAGAGGAATTGTTTTTGTGAGTTGTTTTTAATCTAATGAGGGTTGGGGTCTCTATATGGGTGGTCAATTAACTTAATTATAACTCCCTTAAACCCCTAACTAATCACCTAACAACTTAACTATGTAAATTAAACTAACTTAAAATGTGCAGGGAAATTTGACCCTCATAGAAGGAACCCCATCGATGGTCCATCTGTAAGTCGACGGGCACTGTGCCTTCTGTGCAGCACAACCGTCGTTTTGGTCAGAGACTGGTGCAACAAAGGGATCCAACAATTTGGATAAGTGTTGGTCAACGGTTGGCATCGATGCCATGTCTATCCACATAGGAGCCGTCATTTGCCCTGTTGTGGTTGCACACTGCCCACGCTGTGTTGCCTTCTACGTGCTAGGGTCCTCCTCATGGGCCCTTGGTTGATCCTTGCAGAGTCGAACCCAGATGTTTTGACCACGAATCTTCTTAACACCTATTAAATACCCTTCCACAAATTTTCATGGATTTCTGACTTCTAAAAGCTCGTCAAAAAGGCTTTGGCACGCTGGTACCTCGTAGAACTAGTTTCTGGATGTCATGGATATTTTGGTTCCTAAACTTCTTAAATGACCTATATCCATTCGAACTGGTCTTAAAACAGTGTTTAAACCTCATTTTAAGACTCGTCTTCGATTTTTAAAATGCTACATTATCCCGCTTTAAGGAATATTAGTCCCGGAATGACACTAAACATCTTCAAAAGGAAGGAATAGACTCAAGACTAGCAGCCCAACCAACGACAATACATAATAACATCAACAAGAAATTCAAAACTTCAATTACCACACGTAAGGATTAACATTACGTTATGAGGAATATCTTTCTCATAACAACAACATAAGCTCAAAATACTTTACATGAGTCAATTATGTGAAATTTCAGTCCATCAACATGCTATATCTCATTTCAGAAAGATTCACCATATCAAAATGTACAAGATAATTCAACCAAGACAAAGAGTAAAATTTCAAGTTAAAATTCTCACTTCAATGTAATTCACCGTAAAGTAATAAATAAAAAATGCACATGTTGAAATACTTCACTAAAAATCAAAACAACTTGAATTTTAGTCATTATATTCATTATTAGTAAGAACTAATAACCTTAGTTATGAAATAGATGAGGGTAACGAGACTTCTTGTCGGCCTTGGCCTCCTATGTTGCACCCTCAACTAGGTGATTCTTCCATAACACCTTTACGGAAACCACCTATTTATTCCTTAAGTTCTTGACTTGACTATCATGAATTTGAACCGGAACTTCCTCATAAGAGAAGTTATCCTTGACACCAAGGCCCTCAATAGGAAGAATAGACTCGGGATCACGATTACACATTTTAAGCATGGAAACATGGAAAATTGGATGAACCAATGCCAATTCATTAGGAAGTTTCAATTCATAGGCAAACTTACAACCCTTTGCTATTTCATGGTGACCCACATAACGAGGACTCAACTTCCCTTTCTTGCCAAATCTACCCATCCCTTTAATTGGTGAAAGCTTCAAATACACTCTATCACCTTCTTTAAACTCCAAATCACTTCTTCTATGATCGGCATATTACTTTTGCCGACTATAGGCTGTTTGCAACCGGTCCCTTATGATACGAAATTTATCTATAGTCTTATAAACCAAATCGGGTTCAAGAAGCGAAGGCTCTCCAACTTCAAACCATACTATAGGAGACCTACATCTCCTACCATACAAGGCTTCATAGGGAGCCATGGAAATAAATAAATGAAAACTATTATGTTATGCAAACTCCACTAAAGGCAACTTTTAATCCCAATTTCCCTTGAAATCAATAATACAAGCCCTAATCATATCCTCAAGGGTTTCAATAGTACATTCTGCTTGACCATCCATTTGGGGATGAAAAGCGGTATTCAAATTCACCTTAGTACCTAACCCTTTTTGGAATGACCTCTAAAACCAAGATGTGAATTGTGCAGCCCGATACGATAAAAACGGAATACCATGGCGTCACATAATCTCATATATGAAAATCCTAGCATAATCTTCCACCTAATAAGTAAACTTGATCGAAATAAAGTGAACGAACTTGGTCAATCAATCCACAACCACCCATATATAATCATATTGCTTTTGTGTCCGAGGCAAACCCAGTACAAAATCCATATTGATGTCTTCCGAGTTCCAAGTAGGAACTTGGATTTCTTGTAGTAAGACACCCGAATTTTGATGTTCGACTTTTACTTGTTGGAAATCTGGACACTTAGTGATACACTCCACTTTGTCCTTCTTCATACCTTACCATCAATATACTTCTCTAAGGTCATGGTACATTTTTGTCGAACCCGAATGAATGGAGTAGCGGGACCCATGGGCCTACTCAAGGATCCGGTCCCTCAACCCATCTACATTGGGAACACACAATCTCCCTTGGTACCTTAACACACCATCCCCCCTAAGGAGAATGACTCATTTAACTTAACGAGAACCGATGCTTTAAACTCGATCAACGGTTGATCTAGGTGTTGTTTGGACTTCACCTCAACTACCAATGCTGACTCGGAGTTATTATGAACCATGAAACCACCATCCAAAATATCTTCTAACCTCACACCCAACCTAGCTAACCTATGAACATCCTTCACTAGATCTTTCTTGGCTTCATCAATGTGTGATACACTACCCATAGTCATACGACTTAGGGCATCTACAACCACAATAACCTTGCTGGGGTGATAGAGGACACTCATGTCATAATCTTTCAACAATTCTAACCACCTTATTTGACGGATATTCAACTTTTTTTGTGTAAACACATATTGGAGACTCTTATAGTCGGTAGAGACATCAACATGAACACCATAAAAGTAATTCCTCAATATTTTCAAGGCAATAACCACGACTGCTAACTAAAGGTCATGAGTTGGATTGTTTCTCTTATGCACCTTTAGTTTCCTAGAAGCATAGACTATCACCTTTCCATGTTGCATGAGCACACACCTGAAACCCACTCAGGACACCTCATCATACACAACAAAACCATTTGTACCCTCCGGTAAGGTCAACACTAGAGCGGAAGTAAGCTTATCTTTCAACATTTGGAAACTTCTCTCACATGCCTCCGACCACTCAAATTTCTTACACTTTTGGGTCAAACTAGTCAAGGTAGATGCAATGGATGCAAAACCCCCCACAAGCTTCTGATAATAACCCTCTAAACAAAAGAAACTCTTACTATAGGTTGGAGTCAAAGGTTTAGGACAATTTTTCACCGCCTCCATTTTCCTTGGATAAACCTCAACTCCCTCACTAGAGATGATATGACCAAGAAATGTCACCGACCTCAACCAAAACTCATAATTTCTATACTTGGCAAACAATTGATGTTCACAATACCCTCAAATGGTTCATGTGCTCACCCTTATTTTTCATATATACTAAGATGTCGTGAATGAAGACAATGACAAATAAACCTAGGTAATTTCAAAACAACCTATTCATTAGGTCCATGAACGCTGCCGAAGCATTAGTGAGACCAAAGGACATTACTAAGAACTCATAATGACCATATCTATTTTGGATTGCCGTCTTTCGTATATCCTCACCTCTCACCCTATGTTGGTGATACCTCGACCATAAGTCAATCTTAGAAAAGTAAATTACCCCTTGGAGTTGATCAAAAAAGTTTTCAATCCGAGGGAGAGGATACTTGTTCTTCATTGTGACTTTATTGAGTTGAAGGTAATCCATACACATTCTTAAAGACCCATCCTTCTTCTTCACTAACAAAACCAAAGCACCCCATGGGGAAATACTATGTCTTATGAAGCCTTTGTCTAGTAAATCCTTGAGTTGTGCCTTCAACTCTTTCAATTTGGCCGGATCCATTTGATAGGGAGGACTTCAAATGGGATTTGTATCCGGTAGAAAATCAATACCAAAATCAATTTCTTGTTTGGGAGAAATATCGTGAAGGTCATTAGGAAAAACCTCTGAAAATTCACTCACTAGGAGGACCGACTCAATAGGAGGAATTTTGGAGTCTAGATCTTGGATTCTTACAATATGGTATCAACAACATTTAGAATCATCATGCATGCTTTTACACAAGAGATAATACAACCTCAAGAAATAGAGTTTCCCCCCTTCCACTCTACAATGAGTTCTATTGGAAATTTAAACTTCACCACGCTTGTCCTACTATTAATAGAAGCAAAGCAAGCATGCAACCAATCCATACCAAATATAACATCAAAATCATGCATATCGAGTTATACTAGTTCAACATAAAAAACTTTGTCGGGCAACATTATGGGATAATTTTACATACCTTTTTTGAAACAACCGACTCACCCACCGGAGTAGACACTATAAAAGGTTCATGCAAAGTATCGGGTAAAATATCAAACTTTTTGGCTACTAGAGGAGTAAAAAAGGATAAAGTATCACCTGGATCAAATAAGACATAAACATCAATAGAGAAGACATTCAATATACCAGTCACCACGTCGGGAGAGGTCTCTTGCTCACCCCTAGAGCAAAGAGAATAGAAGCGATTCTTCTTTAGAGCCTCATTTGAACTAGTTTCTTGAGCTTTACCACCCTTTTCTTTACCCTTTATATTAAGTAAATCCCTAACATTGTGACCGCTTTTACCACAACAAAAACAATTGTCTGTCCCCTTAAGGCAATCACCAAAGTGATTCTTGCATCACTTTCCACAAATTAGCTTGTCGGTTGATGAATTAGTACATTTTCCCTTATTAAACTTAGGGTTAGACACCCTATCACCACTAGCCTTAGGGAACTTTGAAGTAACTTAACTTGAAACTCGTTTCTTAAACCTAGACTTGTCTTGTATCTCAAACCTATTATTTGAAGAACCTCCATCAAAAGATCTTGCTCTTTTAGCATCTCTACTTTTCCTCTTAGACTTGCCTCTTCCACATGCTTGGCATGTACCATAAGACGAGAAATGTTCATGTTGTGAAGTAGCATAGCCGAATGACACTCTTCTTGCAAATCATGCGACACCCATTCACAAAGCAACTCATTTCATCTCTAGAATCGGGAACCAAGGAAGGGGCATATTTTGACAATTTTGTGAGTTTAAAGGAGTATTCATGAACACTCATACATACTTGGTGAAGGTTGATGAACTCCACCACTTTAGCTTGCCTCATTTACCTAGGAAAGAATCGATCAACAAAAGCCTTCATAAATATCTCCCAAGTCAATGGACCACATCTCAATGGACTATTATCCCTGCATTGAACAAATTATGCTTGAGCCACATCCTTGAGTTGATAAGTGTCCAACTCGGCCTTCTCAATTGTGGACAACCCCATCGACAAAAGTATCTTATAGACTTCATTGATTAATTCTTGGGGGTCTTACTCAACCTTAGACCCGTAAAAAGTAGGAGGGTTCATTCAAGTGAAGTCCCTTAGACGGGAAGCCATAGTGGTAACTTGTTGATGAGAACGGGGTAAAATCTCCCAGTTGGCTTGGGCCGTCATAGCTGGTGCTTGAGCCCTGCCAACTTGTGCTTGAGTAGTGATATCTTGGGCCATTTGAAGAAGATCTACCCTTATATTCTCATCCATCAAAGGAGGAGGTTTGACAAGAGCTTGTTCCATATTAGCATCTTCTTCAAGTGGAGGACTTGATCACCATGGGGAGGAGCTCCCACATTGGCAATTTCCTCTTTAAATGATCATAGAAATTTGGGCATAAACCGACATCAATGTAAAGAAACCACATATAGGCTTAGACAAATCGTACTCAAATGAAAATAGAATAAACATAAGAGTCTTAGAAAAATAAGGCAACTCCATAAGATAGATATTGGCATCGCCCTCGGAAAATGAGGACCTACCCACATGGATATTAGAGAGTATACAAGTCTTCTTCAAGTCGTCTTGAATGAGACTTCAACGACAGGAACCTAAAATTATAAAGGAAAGGAAGAAATAGGGTTAGTATGCCACTTGAACTAAGTATGAAACCATATGCACTTATAAAATATTCTAAGAAAAGGGCATTTCAATAAATATGCATTTTTCATTTAAAACCTTCATGCACATTTAACAAGACCGTACCAAAAAATATTTCACATTTATTAAGTCATTGGCATGTTAATCTCAATTCTACAACATCATGTCTAGTTAAGTCAACCATTCATACCCTGTAAGCAGATACATACTCAAATAACTCTATCATCAATTCATCTTTAGCAATAAACATGAATAAGAGTACATTTCAATATAACAAATCAAGACAATTACCCATGAACACTATCAAGTCAAAAAGTGAAATGACCAAGCAAAGCCCCATAACCTTACTCAATCAAGGAACCCAACAAGAATCATGACTAACACCCTACTTCACATAACCTTACATTTAGATATACATTTTATCTTACTTTAACAATATAGACCAACACATATTCATAGATGAACTAATCAACATATAGTATCAACATGCAAATTCATCATATAAATATCATATACCATTATAAGCATAAACATACATAAGATTATCCTCCTAAGACTCCCCTCAAGGCTAACTAGTGCAATGCTTAGGTAAAGTCTCATACCCCTACCTAAACTCAGCTAGACCCCTTAGGTAATCCTAGTTAGAGTTCAATCTTTTAATTCATTTTACCTTTTTGGGAACATCTTTCTTTAACCGGCATAGACCACATGAGCTTGTGTTGAATCCGGTATCATAAATCCTTACACCGAAGGAAGGTGGACTACTTCTTAAGGTAGTACCAAAATATAAAACATAGCAACTACGTGGATCCACTAGCTAGTATTCCTATGGGGGAAACATAGTTGAAGAACTAGGATATATAGTTGGGACCCTCTTGATTCTACAAGCGTTTAGTCTCCAATCTCAAGAGTTTAGTGCTCCTACTTTCCCTATGTGGCAAGGGACACTTCTCACTCTAGTTCACTCGGTGCTAAGCTAGAGTCCCTTTTTAGAAATGTCGTTAGGCATTTAATTATCAATCATATCTTTGTTTAGATCATAGGGTCTAACCCTTGTATAATAATAATCATCAATAGCTTAATAATAATTGCATGAGTATAATTTCTTTAATTACAATTCATATAAGTGAGGCAGCACATTAGTATTTCATATCATAATAAGGTACATTGATAGTTATCACCATCCTTCTATAACATACACCTTAATCACACTCACAACATAGTCAATATATTTTAATTCAATATCATACCACCCTATAATTCCTAATATATGGCTTACTCAAACATAGAATCATGACTTAATCACAATTGACCACAATTGAAAGTAAGAGATAGAGATTATAAGATTTACCAAGTCTCCTACGTAGTTCATCACCAAGGTCTTACCATAAAATCTCAACTCAATTAAATTTATATGTAAAAAATCATAATTCGATAATCAACATGATAACAAGGCTACGAGAATTACTACATCACAATTCAATACTAGATCATATCTTAAGAGAAGACACTTAGGTTAATTCACTTTCTAACCTATATCATCATATCAAGAAGTAGCATGAAAGACTATAATTCACTCTTAATTGTTCATGATTAATGTAACAACATCAATTAATAGCAATTCAATCAACAACCAAGTCAATTAAACCAATCTCAACTTAATTCATGTCAATATCAAACCTAGGGTTAAGTGTTACAAATCATCATCTATAAACTAAACCAAACAATCAATATATACCAAAATTAATTTAGAATACATGTTAATATATTCATATTATACAATATAAAACATAATCAAATAAAACCATAACATAATTTTCGAGTTTGAGAAGAACCCACATTAAAACCCATCTTTTTTTGAAAATATTTTGAAGGAGCCCTTTGAGGAAAGAGGTCTCAAAGGTGAATTATATACCATATTTCAATGTTTGATGAGTATTTGATGGTGAAATCGTCCCTTTTCAGCCCCCAAATCCTTCCCCTAGATAGTCTTCAATGGTGTCTTCTAATAGAGAGAGAAAGAAGAGAAGGAAGAAGAATTATTTTTGTTAGTTGTGTTTAATCTAATAAGGGTTGGGATCTTTATATGGGGGGTTAATTAAATTAATTAGACTCCTTTAAAACCCTAATTAACCACCTTACCCCTTAACTAATTGAATTAAACTAAATTAAAATGTGCAGGGAAATTTGACCCTCACAAACGGAACCCCGTCGATGGTCCGTCTATGACTCGATGGGCACTTTGCCTTCCATGCGGCACAATCGTCGTTTTGGTCAGACACTGGTGTAGGTGAAGACTCCAAAAGTTTTTATAAGTGTTGGTTGATGGTTGACATTGATTTTCCGTCGATCTATACACGAGCCACCATTTGCCCTCTCGTGGTTGCACACCGCCATGGCAGTGTTGCCTCCTACTTGCTAGGGTCCTCCTCAAGGGACCTTGGTTGGTCCTTGGGGATTCGTAACTGGATGTTTCGACCATGAATCATCTTAAACACCTATTAAGTACCTTTCCACCAATTTTCATGGAGTTCAAACTTGTAAAATCTCATCAAATAGGTTTAGGCATGCTAGTACCTTCCAGAACAAGTTTCCAAACCTC
Source organism: Solanum lycopersicum (assembly GCF_036512215.1). Taxonomy (NCBI): domain Eukaryota; kingdom Viridiplantae; phylum Streptophyta; class Magnoliopsida; order Solanales; family Solanaceae; genus Solanum; species Solanum lycopersicum. Next base: position 42,778,144 of record NC_090808.1, on the reverse strand, counting down.
ATGGACGTTTTCGTTCCTTAAATTCCTAAATTGCCTATATTCATTAAAATGGGTCTAAAAACAGTGTTTATACCTCCTGGTACCTATGTTAGGCCTTAAGAATTGTCTTGGATTTTTGAAATGTTACAGTAGCCATGGTAGTCGTCTGGTTCGCAACAAAAGTAATTTTTTTTTCATAGATATTTTTATACTTGTGGGGATCTGAGTCATGATGCGATAGTTTCCTCTAAATAATTATCAAGGACTTCAGCATTATTATTTAGGTGATCCTGCTAGATATTTAAACCCTCTTGTTAGGGGTCGAGGCATAGTTAAGTCCATTATTGATAGAGGTAATCCAACTCTACAAGGTGGAGGTAAAGGTTCAACTCAGACTGTAGATCGTTGGGAGGGACAATGTTATGCTTTTCCAAGAAGTCCTTCGGTGAAGATTTCTAATTGTGTGATCCTAAGAATCATCCAATATTTCATTGACATGTATATTTATTGTTTGATCAGGGGTGTACTTTCTCATATATGTTGATATACCGTGGTTTAACGGTATAATTAATACATTTTCCTTAATTTTAGTTTGTCCAAAAGCCTTCTTATGCTAATTTTTATATAAGTTTCTCTTTATTTTGCAGGAAATCTGTCAAAAGATAAATGTGGAGATTTGGAGCGAAGAAATGCAGAAGAGACTACCTACGGAGCTTATGAGGGTCCGTCGTGCTTGTGACGGTCCGTAGGTGGTAGTGTAGTGCAGCTGCTGAAGGAAGATGGGGAATTCTGACCAAGTGTGGGATTACGAAGCTTGTGACGGTCCGTCGTGGCTATGACGGTCCGTCCTGCAGGTTCGTCGTGAAGTTCAGAGAAGTGATCCCTGTACCCAGATTCCAAGAGTTGAAGTGTTTTGGAATGAGACCATCGACGGACCGTTGTGCCTATGACGGTCCGTCATACTTACCGTCGAGATGAATGAAGATAGCAGCAGAAGAAATTGCACAAGTATAGGACGACGGAGTCCATGACGGTCCGTCGTGACCACGACGGTCCGACGCGTGGTCCGTCGACCCAGCCGCGTTTTGGCAGATTTCCAGCAATTAGAATCCTTGTTTAATTAGGTTTTTGTGTTTTTATGAATAGTTAGAAAAACCTCGTTTTTGAGGTTAGAATCTATGAGATTAGACATCAGTTTTTTAGACTTTGTGTATTAGTGTTGGATTTTGTGATTCTTGCAAGTGATTTTTGGATATTACTCAAGCAAACTTTGGATTTTATTCTTTCTCATTGAAGTAAGTACATGAATTCGTATTTAATATATTTGAATAATGTGTTTATGGCTATGAGTAACTAAACTCCATAACTAGGGTTTTGGGAACCATAGTCAAATAATGAGATAAACCCTAACTAAAATAACAATTCTAGATTAGTGTCTTGCATATATTAATAATTCTTTTGCTTAAAAGTATTTTTAACGGATGGCCAACGTTAGAAATCACCTTAATGCTACTTACCGGACCAAGGAGGTAGATAATAGGAAAATAATTATTAACATCGATTTAGTGTATACTATCTAATAGGCTAGTATTGATTGGTACGAGGTAATAACTTAGTGAAATATTGAATATGGTGCTTAATATGAGGTAATGATAAGGGTTAGGATAGCAACACACATAGCCGAACCAAGGATTTAGAAATACATAACTTATCACTTTGCATGAAAGATACTAGGAAAGAATTGTTATAGTTAGAATTATCAAGTTATGAACCTGTGGGGAACACGTAAACCCTAGTTACCTTGATTAATTGATTAAAATCCAACTGGCAACGCTGCTAAGTGTTGCTTTAAAGTTTGTTATTTATTTCCACTCATTTAGAAATAGAAACCCCCCTTTTTATGTTTTTTACTTTCCAAGGAAATCATTGACCAAGCAATTGTAATAACAAGTTGAAGTTAAGTCTAGACTATTTTCCTCGTGGGAACGATCCCAACCTCCCTAGTTTGGTTATTTACTTGACACGACCTCTTTACATCTTATTTGAGAAGTAAGTTTGAGCGTATCAAATTTTGGCGCTGCTGCCGGGGACTATAGCTTTTAGATTAACTTGAACTTATTACTATAGTTTAGTTGATATTTTCTTTATTTCACTTTGTTTGAGTGTTTTTGATTTCTTTTCAGAACTATCCTCCTTGTATTCCAAATACACGGAGAGGAAGAGAACCCTTGTTTCCCTACGATCAAGAGCTAGAGCGTACACTACGCAATATGAATTGAAACTTTGGAATAAATAATGAGGATCCGAACCAGAACATTCCAGCTCCGGTTGATGTTCATGGTCAGATGTTACCCGATGCTCCCGGTGAACATCAACAGAGGGGAAAAAATCCCGTTCCACTTGCCTTGCCCCCTCTACCCACAGGCCAAACTTTTGTGGTAACTAGTAGCCTGATGCAAATGCTTACTGCCAGAGGTTTGTTTTCAGGGCTACCTTCTGAGGATCCACATGCCCATATAGCTAAGGTAAGGGCAGTGTGTAAAAGTTGTGTGGGGAGGCCGGATTTGAATCTAGATGTAATAGGTCTCAGAGTGTTTCCTCTCTCACTGACGGGAGAGGTTGCTATATGGTTCACTCAGCTCCCATACAACTCAATCTTCACTTGGAACCAATTGAGGGATGTTTTCTTAGCACGCTACTATCCAGTCTCCAAGAATCTAAACCACAAAGATAGAGTGAATAAGTTTGTGGCACTACCAGGAGAGTCAGTTAGTAGTTCTTGGAATTGATTCAGCTCATTCTTGAGAAGTGTTCCAAATCACCATATAGATGATGAGTCACTGAAGGAATACTTCTATCGGGGACAGGATGACAACAACAAAGCGGTGTTGGACACTATAGCAGGTGGATCTTATGGAGAATGCCCTTATGGTGAGATTGCTGAAAAATTAGAGAAAATCTCCTGAAATAACAAAGCTTGGAGTACTAGGAAGTACGACACAGGAAGAAACACCTTCATAGTGCAGTCCACTCACAACCAAGCCACAGATGAGACTCGTGAAGAAATGGCTCAGATGAGAACAGAGCTTGGGTTGGTACTAAAACATGTCACTAGGGGTGCAGAAAAGACAAATGCAGTCAACTACTTGGCTAAACCACCACCTCCAAACGATGAGTGTTACTATGAAGAAGATACCTATGCTGTAAATGAACAGATGGGAGGTTTCCGACCAAGTGCCCAAGGCTCTAATCAGGAGAATTGGTGCCAAGGTCAAGAGAACCAAGGTCAGAACTATGGTAACTACAATCGTGTGGGTCATTATGTCCGAGATGAAAACTACAATCGCGAAACAATAGGAATGGACCCTATGTTCCTCCTTAAAATTGTGAAGTTACTCCTAGGGATGGTGGAGGTAGTATGTCGCGAGTTGAGGATATGTTGCATAAAATGATGAGGACGTTCGATGCTAGTGATGAGCACAGTAAAGATTTGAGGAATGATTTAGCGGGTATTGGGCAAAAAGTTGATACACATGCAATATCGATTAAGCAACTTGAGTTACAATTGGCCCAAATATCTGCAACTGTGAACACACGGCAACCGGGCACTCTTCCTAGCAACAATGTCCAAAATTCGAAAAATGATGGACATTCTATGGCAATTACTACTCATGGTGGCAAGCAAACCATTGACCCACCTATGCCATCTAATGAGAATAAGGTGACAAAAGATACTGATAAAGTGGTAAATATTGATGCTGATTTAGAGGATAACATTGCAAAAGATGCTGAAGTGCCTAAAAAGGTAACTCATATGCCTAGGATACCACCCCCATTTCCTCAAAGATTATTGAAAAAGACCGAGGATGGCAAATATCGGCGTTTTATAACAATGTTGAAGCAACTTTCTATCAATGTCCCTTTGGTAGAAGCTTTAGAACAAATGCCCGGTTACGCCAAGTTTATGAAAGATGTGGTTAAAAAGAAAAGATCGGTTACTTTTGAGGATGATGATAGAGTGCAGCATTGTAGTGCTATTGCTACAAGATCTCTTGTCCAAAAGAAAGAAGATCCGGGTGCGTTCACTATTCCTTGTACAATCAGGTTATTACATTTTGCGAAAGCATTATGTGATCTGGGGGCAAGCATAAATCTCATGCCCCTCTCGATTTACAAGAAGTTGGGTTTGGGTGACCCAAAGCCCACTGCGATGCGGCTTCTGATGGATGATTGAACAGTAAAACGGCCTATAGGTATACTCCACGATGTGCTAGTAAAAGTGGAGTCATTCGTATTTCCAGCATATTTTGTTATTCTTGATTGCGAAGTCGATTTTGAAGTGCCCATTATTCTTGGGAGGACATTCCTTGCTACGGGAAGAACCTCAGTAGACATGCAAAAGGGGTAGATGAAATTTTGGTTGAACAATGAGGAAGTGACCTTTAATATTTGTAGGTCCATGAGGCAGAGTGGTGAGCTTCAATCGGTATCTGCTATATCCTACAACATGGGTGAGACATCTAAGACATAAATAGAAGAACGTCTAGGTGTAGAAGCATTAGCGGGAGCGATAATGAACTCTGATAGCGATTGCATTGAAGAGTTTGAGTCATTAGTCACGGCTCTTGACCGAGGTGATGTTCAGTTTAAACCAAAGAAATTTGAGCTTGATATGAAGAATTGCGAGTCCCCACCCGCGAAACCATCTATAGAGGAGGCTCCAAAGTTAGAACTAAAAGATCTCCCACCTCATCTCAGGTATGAATTCTTAGGAAATGGTGACACTTTGCTGGTAATCATTGCATCAGACCTGGATGAATAACAAGTTCAGAGTTTGGTAAAGGTGCTAAAAAGGTTCAAAAGAGCTATTGGGTGGACTATTGTGGACATTATTGGGATCCCTTCTGGTATTTGCTCTCATAAATCCAACTCATGCCTGATCATAAGTCGAGTATTAAGCACCAGAGACGCTTGAATCCTCCTATGCAAGAGGTTGTGAAGAAGGAAATCATTAAGTGGTTGGATGCCGAAGTAATCTATCCAATCGCTGATAGTAGTTGGGTATGCCCGGTTCAGTGTTTACCTAAGAAAGGGGGAATGACTGTGGTCCCCAACAAAAGAAATGAACTTGTTCCAATGAGACCGGTTACTGGATGGAGGGTGTGTATGGATTACTGTAAACTGAACTCATGGACTGAAAAAGACCATTTTCCTATGACCTTCATGGATCAGATGTTGGATAGACTTGCAGGAAAATGGTGGTATTGTTTTCTTGATGGGTATTCGGGGTATAATCAGATTTCTATTGCACCAGAAGATCAAGAGAAAACCACTTTCCCTTGTCCATATAGGACCTTTGCGTTCAGAAGAATGTCGTTTGGGTTGTGCAATGCACCCGCAACATTTAAGAGATGTATGATGTCAATAATTTCTGACATGGTGGAGGATACTATAAAAGTTTGGATGATTTTTCTATGGTTGGTGATTCATTCGAGCGGTGTTTGACCAATTTATCTGAGGCCCTTAAGAGATGTGAAGACTGCAATTTAGTACTAAACTGGGGAAAGTGTGATTTCATGGTGAAAGAGGGCATTGTGTTGGGTCATCGCATTTCTGAAAAGGTCATAGAGGTTGATCGAGCTAAAGTTGAGGTAATAGAGAGACTTCCCCCACCGATCTCTGTGAAAGGTGTGAGAAGTTTTCTTGGGCATACATGTTTTTACCGGAGATTCATCAAAGACTTTTCAAAGATTGCACACCCATTGTGCAAACTGCTGGAGGAAGATTGTAAATTTTGTTTTGATGAATCCTGTTTTAAAGCATTCGGTGAGCTAAAAGAAAAGGTAGTGTCTGCGCCTATCATTATTTCTCCGGATTGGAACATCCATTTGAGGTAATGTGCAATGCTAGTGGGGTGGCTCTTGGTGTAGTGTTGGGACAGAGAAAAAACAAAATCCTTCACCCCATTTACTATGCTAGTAAAGCCCAAAATGAAGCTCAGAAGAACTACACAGTGACTGAGAAAGAACTCCTTGCAGTAGCTTTTGCTTTTGAGAAATTTCGCTCCTGTTTGCTAGGTACTAGAGTTATAGTGCGTACTGACCACTCAGCATTGCGATATTTGATGGCGAAGAAGGATGCGAAACCTAGGCTGATTCGTTGGGTATTATGCTACAAGAATTTGACTTTGAAGTGCTAGATAGAAAAGGAACTGAAAATCAAGTTGCTGATCACTTGTCTCGTCTAGAGGATGAAGCTATGAGAGAGTTAGGGGATAATACTGACATTGATGATACTTTCCCCGATGATCATGTATTGGCTGCTTCACAAGACTTGATTCTATGGTTCGCAGATTTTGCGAACTATCTAGCTAGTGATATTGTTCCATTAGACTTGTCCTTTCGTCAGAGGAAAAAGTTCATGTACGATGTGAAGAAGTTCTTTTGGGATGAACCATACTTGTATAGGAGATGTGCCGACTGGCTTATTCGGCGTTGTGTGCCAGAATGTGAAATGTTGAGTGTGTTGGAGGCATGCCATTCCTCACTCGTTGGTGGAAATCACAGTGATATCCGAACCACGCAAAAGATATTACAATGTGGTTACTATTGGCCAACAATTCATCAAGATGCTCATGGGTTTGCTAAAGCATGTGACAAATGTCAACGAGATGGTAGTATTTCAAGAAAGCAAGAGCTCCCTCTAAACACAATTCTTGTGATTAGGTTATTTGATGTTTGGGGTATTGACTTTATGGGCCCTTTTGTGAGTTCTCATGGCATGAAGTACATTCTAGTACAGTCGATTATGTATCTAAATGGGTCAAAGCCATTGCACTCACAAACAATGAAGGAAAGAGTGTCACTGCATTCTTGAAAAAGAATATATTCTCTCGTTTTGGCACCCCAAGGGCCATTATTAGTGTTGGGGGCTCCCACTTCTGCAACAGATTGTTCAAGGGGTTATTGGAGAAATACGAGGTTCTCCATAATGTGGCCACTCCTTACAACCCTCAAACTAGTGGGCAAGTTGAAGTGTATAATAGGGAAATAAAACATATATTGTCAAAAACAGTAAATGCTAGTAGAACGGATTGGTCAAGGAGGCTTGATGATTCTCTTTGGGCCTACCAGACAGCATATAAGACTCCCATCGGTATGTCTCCATACCAACTTGTATATGGGAAGGCTTGTCATCTTCTGGTTGAGTTAGAGCATCAAGCCATTTGGGATATGAAAAAGTTAAAAATTGATTGGAACGAAGCTGCAGAGCAACGGTTAAATGGGTTGAATGAACTTGATGAATTTCTCCAAAAAGCCTATGAAAGCTCAGCACTATACAAAGAAAAGATGAAGAAGTAGCATGACAACAAAATTGAAAAGCGAGAGTTTATGGTTGGGGATTTGGTGCTGTTATTCAATTCCAGGTTGCGCTTATTTCCGGGCAAGCTCAAGTCCAAATGGATTGGTCCTTATTGGTTACCCAACTATTCCCTCATGAAGCAGTTGAGTTGGAAACTAAGGAGGGTGTGCGGTTCAAGGTGAATGGACAGCGCATAAAAATCTAATTCGGGCATGCTGAATAAGCAAATGAAGTGATAGAGGCATACCATCTTGATGAAGTATGAGTAATCAAGGGTCTCCAGTCGTGCCGCGACATTAAATCAGGCGCTTGTTGGGAGGCAACCCAATACTTATCATCTTTTTAGTAATGGTAGCTTTTTTCTACAAGTGGGTTTTAAATTTGCAGGCACATCACCAGGAAATTCTGCAGAAAATTACTCTGCAGTAGTCACTGACGGAAACATCGACGGACCGTTGCGCCTGCGACGGACCGTCGTATGCATCCGTCGAACCAGGTACGTTTTTTTGTTATTTTGAAACTAGGGCACATGCGATGGAACAAACGACGGGTCGTCACAACTGCGATGGTCTGTCGTCGGGGAACCGTCGCGTGATTAATGAGGTATACCCAACCCGAGCCGGCAGAACCCTTTTTCAAAATCAGAATGTGTAAACCCCCTCAACCCCTCATTTCACCCCCATTACTTCATTATTCCTCTCATCTCCCCTCTCTTTTCAACTTCCACACTCTATAAACCACCGATCATTGCCCTCTCACAATTCTCCAAAGCTCTAAAGTGTTATCTACTAGTGGAACCTGCTGTTGTGAGTGTCTACCTTGCCACCGAGTACGTGTGCATTTGTTTTTGTCCATTACTAACGTATGTGTCTCTAAATTTATACTCATTTATCTTGCCTTGTTGTTTACTAGTTAGTATTGTGCTTAGTTCCTCATCGTATATTGTTAACTTTAGACGATTCTCTCTAATCTAGGTCATAAATGTTCGAAATTGCCATGTTTACCACCCTAGACATAGGTGCTTTTGATTTGCTAGTTTCCTAGGTAGTTGGGTTAGTCACATGTAAGTCCAAAACACTACAAAGTTGATGTGGGTTCATCAGGGATTCTTAGGGTACCCTTAGTTCTGTCACTGTCATTCGGAACGAGACCCCGATGATGGACCGTCGTAGGGTCCATCACTAAAGCCCTAGAACCCCTATCCCAACGGACACATGTGACGGATTGTCGTACTCACGATGGTCCGTCCTGCACAACCGTCATGCTAGACAGAGACCCTGTTTCTAAGGGTCTCTCATTTTTTTCCCAAGTGCCCTGCAACGGACAAAAGTGACGGACCGTCGTACCTATGACGTTCCGTCCTGCACAACCGTTCTGGTTGTCAGAGACCCTGTTTCTAAGGGTCTCTCATTTTTTTCCAAGTGTCCTTCAATGGACACATGTGACAGATAGTCGTAATCACGACGGTCCGTCCTGCATGACCGTCATGACGGTCAGAGACCACTCTCCTAAGGGTCTCCATTTTTTTCTCAAGTGTCCTACGACGGCCATCTACGATGGACCGTCATACCTGAGACGGTTCGTCCTGCACATACCGTCATGCTAGTCAGAGACTCTCCTTCAGGGTTCTCTATATATACATAGTCTAAGTAAAAAATGACGGACCTCACGACGGTCTTTCATAGTCACGATGAGCCGTCACCAGGCTCGTCGTGTGTCACTGCTTCTACAGCAATGACATACTATTTTTAATGTTTTATTTCGTATGGTTTCGCTTGTCTTGTTTGCCACTACTCATACAAATACTGATCCTTTGCATGTACTATCTACTATGGCACCCAAGCAAGAACGAACCTACGCACGTGGGCGATCAAAGTCTGTCGCCCCGTTTGCACGCATGATCATCGGGTCTGATGATGAGCGGGACCCTGAGTATGTGCCCCTAGGTACTTCCACACCTTCCCGTGCTGAACGTGATCCCAGAGCCACACCCAAAAAGGTGGCGTCCGTCGTAGTCACTGCCTCCCAGTCTGATGAGGAGCACACACTGACCGGCACACCCTCTGGGTCAGCCACAAATGAGGAAGGAGCGTCTGGATCCTTAGGAGTATCATGGTCCGAGGTAGCCCTGGCTCTGCTGAGGTTCCCGCACCTGCCACTGCTGCAACGTCGGCCTCGTCTGATGAGGCTGACAATTCAGACTCTACATCCGGCTCACCAGCTCAGGCCCCCACTCCATCCACTGACCATCCCAACCGGTGTTGTGTCGACGGGCAGTTTTAAGTATACTCCGATGCCAAGTTCCTAACTGATAAAGGAGTAATGACTCGAACACTCACTTTGGAGCAGCGGGTACTTATAGGGAGTCTCCCAACGATGCCGGAGATCCGCAACCTCTTCACTAGGCATCGCTTGGAGTCGACAGCACGTCCATTGGGACGATACAGCAAAGAAATGGTCCGAGAGTTCTACGCATCCTACATAGCGACTCTCCGATCACAAATCGATAAGCAGGCTGCCTCCGCTAAACAGGCCCCACTGGAGCAGATCCGAGTTCGGGGTGTGCAGGTTGACATTTCCCTGGCAGCCATCCGCCGGTTTCTATACGGCCAGAGTATGGATGCTACTCGAACCTTTCTCACTGCTGAGTTTGATTACCGCTGGCAGATAGTCAAGGATGGCCAGTTCTTGCGCGAGCCAGCACCGAGAGAGACCACCAAGAGGTGGATGGCCCTGCACTTGTCACTAGATGGAGAGGGTGCCGATTGGGTCACTGAGCCAAAAGGGTCCATCAAGAAGGCCAACCTCACGTTCACAACAAAGTTCTTGTGGCTGCTCGTCCGTCATTGCCTTTTCCCCACAGCTGCTGATAACATCGTTACCTAGGATCGAGCAGTGTTGATGGCAGCGATGATAGCCGGATATGAGGTGGACATCCCATGGCTTCTCCAGGCAGTCATGCACGAGAGGGCATTCAAGGTCACTACTACCTACCCCTTCCCGTACATGATCTTTGCCCTTTGCAGGTCCGCAGGTGTGCCCATATGGCACGTAGATCAGCTTAAGACCCCGCAGGGCACTATAGACGTCGTCCTCATCAGAGATGAGGCCAATGAGTTGGCTCCACGCAGAGGGCCCCGTCCAGAGCTAGCCCCACTTGCTGATGATCTTGCTGACATGGTAGCCCAGGCCCGCACAGCTACACAAGCGTCCACTGACACTACCCCGGTCGATTTTATCCTGGGTAGTAGCACAGCACCGAGCTCCTCCCGCACAGCCCCTATACCGGCACTGGTCCCGCTTGCAAGGGTCCAAAAACTAGAGGCACAAACGGCAACTCTTCTGCATCATATCCAGCCGTGGTTACAGAAGTCGATAACTGAGTCCAAAGAGTGTCTAGAGAGGAAGATGATGCAGTTTACAGAGCGGAAAATCGCTGAGGTTAACCAACGCGTGGACGCCTTTCAGTTAAGAGTGCTATCCTGACTAGCCCCTCTGGTGGATGTGTCGACTCTTCAGGCTGCAACCGATAGACTTCGTGAAGACATCGACACGATCTTAGAGGCTAGGGTGCCTGAGTCTGAGGCCCCTTCTATCGAGCCTGCTGAGGACACCATGTTGGCGGCCCTTTTTGCTATCTATGACATTGCACCACCTCCCCCTCGAGAGAGTTCAAAGATGTGTAGGGGTCAAGATGAGGACGAGACGCGAGCACGGAAGAAGGAGCATCATGATAAAGAGGCTGCGAGGAGAGCCTCCCTCGCTTAGGAGGAGGCGCACCGACTGGGAGCATCTGAGTTAGCGGCTGGGGCATCTAGCTCCCGCACTGTGGAGATAGCAAGAGGCACTACTGATGGTGCGGATGTTGCTGAGGACACCAATGAGGGTGTCCAGATTGCAGAGGACGTGGGTTCCGGGGAACTGGACCCACCATCTTGCTGATCGATGGCGCTTTGCGCCACATGTTTGCTTCACCTACCACTCTTGTATTTAGATTTTTATGCATTGGGGACAATTGCATGCCTTTTTGTTGGGGGTGGGGTAAATGGATAGTGAGTTTTAGGGTGAAGTCTGAGTAGCCCAATTCACTATCCTCTTTTGGGGTTTTCTTGCCGGTGTTCTTTTTCCCCAAAAGACTGATTACTTTTTCTGTTGAACCGGCATTTTTATATCTTTTGTACATAGTTTAATTCTAAAGCATGATTGCTAAAATGATATCCTGATAAACTGGAAAATAATGCATGACTAGGCATAGTAACTGATAATTGTGTGGCTCTAAGCATGAAATAGAGTTACACCATTGCATTACCCTAAGTCTTTAATTCGAACTAGGTGTCTGATAATCTGGAATAGTGATGAGATGTCAAGTGAGTGTGAGGAAATTTGAATAGTCCACTATTGGTACTGAGCTATCACTTGCCTGGTTAGTCCTTCTAAAAGTAAGCTGTAATAGACAATTAGGAAATGATCATAGGCCCTTATTCAATATAGCCCATTTCTAGCCTAAATAAAAGAAACCAAATGAAATTTATCCTTATTTGATCCAAATAATCTTAGCTTAAAATTAGACCTTTCTTTTTCACCCCAACTGATCTTTTTTGGGAACAAAGTGTTGGCCTTGGTCCCTCCTTGGACATGTGCACCTCAGCTTATGCCAAAAGCATAAGTTGAGGGTGGCTAATAGATAAACAACCTTCGTTATGGACCTGACCCTACTTTGGGTATTGTGTACCTTGACTCATGGCAAAGCCATGAGTTGAGGGTGGCTACTATGAGGAATGCTCTGGAAAGTGGGGTTGAAAGAACAAAGAGAGAGAAAGAACAAAAGTAAAGTGACTCAAGAATTAGATGAAAAGAAAAGTCAAGAAAAAGAAAAATACAGAAGAAATAAAAGCAAGAACAAAAGAGAGTCACTTACACAAATGAAGAAAGAAGAGAAAATAGCAAGGTGAAAGAATATGAGAAACTGGGCATGATGAAGCGAGAGACAGTGGAAGATTTAGCCGATATTTCAAGGAGGGAAAAAATTCACTAAAGTATACTAAAATATACCTTACCTGACCCCGAGCCTATGTTACTAGCTAAAAAAGTCCTATCGTGATCCTAAGGGTTGTATAGCAAACTTAAGGCAGTGAAAATAAGGGCAAGCTTATGGCAAAAGGTATGAATGAGTGTTACTTTGTTCTGAGAGTGAGTGTTGAAAAGTAATCCTTATACTCAAACTGAAAACATTGTGTGAAGAAGGAGGATTTTGTTTTAAAGTGAGGACACTAGTTACAATACCAGAATTGTTAGCACCTCGGTGAGAAATTGAAGAGGATAGGTGTTTGTGCGTGGTGAGTCTGTGTCATGTTCTAATCCCACAAAATTCAAGCCTAAGAGTGATAGCATGCATAGATGTGATGAGATTAATCGGGATTGATAGCCAAATGAGTGCAAAGGATAAAACATGGATACTATTGTACAGAGATTGTGTAGTGAGTCATAGTGCGTTGCTTGAGGACAAACAACGAATTTAAGTTGAGGGTGTTGATATACCGTGGTTTCACGGTATTATCTATACTTTTTCCTTAAGTTTAGTGTGTCCATAAGCCTTTTTGTGCTAATTTTTATATAAGTTTCTCTTTGTTTTGCAGGAAATCTATCCAAAGCTGAATGCGGAGATTGTGAGTGAAGAATTGCAGAAGAGACCACCTACGAAGCTTATGACGGTCTGTCGTGCTTGTGACGCTCCGTTGGTGGCAGCGTAGTGTAGCTGCTGAAGGAAGATGGGGAAGTCTGACCAAGTGTGGGATTACGAAGCTTGTGACGGTCTGTCGTGGCTATGACGGTCCGTCGTGCAGGTTCGTCGTGAATTTCAAAGAAGTGATCTCAGTACCCAGATTCCACGAGTTGAAACACCCGTCATACTTTCCTTCGAGGGGAATGAAGATAGCATCACAAGAAATTGCACAAGTATGGGACGACGAAGTCCATTACGGTCCGTCGTGACCACGACGGTCCGTCACGTGGTCCGTCGACCCAGCCGTGTTTTGGCAGATTTCAAGCAAATAGAATCCTTGTTTAATTAGGTTTTTGTTTTTTTATAAATAGTTCGAAAAACCTCATTTTTGAGGTTAGACTCTATGAGATTAGACATTAGATTTTTAGACTTTGTGTATTAGTGTTGGATTATGAGATTATTGCAAGTGATTTTTGGATATTACTCAAGAAAACTTTGAATTTTATTCTTTCTCATTGAAATAAGTATATGCATTCGTATTTAATATATTTGAATATTGTGTTTATGGCTATGAGTAACTAAACTCTATAACTAGGGTTGTGAGAATCATAGGCAAATAATGAGATAAAACCTAACTAAAATAACAATTCTAGATTAGTGTCTTGCATGTATTAATAATTCTTTCGCTTAAAAGTCTTTTTAACTGATGGCAAATGTTAGAACTCGCCTTAATGTTACTTGCCGGACCAAGGAGGTAGATAATAGGAAAAGAATTATTAACATAGATTTAGTGTATACTATCTAATAGGCTAGTATTGATTGGTACGAGGTAATAACTTAGTCAAATATCGAATATGATGCTTAATATGAGGTAAGGATAAGGGTTAGGATAGCAACACACGTAGCCGCACCAAGGTGCGGAGTGCGATTTTCTAGATGCCGAACCAAGGATTTAGAAATACATAACTTATCACTTTGCATGCAAGATATTAGGAAAGAATTGTTATAGTTAGAATTATCAAGTTATGAACCTGTGGGGAACACGTAAACCCTAGTTACCTTGATTAATTGATTAAAATCCAACTGTCAACGCTGTTAAGTGTCTCTTTCAAGTTTGTTATTTATTTCCACTCATTTAGAAATAGAAACCCCCCTTTTTATGTTTTTTACTTTCCAAGGAAGTCATTGACCAAGCAATAGTAATAACAAGTTGAAGTTAAGTCTAGACTATTTTCCTCATGGGAACGATCCCAACCTCACTAGTTGGGTTATTTACTTGACACGACCGCTTTACTTCTTATTTGAGAAATAAGTTCGAGCTTATCATACGCCTTAGTAAAGGCGCAATGACTCCTCGACGATGGTCTGTCTCAGTTGTGACGATCCGTCGTTGGGTCCGTTGTGTGTGCCCTAGTTTGAGAATAACAAAAAGACGTACCTGGCACGATGAATCTATACGATGGTCCGTCGCATGCACAACGGTCCGTCGCTGTATCCGTCAGTGACTGCTGTAGAGTAATTTTCTGCAGAATTTCCTGGTGAAGAACCTGCAAATTTAAAACCACTTATTAGAAAAATGCCACCATTACTAAAAATACTATAAGTATTGGGTTGCCTCCCAACAAGCGCCTGATTTAATATCGCGGCACGACTGAGGACACTTGATTACTCAGACTTCATCAAGATTGTTTGCCTCTATCACTTTATTCCCCGATGCTTTATTCCCAAAATAGAGTTTTATTTAGTTCTCTATTAACCTCAAACCTCACTTCCTCCTTGGCTTTTAACTCAACTGCTCCATGAGGGAATACTTGGGTAATCAAGTAAGGGCCAGTCCATTTGGACTTGAGCTTGCCCGGAAGACAAGGCGATCTAGAACTGTCTAAAAGCACTTAATACCCAATCATAAACTCTTGTTTTGCACTTTTTTGTTCATTCTCCTTCTTCATCTTTTCTTTGTGGGATATGACAGATACCAATTGGAGCTCACCACTCTGCCTCATGGTCATACAAATATTGAAGGTCGCTTCTTCACTGTTCAACCAAAATTTCATCTGTCCCTTTTCCATATCAACTAAGGCTCTACCTGTAGCAATTAATGGCCTCCCAAGAATAATAGGCACTTCAAAATCGACTTCATAATCAAGAATAACAAAATCAGCCAGAAAGATGAATGATTCCACTTTTACTAGTACATCATGGAGTATCCCTATAGGCCGTTTCAGTGTCCGATCAGCCATCAGTAGCCGCATCGCTGTGGGTTTTGGATCCCCAAAACCCAACCTCTTGTAAATCGAGAGGGGCATGAGATTTATTCTTGCCCCCAGATCACATAATGCTTTCGCAAAATGTAATGACCCAACTGTACAAGGAATAGTAAACGCACCCGGATCTTCTTTCTTTTGTACGAGGGATCTTGTATCAATAGCACTACAATGCTGCAGTCTATTATCATCCTCGAAAGTGATCGATATTTTCTTGGAGACCAGATCTTTCATAAATTTGGCATAACCGGGCATTTGTTCTAGAGCTTCTACCAAAGGGACATTGATAGAGAGCTGCTTCGGCATTGTTATAAAACGCCGATATTTACCATCCTCGGTCTTTTTCACTAATCTCTGAGGGAAGGGTGGTGGTGGTATAGGCATTGGAATTACCTTCATAGGGACTTCTTCATCTTTTCCATTGCTCTCTTCATCCTCACCACTACCCTTTACCACTTTATCATCATCCTTTCTCACATTATCCTCATTAGACGACATAGGTGGGTCAATGGTTTGCTTCCCACCCCGAGTAGTGATGGCCATACAGTGCGCATCATTTTTTGGATTTTGGAAAGTGTTTGTAGGAAGAGTGACCGGTTGCCGTGTGTTTACTGTCGCAGATAATTGGTCCATTTGCAACTTGATCTACTTAATCGATATTGCTTGTGTATCAACTTTTTGCCAAATACTTGCTAAATCACACCTTAACTCTTTAATGTGCTCACTCACTAGCATCGAACCTCCTTATCATTTTGTGCAACATATCCTCAACTCGCGCCATACTATCTCCACCATCCCTAGGAGTAACTTCACGATGTTGAGGAGGGACATAGGGCCCATTCCTATAGTTTCTGTTACTATAGTTACCTCCATTGAAGTTGTTGTCGCGGTTGTAGTTTCCATCTGGGACATAATGACCCTCACGGTTGTAGTTACCATAGTTCCAACTTTGGTTCGCTTGACCTTGACGCCAATTATCCTGATTTGAGACTTGGGTGCTCGGTCGGAAACCCCCCGTCTTCTCATTTACCGCATAGGAGTCCACTGCATAATAGAATTCATCATTAGGAGGTGGTGGTTTAGACAAGTAGTTGACTGCATTTATCTTTTCTGCACCCCCAGTGACATGTTTTAGTACCAACCCAAGCTCAGTTCTCATCTGAGCCATTTCTTCACGAATCTCATCTGTGGCTGGGTAGTGAGTGAACTGCACTACAAAGGTGTTTCTCCCGGTATCTAACTTCCTAGTACTCCAAGCTTCATTATTCTGAGAGATTTTCTCTAATTTTTTAGCAATCTCAGCATAAGGACATTCCCCATAAGATCCACCTGCTATAGTGTCCAACACCGCTTTATTATTATCATCCTGTCCACGATAGAAGTATTCCTTTAGTGACTCATCATCTATACGGTGATTTGAAACACTTCTCAACAATGAGGTGAATCTATCCTGATAACTACTAACTCACTCTCCTGGTAGTGCCACAAAGTTATTCACTCTGTCTTTGTGGTTTAGTTTCTTGGAGACCAGATAGTAGCATGCTAAGAAAACATTCCTTAGTTGGTTCCAAGTGAAAATTGAGTTGTACGAGAGCTCAGCGAACAATATAGCAGCCTTTCCCGTCAGTGAGAGAGGAAACACTTTGAGCCCTATTACATCTAAATCCAAATCAGGCCTCCCTACACAACTTTTACACACTGCCCTTACCTTAGCTATGTGGGCATGTGGATCCTCAGAAGGTAGCCCTGAAAACAAACCTCTGGCACTGAGCATTTGCATCAGTCTACTAGTTACAACAAAGGTGTGTCCTGTGGGTAGATGAGGTAAGACAAGTGGCCCATCGGAGTCTGCTATGTTATCATAGCCTCTGTAGTATGCTTGGGGCGGTGGAACGGGATTTTGTCCCCTCTGTTGGTGTTCACCCGGTGCATCAGGTAACAACTAACCATGAACATCAACCGAAGCTGGGATGTTTTGGTTTGGATCATCATCATTTATTCCCAAGTTTTGATTCATATTGCGTAATGTACGCTCTAATTCGTGATCGTAGGGAAACAAGGGTTCTCTTCCTATATGTGTATTTGGCATACAAGGAGGATAGTTCTGAAAGAATATAAAACAATAAAACAAAGTAAAATCATGAAAATATCAACTAAACTATAGTAATAAGTTTGAGTTAATCTAAAAGCTATAATCCCCGGCAGCGGTGCCAAAATTTGATACGCTCAAACTTACTTCTCAAATAAGAAGTAAAGCGGTCGTGTCAAGTAAATAACCCAACTAGTGAGGTTGGGATCGTTCCCACGAGGAAAATAGTTTAGACTTAACTTTAACCTATTATTGCTATTGTTCGGTCAATTACTTTCTTGGAAAGCAAAAACAATAAAAGGGGGGTTTCTATTTCTAAATGAATGAAAATAACTAACAAAATTGAAAGAGACACTTAACAACTTTGAATGTTGGAGTTTGATCAATTAATCAAAGTAAGTAGGGTTTACGTGTTCCCCACAGGTTCATAACTTGATAATTCTAACTGTAACAATTCTTTCCTAGTATCTTGCATGCAACGTGATAAGTTATGTATTTCTAAATCCTTGGTCCGGCATCTAGAAAATCTCACTCTGCACCTTGGTCCGGCTACATGTGTTGCTATCCTAACCCTTATCCTTACCTCATATTAAGCATCGTATTTGATATTTGACTAAGTTATTACCTCGTACCAATCAATACTAGCCTATTAGATAGTATACCCTAAATCTATGTTGATAATTCTTTTCCTATTATCTTCCTCCATGGTCCGGCAAGTAGCATTAAGGCGAGTTCTAACTTTGGCCATCCGTTAAAAAGACTTCTAAATGAAAGAATTATTAATACATGCAAGACACTATTCTAGAAATGTTATTTTAGTTAGGTTTTTTATCTCATTATTTGCCTATGGTTCCCACAACCCTTGTTATAGAGTTTAGTTACTCATAGTCGTATTCACAATATTCAAATATATTAGATAAGAATTCATGTACTTCCTTCAATGAGAAATAGTAAAATCCCAAAGTTCACTTGATTAATCAGCAAAAATCACCCACAATCAATGATAAAAGTCTCAAGATAATCAATAATCTCTAAAAGAGTCTACAAATTAATCAAGAGTCTAACACAAATACACAGAGTCTAATAATGATCCAGATTCTAACAATACGGAGTCTAACCTCAAAAACGATGTTTTTCGAACTATTTATAGAAAATAAAAACCTCATTAAACAAGGACTCTATTTGCTGGAAATTTATCAAAACGCGGCTGGGTCGACGGACCTCGCGATGGATCGTCGTGGTCACGATGGACCGTCATGGACTTCGTCTTCCCATACTTGTGCAATTTCTTCTTCTTATCTTCATTACCCTCGACCGCAAGTATGACGGACCGTCATAGGCACAACAGTCTATCGAGGGTCTTCGTTCCAAAACACTTAAACTCTTGGAATATGGTTAATGGGATTACTTCTCTAAACTTCGTGACGAACCTGCTGGACGGACCGTCATAGACACGACGGACCGTCATGGACTCCGTAACCCCACACTTGGTCAGACTTCCCCATCTTCCTTCAGCAGCTGCACTATGCAGCCACCTACGAACCGTCACAACCACATCGGACCGTCACAAGCTCCGTATGTGGTCTCTTCTGCATTTCTTCGCTCAAAATCTCCGCATTCATCTTTGGACAGATTTCCTGCAAATAATGAGAAACTTATATAAAAATTAGCACAAAAAGGCTTTTGGACAGACTAAACTTTAAGGAAAAAGTATTAATAATACCGTGAAAATATGGTATATCAGCTCACTCTTGAGAAGTGATGGTATAGTTATCCAATATTATTAATATGTGTCTATGATCTATAATGCTCTCCCTAAATGATGCATGTTCATGAAAACTAGTGCAAGCTACAAAAGCAAATTTTGTGAATTTACTTCCTAATGTTATTATGTGTGTCATGTGAGCTTCCATTTTGACTCCATAAGGAAGAAAATATGAGTATGCCCTTGTTCGAAGTTGAGAGTTTTTCCTTAAATGAATTGACGTTGGTGAATTTCTTCCATAGAAGCTTTATGATGTCATGTTTGTGTGTTGCGACTAGGAGAAGGTAGTTCCTCCTTTAACACACTTAAACATGGTATTGTTATGTATGATCTTGATGGTATTATTTCTAAGCTATAAGATTGTAGTTGATATACATTATTCATGATTTATGTTAAACTAAATGAATTGCTTAATTTTTTTCATCATGAGATGAAGTGTGGATTATGCCTATGTGTGCATTTGAAATCCATTGTATCTTTGACCTTATGATTAAATAGTGAGCATGCCTAAAGCTGGAGAAGGTTGTTTCTCCAAATGACAATGGGTATGAAGAAGCATGCAAGCATGGAAATAATTGTTTGGATTAGTCCATATTTGATTATGTTGCTTTAATTGGATGATGGTATGGAGTTGGTGTTACTTGTAAGTTTGGTGTATTAACTAATGAGTTATACATGTTGAATGATGTGAGCTTATGTTTTGGTCATTGATTCCTTAAAAGTGTTTTAAGAGTTCCAAGTGTCATTCGAGGACAAATGTTCCCAAGTGGGGGATATTATTAATACCCTCCAAATGAACTAAGGTATATAGAGCTTCAGATATGATTTAAAAAATTAATAAAATTTAAATTAAGTGTGTTAAAACTTGTGATAGTTGTTACAAAGAGTTTGGTAGTCAAACGTCAAAGGACGATCAAAATGTTCAAAATCTAGTCGCTTGTTTGCTAGTATTCCTTTGTATGTTTGCCTTGCGTTAGAGTGTTGTTTGGAGTCTAAATTGATACCAGAGGATGCTAACATATATATGGACGTATTTAGGGTCTAAACTCCCAGGTACAACTCCCCAAGGACCACCCATAGGTTCCTTAAAGAGGACCGAAAGCTGGCAAGGAAGTGTCAATCGACGCCCAAGTGAACGTTGGCTAGTAAATTGGTCGACATCCCGTTGATTGGGGGAACTGCTCCAAAATTATGCGTGGGTGATCAGCTCCTAAAATGTGGAGTCTCAGTCACAAATGACCCTGCAGTACCACAACGCTTCAGTCAAACGATGGCTCGTTCCGTGCCAGCGTCGATGTGACCTCAAAC
The DNA here is from genome assembly GCF_036512215.1 of Solanum lycopersicum. Taxonomy (NCBI): domain Eukaryota; kingdom Viridiplantae; phylum Streptophyta; class Magnoliopsida; order Solanales; family Solanaceae; genus Solanum; species Solanum lycopersicum. The sequence continues at coordinate 42,757,655 of NC_090808.1, read as the reverse complement.
ATGTTGTCTAGACACGACCAAGGTAGGGTTGAATTAGGAAATTCAAACTTTGTTACAACTAAAGAATGAACGTTTATTTTACCTTTTGTTCATTATAAGTTGATTAAAAACATAACATCCCAATTTAGAATTCATTCTTCAAATCAAACCTTTCCCTCACAAAATAAATCCTCTCTAGAACCTCCATTGGAGACAAATCTCAAGCTCAAGCTAGGGATGGATTCACTTGTTTTCTTCTCAAATTTTTCATGGTATTCTCATGTAGAAAGGTATGGTAATATTTCATCCTTATATAAATTTTCATCTAAGGAGTTCTTTCGAAGGTTTTTTCAAAGAGATTTCATGATAAAAAATCCTATATTTCAATCTAGCCATGGTTTCATTGTCAAACAATTTTCAAAGAAATTCTAATGATGAGTTTTATGATTATTCAATGTTTTATGATGATTTCCTTAGGAATTTTTTAAATAACCCATGATCCTCTTATTTTCTCAATTGGCCTATGTTGTAGGTCTTGTGATCTTTATTAGATGATTATTCAATTATGATTTGACTATAGTGTATTACTTAATCCTAAAGTTGTCTATATCAATTGATTATGAACTTTTGGAACTTGATCAATATTGATCATATCTTAGAGATTTGGTAAGTAGACTTATTTCCTTTATTTAGCAAAAAATATATATTGAATTGTGTCGTTTGGTATGGTTCACTTATGGTGGTGGTTTTTAAATTCTTGTACATCCTTATATGTTATGATCATGGCCTTAAAGGCAATTGATGTTTTGTGAACTGTGGCTATGATGATCACACATGTGAAGTTATATGTCTAGTCTTCCATTCTAGTTGCATGATATAGGTATATGGATGATTATGTATATATGTGGATGATATTGTTATGGTAAGGTGTGGTATATATGAATAGTTGTGATGAATAATCTTGTAGCATGACCCTATACCTATGTGAACCCTATATGAATATGTGATCTTATGCATGTTAGGATTCTCCAATTCTAATGTTGGTTATGTTCTTGCCCTCTATGATATAATGTGGGTATGTGGTGTATAGTCCCTAATACTCTTATGTGAAGTTGTTCATGACTTGAGGGATATTGAGTATGTGTTAGGATCCGTTAGAGGGTGGTTTCCTTCATAGCTATGTTGTTGATCTTATGTGATTCTCATGACTAATATGAACACACACACACTATCATGCATAATTATGAGTAGGATAGATTCATGGTGTCAATTGATAGAATAGTTATCATATGCACCCTGATCTATTACTATGCGTACAAAGTATATGATTAATGAATTATGGGCATGTGTTGCCAAGAGGTGTTTATTTCAAAGTATTTCTCACATATGAATGTACACGCACATTAATGTATGAGTGATTGGATTATGTGAAAGGACATTCTAACATAATATAGGTTCTATGATGAAAGTCATTCTCATCTTAAAAACCTTTGAGCTATATGATGTATGAGGGAGCAAATCCCTAAGTCCTACTTTATGAACTAATGCTAATAAAGGCTTAAATATGTTTAAAAAGGGTGTTTGTGCTAAGCAACAAGGGAAGATGAAAAATGAGAGTGGGGGCTTCACGTTTAGTATGTCGGGCTTCCCACAAAAGAACCTTCACGTTACCAAGTCCGAGTTCCCAACATAGATGTTGTCTCATTAGATGGAAACCTCCACGTTAGCAAGTCAAGATTTCTAGTGACAATATCCTTGTTCCATAAGTACGTGCCCAGTAGGTCTTAGCTTAGTGGATCTACTAGAATAGGTATTTTGTATCGTTCTACCTTGGCAAGTAGAACACTTTTTTGGGATTCCATGTATCTCACTTGGTCTATGTCGGTTACGGCTAATCTTCCCTAAAAGTTATGAAATGAACTAAGATAAGAATATGAATAGTTTACATGATTCCTTGAAAGACTACTTAGTGTAGGTAGGACTATGGACTATACTTATACGTTGCACAAATGGAATCTAAGGGAAATTATGATGAGGCTTATTTTTCTAAAATAATTATTATGGTTCATGTATGTAAATATGAATGCATGTCAAGGTTGATATTAGTTGTATGATGACATGAATCATGACTATGCATCTGAATTACACTTATGGCTTCTACATGGGTTAGCTTGGTATATGTGGGGGTATAGGACTACATGTGTACAATGCAAAAGTAAGCTTGTGAAGGAGTTTTAAAGGTGGTTTACCTATGATATGAACTGAATGAGTTATGTCTAAAAGTTTAGTAAATGAATGAATCCTTTTATGATGCCATGAAGTATGTGGTTTTAAGTCTAGTTTTAACTGAGTGTGTTATGACTTGTTGAATATGATATGCCTAAGTCTAGGGTAACTTCCTAGGATCACTTGGTATGATTACTATTATGGGATGCTCCTTGACTTTAATGATGGTTCTTATGTGTACAATGTGTCTTAAATGTGATGAAACGGCTTCAAGTATTGTTATGAGGTATATCAATGACTATATGATGTATGTGAACTATATTGTACTTATTGTATCAATGTTCATGATGATTTACTAAAAGTTAATAATGCATGCTTTCTAACTAAATGTCCTCTTTAACTCATGTTTTTGCATGGTTATCATACATAGCTTGTTCTTGTACTAATACCATTCTTCTTCATCTTATTACACAAAGTGTAGGTGGTGATGCCTAGAGGATAAAGTGAAGAACTTTGATAGATACTTTCCCCAAGTTTAAGAGTGTCGTTATGATGCAAGGATCTTTATGTCAAGATGATTATTAAGTTTATGTAATAGTATAAATCACGATTTTATGTTGATAAGGACCGTGTAACTATTTTATTCTATTCATGTCGTGTCTAAGAAGGCAAAAGGAGATTTAGTGTATTAATTGTGTACTTATGATACTTTATATATATGAAGTGATGTTCTAGCGTGTGATGTGCTATGAAAAGTTTGAAATTTTTTGCTAAATTTCTACGTCAATGCGATGAATGATGTGTGGAATCTAGTTAAGTGTATTTATAGTTTAATGGAGTCCTCTTGTGGATCGATAGGTTGCTTGATGGTTATGTATCATGAGAAGTGTACTATTATAAAACAGGCTTGAAAGGTTTTGGAGAAATGTGGTAAATAGGGAAAGAATGAAAGTTGCTTTTTTATATGAGTGATGTTTCAAGGTTGTAATTGTGTAGATTGGAGTCTTTTTATAGGCTTGATCCTGTGAAAGGGAGATAGTGTGTTGAACCTTGTAAGGTTATTGTGAAGTATCCTAGTTAATGGGAGAACCTTTCTGATTAAATGATGAGTCCCTATATGAACTTATTCTAATAATCAGGAAAAGGGAAGAAAGGTTTTATTCTATGAGTTGGGATTATGTGTTTGCCCTAAAGTGACTTAGCGGGTAGTACATACCCCTTAACTCTTCAATATAAGGAGAAAATTAAGGTTGACCTACATTGAAGTGATTTGTTGACTTTTATGTTTGATATTTAGTATGACCGTTTGAGGAAGTGCTTAGGTTGTTCCTAGGCGTTGTTGGTTGGAAGTTTCTACCAATGGTGATGACCCTTGTAGGTTTGGTCTTGACTTGACATTACTTTGGTGGATAAGAGTATGAGGTTATGAATAATTGATCAGGCTTACCCTAAGTGGGGGATAACAATCCTAGATGGTAAGATTATGAATGCCCTTAATGGTCCTAATTTGAGTACCCTTGAACTTCCCAAGGTTAAGGATCACTTGCAGTGATGATCATGGATTGGAATAAGTTATCTACTATTTTTGACTTCTTAAATTCCTCACCTAGTGGGTGTGAGTGAATAACAAAGGGGGAATTGATTCCTTCTTGAGAAATTGAAGGAGGTGATGTCAAGGAAGGTTTGCATAAACTTGATCCCAAGAGGGTGATGTTATGCTTCACTAGAAGAATTGGTGAGTCCAAGTTCCCTTGGATGAGATAAGTTTATCTTAAATGGGTTTACCCTATGTGGGGTATTAAGATGTGAGTTGTAAGCTTGTAGATATCCCTATATTTTCTTTCTATTCTTACTCAAGCTTGAAACCAAAGAGTTCCTAAGTAGCTTGTTTTATAATATGGAGTCTTGCATATGAGTATAAGTTGTATGTTCTCCATATGTTATGCATGTCTTAAATTACACTATGTTATGCATGTTATGAAAGGTCATTACTGCATGGAAAAGGAATTTAGATCAAATTGCATGATTCTCATGTTGTTGTGCCTTCTGATATGATAAATGTGCATTTAACTTCATGAGGTGTCTTGATGAACGTGCTTGATAATAGTTTTGATATGAGGGTGATTTGGCCCAATAACGAGGTATTAAGTTTTCTTTAAATAGAAAAGATGAATCCCTTTAAAGATGTATGAATTTTATTACTTAGAAAGTGTTGTTGTAGGCTCACTCTTGAGAAGTTATGGTATGTCTAGTTAGTGTCATCAATGTATGCCTATGAATTGTAACATTTTTCCCTAAATGATGCATCTCTATGGAAGTTAATGTCATGCTATGTGTGTGGTATGAGCTTCCATTTAGACTTCATAAGGAAGAGAATTTGAGCATGCTTTGGTCGAAAGTGGACAAATCCTTCTTAAAATGTATTGACCTTTGTGCATTGGTTTTATGTGAACTCTATGATGACATATGTGAATCGTATGACTAGGAAAAGGTAGTTCATCCTTGAACAAAATTTTAACATGGTAATGTCATGTATGACCTCGATGATATTGTGTCTAGGCTATCAGATTGTTTTTGACCTACATTAGTCATGATTTTTGCAATTAAATAAATTGCTTAATTTTCTCATGAGTTAAAGTAGGGATTATGCCTATGTGTGCATCTGAAATCCATCATATTTTTAAACCTATAATGAAATAATGAGCATTTTTAAAGTTGGAGAAGGTAGTTCCTCTAAATGGCAATAAGTTTGAAAAAGCAGGTAGTCATGGACATAATTGTAAGAGTAATCCATAATTTATTATGTTGCTTTAATTTCATGGTGGTATGAAGTTGGTGTTTCTTGTAAATATGGTGCGTTGACTAATGTATTATGTTATTTTGAATGTTGTGAGCTTCCATATGGGTCACTGAGTCCTTGAAAGTGTTTTAAAAGTTTCAAGTATCATTCGAGGAGGAATGTTCGCAAGTGGGGGATATTTTCAAGACCCTATGAACAAAGGTATCTAGAGCCTCACATATGTATAAAAAGGTCATTAACATGTAAATAATGTGCTTTAAAGCATGTATAGTTAATTTGAAGAGGTTTTGAGGTCAAACATCCAAGAACATCCATGAAGTTCGAAAGTTAGTCTTTAAACCTACTAGTGTGTCCTTGTATGTTTTCCTTCTTTTTATGTGTTGTTTGGAGTCTAAAATAGTATAGGTGACCTCGTGTCTTATCATACATGTTAAGGGTCAAAACGTTTGGGTACGAATCCCTGAAGACCAACCTAAGGGTCCTTGAGAAGGACCCAAACGTTGGACAAGTACGCTGCCCAAGGGTGCGTGCATCACCAATATTCGGAGCCACTCACGTGTCGCGTGCCTCGCACATAAGCTGCCTGTGAATCACGCAAGCTACACAAGTCTCACTGCTCAAAAATCATAGGAGAAAAGATTAGGGGATGCCTCCAAGATGCGCAACCACTTCTCATATTCAGTTGCGTCATTTTAAAAGCAAAGTTTTACATGTCTAAAAGACCAAATATGTATGGGGTGTTTTAGTAACCTTGGGAGTTGGTTATAAACTTGTTTTAGGTCCTATTTAACCCCTTTCCTAATTCAAAACCCCATCACCTAATAACAAAATCAAAAAAAATCCCAAAACTCCCTTCTCTTCGAAATTCTCTCAAACCTCCATTAGAGAACAAGCTCAAGAACAAGCTATGGAGGTCAATTTTTAGAGATTTATTCTAAGATTTTTGTGGGATTTATGATGTAAAAGGTATGGTAATCCTTCATCCTTATATAGCCATTCATCTAAGGAGCCCTTTCAAAGCTTTTTAAAGCATGATACTGAAGAAAAAAACTCTCATCTTTAAATCTAACCATGAGTTCATTGTAAAAGTGATTTAAAAAGAATTCTAATGATGATTTTAGATGCAAGATGAATTGATCTGATGATTTCAATCTTTTGGAAGTTAAATGATGTAGCCTTGATTCTAGTATCATGTCTAAGAGAATAGATGTTACGTAAAATTATATGCATCTTCTTCCATACTCGTTGCATGATTTAGGTGTGTGGATGATGTTGTGTATATGTGATGATCGTGTGAGGGTTAGGTGTGGTCTATATAGATAACGATGGTGACTACTTTTATAGAATGACCCTTACCTATATGAACGTTATATGAATGTGTGATAAAGGTATGATAGGAGTATTACATTCTAATATGGAATATGTTCTTGCTTCCTATGATGTTATGTAAGTGTGTGTAGTCCACAGTCCTTAATACTCTATATGTGTATGACTTGAAATGTGAAGAATGTTGTACATGTGTTGTGATCCTTAGTGGGTGGCCTCCTCAATATTATGTTGTAGCCATTATGTGATCATGTTGACCAACGTACACAAACTTCATGCATGTCTATAAATAGGGTTGATTCACAATGATTAAGGAAAGGATAGTTCTCCTATGCATCATTACTTATTTCTATGCATGTGTAAGTATATGATTAATGAATTTATGAACATATGTTTCTAGAGGTGGTTATGTGAAGGTTGATATGACATTGTAGGCACACACACACATGATTGTATAAATATGTGAAAGGACATTCTCACATAAAGTTGTATCTATCACGAAAATACATTCTCATCCTAGAAACCTTTAAGTTATACGATGGATGAAGGAGCAAGAGACTAAAGCCTAATCTTATGAAGTGATATAATAATGAATTAAATATGTTAAAAATGGAGTTTGAGCCTAGCACAAAGTGAACATGACAAATGAGAGTGGGGGATTCACATTTAGTAAATCTTGATTCCCACAAGAGAACCTTCACGTTTAGCAAGTCCGGGTTCCCAACATATATGTTGTCTCGTAATATGGAAACTTTCACGTTTAGAAAGTCAAGGTTTATAGTAACAATCTCCATGTTCGATAACTACGTGCCCCCATAGATTATAGGTAGTGGATCCATCTAGATACCCATTATGTAGGTTCCACCTTAGAATGCCTTTTTTTTGTGGGGTTGTATGACACCGAATTTCATGTAGCTCACATAGCCTATGTCGGTTATGTCTATGTCTCCCGAAGGTTAAGAAATAAATTAAGATAAGTATATGAACTCTAATTGTAATTCCTTGAGGAGGTTACTTATTTTAGGTATGACTATGGACCCTACCCATGCATTACACTAGTGAACTCCAAGAAAAGATAAGTTTACTACTTTGTTATGTGTGAATTGTATGAATGCATGTTGAATAGACTTTTCTATATCAAGACATGAATTATGAGTATACATGTGAATTGCAATTATGGATTCTAAATGAGTTTTACTTAGTATATGTGGGGGTATGGGACTCCATGTGTACATTGCAAAAGTAATCTTGAGAAGGGGTTATGAGGGTGTTTTACATATGGTATGAACTAAATGTGTTATGACTAAAGTTGTAGTAAGGGCATGAGTCCTTATATGATGTTATGAAGTATGTTGTTCTTACGTTTAAGGTTAATGCATGTATGGCATGTTATTGAATATAATGTGCCTAAGTCTAAGATGACTTCTTAGGATCACTTGGTATGAGTAGTAGTATGACATACTACTAGTGCATTACACTAGTGAGATTGGGAGGTTGTCTTAGGTGATGGTTCTTATGTGTGAATTTTTCCTTAGTAAATGATCATTAAATGTCCTTAAGCGTTGTTATGAGTAATATCCATATTAAAATGAAGTAGGTGAATTATATTGTGCTTGTTCTATCAATGTTCATGAAGTTTTACTATAAAGACATGATGCATGATTTTTAACTAAATGTCCTCTTTAAATGCATGTTTTTGCATGGTTGTCATACTTGGTTAATTCTTGTACTAATACAATTCCTCTTTATCTTTTTACACCAAGAGTAGGTGGTGATCGCTAGAGGATGTTTCTAAGAGGGATGAGCTTGAATAGATACTTCCCAAATTCAAGAAAGGGATCCTTAAGATTCAAGGATTTCTTATGTCAAATATGTTATTCAAACTATGTAATAGTCTAGATTATGTTCTCTATTGTTAAGGGTCGTGTCCTTATTCTACTATAATTTTGTTGAGTCTCAGATGACAAAAAATACTTAGTGTCTAGACTATGTACGTATTATATATATATATATATATATATATATATATATATATATATATGTATGTATATATATGTATATATATATATAAATGATTTTCTATTAAAAGTTTAAAATTTTCTGCTTTTTTATGTTTGTGCAATGAATGAATGCTAAGAGGCGTGTCTTAGACCTTCGAGAGGTCGACGATGCCGTGTGGAAAATTTTTGTTATCATAACTTCTAGGGTATACTCTCTGGTTGTTATAGGCTTGTACAAGACCTCCGAGAGGTCAAGTACGCCGAGTTACTTCTAGGATGTGCTCCCCGGTCTTGACACCATAGACCATGTGTGAGAAAACCTTTCACCAGCTATGATATTTTCATAAAAGATTTATAAGGCCCATAGTCATTAATTGCATACTAAGAATGCCCTACTACTAATAGAAATCATTTTAAAATTGTGATTCATAATCATTGATGGTACATCCAGATACTATACTAATCAAGACTTAATTTAGGAAAATAGCCAAAAATAATATTGAGGAAAAGTTGTGATGTCGTTCATGTCATGGTTCCAATTTTCATAAACCATATAGACACGTTCATCTCTAAGCTTACTTAAGTCATATACATTGCTTTCATAAAATATGCATCTTTTTAAAAAATATATTCATAGATTCAAGCTTCTTCATAAATTAATGTAAATTAGTGTTATAGTAAAACCTCATAAATCAATGCATGTTTTCACATGAAATTAGTTAAAAATCATATAATTAATTCAAAATCATAAAATTAAGATCATGATTGACCAATTGAATCCATACAAATAAAACTCATGAGGAATTGAATGAAATTCTAATTGATATTTTTGGCAAATAGAATAGGTGAGTTGATGAAACTTTAGGGACTCAATGGATTATTGGAACCCCCTGATAAGTTTCAATCATACCTTTATTGAATCCCTAAAAATGAAGAAGAAAATATACTTTAACTTCAAGAACCCTACATTCTTCTATCGTGATATAGAGATAAGATATTTGGAGAGAACATTAGAGAGAATATAAGGATTTGAGGGAATAAATAAGTTGAAGGAAATTTCTAAGAGTGAAGGTATTTATAGAGCTTAGAGTTATTGGGTAAAACGATTTTGTATAGGTTTTAATTATGAAGGAAAATACCCAAATACCATTTAATAATAAGTGCAAGAATGATCATACGATATATCTAAACTTTTACGGACCGTATGGTCATCTGTAGAACTGGTTACAGGGGTCCAATTTTGAAATGATTTCCAAGAGACAACTCTACAGTCTGTCTAAACTTCTATGGATCACATACCCAACCGTAGAACCCAAAAGGCCAACAAATTTTCAACAAAGTTTGGAACCCTTCTACGACCACTTTCTACACACCATATAACTTTATACTAACCATGTGGTTGTTCGCAGAAAACTTTGGAGATGCATAAATCAATAAATCATTAATGCCATTTCAAGGACTCCCTTCTACGGACTGTAGAATCTTATATTGTCCATAAATAGGCTGGGTAGACTTGAACCTACAGTCACCTATGCAACCATTCTTATTTTGAGGTGTTACAATATCCCCCCCTTAGGAACATTCTCCCTTAAATGAGACTCAATCTAGCATGAATAGAGTAGGAGAGAAACTGACAACCCAAAATGAATGCAATTTCATCAAAATATACAATACTAAGAAGGAATATCAATTCCAAGAAAAAAAATACTTTTAAAAAATTCTTTCCTAAACATATATGCAAATGGTACACAAAAAGCACGTTATAATAAGCAATCAATGAAACTAAATTATAATCTCAAAAATCATAATTTTCATGAGTATGCATTCATGATGATACGAGCGAATGTCTAAGAGCACAAGAGTCTTAATAAGTTAACATGAGAGGCTAATGCCTCAAGCTAGACACAAAGACAAAGGAACGAGATAAATATACTAAGACATCACATTTTCTCTAACCATTACATTACCAAATAATAATAAAGAAAAATCCCAACAATTTATATAGTTTCACACACATACCAGCCATGTAATAAACACTATATCCTTAGGAGCAAACTTCACAAGTCTTTCTGAATCTATCTCCCTCAACTAAGCATAAAACCAAAGTATTAACAACTACAGAACCACTGATACATGTAAATGTTTAAGTGATCCCCAACAAGATTTCAAGGTTGAATTTAAACACAAGAACTATACAGGGAGCCTTACAAGAACCAACGAAACAGCCAACATCAAGAAATGCATCACAAGCTTAAAGATCATAACATATTGATTTCCACATGGAGGAACCCTCGTGATCTTTTCGTGTCGAAAGTGCATAAAACCCATTTTTTCCTTGGGGTACCCAAACCAGAACCACTAGGTTGAACTTGTCTACCATCCCTTCGCTTAGGTGCAAGCAATAGGAAATGTCTCACCTAGTGACCACTCATTCCACACCAAAAGCATATATTTGAACTGGCTATACACTTATCTATGTCTTTTTCCCCACCTTTACCTCTCCGACACAATTTTTTCAGTAGAACCATTACCATGAGAAGATTACATCTAATGGACCCTTAAATCTGGGAAATCAACATTATCCCTCTTTGAAACCCTAGCCTTTCCTATTGTTTTTCTATTTTGATTTGTTGAGCATGTATAATCAAACAAGAGGCATTCATATCCTTAACAAGCAATACGGTTAGACATTCTTTGATCACCATGTTGGAAACACCCAACACAAATTTACTCATCCATTTCCTTCAATCGAAAACCATAGTTGGGGCACATTTGATAATTGAGTAAAGTTCACTATATATTTATTGATGCTCATGATTCCTTAATGAACATTACTGAATTAAAGCATGTATTCTTACCCCATCTCTACGGGAAAGAGCCTATCTAGGATGGCAACCTTTAATTCCGCCAGTTAATATTTCCTCTCTTCCTTCCGTTTATTAAACCCAATTTGAGAAAAACCTTTGAGTTAGTACGCAGCCAATTCTACTTGTTCAACCAAAGTGATTGTAACAACCCATAAATTACTATTCTAAGTAATTCCTAAATGTACCTAGAATGCCTAGATTAGATCGGATTCACATGGATTGATGCACGTCGAACCAGACCTTTGAATCAATTTACCAGCAAAGTCAACCATCTTGGTGTGTTAGTTGATCTAGGAAAGGTTGGGCCCCTCTATGTAGGGCACCCAAATATTAAGATTCACCCGACTAAGTCTAAATCGAACTTGAAAGGGGTAATAATAGGTTTGGAGGGTCTAGGGGTAAATGGTGTTTTCCAGTCTAGGGGTAGTATTTTAATTACCCTATGTATTTATTTAATTGATTCATTAATTAATATAGTGGACCATTCGGGTAGGGTTGAGCCGAATTGAACCACTTTCGAGAGATGAGCTCCACCCGGGTTCGATCCTTGGAGGAAGCAATATAAAGTTTAATTAATTGGTATTTAATTTGATAATTTAAGTAAGGGAAAAGAAGATTTTTTTAATTTAAAAGAGTCCTAGTTTGACTACGTTTTCAACTGAAACTCCTACTCCTAAACTTACTCTCGCATCTCTCCACTCTCTTTCTCACACCTATTCACTCTCTGTCTCACGCTCATCAACAGTAAACAGAACAAAAAAAAGTTTATCACTCTTGAAGAACTAGAACGCTAAAAATAAAAAAAATAAACTAAAAATGAAAAGCGAAAGCATTTTTCAAACGGTTTGCGTGTGAGGTTTTTTTGGAGAAGCATTGTTTTTCGTGGGAGTTGACAGCACTTGAGATCAGGTTTGGAAAGTGTTAAACGACGAAAAAGGTATGGGTTTTCTTCCTCTTGGTCCCTTTCCCATGAGACCCCTAAGATTCAGTTGAAATCTAATCCGGAAACTAGGAATATTCCCCTTTGCATGTCCCTGTCACTAGCTCCCATCAATTGTTGTAGGTTGGATATGTTTGCTAGTAGAATTTAGAAATGTAATGTGTTTTCATGATGATTATGTCCATGTATGTATGTCCGGAATTATGTGATGATAAACGTGTCCAATGTGTGGGTGTGGCCGTGTCTTTTTGTCTCGAATTGGAGTATGAAAATGGTATGAATTGGAGTATGAATATGGTATATTAAATCCTTGTGTTTTTGTATGAAATTACTAGGAAAAATGCATGTAATAATGTACGAAATGTCTAGAGAATTGTCAAAAAAATCTAAAGTACAAAGGATTGAGAAAAATGGACTGGTAACGATGACTAAATTTCTAGATATCGGCTAACCATGGCTGAAATTTTCGTTTTTTTTAAAAAAAATATTTTAGGCATGAGGTTATTAGGGATTGAACCCAAGACTTCACCTTATGCAAGCAACTAAAAATTTAATAATAATAAATGTGAGGTTAAGGGGAATCGAACTCAGGTCTTAGCCGAGTAAGAGAATCTAGAAAAATAATTAAAAGATATGAGGTACATGGGATTCAAACCCGTGTGTCCTTGGCCTAAATTATGACCGGTCAATGCAAGAATAAAAAATAAATAAAATGGGGTTTGTTGGAATGGAACCCACAACCTCTCGGATGGGTGAGGAAACTAGGAGAACCAATTAAAAAAATGAGATTGTGGAGGATCAATCCTACATCCTCTCGGAAAAAAATAGAAAAGTCAAGGAAAGAAAAGAAAGAAATAAAGAAATGTAGGCGAAAAGAAATGTAGGCGTTAGGATTCGATATCAGGTCCCAAAGCTGAAATTTTAAGTCAAAGTTTAATATAAGACTAAGTGTTGCTCAAGGGTTTGAAATCGGGTTCCCTTGAACCAATTCCGTATTGATACATAAGTCGTATGTGAGAAAATATTTAATGAATGTTGCCTACAGGAATTGAACTCGAGACCTTGGCATACTTAGAAGATGCATAAGTCTTTTACCTTATAATCTTGGGTAAGTATAAGTCACTAAGACGAATTATGAATGAAGCCTCATGGCTTGGATGTATGTATTCATAAGTCATACGTATGTTTAAAAGTAAGTGAACCTAAGATGCATATGATGAAATGATGTGACCCCGGAGGGTTAAGTAAGACTGTGAAAAACATAAAAAGGCCAAGTGCATTGGCATATGACGAATTGAATATTCACGTAATGGGGTGAGTAATTATGAAGAGTTAATATGCTAAAGTTAATGAATGTGATGACAACATGATAAGATTCTACTATGAAAGACGAGACCAATCTTAAATGAGCCTAATAAGTGTTACCAAAAACCGTACTCACCTATGAGAGTGTAAAACTAATAAAGGGACCAGTCTCTAAGAAACACTCTAATGAAATATTAATATTAATGCACACTTAATACTAATGATGACATGAGAAGTCATATATTGAGCAATGATTCTCTTATGCTAGAATCCAGCTTCTATTATGTGTGAGATGAATGTAATGGAACTTTATACTGAGCACCAATAGGCAAGCTATGAGTTGTGATTCCTTCTTTCGGGAAGGCAGAGGTTTGTGTAAATCTCATGGGATGATACTAATTGTTTAGGCAGGTGTGGGTCCTACTGATTGTTTAGGAGGGTGTGGGTTTCCTTATATCTCCTCGTCTTTGAACTTATGCAGCCAACATAGGGTTCTAGATGGGTTCATTTCCCTATATACGCTAGGATGTTTTGGTTTCACCTTGGCCAGTGATTCCACCTCTTTTCGGTGGGGTGTAGACAATGGGTTTCTTAAAACTCACATGATATATGTCGATTATAGTTATTATTCCTGAAGAAATAATAAGGTCAGCCTCATGTAATGGAGACAATAAAATGAATGATATCAAAGGTGTTTGGATATGATAACTAAGACGTGAACTAGACTCAAGTAATGACACTAGGTCATTCTTGTTCATTGCATAGTGAACCCGAGGAGAGTCCTAAGCAGCATCCTAAGTATATAAATGTATGAAAAAAGAAGTACTTATGAATGAATGAAGCAGCCTCTATGTTTGCTAAAGAAGGCTCCCCAGTTAAGGTCACATGTGTTAAGCCCTTATTTGGGAAGTCCTAATGTTAAGTCCGTGATTCAAAGGTTTCAGAATATACGAATGAAAGATATGTGATATATGTATGTGCTAAATGTAATATGTTATGTGTTGTGTGCAATATGAAAAGAATGATGATGCATGTTACTCCCATAGCATGACTCTCCTAATCTTATTTGGCAAGTCCAAATGACTTGGCTTTCCATAACTCATATCGTTAGGAGAGAGCTCTTATTAATCATGCATGTCCTTGGTGTGTACTTGCATACACCCATACTTAGTACAAGAGTGTACTAGTGCCATACAACCCTTTACTTTTAGGTGCAGGTGCAGGTGGATGCTAGAGCTTACGAGACTATGTTAAATCTATCCGGACGTGGAGCATTCATCCGAACTTGGTAGGATCCCATGCTTTCGAGGATGCTTATCTATTATATTCTAGATTGGAAGTAGGCATGATCTAGTAAGGATGTTTCACTAGTATTTCTTTCTTACTTATTTTTAGACGTCGTATTGGTTCCATTTTGGCAACTTAATATTAATGCAGTTATGAACTTTTTCCTTCATTTGAATATCTTATTATTAGATGGTTGTTTTGAACTGATGCAATATAATGCAATTCTTACTATGAAGTCTATGTGTATTTCAAAGAAAAAAAAGTTTTAAATTTTCCATAAAAATTAACCTATACGATGTAATAAGGACGTATAGGGGCTTGTCTGCGACCTCTGAGAGGTCAACGCTGCTGGTTTTGGCTAGGGTCTAGACCCCAGTCCTGACAAACGTTGTATCATAGCATTAGGTTTAATTCTATGGAATATAATATGCACATCAACAACATTTGGTAGTTTCTACGTAGTGAAGTGCACCACTATCATGAATTAGAGACTACATGATGCATAGGAAATTTCTCTTCTTCTGATCTTATCGTGCTTTCCTTAATTTACGATTTATTGGTGTTATGAGTATACCTAACATCAATTCTTATTTTTTAGAAAATGAACACAAAGGGGAACGCTGGTTGGGGAAGAGTGGGAGCAGCTGCTTGGGGCAACAAAGTTCAACCCCAGGCTCTAGCTGCAGGAGTGGCCATGCCAGTTAACCCAGCTGGGTTGACTGATGCGGAGATGCGAACCGCTTTGGGAAACATGGTTGAAGCCATAACTATGCAGGCTTAGGCTATGACGGCCCAGGCCAACAGACAAGAGGTTCAGCGGGAGAATTCACAAGCCCAAAACATGGCGAACAAATTGCGAGATTTTATGAGAATGAATCCTCATATCTTTACCGAATATAAGACTGTAAAGAATCTTCAAGAGTTCATGGAGGAGGTCCAGATGATTTTTGGTGGCAACGGGGGCGACATATATTGAGAAAGCTGAGTTGGCTTCAAACCAGCTGAAGGATGTTGCTGAGGCATGGCGCAAGATATGCCAGGATATCAAGGTGATCGCATGGGAGCTGTTTAATAAAGCCTTTCTTGAGAGGTTCTTCCCTAGGGAGATGAGAGAGGATAAGATTGAGGAGTTCATCAACATTAATCAAGGATCGATGACTGTTAGGAGTATTCCCTAAAATTCGTAAAATTGTTCAAGTATGCCACTTCCCTTGTGTCGAACAGCAGGGACGAAATGAGCAGGTTCCTTACAGGAATCTCATAGGACTTGGAGGAGGAGTGTCGGGCTGCGATGCTACATGACAGCATGGAACTGTCCAGGATGATGGTGCATGTCGAGCCGGTTGAGGACAACAGGAAGAAGAGTAGAGTCAGTGAGGTCAGCAGGCCTAACCTTTCTAACAAGATAGGTCCCAGCAATGGTGGTGGCAGGAGCACTCTCGGAGTTCGTCATCAGCCCAAATTTAAGAAAGGGCATCAGAGTTTAGGGAACTCTAACTCTCAAATGAGTGAAGCATGTAGATGAAGCAGACCCAAACCCAATAAGGGCAATGGAGATGATGTGCAGTGTCCCAAAAAAGGAATATTGCAAGTGAGGCCGCATTCATAGTTGAGAGTGTAGACTAGGCACAAATGCTTGCTTCGATTGCGGGAAGAATGGACATATCATTAGGACGGTCCACAGAATAGAGGTCAGGGTGGAGGTAATGCTCAGCCTAAGCCTAATCCTCAGAATGCTGCTACAGCCGAGCCTCCTAAGAGGAACAAATTCTATGCCTTAAAGGGCAGGTTGGAGCAGGAGAATTCGGCAGATGTCGTCACAGGTATGCTACAAGTTTTCTCAACTTCTGTTTATTCTTTACTTGATCCAGGGTCTACACTTTATTTTGTGTCTCCCTTGCTTACTCTTACTTTTGAAACACTACCTGAGGTTTTGCATGATCATATCGTAGTTAATACTCCCTTAAGAGAAAATATAAAAGCTGATAGGGTTCATAAAGGTTGCCCAATAGAAGTATGTGGTAATACTATATGTGTAGACCTTGTTGAGTTAACTATGAATGACTTAGATATTATACTTGGTATGGACTGTCTCAATAAATGTTATGCCTTCATGGATTGTCGTAGTAGGGTTGTAAGATTTTGTTTCCCTAATGAAGTAGAGCTGGTCCTGGAGGGGTAGAATTCTAGTCATTGAAGTCCCTTGATTTTGAACCTAAAAGCTAATAAAATGATGTCCAAGGGATTGTTATGCCATATTATGAGTGTCAATGATCTAGATCATGACATTCCTTCCATAGACTCTGTGCCTGTAGTGGATGAGTTCCAAGATGTTTTACCTGATGAGTTTCCTGGAGTCCCTCCCCTCGAGCGATAGATTTTGGTATCGACCTCAACCTCGATACCAAACCGATTTAAATTCCTCCCTACAAAATTTCTCCATCTGAACTCAAAGAGTTAAAGCTGCTGTTAAAAGATCTCATTGATAAGGACTTCATCCAGCTAAGCATATCCCCTTGGAGCGCTCCAGTGTTGTTTGTGAAAAAAGAAAGATGGAACCCTTAGGATGTGTATCGATTATTGGTAGCTCAACAAAGTCACTATAATGAACAAGTATACACTTGCGAAATAGATGACATATTCGATTAGCTCCAAGTGTGTAGTTTCTTCTCGAGGATCGATCTTCGTTCTAGGTATCGTCAGCCTAGGGTTAGGGATTAAGATATCCCAAAGACAACCTTTCATACCCGTTATGGTCTTATGAGTTCTTAGTCATATCATTTGGTCTCACTAATTCACCAGTTGCATTTATGAACCTCATGAACAGAGTCTTTCGTGAATACCTTGATTCTTTTGTAATAGTATTCATTGATGACAACCTCATCTACTATAAGACTAAGGAAGAGCATGAACAACATTTGATACTAACATTGAAGGTACTTAAACAACATCAGTTGTATGCAAGTTCAGCAAGTGTGAATTTTGTCTTAGATAAGTGAACTTCTTAGGTCTTGTTGTGTTTGATCAAGGTGTGGAGGTGGACCCCAGGAAGACTGAGGCTGTTAAGAACTGGACAATATCTCTTACTCCCGCTGATATCCATAGCTTTATGGTATCGGCTGGCTACTACCGAAGGTTCGTGGAGGGTTTTTCTTCCATTGTTTCCCCACTGACAACTTTGACTAAGAAGAAAGACAAGTTCGAATGGGCAGAGACTTGTGAGAAGAGTTTCCAGGAGCTCAAGGACAGAATCACTTCATCCCCAATTCTTACGTTGCCTAAATGTGGTGAGAGTTACACTATTTATTGTGACGCATCGAAGGTTGGTTTGGGTTGTATTCTTATGCAGGGTGTTAAGGTGTTAGCATATGCATCCGGACAGCTCAAGGCTCATGAGAAGAATTATCCCACTCATGAACTGGAGTTGGCAGTTCTTATATTTGCATTGAAGCTATTGAGGCATTACTTGTACGAGGTGCATGTGGATGTATTCACAGACCACGAGAGTCTTCAGTACGTGTTCACACAGAGAAAGTTTAATCTACGTCAGCGGATATAGTTGGAGCTAATTAAGGACTATGACATGAGTGTCCACTACCATCCAAGGAATGCAAATGAAGGACTATGACATGAGTGTCCACAACCATCCAAGGAATGCAAATGTTGTAGCTAATTCTTTGACAAGGTTGAGCATGGGGAGTACAACCCACATTGATGATGGGAAGAAGGAGTTGGGGAAGGATGTACACAGACTGGTAAGACTGGGTGTGCTGTTGATGGATTCTACTTGTAGGGGGTGTTTCAGTTCATCCTAGTTCTGAATCATCCTTGGTAGTTGAAGTCAAGAAGGTTCAACATCTTGATCTTGTGTGGAT
This sequence comes from Solanum lycopersicum, assembly GCF_036512215.1. NCBI lineage: Eukaryota > Viridiplantae > Streptophyta > Magnoliopsida > Solanales > Solanaceae > Solanum > Solanum lycopersicum. Next base: position 42,739,050 of record NC_090808.1, on the reverse strand, counting down.
GGAGTTGAAGGACTCAGTGCTGATAAAGATGAATGAGTCCTTTGATTTGGGAGGTGAAGGAAAACTTTGGTACCAGACAGGCTGTGTGTACTATATGTGGATGATTTATAGACCAAGATTACTACAGAGGCCCATGGTTCCAGGTATCTTATACATCAAAGTTCCACCACGATGCATTATGACCTTAAGCATATCTATTAGTGGCATGGCATGAAGAAGGACATTGTTGAATATGTGACCAGGTGTCCTAATTGTCAGTTGGTTACGACGGAGCACCTTAAGCCTTGTGGTCTCACTTAGATGATTGAGGTTTCGAATTTTAAATGGGAGGCCATTAACACGGACTTCGTGGTTGGAATTCTAAGGACTAGGAGACAACATGACTCCATATGTGTTATTGTGGGCAGGATGACTAAGTTTACCCACTTTATCCTTGTGAAGTCTACTTACATAGCCAAGGATCATGCGAGACTCTACGTTGATGAGATTATGAGGTTGCATGGGATTCATTTGTCTATTATTTCGGATAGAGGAGCTTAGTTCACTTTGCATTTCTAAAGATCCTTCCAGAAGAGATTAGGCATGCAGGTAAAGCTTAGTACATCTTTCCATCCTAAGACAGATGGTTAGGCAGAGCACACCATTCAGACATTGGAGGATATGTTGAGGGCATGTGTGATCGAATTCAGAGGTAGTTGGGATGACTCTTTGATATTGATAGAGTTCTCGTATAATAATAGCTATCTCCAGCCTTGGGATGGCACAGTTTGAGGCACTGTATGGTAGGATGTGTAGGTCACCAGTTGGGTGGTTCAAGGTTGTAGAGTCATCCATTTTTTGTCCAAAGATCATTCATGAGTCCTTAGAGAAGGTTAGGGTGATTAGGGACAGGTTGGCTATTGCTTACAGTCGGCAGAAGTCTTATGCAGATAAATGGAAGTGACCTTAGAGTTTAATGTTTCTGACCAGGTCATCTTGAAGATATCACCCGTAAAGAGGGTGATGAGGTTTGGCAGGAAGAAGAAGTTGAGTTCGAGGTACGTTGTGTCATACGAGATTCTACAAGTGTGTGGGTGAGGTGGACTATGAGTTGGTGTTGCCTGCGGGGCTAGATTCTATTTATCTAGTCTTTCATGTCTATATGTGCAAGAAGTTCTTTAGTGAGCTAACATCGCTTCTACATGTTGATGTTTTGGGGGTTGGTGAAGACTTGTCCTGTGAGGAGGTTCCTATTGAGATTTTATACCGGCAGGTGAAGCGACAGAGAGACAAGGAGGTTGCCACATTGAAGGTATTGTGGAGGAACCATCTTGTTGAGGGTGCTACATGGGAGGGCGAGGTCGATATGAGATCTCGCTATTCTCATCTTTTCAGATCTTGAGGTTAGACTTCCTATTGTTAAGTCTAAGTTTCCTTATCTCCTCTAATCTTTGTTGCTATTGCTTGACTATGTATAGTACTTAAGTTATGCTATGACTGGAATTGTGCTAGATGATTAAAAGTGTCATTCGAGGACAAATGTTCCTAAGGAGGGGATAATGTAACAACCCAAAAATGACTATGATAAGTAATGCATAAACGTAACTAAAATGCCTAGATTACATCGGATTCACATGGATTGATGCGTGTGAATCCAGACCTCTAAACCCATGTACCAGCTAATCCAACAAAATTGATGAGTTAGTTGAGCTAGGTAAGGTTAGGTTCCGTCATATAGGGCACCCAAATATTAAGATTCAATCAGATGAGTCTTAACCGGAATTTAAAGGTTAATATTAGGTTTGAAGGGTATAGGGGTTAAATGGTTTTTCTCCAAGCTAGGGGTAGTATTGTTATTACCCTAAATATTTAATTATTTAATTAATTAATTAACTAATATAGTGGACAATTCGGGTAGGGTTGACCCGAATTGACCCATTTTTGCGAGATGTGTTTCACCCGGGTTAGATCCTTGGTGGAAGCAATATCAATTTGAATTAATTGGTATTTAACTTTCTGATTTAATTAAGGAAAAATCAGATTTTTTTTATATAAACGAGTCCTAGGTTGACTAATTCTTCAACTAAAACTCCTACTTCTAAACTTACTCTCACATCTCTCCATTCTCTTACTCACGCCTATCCACTCTGTTTCTCACGCTCATCAGCAGTAAACAGAACAAAAAAAAGTTCATCACTCTCGAAGAACTTGTACGTTAAAACTCAAAATAAAAACTAAACTGAAATTAAAAGCGAAAAACATTTTTCAAACAGTTTACGTGTGAGGTTTCATCGGAGAAGCATTGCTTTTGGTGGGACTTGGCAGCACTTGATATAATGTTTAAAAAGTGTTAAACGAAAAAAAATTTATGGTTTTTTTTCCTCTTGGTCACTTTCCAAAGAGACCCCTAAGATTCAGTAGAAATCTAATCTTAAAAATAGTAATGTTCCCCTTTGCATGTCCTTGTCACTAGCTTCCATCAATTTTTCTAGGTTGGGTTTGTTTGCTTGTAAAATTTAGTAATGTAACATGATTTGTGATGATTATGTTCATGTATGTATATTTGGAATTATGTGATGATAAACGTGTGCAATGTAAGTGTGGCCGTGTCTCTTGGTCTCAAAGTGGAGCATGAAAATTGTATGAATTGGATTATGAAAATGGAATGTTAAATTCTTGTGTTTTTGTATGAAATTACTTGGAAAATGCATGTAATAATGTATAAAAGTCCCAGCAAATTGTCATAAAAATCTAATGTACAAAGGATATAGAGAAATGGACTGGAAACGACGACCAAATCTCTAGAAATCTGGAAATTTGGTCTCATCTGAGCATGGCTGAAAATATTTTTTAAAAAATAATTTTTTTTAGGTGTGAGTTCATTAGGGATTGAATCCAAGACCTCACCATATGCAAGCTACTAAAAAATTAATAATAAATGTGAGGTTAGAGGGAATCGAACTCGGGTCATAGCCGACTAAGAGAACCTAGAAAATTAATTAAAAGAAATGAGGTACATGGGATTCGAACCCGTGTGTCCTTGGCCAAAATTAAGACCAGTCCATGCAAGAATAAAAAATAAATAAAATAGGGTGTGTGGGAATCGAACCCACAACCTCTCGGATAGGTGAGGAAACTAGGTGAACCAATTAAAGAAAAATAAAATGATGTTACGGGGGATCGATCCTACATCCTCTTGGTAAAAAACAGAAAAGTCAAGGAGAGAAAATAAACAAAATAAATGTAGGCGTTGGGATTCGATCTCGGGTCCCAAATCTTAAATTTTGAATCAAAATTTATTATAAGACTAAGTGTTGCTCAAGGGGTTCGAAATCGCGTTCCCTTGCCCCAACTCCCTAGTGATACATAAGTCTAACGTGAGCAAATATTTAATTAATGATTCTTATAAGAATCGAACTCGATACCTTAGCATACATACAAGATCCATAAGTATTGTACCATATAATCTTGGGTAAGTATAAGTCACTTAGACGAATTATGAACGAAGCCTCATGGCTTGTACGTATGGGATCATAAGTCAAGAGTATGTTTAAAAGTAAGTGAACCTAAGATGTATATGATGAAATGATGTGACCTAGGAGGGTTAAATAAGAGTGTGAAACACAAAAAAAGGGCAAGTACATTGGCATATGACGAAATGAACATTCACGTAATAGGGTGAGTAATTATGAAGAGATAATATGTTAAAGTTAATGAATGTGATGACAACGTGATAAGTGTCTAATATAAAAGACGAGACCAATCTTAAATGAGGCTAATAAGTGTTACCAAAAACCGTACTCACCTATGAGAGTGTAAAACTAATAAAGAGACCAGTCTCTATGAAACACTTTAGTGAAAGTATTGACATTCATTCAAACTTAATACTAATGATGAGATGAGAAATAATCTAGTGAGAAATGATGCCCCAATTCTAGAAGCCAGCTTTGATGATGTGTGAGATGAATGTAATGGAAATTTATACTGAGCACCGATAGGCTAGATATGAGTCGCGATTCCTTCTTTCGAGAAGGTAGAGATTCGAGTAAATCTAATGAGATGAGACTGTCTGTTTAGGTGGGTATAGGTCTCCTTATATCTCCTAGTCTTTGTACTTATGCAGCCAACATAGGTTTCTAGCAGGGTTCATTTCCTTATACACGCTAGCATGTTTTGGTTTCACATTGGTCACTGATTACACCTCTTTTTGTTGTGGGTAGACATTGGCTTTCATTAAGCTCACATGATCTATGTCGGTTATAGTTAAAGTTCCTGAAGAAAGAATTAGGCCAGCCTCATGTAACGCACACAATGAAATGAATGATACCAAAGGTGTTTAGATAGGATAATCAACAGGTGAATTAGACTCAAGTAATGACACTAGGTCATTATTGTTCATTGCACAGTGAACCCGATGAGAGTCCTAAACAACATCCTAGGTATATAAATGAATGAAAAATGAAGTATTTAGGAATGAATGAAGCAGCCTCTATGTTTGCTAAAGAAGGCTCCCTAGTTGAGGTCACATATGTTGAGCCCTCATTTGGGAAGTCCTAATGTTAAGTCCGTGATTCCGATGTTTCACGGCATATGAATGAAAGATATGTGATATATGTATATGCTAAATGTAGTATGTTATGTGTTGTGTGTAATATGAAAAGAATGATGATGCATGTTACTCTCATAACATGACTTTCCTAATCTGATTTGGCAAGTCCAAATGACTTGGCTTTCCATAACTCATATAGTTAGGAGAGAGCTCTTATTAATCATGCATGTCCTTGGTGTGCACTTGTATACACCCATAACTAGTACAAGTGTGTACTAATGCCATACAACCCTTTACTTTTAGGTGCAGGTGCAGGTGGAAGCTAGAGCTTACGAGACTATGTTGAATCTATCCAGACGTAAAGCATTCATCTGGACTAGGTAGGATCCCATGATTTCGAGGATGCTTATCTCTTATACTCTAGATTAGAAGTAGGCATGAGCTAGTGAGGATGTTCCACTAGTATTTCTTTCTTACTTATTTTTAGACGTCGTATTGGTTCCATTTTGGCAACTTAATATTAATGCAGTTATGAACAATTTCCTTCATTTGAATATTTGATTATTAGATGGTTGTTTTGAACTGATGTGATATAATGCAATTCTTACTATAAAGTCTATGTATACTTCAAAGCAAACAAAAGTTTTAAATTTTCCATAAAAATTAACCTATACAATGTAATGAGAACGTATATGGGCTTGTCTGCGATCTCCGAGAAGTCAACGCCGACGGTTTTGGCTAAGGTCTAGACCCCAATCGTGACAGTGATACCCATAATCTCTACAATCTCGTGAACCTCGTAGATGAAGTCTTAACGATCTTCCTCCACTTTAGAGCTGAAAATCTCTAGAAGATTCATCCTTGTAAAGTCCCTCACCCTTGTTACCATGAAACCCACCCTTATATTCGTGGGAGCCACAACCTCCCTATTTTCTTGAGTTTCATATATTGAGACAATGAGTGAAATGTGGCTCGAAACGCATCATTAGTCACGTGCTTGGCCAAAGGGTCGACCAAAACTTGAGGAAACTTGGGCATCACATTTTCATAAACATTCCTTGTGGAGGCATATTTTATAAAGAATAAATAAGGACTAGCAGAAGACCCTTAAAGAGATAATCTCTATGGCAAGACATTGGAGTAATGAAACAAGTGAGATTTCCTAAACATGTTATAACCTCTTATTCATAAATGTGGAACGCTACACACTCATGGACAAAACTATACTCATTGTGGCTTAAGAGATATCCTAAAAACTTTGTAAACATTGTGCTCTGAATACCAATTCTTTTTACGATCCAAGTACACTCTAGACGTCACACGGTGTATAAGTCCCCGAGAGGCCCTACGCAAGACACTATGTATACACCATACAAGAAAATAGATTTAAACATTTCAAATAAACAATCTTTATCATAAAAGAGTACTGAGAAAAGTTTAAGTCTAGTATAGTATCAATAAATCATCTATTACATCAAAAGAAGTGATTGAGATGTAACCCATACATCACATACAAAGTCTGGAAAATGGTAATAAGGAAAACCATATAAAAGACACATCATCCTCTATGTATGAGTAATCATCAAGTCTTTAATTATCTAACATAATAAACTATCCATGAGGGGAAGGAGAGAATTATCAAACCCTACATTAGTGAAACAATTAAGGCACAATTTTGCATTAGTACATGAAATATACTAAGGATGAGGAAAATTCAATAAAATGTGAGAAGTTATCATCAGAGGAAACAATAAAAAACATGAAATACATGACAAAGTAATACATAGTAAAATCATTTAGACGAATCACAAATCATGAACATAGTCAATTCATCATTAAATCATAAATTGAGATTTATAAAACATAAGTAATTGACTTAGTTTTTGTGGGAAGTTACAATTAACCAACATAGACTAAGGGAGATATAATATGGAATCTTGTATATCTCTCAAAATGAAAGAATTGAATTCTTCTTGCCAAGGTGTAATCCCTACACATAGTACCATAAGTTATATATGGATCCACGAGCTAGATCATTTAAGGAAAATTCTACGGGGGAAAATAGTTTAGGATTTGAGGTTTATACTAGAGACTAACCTAATTGAGTCTCCACTTCAAAACCACTCGGTGCTAAGTACAAATAGCCCAAAAGCATGAGAGAAAATCTAGATATCATTCATGTCATGTGGACAATCTTTGCAGAACATATATATACCTTAATCTATAAGATTACTTCAGTCATACACATTGCTTTCATAAAAACATGTATGGTTTACTAAAAACATATTCATAGATTAAGGCTTTTTCATAACTTCATGTAAATTAGGAATCATAGTAAAAATTCAGATAACGGCATCGATATACATGGAATTAGTTTTAAAGAATGTAATTAAGTCTAAATAAAAAAAAAGGTCATGATCAAGCAATTGAATTCATACAAATAGAACCCAGGAGGAATTGAATAAAAATCTAATCAATTTTTTTGGTAAATTAAATTGGAATATTGAATAAACTTTAGGGAATTAATGGGTGACTTGAAGCTACTGATTAAATCCCTACAGACTTTTAGATAACTTAATTGAATCAGTAAGAAATGATGAAGAAATTATACTTGGACTTTAAGAACCCTAGCTTTTTTTTTTCTTTATCTACCAAGAAATGTTTTAGAGAGACTTTGGAGAGACTTCAAGAATTTGAGGGAATGAAAAGTTGGGAGAAATCTATAAGGGTGAACAATATTTAGAAGGCTTGTATTTTCAAAGAAAACAACATAGTATATGTCTTAATCACATAGGAAAAGACCCAAATACCATTTAAGAATAACTGTTAAAAGGGTCCTATGGACTAACATACGGTTCGTATAAACATCTATGGACCGTAGTGGTTATCAGTAGTACTCGTTACTAGGGTCCGATTCGCAATTGATTTCCATGAGAAAACTTTATGGTCTATCTAAACTTTTATGGATTTTTGACCCAACTGTAGAACCTTAAAGTTAAACCAATTTTCATTTAAATTTGGAACTCTTCTACAACCACTTCCTACGGACCAGAGGAAATTCTATGGACTTTCCTGGTCATCCGTAGTAAACTAGAGAGATGAAAAAATCAAGAAATTGTTAAGGTCATTTCTATGACTCCTTTCTATGGATGGTAAAACCTTATACAGTCCGCAAATAGGACCAGTTGACTTGAACCTACAATCAACTATGCAACCATATTTTTTCTAAGGTGTTAAAGGTATGATACTTGGGTATACTAGATCATTTTGGGAATGGTAGATTTCAATATTATTTTGTGTATATATTGTCTCTCTCCGCATCATTTGATTCTAGATTGTTATTCTAATATCGTGACGTTGGCGATGTCAGGTGTCTCAATAGTTGAGTAGGATCGTTCTAGTGTTTCATACCCTAGAAATTTATCTCCTTCGTTAGAGCTCATATATTGGTTGAAAAAGGGTGTTTGTCCTACTTGGATTTCATTTAGGATACTAGTGTTGACCGATCTCCCATGGATTTGATGTCCATGGTTTGAGAGTTCATAAATGTGTTCCCTACTAATCTTTCAGGTGTCTCTTGATAGGGAAATTGATTTTGCTATTAACTTACATCTAGGAACCAAGCCCATCTTTACTCCTCGTTGTCATATGGCTCCAGCAGAGTTGAAAGAATTAAACGACCAATTATGGGATTTGTTCAGTAAAATTATTATTCAATCTAGTGTTCCTCCACAGAGTGCACCTATTTTTTGTGAGGAAGAAAGATGGATCCATGACCATGTGTAGTAATCATTGTCAATTGAACCAAATGATAATGAAAAACAAGTATCCTTTTTCTCATATTGATGATTTGTTCGATAATCTTTCTGGTGCATCTGAATTCACAAAGATTCATTTGAGGTTTGGTTATTATCAGTTTAAGATTAAGTTTTTGAATATCCATAAGATAACATTCATGACCCAATATTGGCATTGAGTTTTTTGCGATGTCTTTTTATTTAACTAATGCCCTTGCAATATTCATAGAGTTGATGAACGGGGTGTTCCGGCCTTATATGGATTTGTTTGTGATAGTGCTTATTGATGAAATTCATGAGTACTCCAAGACTGATAAGGATCACTATCTAAATTTAAGGATTGTACTCCAGATATTATGGCAAGAGAAACTTTATGCCAAGTTCTCAAAGTATGAGTTTTAACTTGATTCTGTAGTGTTTAAGGACACGTGGTGTCAAGGGAGGGTACTTGGGTCCATCCATTCAAGATTAAGGTAGTGAGGATTTGTCCTAAGCCTAGATTGGTTACTGAGATTTAGAGTTTTGTAGGAATTGAGGACTATTATCAGATATTTGTTCAAAGCGTCTCTACCATTGCATCCCCTTTGAATAGACTAACCAGGAAGAGCGTGAGTTTTCAATTGTCTGATTAGTGTGAGGAGAGATTTCAAAAGTTCAAGACATTTTTAATGTCAAATCATGTTTTTAGTATACTCAAGGAGGGTGTTAACTTCATCATTGTAACACCCCATATGCTAGAACTACAAAACTAAAAATTTCAGAGTTGTAGGTGGAATCCACGGCTGCCACACACAAAATATAGGGTGATCCACAACCCGTGTTGGTGTTTCTTCGATGGCCACATACAACCCATCCCCTAGAATCCTCACAAAATTACCCCAAGTGTCGATCCACACCAGGAACTACTAACCGTAGATTATAGCATGGTCCATGGTCAAGGGGCGTAAGTCAGACCGCCAATTTCAGCTCATAGTCACCAAGCGACGGTTGACCAGCACGGACCTGTTGACCAGCCATGGTCCATTCATTAGGTCCATCGGTGGCTCTGACATCATTTACATCAGGGGTTGTTTGGTTTATTCCTTATGTGTTAGACCCCTAAATTATGTAGTTTTTGTAAGTTTTAGCATTGTAATAAATTAGAATCTACCATAAGCGAATCATTCACCAAGAAATTCATCAAGCTTAGAGAAAAACATAAGAGAAAGTCAAGTATCCCTAGTTCAGGAACACAACGAGTTTTCCTCTGTTCCAACCACAAAATCAAAAGATTTCTGCGTGACTTTTGTCACCGTTGATGTGGGATTTAACTAGTGGGTTTCTTTGACCCACTAGGTCACTAGATTTTAGTTAGAATCTTGATTCCCCTAATATTATCTAGACCTAGAGTTTCTTGAATGTTAGAAATTGTAGGTTTTCAGTTGTTAGGATGATCCAAATAAGATTGTCATGTCACTATATCGTTTTTTCCTGATTCATGCATAAACATAGAACCTTAGCTATATTGTTATTTTAGTTAACGAATTACAAATGATGTGTGTGTGTCATTTTTTTAATGTATTATTATCAGTATATTAATGTTTCATTCTCAGTTTGGATGTTACTATTTTGAGTTATGTAGTATTACAGAAGTTCAACCATAAAACGTTAAATACATAATCAATTATCAAAGCTTAATACCAACTAAACTTTGGTCAGTCAACCTCATGTACCAAAACTATATGCCTCGTAGGTTGTAAGTACACCCTATTTGCAACATTTTATTATATACGTCAGTATGCTTCTATACCTCTGGTCGGGTATATTGAGTCCTCCCAATGGGGCTGATACATCAAACTCCATATTTAGCTCATGTAATTTTATGTCAGTTATTAGTAAACCCTTAAAGTCAAACTCTATTTCATTGACCACATTATCAATCACTAGTATTCAGTCTCAAGATGTTATAAACTTGGTCATTTCATTCAGTTATTTCATGGTCACTATTCTCAATATAGTGTGATGTTTATATCTTATCATTGTCGAGATATATACTTTTTTTCAATAATGATTATTGTTCAACTTTATTCTATCCTACATGCATCGAGTAATGGTGCTACATCATCTCATAATGTAGGTCCAGGTTCTCAGTTTCAAGATCATGCATAGATCGGTTCTTGATCTTCAGCTCAGCAGTATCAATGTTGAGTCATTATTCTCTGAGGAATACATACATGTTTCTTTTTCTTTTAGTCTTTAGTTTATGTTTATCTAGACTTAGCTCGGGCATGTTATATGATTTTTAGTTAGTTTAGAGGCTTATTTCAAACATAGTTAGATTCAGATTTAGTGTTAGAGTTTGACTTCCAATTGTTTTTCAAACTCTCACTTTTACATATTCAGATTGAGTATATAGCTATTCACCATAATTTTATATTATCTTAGTTAGTATTTTTCACAAAGCATTTATTGATTCAGTTTTCTTTAGTATGTTTATGATATGCCAGCAAGGTTAGCTTGGGGTAACTCGACATCCTAGGTCCTGTGTTCACATCCAAGGGTATCCTTGGGCATGAAAACTTGGTATCACAACACTAGGATTAAGAGTACTATAATGTATGAAAAGCTTCACTAAGTAGATTTCTTTACATGGGTGTGAAGTGAACCACATCTAATGAGAATGAGACTGGGAAGTGTTTTTCAAAAACATCATTCTCTTGATACTCTTATTGTGCCTAAGGTATGATCTAATTCTTCATTTCTAACTTGACATTATACTCTTTCATATCAAGCCTTCTTGTAGAGATTATGAAAGGAATGTGTATGTATGAAATGGAATCAATGATCCTCCGGTCCAAAATCAAGAAGTTTGGAATGATCAGTTTCGGAATGCCATTCAACTTTAGGCTGAGAGTATAACTAACGAGGACAACCAGAAGGTTCCAAATGCTTCAGGTGGATCAATGTCAGCCATGTTTCACGATTTTATTTGGATGAATCCACCAAAGTTCTTAGGGTTCCAGATTGGTGAGGATCCCTAAAACATCATAGATGAGGTCAAGAAGACCTTTGGATTAATGCAGGTGACATGAGATGATAGGGTACAGTTCGCATCTTATCAGTTGAAGGATATTGCTCACATTTGGTATACTAGTGGAAAGAGAACAGGGGTATCGATGCAACTACTATAACTTGGGAATTCTTTAGTGAAAATTTTCTAGACGGGTTCTTCCCAAGAGCGTTGAGGGAGTCCAAAATTCATGAGTTTATGAATTTTAGGCGGGGTTCCACGTCAGTCCAAGAGTATGGAATCAAGTTCACCCAACTCTCAAGTCCTCACAAGATTGTCGATTCTAGGGCTCAAATGAATAAATTTATATATGAAGTATCCGACTTGGTGAAAACTGAGTGGAGGAGTGCTATTTTGCTGGAACATTTGAACATCTCTAGGTTCAGGATTCATACTTAGCAGGTTGAAAGAGACAAACTTAAAGAAACTCCTAAGGAGAATAAGAAGTGTAGAACATGCAACTATGGGAGGTGGTCACTCACACTTTTAGAAGAAGTCTTCAGTTTTAATACCTTCATCGACTAGTGTTCTATCCTCCACGTTCTAAAATGATCCGAAAGGTAAAGCATCAGGCTCTAAGACTCAAGGTAGTATTTTTGGCACCATAATCTACCCAACTTGTCTAAAGTGTGGTAAGAACCATTAAGCAAGTGTCTTGAATGGAGGCAATGATGCTTTGGGTGTGGTCATGTCATAGGTTGAATGATTGTATTTCTAAACTGGATCAAGAGGACAGAAATGGTAGAGATTAGTCTACAACATAAGTTGCACCAGAATGTGGCCCAACTCAATTGGGTAACTCATCTGGTACAGGTGGTGGATGGTGCCAAAATAGGTTTTATGCTTTCCAGTTTCGCTAGGATCAACACGCTTCTCATGATGTAGTCAATGATACATTACGAGTCATTGACTTATATGTTTATGCATTGTAATACCCAAGGGCTACTCTTTATTTTATAACTCCTTATATATCAACTAACATCAATGTTTGTAAAAAACAATCTCTGAGTACCCTTCTTCATCTCAATTATAGTCGGTGAACAAGTTATGTCTAGATGGGTACACAAAAATTTCCCTGTCACATTCTCCCAAAAAGTCACCTAAGTAGAACTTGTAGAGTTAGAAATGGTAGATTTCGACATCATTCTAGGCATTGATAGGTTACATTTCTGGTATGTCTTAGTGAATTGTAGATAGGTTACATTTCTCGTATGCCTTAGAAGGGCAGTAACTTAGCACATATGGTTCGATTTATTTTTTACCTTAAAGCTAGAACAATGATTTCTAAGGGGTATCTCTATCATGTGGTTCAGGTTAAAGACTCAAGCTCCGAAACCCCAACTTTTGAGTCAGGTCCAATAGTAAATGAGTTCCCAGAAGTTTTTCCAAAAGATCAATCGGGAGTTCCTCCAGAAAGGGAAATTTACTTTGAAGTCGATCTCCTTTCATATACCCAACATATTTCTATTCCTCCATACAAAATGGCTCCAACTGATCTTATGGAATTGACATAGTAGTTTAAAGACCTTTTTGATAAGGGCTTCATCAGAACATCATTTTCCCATAGGGTACACTAGTATTATTCGTGAAATACTCCATCCATCTGGTATTGTTTGTCATGGTTTCTATTTTTAGAGTAAAAACTATAAAAACATTGACTAACATTTTAAGATGTATTTTTCCATCATATTAATATGCAAAATATTGTAATTTATAGTACTTTTCATATAGTTTTAGAATATCCAATTTTTTGGTTCAAAATATCGAATTAATGTGATCTAATTTACCTTTAAAAATTATCCAAATTGACTTTCGATAAGCGCAACATGACAAACAATATTGGACGAAGAGAGTATAATTATGGTTGTCTCAGAATATGCATTGAAGATAGGTAGTTGAACAAAGTCACAATGAATAATAATTATCATAGCCCCCGATTTATGACTCGTTTGACGAACTTCAGGGTGCTAGTCATTTCTCAATGATAGAACCTAGATCCAATTTTCATCAACATAGAGTCAGATATAGTGATCTTTCGAAAACAACCTCAAGAACTCGATATGGTCATTATGAATTTGTAGTTATATCATTTAGACTAACCAATGCTCTTGCACCTTTCACAAATTTGATGAATAAACTTTTCAAGCAGTATCAGGACATGTTTTTTACCGTCATGATTAATGATATCCTCATTTACCCCAGAACGAGGAAGAATATGTGAATAATTTTAGGGTTGTCTGGCAAATTCTCAATGATCGCTAGTTATTCCTTAAGTTTAGAAAATGTTAATTTTTGTTGTGATATGATGATTTCCTTGGTCAATTTATGTCTAGAGAAGGAATTCAAGTGGATTCTCATAAAATAGAAGCAGTGAAATAATGGCCTTGACTGATGAATCCATAGATTGGACCCATTTTGGGCTATATTTTGATAGATATAGTGTTCTTAAATGCTTATTTTGTCTAAATAAGCTTGAGTTTAAGGTATCTTAAATTAGAAGCAGAGCATGGACATTACATGGAAAAAACAATGAAAACAAAGAAGAAATGAAGGCCTGAATATCGCCTTTTATTCCAGTGTGCTGAGCCCTAATGGAAAGGATCAAATGAGCAATGAAAAACAGCAGTCGATTCAACACCGAAACGTTGTGCAAAGTAGTACCTTATCGTCTAATGACCAAAAACACGAAGATGCTTGACTACACGTAAGGTGACGATGAAGTTACCAAAGGTAAAATTAATGATTTGATCAGCGATTCCGACTAATTGTGCAAGTAATCCACTGTAGCACAAATCTTTGAAAACTATAAATACTTTTTCACACTTTTAGCTTAGTATCAAATTTTATTGAGTTTTATCAAATTTTATCTCTTTATTTTTGAGTTTTAACTTTGGAGAGAGTTTTCAAGAAGAACTCAAAGATTAAAAGGGTTTCATCATCAAGAATTTGGACTTGGGTCTCTTGGATTCTTCATTCTTAGCATGTAACAAGAATTAAATCCTCATACCCATTTTAATGCAAGCTCATTTTGGTATAAACTTCTATCTCTTGAACATGTCTATCAAAAACCCTTGCTCTTGGGGTGTGATTTTGTGACTAAGGGTTAAATTAGTTGTTGGATCTTTCTAGTTGATAGTTTACCTTTAGTTTAAATGTGATTTTGTTTAGTAGTTGTGGATGAAAATAATGAGGTTATAGTTGTAATTATAATCTCATATATGTGTTTTTTGCTTGCTCGAGACAGAGGTTGTGAAACTAAGACTAATAAATTGATGGCCGCTAGGAGTGGGCCGACATGAAGTTCTGATCGAGCTAGTGAATCCTAGGATCACACCATACACTCAGCTCGAGAGAGTGAGTGAGCTAAGGCGGAGGCTTCTCTTCATGCAGAAAGTGGGTGTTCGAGAGGAACCCATTTGAAACGTCGTAAGTTGCTCGAGAGAGAGCTTATCCCCCTTAGAGTCTAGTCTAATCAAAATTATTCTACGAATTTTCTATCAAAAGCATGTACCTTATAATATCATTTATGTCGTATTCCTACCACATTCCAAGAATCCTTACTCTCCTTAATTAGAACTCTTTGTTAATTTGCTATTGTTTCTTACTTGTGACAAAAAAAACCCATTTGATTATTGACGGTTGCGTCACCCACTCTAGATTGAGTATGTTTTTACTTGATAATGTTTTAAGGTATGACTAGTTTGAACGTAATTTTACTTTTCTATTAATTCTCACAACCACTCGGAAATGAACCCAACCCTTGGTTGGATTACTATACTACAGTATGATCGTTGACACTTGCATTGGAAGTTATGTATTTGAGGACATCACCAATAAAAATGGTGTTGCTTCCTGAGAGTGGTGTTATACGAAAATTTTAATCAGAGTAGAATTTTCGTTCTTACTTAGTTGTTGTTTACTAACTTTATTATTTATTAGTTTTGATTGTTTCCTTTAAAATACTATTAAATGCAGACACCCTGATCTTGGCCAAAGAAAGTGATGGAAAGGCAGCTGAGGAAAATCAAGAAGTCGAGGGTGGCTTAATGTTAGTTGCACTGATAACTCAGTTGAACGACTTGCCCACTAAAATCTCAGAGGTATAAAGCCAGTGCAAGAGTCAAGGGAGGTACCTGCCCTTTCATGAGCAAAACAATTCTAGAGACACCAAGAAAAACCTATTGAAAATAAGCTACAAATCATTCTCAAAAAAATCTTTGAGAAAGATAGAGTGCTCGAAGAAATAAAGAAGAATAATATCTTGTTGAATCTGATGATCAGCTCTCACTCTAGAGCTATCTAGTTGATCAGAAAGCTCAAGAGTCATGTAGTGCCTCATCTCAACCCAGATGAATAATTGGGGTTACCTAGTGACACTAGGGCAAACCTCAATAGTGGAGAGTGTGCAAAGACTTACGTCGTGCCACGTCGCTAACTAAGGCGCTTTTTTGTAGGCAAATAAAGGTGTTATTGATTTCAATTAATATTAGAATAATGGTGTGATACTGATACACGTTTAAAGGTAGAGAGATTTTTGAAAGTACATATTGGCAGGAAAAATGGCTAGTCGGTGAATCACCGACCTATCCTGCGTACGGGAGTAAGACTATCCCTTAGATCATCACATTGATTAATGGTCCTGTAAGTGAATATTCAACGTTACGCCGAATAGTTTGGCCAACATTATTAACATCGCCAAATAATAGCGAACTAGACAATTATATATGGCCAAAATCTCCAAAAGTTCAAGATCTTGACTTTCCCTCACTTTTAAAGTCTACAATCTCGCATCAAGTTAGTATTTCTTTCTTTCAAAAAGTATTTTGGTTGTTGGTTTTAGTTCTTATCATAAGGAGTTCCTTGGCTCCTAACATTACAATCATATTGTAATTGGCATATAAGTTTGGTCTATGAATCCCAAGTTCACTTTCACAAAGTTTTTACTCTTTTGCAATGATCATATCGTATTTCTATGTACAAGGCTTGTCTGATAATACTAACTTGTTTAAAAACATGTATTCAATTTGTAAAACTTTGCAATTTTATATATCTTGATTCTTAAACAACCTTTTTGTTCTGCATTAAAATAAGTTAAATCTTATGGGGTTGTGTGTACTTGATGTTTGAAGTGGTTGATTGTTATGGTATGAGTTTAATTGTATCAATGCATGGTTTAATTCTATATTCGGGGGATGCAAGGTTGATGTCGAGAAGACGGTGAAAATAGGCATGTCGGGTTGGTTACGAGCTAAGTTGAGCTCACCGAATCACTTGGGGGTTCGCCTAATATCTGTATCTCACCCTTATTTCTTGTCAAACTTTATTATTGAGTCTCTAAATTTCTCCGAGACGCATCTATCACCAAAAAGCATTTGGCATCTCGTTGAAAGTGCTCTTGTCTCGCCTTTTTTGTCTGCGCCCCTGATCTGATGATGCACTGGAGCTTTTGGCAGGCTAGTCATGGATAGCTGAAAGCTATCAATGATTAACCAAATGAGATGCCCCATCCCAACCTGGCATAGTAGTTGCGGTAACCTTTGTTGTACAATTTTTTTTCCAAAATGATTCGGCGCGTCGCCAAATTCATCACCTAGACTTGTTGTAGTTAATCTTCTATACTTAAATATTTTTACTATGTATCATCTGATATTTTTCTGAAATGGACAAAAAGCCTACCTAGGGGATAAAGGGACTACTATAAATGAGGATTCAACTTCATCCAGGGGCAAGGTCACTAAATTTTCCACAACTAGTAGGAAAGATAAAGGCAAGGACAAAACCTGGAGCTATCATATGCAACCTCTAACAAAACTGGATTTTATACCAATGACCCCACCAACTCTACAGCAGGCAATAGTACTGGTACCTCTAGTACAAGGCCCTCCACTAAAGTCAATGAATATATTAAAGATTGAGGGGCTGATAACGATCATTAAGAAGATGGTTGTCCATAAACCCCGTGGATTTTACATACAAAGTTGGGTTAGAGAATTTCACAGTGCATACATTGCATTAGTACCTCAAAGGAATAGGCTAGTAGCATCATTGAAAGAAGTTGACTAAGCAATTATCAGATGAATGAAGGTAACTTGTGACATCGAGTATATCAACATAGTCTTGGGCATGTCCACTGAAATAATGGATCACTACCAACAACATATTAGAAAAAAGAAAGAAATTGGACGAGATGAAAAAAGTGGTTATTCCTACCAATCTAAGAGGATAATGCTTCGAAGTGGTTAGTAAAAAGAGTTCAATTGAAAATAAAGATCTAGGCTTAACTTCAAAATACCTGTTTGGGTTTATCATCATTACAAATATCCCATCCCAATATTAATCAATTATTTGCCCTGCTAGTGCATCTTGACTAGGATGCATTATGAAGAAAACCAGGCTAAACCTAGGACGATCATTGCTTCATAGATCTATACGTATGCAAAGCAGAGTAGGACCTCTCTCTCATTACCATTGTTAATCATTGTGTTGCACGAAAGATCTCGTGTACCTAGATATGCCAAGAAATATGTGGAAATAACTCGCACATCTTCCATTGATATCAGAAGAATTGAGGTTGAGTACCTAAAGGATCAAGTATAGGAAGAAAAACGAAACTATGGTGGCCATAGATCCAATACCTGCAGAGCCATCTTTTCCTACTCCATCCCTTAGGCCTTCAAGTACATCTAGTTCAAGTACTACTCTTACCGTTGTTGTTGTCTCCCATGATCAAATCACTCACGCATCCCTAATCCAAATAGGCAACTAGACAATTCCATCGATTATCGAGCGTGCAGTCTTAAAACCTCCATACCTTGCATGATCTAGACTGCCTTCAATGATGTTGTGACACCACTAAGAACTACCATTAATACTGCCGAATATAGGATAGCAAGGTGTGAGAGAGATCAAGAGGCCACATGGGAGGTGATGCTTTAAAAGCAACCTTGGCCGAGCTGAAACAATATGTTGACTATCGAATTCCATCGATATGTCCAAGACATTGGAATACTAGAGAATCTAGATGCGCCTTGATGCCTCAGAACATTACTCTACATGAGTGTAGTATAGACCAGAAAGTCGATCTTTAATTAGAGGCGGAAACTGACAATGGGGTGGTTGAAGATCCTATGGAAGCTGCCAATGAGGATTGTACTGAGACTGAAGCAATCATGTTAAATGCTCATTTGTGCAGGCTTCCTTCGCAAAGGCACCGACTTTTGGACCCAGTGGATCTAGTCCTTCTGAGGTCAGTTTGAGCCTTGATACATCAGGAAACAAATCCTAGAGAGATAAAGCTACTGGGTAGACACGATCTCTCTCTACCTTCTTCTTTTATCTGTATTATTTACTTTTAAATACTTGCAAATGCATTTGAGGACGAATTTTCTTTTATTTGTTGTGGGATGAGGCCATCCTAATGTTCGAATATTTTTATTTGTGTTTTGTGTTATTATTTGGGTTATGCTTCTTTAAATTTTGTTTTATATGCTATTGTGAATATTTAAGCTTATGTCTACCTTTTTGTTATAATTGAAATTGATTTTGACCCTTTGGAATTTTTTTTGAATTTCTCATAAATTACCGCCACCTCTTTTATGTACTTGAAGTGTGGTTTTTCTTAGAAACTTTAAGTCTCGGTTTCGATCAATACCGATAACTTCAATAGTGCTCTCAAACAAACAAACATGAACTTACGGCCATAACAAGACCAAATGAAGTTTCATAGACAATGTGTAAACTCTTCACATCTCATTGTAAAATCGATTCTCTTGTAATGACCGCTGCACATAAAAAAAGTGTGGAGTCTTGTTTGAGTTTAGTGTTGAACACGTTGTGTGATAAATATACCTTCAACCATGCATAACAACACCTAAAATTTGCCCCGGTTGTCCAGTTAACTAAATAAGGTTTTCTCTTGATATGATCTTAGAGTATGAGACAATTTGACCTATTCCCCTTTTGTGACCTACCTTGTGAGAGTGTGAACCTCTGTTGAACACCCCTTAAGCTTTACCTTTCTTTGGAAGAACTTGACAAAAACATAACCTGTTTTAACCCTTTACCCAATAATCCTCTTGATTTGTGCATAATAGAATAGCCAAGTAGGACAGAAGCCTAAGTTAGGGGTATGGTAAAAATATAAAGCAAGTCAATATATTGGAACCCCTCCATATCAAAAAAAGAAAGACAGAGAAAAGAGAAAAAAAGAATGAAAAACAAAAATGCTGTGAAATAAAGTTAAAAATTACAGAAGAAAAAGGGGGTTTCCAACACACTATGGAAATGTGAATAAAGGGATGACTTGTGAGCACTATTGAACTTGTTTAAGGAAAGGAAAGGAAGTGTTATGAGTAACACATTTCATGAGGATCATATTCATTGAGCCTAAATGACCATACATTTGCACTCAGCCATTACAAACCTTAAGAAGATCTTTTTCATCTTGAGAAAGATCAAACAAATATTGATAGGACGCTTATGCAAACCTATATTTGAAAGCATGCATTGTATTCTTCTTCTTTGAGAGTGAGTGTTATCTCATATTCCCAAACCTTAAATGAATATACATCATTTGTGGAGTGGAATTATCAATCGTGTGTGGGAATTTGATTACTTTTGTTGAGTAAATTTGCATTTGAAGTAAGTATTGCGAGCTTAAGAATCATTGGCAATGGTGTGTCACAACTTGAAAACTTGGATACACAATTGATCCTTGCAAAAATAAATTGATTCTTGTTGTGTATATTCATGATTGAATCTTGTGTAGCACTGTGTGATACATCCTTTTGAACTGCTGAACTTTAGTTTTACTTGAGGACAAGCAAAAGTTTAACTTGGAGGTGTTGATGAGTCCATAGATTGGAGTAATTTAGGTTTATATTTTGATAGAAATATTAACCTTAAATGTGTTTTTTTCCGAAATCTTGATGAATAAACATGAGTTTTAGGTACTTTGAGTTTGAGGTAAATCATGGACACTACTTGGCAAAATGCTGAAAAGAATAAAGAAATGAAGGCATGAAGATCATCAGGTCGACTTGGCGAATCTTTGATAGGTTTGAATATAATTTCACCTTTTGTTCCATTGTGCTAAGCCCTGCAGAAAAGGACCAAATCGGTGGTGAAAATGAGCAGTCGGCGCATTGCCATGAAATTTCACAAACCAATACCTTATCCTCCAATGACCCAAAATAAGAATATGCTTAGACTAAACGCAAGACGTAAATGAAGTTACCAAAGGGAAAATCCCTGATTTTATCGGTGATTTTGACTAACTATGCCAAGTGATCCGTTTTGGCACAAATCTTTGAAAACTATAAAGAGTTGTTGAGAGTTTTAGCTTAGTATCAAATTTTATTGAGTATTATCGAATTTTATGTGTTTATTTTTAGCTCTAAGTTTAAATAAGATTTTGAGAAGAACTTTACGACTTAAAGGGTTTCATGTCAAAAAAGTTGAACTTGAGTCACTTGGATTCTTCATTCTTTGCCTATAAAAAGGCACAAATCTTTATACATGTAACACTTTGAAAGTATAAGATGTATTCAAGAGCCTATCATCGGTTTCAAAAGGTTTAGACACTTTTTAACGTATATTTTAATGTATATATGTCATTTATAAAGTTTAGGAATCAAAATGTCAAGGAACGTCCATGATGTCTGAAACTAGTTCAAGGAGGTGCTAGTGTGCCTTAGCCTAGTTGACAAAGTTTTAGGAGTCAAAAAATGATGAAAATTGGTGGAAGTGTGTCTAAAATGTGTTAGAGTTATCTCATAGTCTAAACATCAGGGTACGACCCCCCAAGGACCAAACAAGGTCCCTTGAGGAATACCCTTGCATTTTGGGTTGAAGGTTGTCAAGGCAGTGTGCAGCAGCAACTTGTCATCAATGGACTATGTTCAAATCGATGGGCATCGATTTCCTCCATTGCTGTACACTTATAATATTTGTCCAAAGCTAATTATTGACAAGTCTCTGAACTTATTGATGGAGCAACAGGACGGTTGGTTCCTTGGCCCATCGATTCACACACGAGGGGTCGACGGGATCTCGTTGGTGAGTGGACTGTTTTGCTGCTCGTTTTAAATTAGGTTGAGTTAATTAAATAGGTGGTTATTAAATTATTTGGGGTTCTAAGGAAGACTAATTAAGTTAACTAATAACCTATATAAATAGCCTAACCTTATTACACAAACCTAGCTCTCATAATTAAACTCTCTTCCTTCTCTCTTCTTTCTCTCTCCCAAGTTGAAGAACACCATAGAAGACAAGGTAAATGTGGGTATTAGTGATTAAATCACCAAGGTTTATCCATAAATCTTCATCAAATAACAAGGTATGATATTCCTTTCACCTTTGGGACTTCTTTCCCCAAAGGATTCCATCAAATTGATTTTAAAAGTATGAAATTCAAGTGGGTCTTGTCCAATCTAAAGATTGATCTTGTGAATTACTTTGTTCATGATTTATTTTGTATATTATTAATATATTAACATGTATTATAACTCAATTATGTTATTTCTTGATGAATTGGTCTAGTTTTTAGAAGATGACTTTTTCCCATTTTAATGTGAATTGTGCAGTGTTTGTTCAATTGACTAGGTTATTGGTTGAATTACTATTACATCATGTTATTATATAAATTATTAATAGATTAATATAAAATGTAGTCTTATCATGCTAGTTCTTGAGTAATTAATCTAGGTTATGAAGTATATTATGAATTTGACCTAATTCACTAATCTTAAGCTACGAACTAGTGATGGATTGTGATGTAGTGATAAAATTGGATTTGTTATCATGTTGTTTATTGTTGTGTGATGATATTAAACCCTTATTGGGTTGGGTTAAGGGTTTATGGTACTACCTTGATGATAGATTATGAAGAAGACTTTGTAAGTCTTATGATCTCAACTCTTTACTTCAATTGTGGTTAATTGTGATTAAGTGATGATATTTCATTGAAGTATAACTTGTATCAAGATTGATAGGGTTGGTATGAAGATGAATTGAAATGTCTTGTCTATGATTTGTGAGGTGTTGGATAAGATGTAAAGGTTATAAGGATAATGATAACTACCAATGTGCCTTATCATGATGTGATTATGTAAATATGCTAACCTCACTTATATAAATTGTAATGAAAGGACTATACTCATGCAATTCTTATTAAGATATGATGATGATGATTATATAAGGGATAGACCCTATGACCTACATTAAGCTATGATGATTCATAAAGACATTAAAGATTTAAAAAGGGACTCTAACTTAGCACCGAGTGAACTAGACTGAGGAGTGTCCCTTCTCACATAAGGAAGGTAGGATAACTAATGTACTCTTGAGATTGGAGACTATAATTCATGTATCATAAAGAGGGTCCTAACTGTATCTCCTAGTTCTTCAACTATGTTGTCCCCATACGAATGCTAGCTAGTGGATCCACGTAGTTACTATGTTCATGTTATTGTACTACCTTGGCAAGTAGTCCACCTTCCTTTGTTGTAGGGTTCTATGACACCGAATTCCACATTAGCTTGTGTGGTCTATGTGGGTTAATACAAGATGTTCTCAATAGTTAAAATGAACTAAAGGAATGAACTCTAACTAGGATAACCTAAGGGGTTTAGCGTAGTCTAGGTAGGGGTATGGGACTCTACCTAAACATTGCACTAGTTAGCCTTGACGGAAGTCTTAGGAGGATGTTCTTATATATGTATATGCTTATAATGGTACATGATATGTATATGATGATCTTGCACATTGTTGATATTATATGATGATTGGTTTCACTTATGAATATGTGGTTGTCTTCATTGTTGAAGTATGATGATATAAAGTCTTAATGATGCACTATATTAAGTTTGACATTAGTTATGGGTCTTGTTGAGTTTACTTAATTGAGTAACGTTATGGGTATTTGCTTGGTCATTGCACTTGTTTACTCAATGAGGGTTGATGGGTAATTGCCTTGCTTTTGTTATGTTGTAATGAACTCTTATCTATGCTTGTTGCTACTATAACTTGATGATAGAGTTGTCTTAACTAAGTGTTCAAGTATGTCGATATGCATGTGACTTGATTTGATATAAGGTGGTTTGGTATTGTGTAGTACATGGTATTGACTTGATGTAAATGTATTAATAACTTTTATTGGTTCTTGAATATGCATAAGGATTTCAAAATGTAAAATTGCATATTTTAATGAATTGTCCCTTTTTAGCATGATTTTATGATATGTGTGCATATGGTCTCATACTTAGTACAAGTTGTGTACTGACCCCATTTTATCCCTTTCCCCCCAACATTTTAGGTTCCGGTCGTTGAAGGGCTCTTGAGATTACTTTGAAGGAAGACTTGTAATTCTTATTCATCCAAGTTGGGTAGGTCTTCACTTTTCGAGAGCAATGCTAATATCAAGCTTATGAAGTTTTTCTAGTTTCAAGACTCCTATGTTCTCTCCTTTTAATTTTGAGTACTAAACATTGTATAGCCTATATGTGGATTTATTACATTGATGTATGGTCTAGGCCCAAATTGTTTTACTCCTATTAGATGGTTATGAGATGATACATCCATTTGAGATGTGTTAAATTTTATATTTTATGTGCAATAAAAAAAGTAGCAGACTATGTAATCATCCTATAAGAAGGGTCAATGTATACTCAATATAAATATTATGTGTATGTAGATGTCTATGTAAACCTCAACGTAGAAGTAGTGAAAAGTTTTAAATTTTCCGTATTTTTGACCTATGAATGTAATGATGTAATCTAAGAGGCTAGTATTACTTCTCAAAGAGGAAGATGACGCCGGTACATCTATGGGATGCTCCCCGGATGTGACAATACCCATTTCACTCATTTTGATATAAATTTCTATATCTTGTACATGTCTAGCTAAAACCTCAATTCTTGGGGTGTGATTTTGTGAATATGAGTTAAATTAGTTGTTGGGTATTACTTGTTGATAATTTATTTGTAGCTTATATGTGATTTTGTTTAGTAGTTTTGGATAAATCTAATGAGGTTGTAGTTGCAAATATAATCTCATATTATAATATCTGTTGAGAAGATGAAAGTGTCTACCTTTACCAGCACATTATACAAAATTCCGACTAGTCTTCTAACTAATCTGTCAGCCATCATCAACCTCATCTTGGTAGGTTTGGGTACTCCCAAACCTAACTTGTCATATGGCAAGCGACATTATATTAATGATGGCTCCTAGATCACACAAAGCTTTTGCAAACCTGATTGACCCAATGGTGCATCGGATTGTGAAGCACCTCATCTCCTTTTTCTGCACGAAAGATCTGTAGCAATGGCACTGTAATGATGGACATCTTTAGAGAATCAAGACTTAAAGCTCTTTTATTAGTGAACATGTCTTTCATAAACTTGGCATATCCTTGCATTTGTTCAAGAGCTTCCACCAGTGGGATGTTTACTTAAAGTTTCTTCAGCATAGTAATGAATTTTGTGAATTTCTAATCTTCTGCTTTCTTTTTGAGCCTTTAAGGGAAATAAGGAGGAGGTCTAGAAATATGTTGTAACGGCAGATTATCCTACATCTCTTTCTTTTTTCCTCTCGTAGGAGTTCCAAGTCATCTACAGGTGTAATCTCATCCTTCACTTTGCAGCTTGATCGTTGACCTAATAAGTTTTGATACCTGCAGAGATAGAGTTAGACAAAGCTTTACCAACCCTGGTGATGATGGATATGCAGTGTTCGTCCTTGTAAAGGTTTTGAATGGTATCACTAGGTATTGACCCGTTTTTCCTCTAATTTACTGAGGCTGAGAGTTGCCCCAACTGTTTCTCTATTTATCTAATGGAGGTTGTGTAAGAGTATACAAATTGACTCATGCTAGAGAAATCACTCCTCATATTTTTTACCCCTGCGTTAGTTAGTTTAAATTTTTGGAGTACTTTGGCCATCTTGTCTTCAAGCTTAGATCCGCCGGAGCTACCACTTGTTTAGTCTATGCTACATGAGGGTACTTACACACCACTGCGATCATTCCTGTACCTATCCCTATTTTTCCAATTTCCTTGATCTCTGTTTGTTGGCCTATCATACTGGCTATCTCAAGTGTAGTTCCAACTTGTATTCCAAGAATCGTAACCCTGATTTCCAGATTTATAGTTACGAAAACCTCTTTAATCTCCCAATTAGTTTGCTTCCTCGTTAAAGTAAATGTCTTAATCTTCATACCTACTTTGTTGTCCTGCAACATTTACATTTTCCGACTTAGTCATAATGTGCTTCATCAGTAGATCTATTTTACTCCTTATATGTGCCATGTCTTAGTCCATTTCTTCTTCTCTCTTCCTCTATGCAGTTGACATCTCATATGTATACCCTAGCTCCACTTCTTCTACATCTGTAGTGTACTATGCTCTATTGTTTGTGGAGACTTCATCTAATAGTTGCATGCTCTCTGCAAATGGTTTCCTCATAAAGGAACCTCCACAAACTTCATCAACAATAGGCTTAGTAAAATAATTAAGAGACCTATAAATGGCATTCTTGAGATGTCTTTCAATAAGATCATGGTTAGGACATTTCTTCAACTTTTGGTTGAATCTCCACCAAGTATTATGCATTGCCTCTGCTGGTAACTGCTTATGTGTACTGGTCTCTTCTTTCATCTTCAACTCTTATTCTTGAAAGAATCATTCCATGAACGCTTCTATTATCTCACTCCAAGTTCTAATGGATTCAGTTGGCATCTCATTCAGTCAGTTAGTTTTCTCTCCAATAAGAGACGGTGGAAATAACCTCAGCCTCAATGTTGTCTGATTTACCCTTCGAAAGCTCTTGTGACTTACGTACTACCACAAAAAATATCAGATGTTGATTTGCATCATCATCAGCTACACCTCTAGACATTCCTTTTAGATTTAGCAGTTGGGTCGTAGTGCTAGTGATAGTAAACTTGACACTTAGAGGTAGTGTTGGTAAACTATAGCTCTAATAGCTCCATCTCCATCCAGATCACCATCATTTTCCTAATAAATCATATGAGTTGGGGGATGAGCTCTACCCCTTTGGTCTATTGGTTGGCGATGGGAAGGAAGTACTCTCTCTCTCTCTGTTCTCATGGACCACCCTCGGTTGATCTATAGCACCTTTTTTGAGGGGGGTGGCCTGGGATGGTTAAGTCCAACATTCTGTTGGACATTCTGTGCAGTATCGAGTTAGCCTCCAGGACCAAATTGTGTCTCTAAGCCTCTAGTCTTCTGCATTAACCATTTTGTGAAAATGTTTATAGAGCTTAGGGTCATAAGGAAGCAATGGTGCTCCTTAACTTCTAGTGTTGGGAATGAACCAATATAGTTATGTGTAATAGACCAAAAAGAAACACAAGTAAAAGTAGGAAATATAACTACAAGTCAAATAAAACCTAGTAAAACTCTACTGAATAAAAGTTCCCCGGTAGTGGAGCCAAAATTTTATACGTACAAACTTACACAGTGAATAAGAAATGTAAGCGGTCGCTTTCAATTTAAAGAACTTAGCTTGAGTTGAGGTCGATCCCACAGAGAATCTCTTTACATATAAGGTTTTGCAATTGTGTTTACCAAATATTTTTATTATCTCCTAACAAATAATGGAAGAAAGTAAAATTGGGTATAATTGACGAGTAACAGTCACAAATTCTTACAATCAAAGTGATAGTTACGATTGACAGACTACAATGGTGTAAAATTTATTTAGTCAATTAAGAGGAACCAGGTTTGTGTTCACTATGACGACAACTCTAATGCTCAAGTGTGATGGACCATCACAGGCACGACGGTCCATCGAGGGTCTTCGTTACAAAATACTTCAACTTTTGGAATTTGGATACTGGGATCACTTCTCTGATCTTCGCGACGAACCTACAGGACGGACCGTCATGTCCAGGACGGACCGTCATGTCCATGACGGACCGTCACAAGCTTCGTAATCCCACACTTGGTCAGACTTCCCCATCTTTCTTCAGCAGCTTCTCTACGCTGCCACCTACGGACCGTCATAAGCTCCGTAGGTGGTCTCTTCTGCATTTTTCGCTCAAAATCTTCGCATTCAGCTTTAGACAGATTTCCTGCAAAACAAAGAAAAACTTATATCAAAACTAGCACAAAAAGGGCTTTCGGACACATTAAACTTAAGGAAAAAGTATTAATTATACCGTGAAACCACGGTATATCAACCTCATTCATTAAAAAAATATTTTTAAAAGCAACATTTTTAATAGTAAATTGCCGAAAACAAACATCCAAAATGCTGGGAATTTGTTCACCCTTTTTGCAGTCCATTTTCTCAACTTTTAGGTGTTATATTTAGGACAATTTTCGTGTATAATATAATACATCTTTAGGTGAGTTTTAATGGTTACTTTTGGAAATTCGATCACCTTTTTGCAGCCCATTTTCTCACCCTATTTCACGTTAAACATTGAGACATTTCGAGTAGTTTTTAGGGAGACCTTTAGGTGAATCTTAAAGTTTACTTTCAATCAAGAATTATCACTTAATTCAGCAACTTTGAACTTATATGAACATCACGTTTTTAACATATTTGCACACACATAATTCAAAACATTTTAACATGTCAATACCAAGCTTCAACGGTGCCTAAAACAGGCACACACATGTACAAACAAGTTAACAAACTTCACATTTTCGGAACACCTCTTTCATTTCTACATAATTTCCAGTACACATTCAAACACCTAATCACAACCAGCCCAAAAATCTTCTACCAGAAGTCATACAAACACATAATTGAATCTCTCAAAGGATCTAATGACAGGGGCATGCAACGGGGACAACCTTAGTTTTTGATTGTGCATAGTCTGAACCTTAGGGGTCTCTTGGGAAAGGTACCAAGAGGGAAGTAAACCCATACCTGAAGTCCTTAAAAGATTTTTTGTGCTGCAAAAATCCCCCACTAAGCCGATGTTTCACTACTAAAATCACAAGCAAAATCCGTAGAGAACTTGGATTTTGCTTTTTGTTTTGAAGCTTATTTTTTCTTTTGAGTTTGAGCGTTCAAGTTCTTAATGAACTTTATATTTATTTTGTTCTGTTTTCTTTTTTGTACTGATGAGTGATAGTGTAATTAAGGTGAGAGTAGAGAGAGACGTGAGAATGAGTTAGCTTAGGATTAGTAGATTAGGTGGAGACTTAGCAAAATTAGGGATTCTCTTAATTCTTTAAGAAACTTATTTTTTTCAAGAGTAAGCGAAATAACCACCAAGACCCAATAAAATCATATTATAATCATCAATTTAATCCCCCTAAACATTGCTTCCACCAAGGCTTGAACCCGGGTGAAGCTTAACTAGTGAAAAAGGGTCAAGTTCGGCCAACCCTACCCGAATTGCCCCTCCTCTTTAAATTAATTAATTATTTATTTGATTAAATACTTAGGGTGATTACAATATTACCCCTAGCTTGGAAAAGATCATTTTACCCCTAGATCCTCCAAACCTAAGATTACCCCTTTTAAGTCCGGTAAAACTCATCCGGGTGAATCTCTTCAATTCGGGTGCCCAACATGGTTGGTTCTCACCTTTCCTAGCTCAACTAACTCACCAAGTTTGTTGGTTTGGCTATTACATGGGTTCTGAGGTCTGGTTCCACGCGCATCAAGTCCTGTGAACCCGGTCTGATCTAGGCATTATAGGTTCATTTAGGCCTTACTTTGCATAGTTACTTTCGGGTTGTAACATTATCCCCCCCCCCTTAGGAACATTAGTCTCTGAATGACACTACTTTTTACTAGCAACAAGTAAGTTATATATAAAACGTATGCATACATAGGCAATTCAATACTCCTCATAGGTGAATATCTGTTTAACATATTAACATGATGGTGCACATCCTTGATACCTACTAGCAGCTTCACATTAATAGGCTAAGGAACTCTTTTCTAAACTAGTCTCATCAAAGCATACAACATAAGTAAACACATAAGTCACACAAATCAGCACCCAACATGATGACTCAACAACATTAACTTCATACTAGTGCATAAACCATACATAGTAAAACACATGAAAGACAAATTAAGGCTACGCCCTCGAGACATCATCAGAAGTGCCTTCCCTTGCACCCCTAGACTTTAACTGCGAAGAATCGTTGCCTCCTTGAAGCCTCTTCACTTGGACTATTAGGCTGAATTTTCCCTTTCCCTTTTTTGACATGTCCTATTCGGACAATCCTTCATCATGTGACCCAGTTTACCACAACTATAACAAGCGCTAGAGCCCATCATACGCTCTCCTCCATGCAGTTGCCCCACTTCCTACAAGGTGGCCTCTTCTGGGGTGTATCTACTTCACTGTTTCTCTAAACTCTAGGCTATCATCTTTTAGAAACACCACATTTGTCGTTAGATACGCTCTTTTAACACCAAGAAATCGAAATTTCATAAGACACGATAAGATTAGAAGAAGGGAAAATTTCCTAAGCATTATGCAGTCTCTAATTCACCAAGTTTGTTGGCTTGGATATTACATGGGTTCTGAGGTCTGGTTCCACGCGTATAAAGTCGTGTGAACCTGGTCTAATCTAGGCATTATAGGTATGTTTAGGCCTTACTTCGCATAGTTATTTTTGGGTTGTTACATTATCCTTCCCCCCCCCCTAGGAACATTAGTCTCTGAATGACACTACTTTTTACTAGCAATAAGTAAGTTATATATAGAACATATGCATCCAAAGGCAATTCAATACTCCTCATAGGTGAATAACTGATTCACATATTAACATGATGGTGCACATCCTTGATACCTACTAGCAGCTTCACATCAATAAGCTAAGGAACTCTTTCCTAAACTAGTCTCATCAAAGCATACAACATAAGTAAACACATAAGTCACAAAAATCAGCACCCAACATGATGACTCAACAACATTAACTTTATACTAGTGCATAAACCATACATAGTCAAACACATGAAAGACAAATTAAGGCTACGCCCTCGAGACATCATCAGAAGTGCCTTCCCCTGCACCCCTAGACTTGACTGCGAAGAATCGTTGCCTCCTTGAAGCCTCTTCACTTGGACTATTAGGCTGAACTTTCTCCTTCCCTTTTTTGACCTGTCCTATTCGGACAATCCTTCATCATGTGACCCGGCTTGCCACAACTATAACAAGCGTTAGAGCCCATCATACATTCTTCTTTATGCAGTTTGCCCCACTTCCTACAAGGTGGCCTCTCCTGGGGTGTATCTACTTCACTATTTCTCTTAGCTCTAGGCTATCATCTTTCAGAAACACCACAGTTGTCGTTAGGTACGCTCTTTTAACACCAAGAAATCAAAATTTCATAAGACACGATAAGATTAGAAGAAGGGAAAATTTCCTAAGCATTATGCAGTCTATAATTCAGGATAATGGTTCACTTAACTACAATTACTTAGAAAATACTCAATGTGGTTGATGTGAACTAATTAACCTCAAAATTTAACCTAACGCTCTGATACCTTATTTGTCACGACTTCAACCTAGACCCAGACAAGACCGACGTTGTTGACCTCTCAAAGGTCGCAGACAAGCCTATATACGTCATCATTAATTAATCTAGGTTAATTTTAGCAGAAAATTTGAACTTTTCTTAACTTAAACCTTATATTGGAAAACATTGATCTCGCATAATACTACCTACATAAACTCATAAGCGTTCACAACAACCATCTAAATCAAGATAATCAAATGAAAGATATAATCATAAATATAGAGTTTCCAAAATAGCACCAATACAATGTTCGGAATTAAATACAAAAGAAACACAAGTGGAACATACTCCACTAGATCAAGCCTACATCTAAGTTTGAATATAACGGGCAAGCGTACTCGAAAGCATGACGGCCTACCAAGTCCGGATGAATGCTCCACGTCCGCATAACTTCAGCATCATCTCGTAAACTCTAGCATCCACCTATGTTTGCACCTAAAAGTAAAGAGTTGTGTGGGATTAGTACACACTTGTACCAAGTATGGGTATATTCAAGCACACACCAAGGACATGCATGGTTTAAAAGAGCTCTCTCATGACGATATGAGTTATGGAAAGTCAAGTCAGTGAACTTGCCAAATCGGATTAGGAAAGTCATGTTATGAGAGAAACATTCATAATCATACATATCATTTTGCACACTGCACATGACATATTGCATATAGCACATAACATATTGCACATAGCATATAACATATTTTATATCATTCATTCATATCCCATGAGACCTTGGAATCATGAACTTGACATTAAGATTTCGCAAAATGAGGGCTCAACATATGGGACCTCAACTAGGGAGTTTACTTAAGGAAACACAGAGTCTGCTTCATTCATTCTCACGTACTACACTTTCATTCATTCATAGGCTAGTGTACACACCAGCTATACCTAGGATGTAGTTTAAGATTTCCATCGGGTTTAATGTGCAATGACCAAGAATGACCTAGTGTCATAACTTGAGTCTAGTTTACCTCTTTATTATCCTATCCAAACACCTTTGTTATCATTCATTTCATTATCTTTCATACTTTGAGGAGCTTCAACTTTAACCGACATAGATCATGTGAGCATCATGATATTCGGTGTCTTCCCCGCACCTAAAAGAGGTGGAGTCACTGGCCAAGGTGAAACCAAGAACATACCTAGCTCGCTTTTGTGGAAACCACTGGTTAGTTCCTATGTTGGCAGCATAGTTCAAAGACTAGGATATTTAGGGTGACCCATACCCGTCTGGATGGACATTCTCTTCTCATGAGAATTACAAGAATCTATGCCTTCCTGAAAGAGGGAATCGCAACTCATAGATAGCCTATCGGTGCTTAGTATAGAGTTCCATTACATTCATCTCACATATCATAGAAGCTGGCTTCTAGCATGAAGGCATCAGTGCTCATTAGATGATTTCTCATCTCATCATTAGTATTAAGTATGCATTAACTTTAATACTTTCATTAGAGTGTTCATAAAGACTGGTCTCTTCATTAACTTTACCCTGTCATAGGTGAGTACGTTTTGGTATAATTTACTTAGGCTCATTTGAGATTGCTCTCATATTTCACATTAGCCTCTTATCATGTTGTCACCACATTCATTTGTCTTAGCACACTTTCCCTTCATAATTACTCACCCCTTTTTATGTGAATGTACATTTCATCATATGTCAATACACTTGGCCTTCTAGTTTGTTTCACACTCTTACTTAACTCTTATGGGGTCTCATCATTCATCACATAAACTTCTTGTCTAGGGAACCTAAGATCAATTCCCCACACCTACACTTCCTTTCTTTCTTCCTTGATTTTTGCCTTAAACATTTTGCCCTTGGAGACCCAAGATCGAATCCCCGCGCCCACATTCTTTTCTTTTTCTTTCTTTACTTCATCTCTTCATTTAGACTAAGAGGGTGTGGGATGAACCCCCATAGTCTCACCTTATTTTTAATTGCAGTTCTCCTTAATTTCTACTTCGGCCAAGAGGTTGTGGGTTCGAATCCCGCATACCTCATTTTTTTTATTTGTTTATTACATTTTTATCATTTCTCCTTCAACCGTCCAAGAGGTTGTTGGTTCGAACCCCACACCATTTCATTATCTTTCATTTTTGTCCTAACTTTTCACTTGAGCTTTACCCCATTTCGAATCTCCCGTACCACATTTTATTATTTAATTTTTTTATAACTTGCATATGGTGAGGTCTTGGGTTCAATCCCCACTGACCTCATGCATTAAAAAATATTTGTAAAAGCAACATTTTTAACTGTAAGCTGTTGAAAACAAATTTCCAGAGTGCTGGAAATTTGTTTACCCTTTTTGCAGTCCATTTTCTCAACTTTTAAATGTTAGATTTAGGACAATCTTAGGGTAGCATCTAATACATCTATAGGTTAGTTTTCATGGTTAGTTTCTAAAATTTGATCACCTTTTTGCAGTCCATTTTCTCTGCTTCTTTCACGTTAAACATTCAGACATTTCGAGTAGTTTTTAGGTAGATCTTTAGGTGCATCTTCAAGGTTAGTTTCAGTCAAGAATTATCATTTTTTAGCATCTTTGAACTTATATGAACATCACTTTTAACATATTCGCACACACATAATTCATAACATTTTAACATGTCAATATCAAGATTCAACGGTGGCTAATTCACGGCACACACATGCAATAACAAGTTAACAAACCTCACATTTTCAGAATGCCTCTTTCATTTATACATAATTTCCGATACACATTCAATCTGTAATCACAACCAGCCCTAAAATGTTCTAGCAGAATTCATACCAACGCATACTTGAATCTTTCAAAGGATCTAATGACAGGGGCATGCAATGGGGACAACCTTAGTTTTTGATTGTGAATACTCTGAACCTTAGGGGTATCTTGGGAAAGGGACCAAGAGGGAAGAAAACTCATACCAGAAGTCGTTAAAATATTTTCTTATGTGCTGCCAAAATCCCTCACTAAGCCGACGTTTCACCACTGAAATCACAAGCAAAATCCGTAGAGAACTTGGTTTTTGCTTTTCGTTTTGAAGCTTATTTTTGCTTTAGAAATTGAGCGTTCAAGTTCTTGGTGAACTTTATATTTTTTTTGTTCTGTTCTCTCTTTTTTTAATGATGATGGATCGTGTAATTAAGGTGAGAGTACAGAGATACATCAGAATGAGTTTGCTTAGGATTAGGAGATTAGGTGGAGACTTAGTCAAATTAGGACTTCTCTTAATTGTTTAAAAATCTGATTTTTTTCAAGGGTAAGCGAAATGACCACCAAGTCCTACAAAATTAGATTATAATCATCAATTTAATCCACCTAAATGTTGCTTACACCGGCTCAAACCCAGGTGAAGCTTAACTTGCGAAAAAGGGTCAAATTCGGCCAACCCTACCGAATTTCCCCTCCTCATTAACTTAATTAATTAATTATTTCTTTAAATAAATACTTAGGGTGATTACAATACTAACCCTAGCTTGGAAAAGACTATTTTACCCCTAGACCCTCCAAACCTAAAATTACCACTTTTAAGTCCGGTAAACTCATCCGGGTGAATCTCTTCAATTCGGGTGCCCTAAATGGTTGGTTCCCACCTTGCCTAGATCAACTAACTCACCAAGTTGGTTGGCTTGGCTAGTACATGTGTTCTGAGGTCTGGTTCCATGCGCATCAAGTCGTGTGAACCCGGTCTGATGTAGGCATTTTAGGTACGTGTAGGCCTTACTTCGCATAGTTACTTTCGGGTTGTAACATTATCCCCCCCCCCTTAGGAACATTAGTCTCTGAATGACACTACTTTTTACTAGCAACAAGTAAGTTATATATAAAACATATGCATACATAGGCAATTCAATATTCCTCATAGGTGAATATCTGTTTAACATACAACATGATGGTGCACATCCTTGATACCTACTAGCAGCTTCACATTAATAGGCTAAGGAACTCTTTTCTAAACTAGTCTCATCAAAGCATACAACATAAGTAAACACATAAGTCACACAAATCAGCACCCAACATGATGACTCAACAACATTAACTTCATACTAGTGCATAAACCATACATAGTCAAACACATGAATGACAAATTAAGGCTACGCCCTCGAGACATCATCAGAAGTGCCTTCCCCTGCACCCCTAGACTTGACTGCGAAGAATCGTTGCCTCCTTGAAGCCTCTTCACTTGGACTATTAGGCTGAATTTTCTCCTTCCCTTTTTTGACCTGTTCTATTCGGACAATCCTTCATCATGTGACCCAGTTTGCCACAACTATAACAAGCGTTAGAGCCCATCATACACACTCCTCCATGTAGTTTGCCCCGCTTCCTACAAGGTGGCCTCTCCTGGGGTGTATCTTCTTCACTGTTTCTCTTAATTCTAGGCTATCATCTTTCAGAAACACCACAGTTGTCGTTAGATACGCTCTTTTAACACCAAGAAATCAAAATTTCATAAGACACGATAAGATTAGAAGAAGGGAAAATTTTCTAAGCATTATGCAGTCTCTAATTCACCAAGTTTGTTGGCTTGGATATTACATGGGTTCTGAGGTCTGGTTCCACGCGCATCAAGTCGTGTGAACCTGGTCTAATCTAGGCATTCTAGGTATGTTTAGGCCTTACTTCACATAGTTATATTTGGGTTGTTACATTATCCCCCCCCCCCTAGGAACATTAGTCTATGAATGACACTACTTTTTACTAGCAACAAGTAAGTTATATATAGAACATATGCATACATAGGCAATTCAATACTCCTCATAGGAGAATATCTAATTCACATATTAACATGATGGTGCACATCCTTGAAACCTACTAGCAGCTTCACATTAATAGGCTAAGGAACTCTTTCCTAAACTAGTCTCATCAAAGCATACAACAAAAGTAAACACATAAGTCACACAAATCAGCACCCAACGTGATGACTCAACCACATTAACTTCATACTTGTGCATAAAATCATACATAGTCAAACAGATGAACGACTAAGTAAGGCTACACCCTCGAGACATCATCAGAAGTGCCTTCCCAAGCACCCCTAGACTTGATTCCGAAGAATCGTTGCCTTCTTGAAGCCTCTTCACTTGGACTATTAGGCTGAACTTTCTCCTTCCTTTTTTTTTGACCTGTCTTATTCGGACAATCCTTCATCATATGACCCGGTTTGCCACAACTGTAACAAGCGTTAGAGCCCATCATACACTCTCCTCCATGCAGTTTGCCCCACTTCCTACAAAGTGGCCTCTCTTGAGGTGTATCTACTTCACTGTTTCTCTTAACTCTGGGCTCTCATCTTTTTGAAACGCTAGAGTTGACATTAGATGCGCTCTTAACACCAAGAAATCAAGATTTCATAAGACACGATAAGATTAGAAGAAGGGAAAATTTCCTAAGCATTATGTAGTCTCTAATTCAGGATAGTGGTGCACTTAACTACAATTACTTAGAAAAAACTCAATGTGGTTGATTTGAACTTATTACCCTTGAAATTTAACCTAAAGCTATGATACCACCTTTGTCACGACCTGAATCTAGACCCCAGACGAGACCGGCGTTGTTGACCCCACAAAGGTCGGAGACAAGCCTACATACGTCATCATTAATTAATCTAGGTTAATTTTAGCGGAATATTTGAATTTTTCTTAACTCAAACCTTATATTGGAAAACATTGATCTCGCATAATACTATCTACATTAAGTCATAAGCGTTCACAACAACCATTTAAATCAAGATACAAATGAAAGATCTAATCATAACTATAGAGTTTCCAAAATGGCACTAATACAATGTTGGAAAGTAAATACAAAAGAAACACTAGTGGAACATACTCAACTAGCTCAAGCCTACATCTAAGTTGGAATATAACGGGCAAGCGTACTTGAAAGCATGAGGGCCTACCAAGTCCGGATGAATGCTCCACGTCCGCATAGCTTCAACATCGTCTCGTAAACTCTAGTGTCCACCTATGTTTGCACCTAAAAGTAAAGAGTTGTATGGGATTAGTACACACTTGTACCAAGTATGGGTATATGCAAGCACACACCAAGGACATGCATGATATAGAAGAGCTCTCTCCTAACGATATGAGTTATGGAAAGTCAAGTTAGTGGACTTGCCAAATCTGATTAGGAAAGTCATGTTATGAGAGTAACATGCATAATCATACATATTATTTTGCACACCGCACATATCATATTGCATGTAGCACATAACATATTGCACATAGCATATAATATATTTTATATCATTCATTCATATGCCATGAGACCTTAGAATCATGGACTTGACATTAAGACTTCCCAAAATGAGGGCTCAACATACAGGACCTCAACTAGGAGTCTACTTTTAGAAACATAGAGTTTGTTTCACTCATTCTCATGTACTTCACTTTCATTCATTCATTGGCTAGTGTAAACACCATTTATACCTAGGATGTAGTTTAAGACTTTCATCGGGTTTACTATGCAATGACCAAGAATGACCTAGTGTCACTACTTGAGTCTAGTTCACCTCTTTATTATCTTATCCAAATATCTTTGGTATCATTAATTTCATCATCTTTCATACTTTGAGAAACTTCAACTTTAACTGACATTATTCATGTGAGCATCATGAAATTCGGTGTCTTCCCCACACCGAAAAGAGGTGGAGTCACTTGCCAAGGTGAAACTAAGAACATACCTAGCTCGCTTAGGTGGAAACCACTGGCTAGTTCGTATGTTGGAAGCATAGTTCAAAGACTAGAAGATTTAGGGAGACCCATACCCGTCTTAATGGACAATCTCATCTCATGAGAATTACATGAATCTCTGCCTTCCCGAAAGAAGAAATCGCAACTTATAGCTAGCCTATCAGTTCTTAGTATAAAGTTTCACTACATTCATCTCACAAATAATAGAAGTTGGCTTCTAGCATGAGGGAATCATTGCTCATTAGATGATTTCTCATCTCATTATTAGTATTAAGTATGCATTAACTTTAATACTTTCATTAGAGTGTTCGTAAAGAATGGTCTCTTCATTAACTTTACCCTCTCATAGGTGAGTACGTTTTGGTATTATTTACTTAGGCTCGTTTGGGATTGCTCTCATATTTCACATTAGCCTTTTATCATGTTGTCACCGCATTCATTTGTCTTAGCACACTTGCCCTTCGTAATTTATCATCCCTTTTTACGTGAATGTTCATTGCATCATATGTCAATGCACTTGGCCTTTAAGCGTGTTTCACACTCTTACTTAACCCTTCTAGGGTCTCATCATTCATCACATAACATCTTAGGTTCACTTACTTTATAAATGTATGTTGGACTTATGAGTCCACATACACAAGCCATGAGGCTTCATTCATAGTTTATTTAAGTGATTTATATTGCCCAAGATTATGTGGTATAAGACTTATGCATCTTGTAAGTATGACAAGGTCTCAATTTGATTCCTATGGGCAACATTTATTAATTATTTAATCACGTAAGACTTATGTGTCAATACGGAATTGGGCAAGGGAACCCTATTTCAAATCCATTGTATAGCACTTAGTAAATTTTCTTTATGATTTTCGTTGAAATAAACTTTTGGCTAGGGAACCTGAGATCAATTTGCCATACCTACACTTCCTTTCATTCTTATCTTGATTTTTGCCTTAAACATTTCGGCCTGGGGGACCCAAGATCGAATCCCCACGCCCACATTCTTTTCTTTTTCTTTCTTTACTTAATCCCTTCGTTAGACTAAGAGGGTGTAGGATTGAACCCCCAGAGTCTCACCTTATTTTTAATTGCATTTCTCTTAACTTCCTCATTCGGGCAAGAGGTTGTGGGTTCGAATCCCGCACACCTCATTTTTATTATTTCTTTATTACATTTTTCTCCTCTCTCCTTCATATGTCAAAGAGGTTGTGGGTTCGAACCCCACAGGCCCATTCTTTCATTTTTCTCCTAAATGATCACTTGAGCTTTACCCCATTTCGAATCCCCCTTACCACATTTTATTATCTAATTTTTTTATATCTTGTATATGGTGAGGTCTTGGGTTCAATCCCCACTAACCTCATGCATTAAATTTTTTTTTTTAAAAGCAACATTTTTTACAGTTGGTTGTTGAAAACAAATTTCCAGAATGCTAGAAATTTGTTCACCCTTTTTTGTAGTCCATTTTCTCAACTTCTAAATATTAGATTTAGGACAATTTTCGTGTAGCATCTAATACATATTTAGGTGAGTTTTCATGGTTACTTTCGAAAATTTGATCACCTTTTTGCAGTCCATTTTCTCACCCTTTTTCACGTTAAATATTAAGACATCTCGAATAACTTTTAGGGAGATCTTTAGCTGCATCTTCAAGGTTACTTTCATTCAAAAATTATCATTTAATTCAGCAACTTTGAACTTATATGAACATCACATTTTAACATATTCGCGCATATAATTCATAACATTTTAACATGTCAATATCAAGCTTCAAGTGTGGCTAGTTCACAACACACACATGCACAAACAACTTAACAAAATTCAAGTTTTCGGAACACCTCTTTCATTTCTACATAATTCCGAATATACATTAAAACACGTAATCACAACCAGCCCTAAAATCTTCTACCAGAAGTCATATCAACACATACTTGAATCTTTCAAAGGATCTAATAACAGGGGCATGCAATGGGGACAACCTTAGTTTTTGATTGTGAATAGTCTAAACCTTAGAGGTTTCTTGGGAAAGGGACCATGAAGGAAGAGAACCCATACATGAAGTCGTTCAAAGATGTTCTGATGTGCTGCAAAAATCCCCCACTAAGCCGACGTTCACCACCGAAATCACAAGCAAAATTCGTAGAAAACTTGGGTTTTGCTTTTCGTTTTGAAGCTTATTTTTGCTTTTGAATTTGCGCGTTCAAGTTCTTGATGAACTTCATATTTTTTTTGTTCTGTTCTCTTCTTTTTACTGATGAGTGATAGTGTAATTAAGGTGAGAGTAGAGAGATACGTGAGAATGAGTTTGCTTAGGATTAGGAGATTAGGTGGAGACTTAGTTAAATCAGGACTTCTCTTAATTGTTTAAAATCTGATTTTTTTTCTAGGGTAAGCGAAATGACAACCAAGACCCTACAAAATTAGATTATAATCATCAATTTAAACCACCTAAACGTTGCTTCCACTGGTTCGAACCCGGGTGAAGCTTAACTTGCAAAAAGGGTCAAATTCAGCCAACCCTACCTGAATTGCCCCTCTTCTTTAATTAATTAATTAAATACATAGGGTAATTACAATATTAACCCTAGCTTGGAAAAGACCATTTTACCCCTAGACCCTCTAAAGCTAAGATTACCCCTTTTAAGTCCTGTAAAACTCATCTGGGTGAATCTCTTCAATTCGGGTGCCCTACATGGTTGGTTCTCAACCTTGCCTAGCTCAACTAACTCACCAAGTAGGTTGACTTGGCTAGTACATGGGTTCCGAGGTCTGGTTCCATGTGCATCAAGCCGTGTGAATCCGGTCTAATCTAGGCATTCTAGGTATATTTAGGCCTTACTTCGCATTGTTATTTTCTGGTTGTTACATTCTCCTCGAACTTAGGAAATTCAAATAATAAATCCACTTGCACCTTAACCAAAGCACAACTAGGCCTTGTTTTGTTAATTGTAACCATGCCAAGATTCAAAGGTGTACCAACCACAGATGCAACAGAAAAAGTGTTACTTTTCTTCACAAAATAGGTGGGTTTTAAGTCAACGAAAGATATCCATGCCATAGCGTGAGTAGTTTCTTCATTCACCTTAAATTTAGCATCATATATTAAAGACCTCATAGCATAATAATAACCGTCCTTGGCTAATAAATAATAAATTTTCTTTGATATCAAATTGGTGAAATCTGTTTGCTAATCTAATCTCATCAAAACATGTCTATTCCTTAATAGCCCTAACATGCATTCTCCTTTGATATTGCATTTTTTAAGTATTAATAACCTCAGTTCCTTCAATTCTGGCCAGCTATATGAAAATTTGCCAACCACTGCAAATTGTAAGTTTTCAGTAGTGTTCATTCTACCAACTTCCTTCTCTGTCCACATAATTCTGGGGATTCCATTAATATAAGACACCTTCTTCATTGGACTTGGCTCTACACATGTAGGATCTTCTTATTCGAACATGAAACTTCGAGAACATTAGCATATTGTTTAGGTGTATAATTGTCTTTTTTTTAAAAGAAAAAATTCAAAAATAGTTTTATAATAGTACATTATTACACGATAAACTTTTACTTATTTAATAAAATTATATAAAGAATTGAAGTAATTGTTTTACAAATTATGAAGATTTTACAAGTTAAAAATCAAAATGATATAACCAAACAAAACTTGAAGAATGATCTAAATGATAATTCATAATTTAGTTGATGTGAGATGGTGAAAAGCGAAACCCTAACAATAGGAAGAACGAAAATGAATAGGTGATAGAAATTAGAAAGCGGCGGAGTCCGGTTGAGATATTATCAATCATACCTTGTTCTGCTATGGAATCTTTGTGTGCAAACTATGCTTCTTCAGATGAAGAGGAACAAGTAACGCTTCCTCCCCCAAAATCAACTTCTTCTTTCCTTTCACTTCCCGCACCAAATTCCCATGATCAACAACTGCGCCCACCTAATGTTGGAATTACCACATCTTCTTCTTCTTCCCTTTTCTCTGTCCTTCCACCTCCAAAGACCACCATGGAAGATCCTCCACTCCTCAATTCCTCAGATCCTAAACCCAAAAGGGTTGTTCAATTTAAGCCTCCTGTCAACCCTTTTTCTCTCAAGTCTTATAGTCTGGATGAAGATGATGAAGATGAGGATGAAAAGGAAAAACAAAGAAAAAGGTCTCGGTCTTTTGCTCAAACATCTTCAGTTAAATCATTTTTGTCCACTATTCCTGCTCCAAAGAACTCTAACACTTTGGGTGTTTTGGGTTCCGGCTCCGGAAGAAGATCCACCATCCAAGCAGATGTCCCTGTTCCTGATCCAGTTAGTTCGAATGAAGTTCTAGTTAATTCCAATACAGATTACAGTGAGAGCCAGCAGATTGATGGGTCGTTTCAGAGTGTAATGGGAGGTTTTGATGGTCCCTCACAACATAATGCTGATTGGAATGCACAGGGTTATGTAAACCAAGAAGTGTATGCTGGATATGATAATGATGGGGCTAGTGAACATTCTCCTGCGGCTCCACCAAATGTGAATTATGTTGAGTGTGACAGTAATTATGGCGCTTACACTAGTTACGAACAGTATGGTCATAATTGGACTGATGGGTCTAGTGCAACAGAAGCATCAACAATTACTGATACGGCTGAAGTTGTATTTAGATTGCCTGGGAAGAGAGGCAGGAGTGACGCTCCACAGAATATTGTTGAGGTGAACCAGGATGAGTTGATGAAGAATGGGCCAAGGGAAGACCAAAGCAGGCTCACTGGGATTGCCTTTGGGCCATCTTACCAGGTACACTTACACTATGTCTATGAAGTTACTTATTCTCTAACTAAATTATGAGAGGCTTAAAGTTTAATATAGTTGATTTTTAGCACTGCATATTAATTTTGAGTATTTGGACACCATTGTGAATGTGTCTTTGTTATTTGATTCTGTTTCTTTCTCTCTGTCCTGCTAAGTTTTGAGTTTTTAATATCCAAATTGGTCATGATGCTTTCTGCTTACTTTAAGCAGGATAAATGAATCTCAGAGATTTAGATAACTTATAGCATTGTGAGATATAGTTTTCTTGTTCGGTCAAGTGTTATTATGCATGTTTCTAGTCA
Source organism: Solanum lycopersicum (assembly GCF_036512215.1). Taxonomy (NCBI): domain Eukaryota; kingdom Viridiplantae; phylum Streptophyta; class Magnoliopsida; order Solanales; family Solanaceae; genus Solanum; species Solanum lycopersicum. The sequence goes on along the minus strand of NC_090808.1, from coordinate 42,696,381 downwards.
ATTTTTCCTTTTAAGAGAAAGCCTTGTATTCTAGCTTCTAGTCCTTAAGATTAAAAAGTTGGCAAATGACGTTCCAGTGGAGGATTGAGATTTCCTCTTGTAGTTTAGATACCTGCTCTTGCTTCTTGCACGATGCTCTAATTCATTTATCTTGTTGGTGTGTTCAGGCACTAGCAAAAAGGGATTTGTTAATTATATAGTTCAGTTAAGTTGATGTGAACGTGAACACTTATGCATTTTCCTCTGGCGTTGTTTGTTCAAAGTATTTTGTTTCTAGTGTTACTACTGATTTAACGCGGAGTTGGGTCAAAATGCCCTAAAATTGAATAAAAATGCCCCTGCTGATGGTTTGGTCCTAATATGCCCCTATTGTTACTTTTGGGTCAAAAATACCCTTTTTCAACAGATTATTCTTTTTTAACACATTCTTTTCCTAGTAAAATATTATTTTTATTGAACGGATATGCTCAAGGTACACCTCACTTTTGATCTAATGCGGTTGTATGCAATTATAGTAATCCAACTAGGTTAGGGTCGAATTACAGAACTAATACTCTCTCGATACACCTCACTTTTGATGTAACATGGTCGTATGCAATATAGTTATCCAACTAGGTTAGGGTTGAATCCACATGGAATATTGGGAAACTCCTTCATGTTTATATATGAGTATGATTACTCAACTTATAGCGGTGTAACAGTTGTAGAGATTGATTGTAGCTAATTAAGTTATAAAATAGAAAGTAAGTATGCTGAAAGTCTGTAAGTATGCTTGCAATTTGTCCTAACAATGGATTATTTTCTCCTTTCGATAATCATGCAATACATGCCCTTGGGGTTATAGATATGCACTCATTATAGATATGCACTCACTCTCTTTCGAGTTCATGAACAATTTATCTACATATGATGGTTCTGCAATTATATGAATTATTGACAATAAGAACGACTGATTATGCTTAAGTAGATTCAATTATATCTAATGTGAATCTATAAAACAAAGGTTAACGCCTTGAGTTCATGCAAATCTTCCTATACCAAATCCTAACCACTCTTCCAAGTCTGTAGATTAAGATATTATGCTATAGGTTAGTATTATTAACCACTATAATGTTTAATTAAGCACGAAAAGAAGTTTGATATGTAACCCTCCTGGTAGTATGTGATTTCCAGAAAACCTTATGAACTACACAATGTCATTGTGTTTCACAACCTCAGTAGAGGATATGAATACCAAATTTAGCTACTCATACTAATAAAGAAATCAGAAGAATAAAGATTCAAAAAAGGTTGAAAGCTTGATAAAGTTGAAGCCTATATTCAAGAACTATAAAAACTGTAAACTTTGGATGAAAAGAACTACTACAACTAACTACTAAAAAATCTTGACTACTACAATTCTCCCCTCTTCTTTTACAAGTGAAGCCAATATACCTATTTCTAATTGTCCAAGAAAATAGAATTCTAAACAATTAACGTAAGTTCCACCTATAGATTTCTGCGACCAACTCCACGACCATCACCTGTTTTATGGGCCGTGGACTCAATGATTGCCCATTAGGTTTTCCTGGAGTTGTGTTGTGTTTTGTTAAGCGGTTGTGCTTTGGTTTCACGAGCACTCATGTACTCTTCCAGTGTTGTCACACTTCTGTTCACCTCTTTGTATATACGTTTTTGGAATTTATGTAATTTTCATATAGTCTTTCTTTTCAAGCACCAACGGGAGCCCTTTTTATGACACTGTAGACTGTACATTATGCGGAGATCAATATTTCTCTCATTAAAAGTTTTCATGAGCTTATTAACAAAATCAGTCTCTGCGATAGATCTTCCAAGCATGGGATTTAACCTTGTTTTCTTTTCTATTATCCTTGTTATTTCCTAACGTATACTCTTTATCACTTTTTTCTCACTAAGTTTCCACGCATGTCTCAAAGCTTCAAAAAGATGGTAGTAAGCTCTTTGAATATCTCCTCTATTCTTAATATTCTAACCACTTGTTTGACATTCATGCACATTAATTTTGCAATGAATACTTGGTTAGCTATACAATTGTCTCTTTGAGGCACTTATAAACCTCTACAGGGATATCATTTAAACCACAAGTTTTTTCTAATCCTCATATTTTTTGCATACTTCGTGTTTCTAAGTGGGCATTTGGCCATCAATTCTTTCCCCAAATTGTTTGGATTTTCCAAGGTTAGAGTTGGAGTTGGAGTTGTTTGACCATACTTTTTGTAATAGTTATTTGGATTTTGGATGTACTTTTTAAAAAACGTGAAATATATTTCAAATGAGCTTAGTTATAAAAATAAGAAAATTAGGAGGTTTAGCCAAGGCTTATAGCTCAGGACCCCATAAATTTGAAAAGAAAAAATTTATAAAGTGAAAACTAGGTTTGTGTGTTTTTCAAATTCTAAATACAACTTCAAATTGTATATGGAATTTTTATGGCCAACTGGTGATTTTCAAACGAAGTGAAATTGTTGTGGCCAAACGGATCATAAAACTGATTCTTTAGGTGAACTAAAATCTTTAAAAGTGATCCTCATGATTTGCCAGGGTCGGCAACACCTCAGGTGACGCTTGTGCTTTCTTGTGGGACATGGCTTTCCCCGCTTTTCATTTTGATTTCCTCTTTTGTATGTGCTGCACTAGTTTCCTGATTTTCTCTTGCTGCATTGATATTAAAATGTAAGTATTTTTTCATTTTTCCGCTTCTCTTCACTTATTGATTTGCAATTTATGATAACTGGTTAATTGTATTCTTCAACATTAATGTTCAAAACTGTTTTTGTTTTGAGTCGAGGGTCTATCGGAGAACAACCTCTCTACGTCACCTCTGAGCTAGAGGTAGCTGTACACTATCTTCTCCAGACCCTACTCCGTGGGAGTACACTAAGTATGTTCTTGTATTCTTTAGCATTAAGCAGATGCTGGCCACCTTCAAAAAGGGATTACAACCATAACCAAAACAGACTTACAAACACCCTATTAAATCTGTAGTTTGATCCGCATCCTCTGTACTAAGTTGTTTACACCAAAAATGTAAAGCTACTAAACAATTCCATTTTACTTTGTGAATGGAATTGGAGATATATTCCAATCATCTGCCATTTCTTTCTTTCCACACAAACCAGCATATGTATGAATGTAGTAATTTCCACCATCTCTTCTGAGTTTTGGTACCTTTTTTTTAGTCCAACAGTTCAGTAGATCAGAGGTGTGTTCCAGCGTAGTCCAACGAGCTGGTGATGTTGATGAACAACTCCCAGAGTTGAGTAGTGAACTTGTAGTGTAGGATCAAGTGCTTATTTGTTTCCCCTGTTGAATTGCAAAGAAAGCACCTGGCAGTAGTTGCACTCCTTTTCTCTAGAGCACTTGTTGAGTTAAGCAATTTCTTCTCATAACACCAAGTGAAGCAATTCACTTTGGTTGGAGTCAGACCCTTCCATATGCTATTCCAAATGTATAGAAAACACCACCACCACTCTCCTATATGCATTATTATCAGTAATATTCCCATCTTTAGTATGTCTCTAGATGGTCCTATTTGGTGCATCTGTTATGATGTGGTAGCCTCCTAGCATCTCCAACAATGAGGCCACACTCCCCACTTCCCAATCATTTAGTAATCTCCTGAAGGAGAGGTCCCAATCCTGTTTTCTCCAACATTCACCTACTCTGAAATCAGGATTGTTGCAGATTGAGAAAAGATATGGTTAAACCTCACACAGGGGATCAATCCAACCTTCTCTCCAATATTTATTCTTGTTGTCATTACCTACTTTGAGTACCAGGTTTTCCTCCATTGAAGTCCATAGGGATCTCTTTATCAAAAAAAGTCCATAGGAATCTGATTATTCTCCATACCCCTAGCCCATAAGATTTTCTTGACAATCTCTGAGCACCAAAGATTGAGCTCACCATAGTTGGCCATAATCGCTTCCTTCCATAGAGCTCTTTCCTCATTAATGTATCTCCACAACAACTTCATTAGTGAACTTCTGTTCTGTACTTTCAAATTCTTGTCCCCAGACCTCTATTTTCATATTAACATCTTGAATGTTCAGATCAGGCCTCCAGTGTTCAGCTTCCTTGTATAAATTTATGTAGAAATTTTGGACAGCCTCCTTGATCACAGCTGGATCTTTCACAATGTTACCTTCTACATCAAGTTGTTCCATACTATTGAACCTCTTATTAGAGGTGGCGATTCTGTGGAAAAACTTTGTATTCTTGTCTCCATGTTTCAACCATTGTACCTTGAATCTTTGTTTCCATGCTATCTCCTGTTTCTTGACTCTGTGTTCTTGTATTATCTCCCAATTAGATATCTACCTTAAAATGTCTTCTTTTCTATGCTTCCAGTTACCTTTGTTTTCTTTGCTCCATTCTTTCATCTTTACCTTTAACAGTTTCAATTTCTCAGCTAATATATATCCTGCTCTCTCCTCAATGTTGAAAGAATCCCACCATTCCTTTACCTTGTCTTTGAATCCCTCTACCTCCAACCACCAAGATTCAAGTTTAAAATAAGATTTTTTCCATTCCCAACCACCACATGATAGCATAATAGGATTACGATCAGATGTTAACTTTGGTAGTACATTTTGTTTGATGTGAATGAAGCTTTCTCCTTATTGTGCACAATGAAGAAATATATCAATTCTTCAAGCACTCATTTGATTGTCCCCTCTTCTCCAAGTATAAGATCCTCCAAATAAAGGAGGATCAATCAACTCCCAACTCCTGAATACAAGAGGAAAATTCTGTCATAGCACCAGTAAGTCTGCGGCAGTTTGTTCTCTCTGATGGGTGTCTAGTAACATTAAAATCTCCGCAAACTATCCATGGTCCTACAATCCTTACTATGATGGCTTCCAATTCCTCCAGAATACCTTTCTGATCTCTCTACTACAATCAACATATGCTGCAGTTATGTGCCAATTGAATTCTTCACGTACCCCTGTGAATTTCTTAGTTAAGCTTTGCCTGCCAATCTCCACCAGTTCCCCCTTTCATACCCTTTTATCCCACAAAATTGCAATCCCCCCACTGCTCCTCATTGCCTCCTTATGAACTTCTCCCATCCATCTATTTTCCCATATCTTCGGTATTAGTCCATCGATATTACCCTCCAGCTTTGTCTCAACTAATACATAAATATCTGCCTCCCACTAATGTATTAGCTTTCTAACAGTGTCCTTTTTATCCCTCCCATTCAGCTCCCTCACATTCCATGAGATTATTTTCAGTCTCACTGATTGGTTAGAGTTAAAAGCCTTCCACTAGATCTTGGTTCCCCGTCTTTGAAATTCATATCAAAGAACAAATTTCTCACCTCTTTTGGGACATCATTGTTAGATTTTATTGTCTTCATCTTCTCCCCTTTTCCAGTCTCCTTTTCCCTCCTTTGGTCTGTCTTAGCTAACATAGTATACGCTTCCTTTTTGCATCCTTTAAAATTGACACCAATTATTGACGTAATTTTATCATGTTCGCTTGGATTCATTCCGTGGTATGTGCAGTCAAGTCTTCCTCATGTGTGCTATTGTCAACCTGTAAAGGTTCTGGCTCTGCACACATAACCAAGAGTGAATTTGAAAAATCCATCTCTCCTTCTCCATTAATTTGAGTTGGATTTTTCTCCCTTATTGATCCCTCTTCCTCCTGAATTTTCGCATGTGGTTGTAGTTGATTGTCCTGCTCTTTCTCCCTTTTTTCCATTGTTGTTACTCCTGTCACATCCAGTTCTCCCTCATCTTCGAATTTTAAGAAGTTAGAACAACGGCATGTTTCTTAATTTGACATACTAATGAGCTCAACCAAAGTCTCTATGAAGAGCTTTTGTTCTTGTTCTGGGTCCAATTCTTTTGGATCTATTTAATCCTTCAGTTCATTTGATTTAAAGGGAATGGGCTTTTCACCATCTGGCCCTCCACTTAAATGAAAGGGTCTTTTCTCTTTCTTCCCTAACTCCTTTTTCCAGCTGTCCACCACTACTACTACTGGAACCCCCAACTCAATTCAATCTCTCTTGAAAAGGTCCCAACCGTGGACACATGCCTTGTGCCAGCAAAGGACACTCCTTTTTTGTATACATTGATATATGTAATGTATCTCTCTGCATCCTCTCTTCCTTTTTGGTGAATTACCTCTGCATCTCTAGATATACTAGGATTTGACCTCTCTACTTGGCTACTAATTTCAACAGTCATTTTCTCCCGTATTTTTTCCAGTAGGTTGCTGGTTCTTCACACCATACCGGCATTGAAAAAACTAGGTTTTCGTCCTCGACTTCAATGGATGTTGGGATTTTTTCTCTAGGCCCTTTAACTCGGATTCTGGCCCACCGTAAGTGGTTTTTGAGCTCCGTTTCTTCTTCATTCTTCAGCCAGCCTCCACATTTGTCTCCTATCTTTCTCATCTGTTTCAGAGTTCCAATGATGCAGAGGAAGTCCCAAGACCTTGATCCAATACCAATCGAATTTTGTTGTATCAGGAAAAACTCCCTTTGTTGGATGCCACCAGTCCAGTTTGAGAATTTGGTTGTCTCTTCCATTCTCCCATCATAATATGTTATGTTGCTCTTCTTGACTGAACCTCAAAAAGGAAATTGAACACATTCATGTCATACACCTGGATGTTTGGTACTCCTTTCCAGGTTTGAACTGCCCATTTTCTTACATCGTTGCGTGTTGGGGCCTCTTCTCCTCCAATGAATCTCCCAACCAAACATCTTCGCAGCAGAGCATTATCCTCCTGAGTCCTGACCGACAAATTTTGCCACGTTCATGGGTTCGTTTCTAACTTAAGCCTTCGCTGCTCCCATTTAAGCTTTGTAATTAGCCACCCCCCACCACACACACACACACAACAATAGTGTTCCACCTTGTATCCCCTTCTGTAATAAAAGTGCCATGTGTATTTGACACTTTATTAATAAAATCTTCAATTTTGTGGATCAGTCTCCTCCACCCCTTATTAAATTGATTCTCTGGAAGAATGATGACTGTTCTGTTCTGGCCCTTAACAGCTATTATTGAGATGTAGCGACCATATTTGTTGAACTTTTGAGTGCAGTAAATGTAGGTTGGCATATCTCTGCATCTCCATGGTTTAAAGATTTTCCCCTCATTGCCCGAGGCTTCTTGCATCCTTTTGCACAGCCATAAAAGAACTCCCCTGCTAATTGACATCCTCCTCAATGGGGGTCTCGATCTCTCTACCCAATCAAAACAGGTATCTGTGTCTGAGAAGGAAGCTGTGATAACAAAAAGCTTTACCCCTGTTCTGAAAAAAAGTAAGCAATCCATTTCTGGAAGAAAAGGAAGAGATTAGTAGAAGTGTTTAGAAGGAAAAGTGGAGTCTCCCCGTTGGTAGAAGACCACCGGAAAGGAATTCAAAAGCCCAGAAGGGACTTCTGAAAATTTGCCTAGGGAGATGTGCCTGAGAGCTGCTTTCTCAATTAGGGTCTTTTGAAGCACTTGGAATCCTATCATGTGTTGCTACTTTCATCAAGCTGTCAGCCTTCCATATCCAGAATAAACAGGAAAGGAGACAGTGGATCTCCTTGCCTCAATCCCTTTTCTTATGTTAAACCCCCCACTGGTTCTCGATTTACAAGAACAGAGAACCTGACAGTTTTATATAGAATGCAATCAATTTCAACCAGTGGGAATTTGAGCATAATTTATTATGGAATTTTTTACCATCCTCACAGAGGCGGACCTACTTATGTAGGTGAGGGTGCATGTGCTGATGTGCATCCGTTAACTTTGAAAAATTTATGTATATATGCTTTGACGAACAAATATATATAACTCTACACTCGTACAAACAGAATTGCACTTTGGGGTGTCGGTTGAAGCTGCTGCGTCCACACATGTGACGCAAGATCTATCTTGGAATAGCACATTTTTGTTTTTATTTTTTCTTTTTGATTTTAAAGGGCTATAATAACAATAAAAGTGATGCATATGGGGGATTGAAACTTCCATTCAACATGTATCTTCAGCACACCCTTGACCACAGAGCTATCACAATCAACTGTTACAACAAAGCTAAAATATAAGTACTTATTAGCTTAGAACTCATATTTAACCTATATATTTATATTTTCACTACTGTTCACATCAGTTGGTCACAATATTATCCCTCAATAATCATTGTATGTTTTGCTAGTGCCTATGTTAAGATAATGGTGTCCCCGTGGTTTTCAATTCTTGGGTTCGTATCTGCATATCACCAATCTATGCAGCACAAATGAGATGGATCCTGTGAGCAAAATACAGAATTCTTTTTTTTGTTTAGTTAAAGGTAAATGTTTCATTTACAAGATCCAGGAACTATGTTGATGGTGGGCAGTTCAAAAGAAGGCGGAAACCCCTGTACAATATCAATGCTGTACAGAGCTAATAAAGTCTATCGTGTTGCTTTCTTCATATATATACACTGGCCAAAAGTCCAAAACAACTGTATTTTTGTCATTAGTATCGCTGTAGCCTTATCGTCAAAGATTCTACTGTTCCTTTTCTTATAATATCCGAACTACAGAGACTGGAGTGGTTCTCCCAATTTTCCTTAGCCTCTTTGTCTCCCTTGTCGTGCTGCCAGCAGAAGGTCCTTTATTGACCATGGCCTTACCAATGCCAACTTCTCACCAAATGCTTAGGAATAACCTCCATAATTGTCTAGCAACCGGGCAATGAGGACAAAATGCTGTTGTTTCTTGTCCTTACCCGAAATAGCATCTACTGCCATATAGCCGAATCTCTTTGACATGCATAGTGAATCAATCCTGCTGAAAGCATTATCTGTCTTTATTTGCTTATATGGTGTGGTGATATAAGAATCTTTTTTCTATTTGCTTGTTTTTAAACTTAAATGTAGTGCACTGAGCTGTTGTGATATAGTTTACATGACTTTAAAGGTACTTGAGATTGATCTTTATCTTGTCTCATTATGTTTCTCCTGCCTCCATTTAAGGAATGAAGGCTGGTGGTGGCTTTTGGGTCTGTCTGGTTAGACTTGTTAAACTGATTTTGATTATCTATACCTGTATTTAACAATCAATGTCCATTTTTATTTTTATGGTTGATAATTAACCAAATATTGATTGTAACTAATGTACTGGTGTTAATGAAAAGGAGAAGGGAATAAATCAGGTGAGATGTTCCAATTATAGGCTGTACTTTCTCCTTTTTTCCTTTCCTCTTGTCAATTATCAAGGATGATAAGTGTTAAGTTTCTCACATGTACATTTTATTTGTTGTAGCCTGTTTCGAGCAAGGGAAAGCCTTCTAAGCTGCTCAAAAGAAAGCATCAAATTAGTACTTTATACTTCGATATGAAACAAAAAGAAATGGAGCTGTCAGAGCGACGGGCCAAGGGGATGCAGACAAAAGCTCAAACACAGGGAAAGTATGGTTGGTGACAGTTTTATGGTTTTCGAGGACATATGGTGAATGAGCAACTTTTCTTTGTTTGGTAAATCAAATTTTAAATGTTGTTGATAGTGGCTGGCTTTGAAAGCATTGTAGTGCAATATTTGTGCAATTTCCTGGTAATAAGTAGTGAGAATACTGATGGTTCCTTGTAATGATATACTGTACAATAATGGCAAATTGTTGATTACATCTGTGATTGTCCGTGCAGGAGAGAATTCTATACTTGAATTTGATGGAAGGAGACCTCAAATGACAGAAACCTTGAATAGCTTATTTGTCTTTAGGGAAGAAAACCTTTCCATATTAGGGTGTGTTTGGTACGAAGGAGAACATGCAATTTTTTTCAATTTTTTGATGCTTATTTTTCTCAAATTTAAGAAAAATGACAGATCTTAAAAAATTAAGAGAAATATTTTTCAAAATTTTATTTCATCATTCAATATTTTTTTTTCATTATCTTACCCCATGTACCTAGGGGCCGAACCACCTTATTGTAAGGGGCTTTTCTTTTCGATGGGAAATTATATTATTCATAAATGGTAAAAATATTCTTTTAGGTATATATGTAGATGTCAAACTTCCTTTGGCTACTTCGTGTGTCTATTCTACAAGTTTTGAAGCATCTTATTGAAAATCTTGGTTTCGACACTGTTTGTACGTTGTACCTGACCTTCCCTGTCAAAAAAAAAATTAATTTGCTTTTAAATTTACAAAACAATACTTTTAAAAAATATTTTGAATTTTTAATAAAATTAACTTTTACGCTACCCATCCCCCCTTCCTCTGCCGTCCAGTTAATTTTTTAAAAAAAATGTTCTTTTAAAAAATATTTCGAGTTTTTAAAAAAATTATTTTTACGCACCCCCACCCCTACCCTCCCACCAGTCCCACCTAAGTGACCCCGTTAATTTTCTTTTTGGAAAACATTTTGAATTTAAAAGAAATTTATTTTACATGCCACCCCCTACCCCCCCCCACACAGCTAACCCCATCCAGGATACCATCGTCAAATATATCTATTTTTTAAAAATTGTTTTTTGAAAAATTTTAAATTAACAAAAATTCATTTTTAACCCCACCCCACTTTGTGAAAATATATTCCTCGGTTGAAAATCTGGATCAGATCTCTGGGTCAAATTTTTGAACGGTCATCGGGGTCTGTCTTAGTTCGTGCTAAGGGTGATCACTCATCGGGGTTGAATTTCGGATTAGAAAGTATTTTTCTAAACTTTATTTTCTAGTCTAAAGTCAGAAATAAAAAATATTTTCTGGAAAAAAATTTTCATTCACCAACCAAATGTTAAAAAAATATTATTTACTGACCAACCAAAAAATGAGAAAATAAGTTAGAAATTCACTTATTTTCCAAGAAAACATTTTCTAAGAATTCACTTTAGAGGAATAAAGAAGGAACTTCACTTCTTAAATATTTATACTTACCCATCTCCTTTTAACTTAGCTCTAGAATGTAACTAACTTCTCAACAATACTTTTAACAGACTAACTACCTCCTAAGTGTAATGTTGAAGTGTATTCTCTGAAATATATACTTGAGATGTATCAATACTCCTTCTTATGCTTGGAGGAGCAAATATTTTTAGAACTCCTACCTTGGATAATAAGAATTCATGTTGAACTCTATTTATGCCTTTGATTAACACATCAACAGGCTTACTCTGAGTAGGTACTATATAATGTTGATTTAGCTGCTAATTGAATGACATACTTGCTATCACTATATATGTTCACAAGGAGAGTTATTTCAACATCTAAGTATTCCAGCAGTCCTACCAACCAAACTACTTCAGCCACAATGGATGCCAAAATCCTATACTCAGCTTCAACTGAGCTTCTTGATATTGTTGTTTAATTCTTAGCCTTCCTAGACACTGATGAGTCCAGAAATTGGACTTATTAAGGGATTTATTTTGATAGAAATATTGTCCAAAAATGCTTGTTTAGTCTCAATATATGATGAAAACTCTTAAGTTTTAGGTATTTGAAGTTTTAGTGCAAGCATCGATACTTATGCACAAAATGGAACAAAAAGACTGAAAAGAGCAAAAAAACTGAAGCCTGAGCATCGCCAAGTACATTTGGCGAGTCGTCGAAGGGACGTACTTCGCCCTTTGTTCCAGCATGTGAAGCCCTGAAGGAAAAGGATCAAATAACGATGAAAGGAGTAGTCGGCACTTCGCCGAATAGTTTCATGAAGCAATGTTGTACCGCCCAATGGTCCAGAACATGAAGATGCTAAAGGCAAGCACAAAACGAGAATGAAACAGAAGAAGGGAGACTTTGGCGACCTCGAGTAATCTCGTCGAATGGTCCGCCACAACACTTAATCTGAAAGCTATAAATACTAGCCTTAGTTATTATTTTTAGAAAGAATCCAAACATTATCAAAATTTACGCATTAGAATACTATTTTTCCTTGATTTTCTCTCATGTTTAAAGAGGGTTTATGGAAGACCTGAAGAAAGAAGGGTTTCATCTTCTCTAAGTTGGACTGGGTCTTCTCCATTTTTTTTCCTTTGCTTAATCATGGTTTAGTTTCTTATACCCATTTGACTTTTAGTATCATTTTAGGTGTATTTTGTTATTGGTTGATGTGTGACTAAAAACCTCATTTTCGGAGTGTAATTTAGCAAATATGAGTTGATATTATTGTCCGGTCTTGCTAGTTGATAGGTTTGATGTATTTTAATGGTGATTTCACCTAGTGGTTGTGGTTTAAGTTAATAGATTTGTAGTTTCATGTACAGACCCACCCTGTGCTTTCAACTTGCCCCAGAGGAAGGTCGTGAAATTAAGGCCGCTATACTGATGGCCTAAAGAGTGGGTCATATGAGGTTTAGCCTGAGAAGGTGCGACCTAGTCGCATATCTTAACACTCAAATCGAGAGAGTGAGTGGGCTAAAGCTTAGCCTTGACTTCATGTGGCAAATTGGTGTTCGGGAGGAACGCATTTGATACGGGGTAAGTTGCTCGAGAGAGACCTTATTTCCATCTAAAGCTTAGCCTAGTCACTATTTTCTTGCAAATTTACTGTCGAAAACATGTACCCGATGATTTATCTCAAATTTTATTGCGATACACCCCAAGTCCCATACTTAATTTTTCTTTGCATTTTTACCGTTTTTACAATACTTTTAACAAAACCCCCCAATCAATAGTTGACACTTTGGTGTCAGCCCCGCCTTTAAATTACTATTTTTGTTAGTTATTCTATTTAGCCACGACTAATTATAATGAAATTCTAATTGGCTAAGTATTCTCAAAATCGTTCCCTTGGGATACGACCCTAACATTTGGTTGAGTTACTGATCTATCAATGGTCGTAGATGCTCAAACCATAGGTTAGTTTCGCTAGTTAGGATAAGCATAAAAAATGGCGTCGAGGAGTGGTGTCACGTGAAATTGTAGTTCATTAAAGTTTTTGTTCTTCTTTAGTGTAGTTTTACAAATTTTACTTTTAGTTTACTTTTCCTTTTTAGCTATTTAATTTAGGCGAACATGCTTAAAAAAAGGAATGACAAATTAGTTGAGACAAACAAGAAGCCAAATAAAACTTCAGCCTGGATGCACTGACCACTCAACCAACAATATGGTCACGAAGGTAGCGGAGGTGGAAACCAGTTGCATCAGCAAGGGGAGGTACATACCCCCCACGAGAGAAGACAATTTACATATAACGAAAGTACACGTGTTGAAAGCACACTGCTGATCATTCTCCAAAAGCTCAATACACAAGATAGAACTATCGAACGGATGAAGGAGAATATCAAGGTGTTAAAATAGATTGTTGACTCACACTCCATATCCATCCATCTGATTGAGACCCTCTCACAACATGTATTTACTCATTTCGACCCAACAGGAAAAAGGGAGATCCCTAGTGGACGTCGTGCCATGATGTAAAATACAACACTTCTTGGGAAGCAACTCAAGGTTGTAAATGCTAGGATTTTACTTTTATCAATAATGGTGTATGGTTGTTGTAGATTGAAATGAGGAAATATATTGAAAACTAGAGGATGGCGAACAAGGGTCTCCCAAAACTGAAAAATGCAATTATCAAGTTTAAAATAAGAATAAGTGTTGTTAAAGGGATTTGAGATCGGGTGCCCTTTCCCAGTTCCGTATTGACACACAAGTCATACGTAAACAAATTTTTAATGAATGTTGCCTCTAAAGATTGAAATCAATATCTTGGTATATCTACAAAATGCACAAGTCTTATACCACATAATCTTGGGTAAACATGAATCACTTAGACAAACTATGTATGAAGCATTATGTCTTGTATGTGTGGAGTCATAAGTCTAGCATACTTTAAAAGTAAGCGAGACTAAAATGAATGTTATAAAATGATGTAACCCTAGAAGGTTTAAGTAAGAGTGCGAAACACACTAAATGACCAAGTGCGTTGGCATATGATGAAATAAACATTCACGTGAAGGGGTGAGTAATTATGAAAATCAAATGTGGTAAAGTTAATGAATGAGGTGACAATATGATAAGAGGCTAATTTGAAAAATGAGAGAAATCTGAAATGAGCAAGCAATCTTAAATCAGTCTATGTAAATGTTACAAAAATGTACTGACCTATGAGAGTGTAAAGCTAATGAAGAAATTAGTCTCTATGAACACCCTAATGAAAGTATTGAAGTTAATGCATACTTAATACTAATGATGATATGAGAAGTCATCTAATGAACTATGATGTCCTCAAGCTAGAAGTAATCTTCCATGATGTGTGAGTTCAACGTAATGGAACTTCGTATAGAGCACTCATAGGCTAGCTATGAAAGCTAATTCCTTCCTATAGGAAGGGCAAAGGTTCACGTAACTTTCATGAGATGAGACTGTGTGACATGCCGGGTATGGGTCTCATTATATCTCCTAATCATTGAACCTATACTTCTAATATAGGGATCTAGTAGGGTTTGATTCCCTATATACGCTAGCATGTTTTGGTTCACTTTGAACGGTGATTCCACTTCTTTTGCGTGTGGGGATTACACACTGATTTCATTATGCTCACATGATCTATGTCGGTTATTATTAAAGCTCCCAAAGAAAGAAGGTTGCTAGCCTTAACGAATACACATAATGAAATGAACGATACCAAAGGTGTTTGGATAGGATAATCAGGAGGTGAGCTACACTTATGTAATAACACTAGGTTATTCTTAGTCATTGCACATCGAATCCGATAAGAGTCTTAAACGACGTCCTAGGTATTCCTAGTGGCTGCACTAGTATATGAAAGAATGAAAATGAAGTACATATGAATGAATGAAGCGAAATCTTTATTTGTTAAAAAAGGCTCCCTAGTTGAGGTCCTATATGTTTAGCCCTCATTTTGGGAAGTTCTAATGCCAAGTCCCTGATTCCAAGGTCTCATGGAATATGAATGAATGATATGAACTGTGTAATATGATATGTGTAATATGTTATGTGATGTTTGCAAAATGATAAGTATGATGATGGATGTTACTCTGATGGCATGTCATTACTAATCCAAAATTGGCAAGTCCACTGACTTGACTTTCCATAAATCATATCGATAGGAAAGAACTCTTCTTGATCATGAATGTCCTTTCTCTGTGGTTGCATATACCCACACTTAGTACAAATGTGTACTAATCCCATAAAACTCTATACTTTTAGGTACAGGCATAGGCAGACGGTAGAGCTTACGATATGACACTGTAGCCATCCGGACGTAGAGCATTCATTCGGATTTGGTAGTACCTCATGCTTTCGAGGATGCTAGCCATTATATTCTAGATTATATATACGTTTGATTTAATGGAATATGTTCCACTAGCATTTATTTCTCATCTTATCTCAGACATTGTATTTGTGCCATTTTGGCAAGTATACATTTCATGCAGTATGGAACTATTTCTATCATTTGATGATCTTAACATTAGATGGTTGATTGTGAACGTTTATGAGTTTAAGTAGAATGTTTTATATGAATGTTAAGTATAAAAAAATCAAATTTTCTGCTAAAATTAACCTAGATGAAGTAATGAGACGTATGTAGGCTTTTCTGGGACCTTTAAGAGGTCAACGACGCCGGTCTCGTTTGGGTTCTACACTCCAATTATGAAAAAGTTGGTATCAGAGCAAAAGGTTAAATATTGAGGATTATAAGTTCACACAAACCATATCAAGTAGTTTCTATGTCATAGTAGTGAAGTTCACCATTATCCTGAATTAGAGACTGCATGATGCGTAGAAAAATTCCCTTCTTCTAGTCTTATGGTGCCTTCTCTAATGTCTGATTCCTTAATGTTATGAGTGTATATATAACATCAATAATTTTTTTTCTACAAAATGAACACAAGGAGAAATGTTGGTCAGGGAAGAGGACAAGCAGGTGCTGGGAGCAACCAAGTTCATTCCCAGGCTCCAGCTGCTGGATTGGAGATTTTTGTTAACCCAATTAGGTTGACAGATGGAGAGTGAGGACATCCTTGGTACAGATGGCCCAATCCATCACTTTACTAGCTGAGGCTATGATAGCCCAGGCGGAACAACAAGGTGTTCCCAGGGAGAACCCACCTTTCAGTACCATGGCTCAAAGGTTAAGGGACTTCACGAGGTTGAATCATCCCATTTACACTTGATCTAAGATTGATGAGGATCTCGAGGAGGAGTGTAGGGAATCTATGCTGCATAATAACATGGACCTTTCAAGGCTTATGGTACATGTCCAACAAGTGGAAAAAAAGCAGTCAGAGGAAGCACACTAGGGCAGGGAACAGGTCAAGGCAAGCTGAGAAGAATTTTTCAAGGAAGAGTAGTACTGAAATAAGGGATAAGCCCAGTTTTAAAAAGGGAATTTCCCACCAAGGGGAGTCAAGTTCGTCCAATGGTCGTTATGATAGGGATTCCGAGGCAAGAGTTAAGAGAAACAGTGAAGTAGATAAACCTTAGGAGAGGCCACCTTTTAGGAATTTCAGCTGAATGGTTCAAGTTAAGAGGCTCAAAGGAGGCAATGATTCTTCGCACGCAAGTCTAGGGTTGTAGGGGAAGACCCCTCTGGTGATTTCTCAGGTGCTTATCCTAAATTATTTTTTCATGTGTATGGTTTTATGCACTAGTATGAAGTTAATATGTTGGAATTATTAAGTTATGCTTTGATGAGACTAGATTAGGAAGTAGTTCCTTAGTCTATTAATGCAAAGCCTCTATTAGGTTTCAAGGATGTGCACCAACCTACTAATATGTGAATCAGATATTCACCAACAAAAAGCATTGAAGAGCTTAGGTATGGAATTTCTCCGTAAGTGTTATGCTACCATAGACTATCAAACTAGGGTAGTGAGGTTTCAGTTTCCAAATGAGATCGGGTATAAATGGGTAGGGCGTGGATCAATCCAACACATTCATATAATTTCAAATCTTAAGGCCAACAAGATATTATCTAAGTTGTTAGATATACTCCACCTAAGGCTGGTTTTGTTTAAGAAACTCTAAGTTTTAGTGCAATAGTCGGCTTTGTGCTGTAACTAAAAAATCGTACGTGTAATAATTGTACTATGTGAGTCAAAATGAATCCATGTTTGCATGTCATTTTGCTATTTTTGTATCGCGTGGACATGATTTTTGTATTGAATGAGTTATGAGGTGTATCAAGTTAAGTGCGATTGAGAAGAAAATAAAATATGAAGATTCAGATAAGTTGGATTAGTATACATTATCTACAGTAAGTGTGAAACAGAAGTTCACAAAGAGCAAAGTCTCAAGTATGTTAAAATATTTTCGAAAATCACCCTCTTTATTTTAAATAATGTGTAGTGTCATTCGTTGATGAATGTTCTTAAGGGGTGGATTATGTTACAAACCTAAACTGACTAAATTAAGTAATGCTTAATGTATCTAGAATGCCTACGATTAAACCCGGTTTACACATATTGATGCGTGTAGAACCAAACCTCTGAACCCTTGCAACAGCCAAGCCAACTAACTTGGTGAGTTAGTTGAGCTAGGAAAGGTTGGCTCCAGCCATGTAGGGCACCCTAATATGAAGATTTAGCCGGATGAGTCTTAACTAGAGTTAAAAAGCGGTAATCTTATGTTTGGAGGGTCAAGGGGTAAAATGGTCTTTTCCAGGATAAAGGTAGTATTGTAATTACCCTAGATATTTCATTAATTTATTAATATGGTGGAGGGGCAATTTGGGTAGAAATGGCCGAAATTGGCCCTTTGAGGGAAATCTTTCTCCACTCGGGTTTTGAACCTAGGTGGGATCAATGATTTAATTTGATTTATTTTATTTGGTGAATTAATTTAATTGATTAATATTTAATTACTTATTTAATTAAAGGAAACTCAGATTTTGAATAGTAATAATAATAATAATAAATAAAGAAGAGTCCTAGTTTGACTATGTCTCCACCTAACTCTCCTAATCCTAATCTACTCATACTCACGTTCTTTTCTACTCCTCTCTCACTTTCACGCTTATGAATTCTGTAAAACAAAAGAATAGTACAAAAATAATAAAGTTCATCAAGAACTTGAACGCTAAAAACTCAAAAGAAAAGTTCGTCTAGAAACGTAAAGCAAAACAAAGTTCCGGACGGGATCGTGCTTGAAGTTTTGGTGGCGAGGCTTGGTTTCGTGGGAAATTTGCAACGATATTAGGTTATTGGTTTTCTTCTTGCTTGGCCCCTTTCCCATACACCTCTAAGGTCATTTTAAATTCCAATATAGAAATTAAGTTTGTCCCCGTTGGATGCCCCATCATTAGATCCTTTGAAAGATTCAAAGCATGCTTTGGTATGACTTCTGGTATATAATTTTAGGTCTTGTTGTGATTATGCATTCAATTTGTGTTTGGAAATTATGTAAGGAATGAAAGATGTATTCCGCAAAAGTTTTTTACGTTAATTGTTTGAACATGGGTGTGTTGTACATTAACTATGTAGCTGCTTTAAATTTGTGTGTTATAAATGTTGTGTTTTTGTATATGTAAATGCTAAAAGTGTGATCTTCATATAAATGTAATGTTTTTGGATTGGATGTTAATTCTTGGTTGAATATAATCATAAAAATATTACACTTAAAGATGCACAAAATGATGCATGAAATGCCTTAAGAATTAACGTATGAATGATGATAAAAAGACGCTGAAAATAGTGAATAAATTTCCATAATTTGGTAGGTTGTGTTCTCCCAAACAAAGTTGTACAAAATGCAATGAAAAATGAATGTAAAATAAGTGAGATCACTAAGGATTTAACCCAAGACATTATTTCATAAAAGCTACAATGAAAATCAATAAAACTTTGAGAGGAAAATGGATTGGAAGAGACCAAATTTCCAGCTTGCTAAAAATTAGGAGTCTCGACCAAGGATGAGAAAAATTAGATATCTTTTTAAATTTTTTTAAATGAGAGGTCATTGGGATTGAATTCATGACCTCACAAAATGAAAATTACATAAAATTTTCATGAAAAAAATTAACGAAAAAATAGATGTGGTGAGTGGGGATTGAACCTACAACCTGTTGAATGGATGAAAGTGTTTGGAGAAAAATAAAGGAGAACATAAAATGTGGAGAGAAAGGAATTAAACCCACAACCTCTTGAATGGATGAGAGAGTTAGGAGAAAAAATAAAGAATAAAATAAATATAGAGAGTGGGGATTGAATCAACAACCTTTTGGATAGGTGAGAAAGTTAAGACATAAATTAAAAGAAAAATAATGAGTTTCTGGGGATTGAACCCACAACCTCGTTGCCTTAAAACAAAAAAGGAGAGGAGAACAAGAAAGAAACATATTATGGGGTTAATGGGAATTGAACTAGGGTCTCTCAAATCTGAAAAATGCAATTATCATGTTTAAAATAAGATTAAGTGTTATTCAAGGAAAACGAAATCGGGTTCCCTTGCCCAATTCCGTATTCACACATAAGTCATACATAAACAAATATTTAATGAATGCTGCCTCTAAAGATCTAAATCAATATCTTGGCATATCTATAAAATGCATAAGTCTTGTACCACATTATCTTGGGTAAACATGAATCAGTTAGACAAACTATTTATGAAGCCTCATGGGTTGTATCTGTTGACTCATAAGTCTAGCATACGTTTAGAAGAAAGTGAGACTAAGATTTATGTGATAAAATGATGTAACCCTAAAAGGGTTAAGTAAGAGGGGTAAACACACTAAATGGCCAAGTGCATTGGCATATGATGAAATGACCATTCACGTAACAAGGGGTGAGTAATTATGAAAAGCAAATGCGTTTAAGTTAATGAATGAGATAACAATATGATAAGAGGATAATGTGAAAGATGAGAGCAATCTCCAATGAGCCTAACTGTTACCAAAATGTACTCACCTATGAGAATATAAAGCTAATGAAGAGATCAGTGTCTATGAATACTCTAATGAAAGTATTGAAATTAATGGATACATAATACTAATGATGAGATGAGCAATCATCTATTAAACTATGATGTCCTCATGCTAGAAGACAGCTTCCATGACGTATGAGTTGAATGTAATGGAACTTTATACTGAGAATCGATATCCTAGATATGAGCGGTGATGCCTTCCTTCGAAAGGGCGTAGGTTCACGTAACTCTAATGACATGAGACTCTCCGGCATGCCAGGTATGGGTCTTCTTGTATCTCTTAGTCTTTGGACCTATACTGCCAATATAGGGATTTAGCAAGGGTCAATTCCCTCTATACGCTAGCATGTTTTGGTTGACTTTGGTTGGTGATTCCACCTCTTTCCCGTGTGGGGATTACACACTAGATTTCATTATGCTCACATGATCTATGTAAGTTAAGGTTACATTTTCCAAAGAAAGAATGACGTAGCCTTAACAAATGCATATAATGAAATGAACGATACCAAAGTTTTTAGGATAGGATAATCAAGAGGTGAGCTAGACTTATGTATTAACATTAGCTTATTCTTGGTCATTGCACAGCGAACCCAATGAGAGTCTTAAACTACATCCTAGGTATGACTGGTGGCTGCACTAGTATATGAAAGAATGAAGATGAAGTACGTATGAATGAATGAAGCAGACTCTGAGTTTGTTAAAGAATGCTCCCTAGTTGAGGTCCCATATGTTGAGCCCTCATTTTATGAAGCCGTAATGTCAAGTCCATGATTCAAAGGTCTCATGGCATATGAAAGAATGATATGATCTATGTAATATGATATGTGTAATATGTTATGTGATGTTTGCAAAAAGATAAAGTATGATGATGCATGTTACTCTCATTGCATGACTTTCCTAATCCAAAATTTGCAAGTCCATTGACTTGACATTCCATAATTCATATCGATAGGAAAGAGCTTTTCTTAATCAAGCATGTCCTTTGTGTGTGCTTTCATATACCCATACTTATTACAAGTGTGTACTGATCCCATATAACTCTATGCTTTTAGGTGTAGGCTAAGGCGGACGCTCGAGCTTACGATACGACGCTCTAACTATTAGACGTGGATCATTCATTATTATTTGGTAGGCCCTCATGCTTTCAAGGATACTTGCCCAATATATTCTAGCTTAGATATATGTTTGAGTTAGTGGAGTATATTCCACTAGCGTTTCTTTCTCATCTTATTACATACATTGTATTGGGTGCATTTTGGCAAGTATACACTTAATGCAGTATGGAACTATTTCTTTCAATTGATCATCTTAGTATTAGATGGTTGATTATTAACGTTTATGAGTTTAAGTAGAATGTCTTATATGAAAGTTAAGTAACAAAAAGTTCAAATTTTCTGCCAAAATTAACCTAGATGAAGTAACGATGATGTATGTAGGCTTTTACCGACCTCTGAGACGTCAACGATGTCGGACTCTTCTGGTGTATAGTCTCTGGTCGTGATTGGTGTTGGATTAAATCCGTAGATGAAGCTACTTGGGAAGTAGAAGTAGCCATAAAGAGAAGGTATCCTTATCTCTTTACCTCCAAATCCATTCCAGCATGAGGTAATTGTTTCCTCTTCATTCTTTATGTATACACTTGCGTAATTCCAGTCTTAGTATCATATCCCTTAAGCTATACTTGTATTTTCAACATTTTTGCATGTCGTTGGAACTAGGTTGAGTTAAATTTCAATTTCTAGTACATTGTAATATGGATTTTTAGCTTTTCCCCTTCATGTTCAGCTAGTTTAGTCTTCGTTTGAGATTGAATGTGTCACAACACAAGGACACCCCTTAGAGGTAAAAAGGCACATTATACTTCTAAACCACTTAGAATATGATGACATAAATCAATAGAATAATAAAAATAAAGATACATTTATGCCCAAAAGTTTCATAAAATCACAACAGAAGTTTACACTACTCTCAATTAGCTATCTATTACAATACTTGAGTAAAAATAAGGTCACAACCCAAATAAATATATTAAGAAAATGGAAGTACAAGAATGTAACACAAATTAAAACATTAGTCCTCGACTCATGAGGACTCACCACAAGCTAGGAGAATAGTATAAAAATGCACTATGTATGATAGTCATGCATATAAACCTTGAAAACATGCGAAAAATGGATATTTTAGTTGAAGTGTAAGAATTTTAACAAGTTTAAGAATCATCATGAAGATTATGGTAAAAAAAATTTCGTAAGCATATTCAAAATATGGATCATGATATTATAATTGAAAAATACCATAATTAACCTCATAAGATGTAGTTCCTAGTAACTAAATAATAACTTGACCTAGTAAACTCATTCTCCAAAAAATCATCAAGTTGAACAAAAAGAAGGAGAAAGATCAGACCAACCCAATCCATGAACACAACAAGGTTTTCGTCAGTTCC